>NC_073270.2:6075000-6700000 GCF_029289425.2 Pan paniscus | reverse complement strand
TCCTCCTTCTGATGTAACCTCAGAAAGTCAATAGTAGCCGAACACTAACAGTGCCTGCGCCATTCACCTCCCTTCATCTCATCACATAGGTAATTCCTTTTTTTTTTTTTTTTTTGAGAAGGAGTTTCACTCTTGTTGCCCAGGCTGGAGTGCAATGGCACAATCTCGGCTCACTGCAACCTCCGCCTCCTGGGTTCAAGCGATTCCCCTGCCTCAGCCTCCCAAGCAGCTGGGATTACAGGCATGTGCCACCACACCTGGCTAATTTTTGTATTTTTAGTAGAGACGGAGTTTTGCCATGTTGGCCAGGCTGGTCTCGAACCCCTGACCTCAGATGATCCACCCGTCTCAGCCTCCCAAAGTGCTGGGATTACAGGTGTGAGCCACAGTGCTCAGCCACGTAGGCATTTCATCATCTCACATCACCACAAAAAGAAGGGTGAATATAGTACAATAAGATACTTTGAGAGAGAGACCACATTCACATAACTTATATTACAGTATATTTTAATAACTGTTCTATTTTATTATTAATTTTGTTGTTCATCTCCTACTGTGCCTAATTTATAAATTAACCTTTATCATAGGTATGTATATATGCATAGGAAAAAACGTAGTACATATTGGGTTCAGTACCATCTGCCATTTCGGGCATCCCCTGGGGGGTCCGTAGTCCACCTCAGGGGTAAGGCAGGACTGCTGTACTTTCCCCTGCTATTGATGGTCTTTAACTCAGCATTTGTTTACCCTGTTTTCTTCATCATGAGAAAGAATTGCTCTCAGCAGAAAAGAAACATTAATAATTTCAGCTGGAAAATAAACTGCATGTCAGAAAAGGGAATGGTTCAATCAGAGAGCACTCTCTCAATGAAATACCACACAGCACCATAATTCAAGGCCTACAAGAATATTTGATAAGGCTGGGTGCAGTGGCTCACGCCTGTAATTCCAGCACTTTGCGGGGCCGAGGCAGAAGCATCTCTTGAGCCCAGGAGTTGAAGACCAGCCTGGGCAACATAGCAAGACCCCAATTTTACAAAAAAATTTAAAAATTAGCCAAGTATGGTGGCATGTGCCTGTAGTCCCAGCTACTCAGGAGGCAGAGTTGGGAGGATCACTTGAGCCTGGGAGGTCAAGGCTGCAGTGAGCTGTGATTGTGCCAATGCACTCCAGCCCGAACGAGAGTGAGACCTGTGTCTTACCAAAAAAAAAAAAAAATTACATGAGAAGAACTGTCCATGATACATTAAATGTGGTGAGCATAGCCGCCTTCCAAGCAGTTGACCTGGGCTTGATTCCCAGCCAATGTGCCCACGTGCATACACACACACGATATATTCAATGTAAAAAGGTTCTAAAACATTAAGTAGGGTTTGATCCAGATTATATAAAATAAAATGCCATGTGTAAGATGTATGTGTAAGAAATATAGAAAGATAAAGCTAGGAGGAAAAATGTCTAGAAGGGTATATCCAGTGAATTAATTTCACTAGTTATCTGGGTAATAAGATTGCAGGTGATTTGCATTTTCCTCTACGGACCAAACATGCAGTCAGTCAATTATTTAATGTGACAGGCCTGGTAACAGGCACTGGGAACACAAAGGTGAATGTCACAGACCCTTCCCTCCTAGTTTGGAGTGACCCAAACACAGACACATACCTTGTTAACACAGTGAGTCAAGACAGAAGAGCCCAGAAGGGGCAGGAGGCTTTCTGGAAGAGGTTCTCCCCAAGCGTGGGGCAGGCCAGCCATGGCTAGGGGAAAGTGTGCACTCAGGAAGAACCAGCTCGGACAAGCACAGTGCCACAGCGTATCAGGGGTTTAAAGTGAGTGTCAAGAATTGGCTGGGCATTGTGGCTCAAGTGCTGTAATCCCAGCACTTTGGGAGGCCAAGGCGGGTGGATCACCTGAGGTCAGCAGTTTCAGACCAGTCTGGCCAACATGGTGAAACCTCTTCTCTACTAAAACTATAAAATTAGCTGGGCATGGTGGCACGCACCTGTAATCACAGCTACTTGGGAGGTTGAGGCCCAAGAATTGCTTGAACCCGGGAGGCAGAGGTCGCAGTGAGCCGAGATCACACCACTGCACTCCAGCCTGGGTGAAAGAGCAAGACTCTGTCTCAAAAAAAAAAAAAAAAAAAAGAATTCGTCACTCAGTGAGTAAATGGGAAAGGACAAACTCTGTGGTCTCAGCTGGATGGCTACAGAGCCCTTCTCCTCCTGTAGCCAGCTCTGGGAAGGCCTGGCTGCTATCAGCAACTTGGATACAAAGAGTCTTTAGTTAAGCTCTGGAAACCTCCAAGGTGGCTTAGTGGATTCAGCATTTGGACATTTCACTAGGTGTTCCCTACCCCTCCATTACTCTCTGACTCATAAGTTGCTGTCATCAATAACTCTTATGATAGCTGGCACCAGGTGTCATGAGTGCCGTGGGCACATGCAGAGCAGTTATCAGGTCAGATCTGCAGATTTGACAGCTGGGTAGCAGGCGGACTTGTCACACTTAAGCCTGGTGGCAGGCAATCTCATGAACAAGAATTCATTCGCCTGCAGTGGTCCGGGTGGGAAAGGAAGAGCACATGAATGAGGTCAGGGACCCATGGGTCAAGAATAGATTCAGAGAGATGAAGAATAGATTTACTAACTGAAATGAGAGTAGAACTTAATAAGTGAATAAAGAGGCCAGGCGCAGTGGCTGATACCTGTAATCCCACCACTTTGGGAGGCTGAGGCAGGAGGATTGCTGCTCAAGAATTTGAGACCAGCCTGGGCAACATAGCAAGACCTTGTATCTATTAAAAATTTAAAAAACACATGTTAGCCAGGCAGAGTGGTGCATGCGTGTAGTCCCAGCAACTCAGGAGGCTGAGATGGGATGATCGCTTGAGCCAGGTGGTCGGGGATACAGTGATGCGAGATTGTGCCACTGCACTCCAGCTTGGGTGACAGAGCGAGGCTCTGTCTCAAAAAGAAAAGAAAAGAAAAGAAAAAGTGAACGGAGAAATGTGTTAAAGAGGAGCTGAGAGTCAACAAGGAGAGACAGTTTCAGTGACTGGGTTTTTTATCAACTGGGTTAGAGGAGACAGGAAAAGAAACAGTTTTCGGAGGAGGCAATATCCAAATTATGGCATCCTATGCAGCTGTTAAAACGACAGTCAGAACTTCAAAGATCTCAAAAACATATGTTTGCATGAAAGAAGTAATTTCAGACTGGGCATGGTGGCTCAAGCCTGTAATCCTAGCACTTTGGGAGGCAGAAGTGGGGGGACTGCTTGAGGCCAAGAGTTCAAGACCAACCTGGCCAACATAGCCAGACCCTGACGCTATAAGAAGAGAAAAAATATAATTAATTTAAAAAAGAAGTAATTTCAGAATAACATGAGCAGTGTAATCATAAGAGTAGTTCCCATTTATTGAATGCTTGTTAGAGGCCAGGCATTGTGCTAAGAGCTTCATCTGTCACAACCCTATGAGGCAGGTAATCCTATCAGTACCCTCTTTAACAGTCAGACCCAGACACAGAGAGTAGTAAAGTCACTTGCCCAGGGAAACACATCTCGAAAGCAGCCAAGCTAGGATGAACGCAGCCAAAAGTCCTCCCAGCATCCTGTGTCTGCATAGCCCCGGTATTGCAGCCTAAACTACCACGCGATTAGGCAAAGATAGGAGGCATATTAAAACAAATCAACAGTGAGACCTGGCAAGATCTTTTTGTTTGAGGACACCCAGTCACATGCTGTTGTACACACTCGCTCAGGCCGAGAGTGAGCCAAGCTATCAGCTGGTTGGTCTTGAAAGGAATGGAGTGATCAAGGTTCCTAAAGAAGCAAGAACATCCTGTCTTTTCACAGGTTCTATATTAGCCAACCAAGCCTGAAGCTTCAGCAAACACCTCTGCACCAGGCAACTCTGTCCTCCCCCTTCTCCCTTCATGTTACCTAACACTCTGCTCTGGAGGCTTCTGGAAGGGAACAAACAGGTCAATGAATGATGCTGGCATATCCTGCCTGCCTGCAAAGGTGCCGTGAAATCAACCATCAACTGAGAGTGTCAACAGCAGTATGAAATGAATGGAAACCTTTTTGAAAACAAATAGCACATTGAAATGATACCTATATTTTCTTTGTTTTCAGACTCACTTAAATGCCAAATACATCACAAACTGGGAACTGGACCACAAAAAGAAGACATGTCAGCTGGGTGCAGTAGCTGATGTCTGTAATCCCAGCACTTTGGGACCCCGAGATGGGTGGATCACGTGAGGCCAGGAGTTTGAGACCAGCCTGGCCAACATAGTGAAACCCTGTCCTCTACTTAAAAAAAAAAAAAAAAAAAAAAAGGATTTGTGCGTATAAAATACATTATTTGGGACTCAGTGAATTTGTACGGAAGTAAAAAACCAGAAGTGGAGGCAGATTAAACCCTTCCTGTGGTGTGAACAACCTTGGGCCGGCAAGTAGAATGTAATGATTATCCTTTGTCCCAAACCTTTTGATAATGTGGTTCAACTTCCTTCTCTAGAAGTGCTTATTTTCCTCTCTTAAGGGTGATTTAATTACGTGGCCTGGCGTGGTGGCTCACACCTGTAATCCCAGCACTTTGGGAGGCTGAGGTGGGTGGATCACAAGGTCAGAAGTTTGAGACCGCCCCGGCCAATATGGTGAAACCTCGTCTCTACTAAAAATACAAAAAAAAATTAGCCGGGTGTGGTGACGTGCACCTGTAGTCCCAGCTACTCAGTAGGCTCAGGCAGAAGAATCACTTGAACCTGGGAGGCGGAGGTTGCAGTGAGCTGAGATCGTGCCACTGCACTCCAGCCTGGGTGACAAAGTGAGACTCTGTCTCAAAAAATAAATAAATAAACAAATATGAAAAAAAGTTATTGTAAATATTCTTTTTTTTTTCTGCACACAGTGGCTCACACCTGTAGTCCCAGCACTTTACGAGGCCAAGTTGGGAGGATTGCTTGAGGCCAGGAGTTCAAGACCAGCCTGGGCAACATAGCAAGACCTTGTCTGTAAAAAAAATTAAAATAATAAATAAATAAACATTCTTTTTCAATACTGGAGAGTAGGGTTCCCTGGGTTGCAGGCACAAGAAGTCTCTAAGTATAGGGCATAAAAACCTGTTTACCAGGAGGAGACAGCCATTCTTCTATTACTCTACAGATTCTTACAGACCTACAAATACAAGTCAATCAAGGTGCACACATAAGAAGTGATTTAACTTCACTTATTTTTCTTCCATTCAGCCACTTCCCTCCAAATATTTTGCATGAAAAGTTTCAAACATCCATAGAGCTACCCCTAGACTCTTTCTATGACTTGCTTCATCACACAACGATCCATCTATCCAACTTTCTACCCACTCATCAATTCATCATATTTTTAAAACACATTATTTCCATTTATATCATAATAAAAGGTCTGATGCCCAGGCTGGAGTGCAGTGGTGTGATCGTAGCTGACTACAGCCTCAACCTCCTGGGCTCAAGTGATCCTCCTGTGTTGGCTTCCTGAGTAGTTGGGACTGCAGGCATGAGACACCATACTTGGCAAAAAAAAAATTTTTTTTTTTTTGAGACAAGGTCTCACTATATTGCCCAGGCTGGTCTTGAATTCCTGGGCTCAGGCCAGCCATCTTCACACTCTGGCTCCCCAAAGTGCTGAAATTACAGGCATAAGCCACCTCACCTGGCCTTTACAATCTGCATTTTTGAACACTCTGTTAGCTGAAGGAAGCATGAATTGGAGAACCATACTCATTTGTGGAGTTAAAGAGAATGGGTTTGAACCCCTGCTGTCACTTTTTAGCTGTGTTACTTTGGACAAGTCACTTAACCTGTTCTATAAATAGACAAAGAAATATATATATATACACACAAATATATATATATATAAAAATATATATAAAAAAAAATATATAAAAATATATATATATATATATTTTTTTTTGAGACAGAGCCTTGCTCTGTCACCCAGGCTGGAGTGCAGTGGCACGATCTCGACTCACAGCAGCCTCCGCCTCCTGGGTTTAAGCAATTATCCTGCCTCAGTCTCCCGAGTAGCTGGGATTACAGGTGCATGCCACCATGCCCAGCTGATTTTTCTTTTTTTTTTTTTTTTTTTAGTAAAGACGGGGTTTCACCATGTTGGCCAGGCTGGTCTTGAACTCCTGACCTCAAGTGATCCACCCACCTCAGCCTCTCAAAGTGCTGGGATTACAGGTGTGAGCCATTGCGCCCGGCCAGTTTCCTTGTCTATAAAATGGCTTGATGATGTAAACCAAAAAGTATCTGAGACAGGTCTCAATCAGTTTAGAAGTTTATTTTGCTGACTTTAAGGACATGTCCAGAAGAAATAAACACAGAATCACAGGAACTGCCGGTGGTCTGTGCCTTTTTCCAAAGATGAAGTTGAGAGCTTCAATATTTAAAAGGGAAAAGTGGGCTTAGGGGAAAGAGGAAGAGTATGGTCGTCCATGTGTCACAAGAGAAAAGGAACAGGCAGGAGAATCGTCAATTACACATTGGTCTCATGCTCAGTAAATGGGCACTTTACAGAAGATAAGATGAACATACAGTAGCTACCTGTGGAGATATTTAACCTTTTACCTGTAGTATTCTACTTAGGAACAAAAGGAAAGACAGCTTCTTGCACGACTCAGCTTTCAGCTTAATTTGTTCCTTTTGGCAGAGTGAACTGGGGTCCCGACTTTTTATTTTCCTTTTACAATGATAATACTTATCTTACAGGCACAGTTCTTTTTTTTCTTTTCTTTTTTTTTTTTTGAGATGGAGTTTTGCTCTTGTTGCCCAGGCTGGAGTGCAATGGCGCAACCTCTGCCTCCCAGGTTCAAGCGATTCTCCTGCCTCAACCTTCCGAGTAGCTGGGATTACAGGCATGCGCCACTACGCCTGGATAATTTTGTGTTTTTAGTAGAGATGGGGTTTCTGCGTGTTGGTCAGGCTGGTCTCGAACTCCTGACCTCAGGTGATCCGCCTGCCTCGGCCTCCCAAAGTGCTGGGATTATAGGCGTGAGCCACTGTGCCCAGCCACAGACACACTTCTTCGTGGCAATTAGGTGCTATTTTTTTTTTTTTTTTTTTGAGACGGAGTCTCACTCTGTCACCAGGCTAGAGTGCAATGGCGCGATCTCGGCTCACTGCAACCTCCGCCTCCCAGGTTCAAACAATTCCCCTGCCTCAGCCTCCCAAGTAGCTGGGACTACAGGCGCGCACTACCACACCTGGCTAATTTTTTGTATTTTAGTAAAGACTGAGTTTCACCATGTTGGCCAGGATGGTCTCTGTTTCCTAACCTCGTGACCCACCCGCCTCAGTCTCCCAAAGTGCTGGGATTACAGACGTGAGCCACCACGCCTGGCCTGTGGTGCTATTTTTACTTTCTCTTTCACAGTCTGCTGCCTTCATGTGGCGGGAAATGACAAGTGCCTCCCCCACAATAGTCAAGGGACTCAGCAAGTACCCAAAAGTGTTGAGCAGGCACTGGTCCCCAAATCCTGCAGGTGAGAAAGACTAACATTTTTGTTACTAAATGTACCTGCTGGTTTGCTCACTTTTATTTCTGCCATTGGCCAAAAGCTCACCCCTCTACATCATTACCCACTCAGAGAGTATGGCTAGATTCCCAGATCCAGTGGGCCTGTGGGGTTAATTCGGGCTAGGGTGAGTTTAGAAGTGACTTAGGCATCAGCTTGTTATTTATTTAATTCCCTTCCCTTAAATGCATGTTGTGAAAAATCTAAAGAGAGAAGGTATTTCTAAACCAAAACTGGTGTCAATAAATAAAAGAATTTTTTTTTTTTTTTTGTCTGAGACAGAGTCTCACTCTGTCACCCAGGCTGTTGTGCAATCTCGGCTCACTGCAACCTCTGCCTCCCAGGTTCAAGCAATTCTCTTGCCTCAGCCTCCCGAGTAGCTGGGATTACAGGTGCCCACCACCACACCCAGCTAAATTTTATATTTTTAGTAGAGACGAGGTTTCACCATGTTGGTCAGGCTGGTCTTGAACTCCTGACCTCAGGTGATCTACCTGCCTCAGCCTCCCAAAGTGCTAGGATTACAGGTGTGAGCCACCTGTAATTTTTAGTGAAAAAAAATACTTACCTTCTAGAGATGTCATAAGAATTATATGAAATTAATACATGAGGCCAGGTGCAGTGGCTCATGCCTATAATCTCAGCACTTTGGTAGGCCGAGGCAGGTGGACGACTTGAGGTCAGTAGTTCGAGACCAGCCTGGCCAACATGGTAAAACCCCATCTCTACTAAAAATACAAAAATTAGCTGGGCGCGGTGGCATGCACCTGTAATCCCAGCTACTTGGGAGGCTGAGGCAGGAGAATCGCTTGAACCTGGGAAGCGGAGGTTGCAGTGAGCCGATATCACACCACTGCACTCCAGCCTGAGCGACAAAGTGAGACTCCATCTCAAAAAAAAAAAAAAGAAATTAAGACATGAAAAATATTTAGCACAGTATCTGTGGCTCACTGATGGCTAGCTCTGATAAGTAAAATAGTAATCATGAAGAAACAAATTACAGGCTCCTATCTTCTCAGCCTGCCTCTAGTTCACTTGCTCCTCTGTTTCCCATCCAGGGGCCATTTTGTTTCTTTCATCCTTTTTTTTTTTTTAATTTTACTTTAAGTCCTGGGATACATGTGCAGAAGGTGCATGTTTGTTATGTAGGTATACATGTGCCATGGTGGCTTACTGCACCTATCAACCCGTCATCTAGGTTTTAAGCCCTGCATGCATTAGATATTTGTCTTAATGCTCTCTTTCCCCTTGACCCCAACCCCTAACAGGCCCCAGTGTGTGATGTTCCCCTCCCTGTGTCCCTGTGTTCTCATTGTTCAACTTCCACTTATGAGTGAGAACATGTAGTGTTTGGTTTTCTGCTCCTGTGTTAGTTTGCTGAGAATGATGGCTTCCAGCTTCATCCATGTCCCTGCAAAGGACACGAACTCATTGTTTTTTATGGCTGCAGCTTCTTTCATCCTTATCCAGTACGTTCTATGATCCATAATCTTGTTAATGTCCTAAACTTCCCTCCCCCTCCCCATTTTGTCTTTTCATCACACCCCTTTGGCAAAACCCCAGCCTAGATGAACTCAACCACCTCCTCACTCTCCACGTGAGTCACCAAACAGGGCAGATTGGCTGTGCTCTAGGAGAATAAGTGTCAACCTGAAACAGGCTGTCTCACTAAATGAATACTAAAATGCTTATTTCATAACTGTCTCTTCTCTTCTCCTTGACCACTTCATGTTTTCTCCACTCTTCTTCAACGCAGACCCTCCTCCAACACTCACACATCTTCCTCCTCTTTTTCATAATCACCTTGTTTTTTTTTTTTTATTTTTTAGACAGAGTCTCGCTCTGTCGCCCAGGCTGGAGTGCAGTGGCATGATCTCGGCTCACTGCAACCTCCTCCTCCCGGGCTCAAGCAATTCTCCTGCCTCAGCCTCCCGGATAGCCAGGACTACAGGTGCACGCCACCATGCCCGACTAATTTTTGTATTTTAAGTAGAGACAGGGTTTTGCCATGTTGGTCAGGCTGGTCATGAACTCCTGACCTTAGGTGATCCACCCGTCTCAGCCTCCCAAAGTGTTGGGATTACAGGTGTAAGCCACCAAGCCCGGCCTCATCTTGGTTCTTAATTCACACACACACACATACAGAAGCCAGCAGAGAGGAACTTCCTAAACTCCCCTATCAAACATAACAAAGCCTCCCACACCTGCACTCCACTTCACCTCTCCTTGCAACTGCGGAGCTGACCCTCCCCTAGCAAAGGCCCCCCTCACACACACACACCTGGGTTTTACATCCCACTCTCTAGACCTTTCCAGAAGCCTTCAGCAACAACAATCCCTTCTCTCTTTTCTGTTTGACTGGACCTTTCACTTAAACTCTTCAACATGCCCAAATCTCCCCCATTTTCAACAAAAAAGAGGATGTTCATTGGAAATGCCACTTAAATATTTAAAGATAAGGAGACATGATGTCTGCAATATACTGTCAAATATAGATGTATATCTATGTGTGTGTGTGTGTGTGTGTGTGTGTGTGTGTATAAAAATACAGAGACAGAGAATGATAAAGTAAATGGTTAAATGGTGCAAGTGTAGATAACTGATGAATCTGGAAAACATTATTTGGGAATTCTTTGTACTAGTCTTGCATTTTTTTAAGATATAAAATTATATCAAAATAAAAAGTTGGCTGGGCACAGTGGCTAATGCCTGCAATCCTAGCAATTTGGAAAGCCAAGGCAGGTAGATTGCTTGAGCCCAATAATTTGAGACCAGCCTGGGTAACATGGTGAAACCCCATCTCTATAAAACAAACAAACAAAAAAAATTAGCAAGTCGTGGTGTCAAGTACCAGTACTCCCAGCTACTTAGGAGGCTGAGGTGGGAGGATCACTTGAGCTCAGGAGGTCGAGGCTACAGTCAGCTGTGATTATGCCACTGCACTCCAGCCTGAGCAGCAGAGCTAGACCCTGTCTAAAAAATTTTTAGACCATAATCCCAGCACTTTAGGAGGCCAAGGTGGGTGGATCACTTGGGGCCAGAAGTTCGAGACCAGCCTTGCCAACATGGTGAAATCCCATCTCTAGTAAAACTACAAAAAATTATCTGGGTGTGGTTGTGCACACCCATAATCCCAGCTACTGGAGAGGCTGAGGCATGAGAATCGCTTGAAGCCAAGAGGCAGAGGTTGCAGTGAGCTGAGATTGCACCACTGTACTCCAGCCTGGGCAATAGAGCGAGACTTTCAAAAAAAAAAAATTAATTAAGAAAAGGTGTCAGCTGGGCACCGTGGCTCATGCCTGTAATCCCAGCACTTTGGGAGGCCGAGGTGGGCGGATCACGAGGTCAGGAGTTTGAGACCAGCCTGGCCAACATAATGGAACCCCGTCTGTACTAAAAATACAAAAAATTAGCTGGGCGTGGTGGCGGGTGCCTGTAATCCTAGCTACTTGGGAGGCTGAGGCAGGAGAATCACTTGAAGCCAGGAGATGGAGGTTGCAGTGAGCCGAGATCGCACCATTGCACTCCATCCTGGTGGACGGCGCGAGACTCCACCCCAAAAAAAAAAAAAAACAAACAAAAAAAACTTGTCAAGAAAGAAAGATGAGAAAAAAAAAACCACACATTTGACATCTGCTCTCCTCATAGCCAGTCCCCTCCCCTCTCCACAAACTTCTCAAAAGACCCCACAATTGGCTCATTTCAACTCAGAACTCGTAGGTACTTCTTTTCTTTTCAGGATGACCTTCCCAAAGCGTGCTCCCACCTCTTTGCCTGTTCCTATCCTCCATCTCAAAATGGACTTCCTTAAAACTTGGCCCAAGGCCAGGTGCAGTGGCTCACGCCTGTAATCCCAGCACTTTGGGAGGTCGAAGTTGGTGGATCACGAGGTCAGCAGTTCGAGACCAGCCTGACCAACATGGTGAAACCCCCCATCTCTACCAAAAATACAAAAATTAGCCAGGCATGATGACGGACACCTGTAATCCCAGCTACTCGGGGGGCTGAGGCAGGAGAATCGCTTGAACCTGGGAGGCGGAGGTTGCAGTGAGCAGAGTTGGTGCCACTGCACTCCGGCCTAGGCAACAAGAGTGAAACTCCATCTCAAAAAAAGAAACGAAAAGAATTGCTGTAATATGCTACATTAGTAGAATAAAGGACAAAACCCAAAACAGATACACACATATATACACACACACGTTTTTGACAAAGTCAAACACCCTTTCATGATTAAAATACTCCACAAAGTTAGAATAGAAATAAACTTCCTCAACCTGATAAAGGACATTTTTGAAAAACCCATAGTTTATCAAGTAGGTTGCTAAGTAAAAAAATAAAAAATAAAGACAGAAAAAGGCTGGGCATAGTGGCTTACAGCAGGCACTTTGGGAGGCCAAGGTGGACAGACTGCTTGAGGCCAGGAATTCGAGACCAGCCTGGCCAACCTGGTGAAATCCCATCTCTACTAAAAATACAAAAAGTAGCTGGGCGTGGTGGTGTACTTTGTAATCCCAGCTACCCTGTAACTCTCCTGCTAAGGCAGAAGAATCACCTGAACCCAGGAGGCAGAGGTTGCAGTGAGCCGAGATTGCACCACTGCACTCCAGCCTGGGTGACAGAGCAACTCTGTCTCAAAAAAAAAAAAAAAAAAAAAGAAAGAAAGAAAGAAAAAAAGAAAAAGAAAAACCCATAATTAATACCATACTTCATGGTAAAAGACTGAATGCTTTTCCCTCAAAGATTAGGAACAAGATAAGGATGTCTACTCTTATCACTTCTATTCAATATTGTACTAGAAGCCTTAGCCAGGGCAATTAGGCAGGGACATTCAGATTGGAGAGGGAGCAGTAAAACTATCTCTATTAGCAGATATGATCTTACATATAGAAAATCCTAGGCCAGATGTGGTGGCTTACGCCTGTAATCCCAACACTTTGGGAAGCTGATGGAAGACGGAGGTTGCAGTGAGCTGAGATTGTCATTGTATTCCAGCTTGGGCTACAAGAGTGAGACTCCATCTCAAAAAAAAAAAAAAAGAAAGAAAGAAAGAAAATGAAAATCCTAAGGAATCTGCTAAAAAAAAACTTATAGAATGAATAAAGTTAAACAAGGTCACATGATACAAGATCAATGCAGAAAAATCATTCATATTTATGTATGCTAGCAATAAATGATCACAAAATTAAGAACACAATTCCATTTACAATGGCATAGAAAAGAATACAATCCTAGAAATACATTAAAGACATGTAAGATGTATACTGAAAACTATTTTTAAATGTTGGAAGAAATAAAAGATCTAAAGGAATGGAAAGCTATCCCATGTTCATGGATCAAAAGACTTAATATGTTAAGATGGCAATGTCCCCCAAATAGAAATATCTTTGATATTTAGGTCACTAAAGATCAATATAATGTTTAAAAATTTTTTTTTTTTGTAAAGATGGGGGTCTCACTATATTGCCCAGGCTGATCTCAAACTCCTAGGCCCAAGCAATCCTCCCACCTTGGCCTACCGAAGTGCTGGGATTACAGACATGAGCCACAAAGAAAACCTGAAAAACTAGTTCAGGCCATGATGGAAAGGGGGGTCAGAGATGCCTCCTTATACTTTTCTCTCTTCGAAGTGTAGGCACAACTGACCAGCCTTAACATTAAAATAGAGATCATAAGACTGACAAAACAGATTCTTCATAGCAATAAGATACGCAACTCCAACCTGACTCTGGTATAGCATCACATGACTGCAGGCCCTGAAGGAAATCAAAGGATTTTACCCCAAAATATATTTTCTTTGTCATAGTTTGAAATGGCTCTGCAAAGCCATCTTTTGAGGGGACATTTGCATGCTATCAAAATGTTTTTCCCGCCGGACGTGGTGGCCCATGCCTGTAATCCCAGCACTCCAGGAAGCCGAGGTGGGCGGATCACTTGAGGTCAAGAGTTTGAGACCACCCTGACCAACATGGAGAAAATTACTAAAAATACAAAATTAGCCAGGCGTGGTGGTGCGTGCCTGTAATCCTAGCTACTGGGGAGGCTGAAGCAGGAGAACCGCTTGAACCTGGGAGGCGGAGGTTGTGGTGAGCCTAGATGACACCATTCCACTCCAGCCTGGGCAACAAGAGTGAAACTCCATCTCGAAAAAAAAAGAAAAAGAAAAACAAAATGTTCTTCCCTTACTACAGTAGCCCCCAACCTTTGTGACACCAGGGACCAGCTTCATGGAAGACAATTTTTCCATGGACTGGGGGTGGGGGGACAGTTTTGGGATGAAACTGTTCTACTTCCGATCATCAGGCATTAAATTATCATGAGGAACGCACAACCTAGATCCCTCGCATGTGCAGTTCATGATAGGGTTCACACTCATATGAGAATCTAATACCACCACTGATGTAACAGGAGGCAGAGCTCAGAGAGTAATGCTAGTTCGCCTGCCACTCACCTCCAGACTGGTGCTGGTCCATGGTCTGGGGATTGAGGATCCCTGCCTTAGTAGGTCTCATCCAGAAGGCTCTTTTAAGGCCTTGTAAGAGATATTTAGTACCTATTCTCTCTAAAGCCTGTAACTTAGAGGCTTCATCTATACAACAAGAACCTTGGCTCCCACAACCCCCCCTTAACTCAAGCATTTCTTTTCTTTTTTCTTTTTTTTTTTGAGACAGGGTCTCGCTCTGTTGCCCAGGCTGGAGTGCAGTGGCACGATCTCGGCTCACTGCAACCTCCACCTCCCAGGTTCAACGGATTCTCCTGCCTCAGCCTCCCGAGTAGCTGGAATTACAGGCATGCGACACCACGCCCAGCTAATTTTTGTATTTTTAGTAGAGATGGGGTTTCACCATGTTGGTCAGGCTGGTCTTGAATTTTTGACCTCAGGTGATCTGCCCGCCTCGGCCTCCCAAAGTGCTGGGATTACAGGCGTGAGCCACCACGCCCGGCCCAACTCAAGCATTTCTTTTTGCTGATTTCAACACTTCAGGCAAAGCAACCAATTGCCAATCAGTTTGAATTCACCTATGACCTGAAACCCTCTCCCCAAACATTTATACATTTTGAGGCCTAAAATGTATAAAACCAAGCTGTAATCTAACTACCTTGGGCACAAGTTCTCAGGACCTCCTGATGCTGTGTTACCGGCCATGGTCACTCATATTTGGCTCAGAATAAACCTCTTTAAATATTTTACAGAGTTTGGCTTTTTTCATCAACAATGGGAAAGGAGGTCAGACATACCTTGTTATAACCACCTCTTTTTGGAGTTTAGGCACAAATGACCAGCATTAATGTTAAAAATAGAGATCATGGCCAGGTGCAGGGGCTGACACCTGTAGTCCCAGCACTTTGGGAGGCTGAGGCAGGAAGATCACTTAAGCCCAGGAGTTCGAGACCAGCCTGCGCAACATGGTGAAAACCCGACTCTACAAAAAATACAAAAACTAGCCAGGCATGGTGGTGCCTGCCTGTAGTCCTAGCTACTCAGAAGGCTGAGATGGGAGGATTGCTTGAGCCCAGGAGGTTGAGGCTGCAGTGAGCTGAGATGACACCACTGCATTCCAGCCTGGGTGACAGAGCAAGACCCTGTCTCAAGAAAAAAAAAGAGATCACATGACTGACAAAACAGACTCTGTGGCAATAAGATACCAAATTATGGCTAGGTGTGGTGGCTCATGCCTGTAATCCCAGCACTTCTGAAGCGGCGTCGTTTGTCTGCGGTAATACCCAAGGTTCACTGTCTCATGACAAGGAAATCAAAGACGCTAACACACAAGGAGTGTGTTTAAGAGAGGAAAGTCTAATAGGCAAAAGAGAAAAGCTCTCCCATGCAGAGGGAGGGGGGTTCTGAACGGATCTCCCCCATTTGGGGCAAGATGAGGTTGGTTTTATAGATGAGCTTGAGGAGCCAGTGTCTGATTTACACAGGGCACAGAGAGAGGGTTGGTTGGACCAGGTTTGCCTTTAACAAAGCATGCTAAGAGGCTGGCCATCCCACCCTAATCGTTTATTATACAAATAGAGATTTAACCTGGCCAGTGCCATGTTGCTTGTACAAGTGGCGACAAAGAAAAGGGAAGAGGAAACCTCTATGTTGAATATACCTGGCTCCCAGAAATCCCTTTTCTAGTGGCACAGCTGCCGGCATCTACCTATGCAAGCTTCCAGCTTGCTTATCTACGCTTGCAGCTTGATTTTTCAGGCTGTTTTTTGTTAGAAATGATTTGGGGCTGCTTTTTATGAAAAGGAAAACTTTACCAAGGACTCCCTAACCCTCGCTAACTGCCTAATTAATTTCTTTTTAGCTTCTGTATCACTTTGGAAGGCCGAGGTGGGAGGATCCTTTAAGACCAGGAGTTCAACACCAGCCTGGGCCACATGGCAAGACCCTGTCTCTATGTTTTATATTTATATATATTGTTAAAAAAGATACCAAATTATAAACAAGACCTAGGCCATGCAAGACATAGGTTAGGATACATCCTACAGACCATAAAATCTTGTTAAATGGGATTTTCTTTTTTTATTAACCTGATATAATGTGGCTTATCTTCCAACCTGACACTGGTATAGCATCACATGACAGATAGCAAACCCTGAATGAAATAAAAATATTTTATGTCGGCCAGGTGCGGTGGCTCATGCCTGTAATCCTAGCACTTTGGGAGGCAGAGGCGGGTGGATCACTTGAGGTCAGGAGTTTGAGACCAGCCTGGCCAACATGGTGAAACCCCCCCGTCTCTACTGAAAATACAAAAAATTAGCCAGGCATGGCAATGCGAGCCTGTAATCCCAGCTACGCCATAGGCTGAGGCAGGAGAATCGCTTGAACCCAGGAGGTGGAGGTTGCAGTGAGCTGAGACTGCGCCACTGCACTACAGCCTAGGTGACAGGGCAAGACTCCATCTCAAAAACAAACAAACAAACAAAATACAAAAATTAGTCAGGCGTGGTGGTGCACACCTGTAATCCCAGCTGCTCCAGAAGCTGAGACGGAGAACTGCTTGAACCTGGGAAGCAGAGGTTGCAGTGAGCCGAGATCGCACTACTGCACTCCAGTTTGGGTGACAGAACAAAGACTCTGCCTCAAAAAAAAAAAAAAACCCCAAAATATATTTCTTTGACATATTTTAAAATGGCCCTACAAAGCTACAAAGCTGTCTTTTGTAACAGAAATTTGCATCTGTAGAGAATCTCCATTAATGCAGCCAGGATTTCCTTTTCTAGGCCTTTCCCAGATCCAGGAAAGATTAATTCTGACACCTAAATTTCCAAAAAGAGACATTTACCATCTATTCTCTCTTTTTTGTTTTTGTTTTTTTGTCACTCTGTCATCCAGGCTAGAGTGCAGTAGCGCGATCTCAGCTCACTGCAACCTTTGTCTCCTGGGTTCAAGCAATTCTTGTGTCTCAGCCTTCCAAGTAGCTGGGATTACAGGCGCATGCCACCGTGCCTGGCTAATTTTTTTATTTTTCGTAGAGATGGTGTTTCATCATGTTGGCCAGGCTGGTCTTGAACTCCTGACCTCAAGTGATCTGCCTGCCACGGCCTCACAAAGCGTTGAGATTACAGGTGTGAGCCATGGAGCCCAGCCCATCTCTAGTCATGGCGCCTGGCCCATCTGTTCTCTGAGGCTGCTACTCACGCTTCATCTACCTAACAAGGACCTTGAACCACACAACTCCCTTATCTTAGTTCAAGCATTCTTTTCTACTGACTTCAAGTCTTTAGACAAAGCTTAACTCTCTCAAGCAATTGTCAGCTAAAGAATCCCTAAAATCCACCTAAGACTTCTAAGACCACCCTTGGACATATCTGCCTTTTTGGGTCTAACCAATGTATACCTTCCATGTATTGATTTATGTCTTTGCCTGTTAACTCCTGTCTCCCTAAAATGTAAAAAAACAAACTATAACCCAACTGCCTCGGGTCACTTACTAAAGACTTTTTGGGTTTGTGTTTTCTCTCTGGGCGATGGTCAATCATACTGGCTCAGAATAAACCGCTTTAAAATAGTTTACAGAGTTTTATTTATTTGCTAACAGTCTGACACATGATACAAAGACAAGCTTTGAAAATATTATACATAGTATAAGAAGATAGCCAGGGGTGGTGGCTCACACCTGTAATCTCAGCACTTTGAGAGGCTGAGGCAGGTTGATCAAGAGCTGAGGAGTTCAAGACCAGCCTGGCCAAGATGGTGAAACCTCGTCTCTACTAAAAATACAAAAATTAGTCGAACGTGGTGGCAGGCGCCTGTAGTCCCAGCTACTCGGGAGGCTGAGGCAGGAGACTAGCTTGAACCTGGGCAGCAGAGGTTGCAGTGAGCCAAGATCGTGCCACTATACTCCAGCCTGGGCTACAGAGTGAGAGTCATGAGACTCCGTTTAAAAAAAAAACAAAAGTCATGAAAGAAGCTAGTCACAAAAACATTGACATTATACTTAATGAAAGAAGCCAGTTGCACTGTATGATTTCATTTATATCAAACGTGCGAATTGGCAAGGCTATACAGACAGAAAGTATACTAGCAATTGTCTAGGACTTGGGGCGGAGTGGACGTGGTGAATGTAGAATGACTGCTACTGGAGGTAGGATTTTTCTTTGGAGTGATCAAAGTATTCTAAAATGAGATCACAGTAATAGATGCACAATTCTGTCAACAACAACAAAAAAACCCTTAATGTTACCCTTTATTATTTATTTTTGGGTACGTTGTCTTGCTCTGTCTTCCAGGCTGGAGTGCAGTGGCGCGATCTGGGCTCACTGCAGCCTGGAACTCCGGGGCACAAGCGATTCTCCCACCTCAGTCTCCTGAGCAGCTGGGACTACAGGCGAATGCCACTATGCTAGGCTTGATTTTTTTTTACGCTTTAAATGGGCAAATTTTACTTAGTAGGTGAATAGAAATTTCCCAAGAAAGCTGTTTTTTTGTTTGTTGGTTTTTTAGCAGAACCTCCTGAAGTGGCAGGTCACTGAAAAAATTTAAAAAAAACAACAAAACCGAAGCTTATCCATACTCACTATCCACAAATTCCCAAAATTCCCCAAAGCACAGGCTGCAGACACCGTGTGTTGGGGCGGAAGGGGCGGGGAGCTAGCAGGAAATCCTGACATGCCTAGGAAAGCCTCCATAACTTCCTAATTGAGAGAGAACGATCAGATGCATTGCTGTGACCCCCGCCCCCACCACTCCAACCCCCCCATCCCATCCCGCGCTTACCTCTCCTCCAAAGCACTCCACAAAACTGAGGAGAAAAGCCGCCAAGCCCCCCGACACACTCACCATCCGCAACCGGAACGCGGAAGCAATGGCGCCATCTTTTTTATGGGAAATGTGAGGTTCGAAGGAAGTCACCGGAGCCATCCTTACTGCGGGCAGTGAAGGGCAATGGAAGCCGGTCGCGGCCATGTTGACTGAGGCTTTTGGCCTGTCAATGAGGCTTGCCACATGTGGCTATTTTGGGCAATTTCCTGAGGAGGCTTGTCGATAAATGTGCTTGGTAAACACTAAGGGAACAGAAAAAATATTCAAAAATTTAAATGTTGGCCGGGAACGGTGGCTTACGCCTGTAGTCCCAGCACTTTGGGAGGCTGAGACGGATCACTTGAGGCCAGGAGTTTGAGACCAGCCTGGGCAACATAGGGAGACACTGTCTCTACAAAAAAAAATTTTTTTTTAATTAGCGAGGCATGGTGGCACATGTCTGTAGGCCCAGGTAGTTGGGGGGCTGAGGTGGGAGAATTGCTTGAGCCTGAGAGGTCAAGGCTAAAGTTTGCCATGTTCTTGCCACTGCAGTCCAGCCTGGGCAACAGAGCTAGACCTTGTCTTTTAAAAAAAAAAATTCGTCTGGGCTCAGTGGCTCATGCCTGTAATCCCAGCACTTTGGTAGGCCGAGGCAGGAGGATCACCTGAGGTCGGGAGTTCGAGACCAGCCTGACCAACAGAGAAACCCTGTCTCTACTAAAAATACAAAATTATCTGGGTGTGGTGGTGCAGCCTGTAATCGCAGCTACCCGGGAGACTGAGGCAGGAGAATCGCTTGAACCCAGAAGGTGGAGGTTGTGGTGAGCCAAGATCGTGCCATTGCACTCCAGCCTGGGCAACGAGAGCGAAACTCCGTCTCAAAAAAAAAAAAAAAAAAAAAAAATTCAATGTCTTGGAGAGGGTGGGGTGGCATGCCCCTGTAATCCCACTGCTTTGGGAGGCCAAGATGGGAGGATTACTTGAGGCAAGGAGTTCAAGACCCACCTGGGCAACACAGTGGAGACCTTGTCTCTACAAAATGGTTTTGTTTGTTTTTTTTTGAGACGGAGTCTCGCTCTGTCTCCCAGGCTGGAGTGCGGTGGCGCCATCTCGGCTCACTGCAAGCTCCGCCTCCCGGGTTCACGCCATTCTCCTGCCTCAGCCTCCCAAGTAGCTGGGACTACAGGCGCCCGCTACCACGCCCGGCTAATTTTTTGTATTTTTAGTAGAGACGGGGTTTCACCGTGTTAGCCAGGATGGTCTCGATCTCCTGACCTCGTGATCTGCCTGCCTAGGCCTCCCAAAGTGCTGGGATTACAGGCGTGAGCCACCGTGCCCGGCCTACAAAATGGTTTTAATAAATAAATAAATAAACTTAAATGTCTACATTTTAAAAATATGAAAAGTAGAAATTAAAGACAAGGATGAAAATATTGTAATATTCTGATGCATGCAGATAACTACATAACTGCCACAACTGCAGGACCACAAAAAAGAGACTGTCTAAAGACAAAATTACAAAATTAAGATTTAGCTTAAAGATCTAATTGGCTTTTGTTTACAATTCTAGAATCAGGCAGCATCTCATTCTATAAGATTGAATGTTCCAATGAGCTGAGCAGACAAGGTTAGCTTCATAGGCAGAAAAGGGGCTAAAGAATGCAGAAAGAGATTTGAACAAAAAGCAAATTGATCGTTCTTTTTTTGTGTTTTTTTTTTTTTTTTTTGAGACAGTCTTACTCTGTCGTCCAGGCTGGAGTGTCCTGGTGCGATCTCAACTTCCATCTCCTGAGTTAAAGTGATTCTTGTGTGTCAGCCTCCCTAGTACCTGGATCACAGGCATGCACCACCATGCCCGGCTAATTTTTGTATTTCTAGTAGAGACAGGGTTTTGCCATGTTGGCCAGACTAGTCTTGAACTCCTGATCTCAAGTGATTTTCCCGCCTGGGCCTCCCAAAGTGCTGTGATTACAGCCGTGAGCCACCGCACCCGGCCCTGCAAATTGATCATTTCAAAGTTACTTTCCTTGTAGGGTTAAAACAGAGGAGACTTCCTTATTATATTTACTCAGATTGACTGGAATCTCCCGTTTTCTGGAAGATGGGCTTGTTTCAAAGTTCAGTTTGATTACATGGCACTTAGCACAAGTAACTCAGTTCTGATTTGGCCTGGCCTGCTGGGGCCTAGTGGAGAAGGTCAGACCAAATCAATTGCCTCTTATAAAATTTAACAAAACTGAGGGCTATTTTCCCCTTTCACCATTTTCTTGAAAGAGTAGTGTATACTCATAGCCTCCTATCGATGCCTAAATTGGAATAATAACCCATAAATTAGGAGTCCTGGACTTAAGATAAATATTTTACCTATACACTATTTTCTTTTCCTTTTATTTATTTATTTATTTATTTATTTATTTATTTATTTATTTATTGGAGATGGCGTCTCACTGTGTCGCCCAGGCTGGAGTGCAGTGGCGCGATCTTGGCTCACTGCAACCTCTGCCTCCCGGGTTCAAGCAATTCTCCTGCCTCAGCCTCCTGAGCAGCTGGGATTACAGGCATGCGCCACCATGCCCAGCTAATTTTTTTATTTTTAGTAGAGATGGGTTTTCACCATGTTGGTCAGGCTGGTCTCGAACTCCAGACCTCAGATGATCCGCCACCTTGGCCTCCCAAAGTGCTGGGATTACAGGTGTGAGCCACCATGCCCGGACTTTCTTTTCCTTAAATACTCCATGCTTGCCTTCTCTCAATTCTGAGCTCTTCCCCCATGCAATTTCTTCCCTTACGAACACTCTTCTCTCTTCTTTGATGTTTCTCTTCCTTACGATCTCAGCTTTAACCAATTTTTCCTCCAGGAACCTTCTCTGACTTATCTGAAAAGAGTTAGTTGTCCCTTGCAAGAATAGCTCACTTTCCTCTGTTTACCCAGATTGCTCTAAACTCCTTTGTCCTTTCTGCTTTTCCCACCAAACTGTAAGTATCTCAAAGGCAAAGACCACGTTTATCTTTTTCTCTGCTTGTATTTCAGAGCCCAGCTCAGTGACTCACATATAAGTGAAATCATTGTTATATGCACGAATAAATAAGTCTTTTCCCAGGTCTCACCTGTTCCCCACTCCTCATTCACAACCCACTCAACTTGATACTCTCCAAGAAATCTCAGAAACATGACTTCTTCATGGCTTGTTATCAGTGAAACAAACCTTAAAGCCTTTGCTAGTGTCTACCTTCGCTTGAAAAAAAAGCCTGGGTATAAATTAACTCTTATTTTTCTGTTGTGGCTTTTCCATGATGAGCCTTATCTTTCTTTCTGTGGGCTGCTGGTGCAAATTTCTGAAGTCGATAGTGACTTTTTTTGCCACATAAGTGTAACCACCCAACGGGTTCTTCTTGCCCGTTGCCTAGACAGAGTTGATTTATCAAGCATGGGAATTGCAATAGATAAAGAGTAATAAATGCAGAGCCAGCTGCACGGGAAACCAGAGTTTATTAGTACTCAAATTAGTACCTGAAACTCAGGTATTGAGTTTTTTAAGGATAATTTGGTAGGTAGGGGGATCAGAAAGTGGGGAGTGCTGATTGATCAAGTCAGAGATGAAATCATAGGGAGTCGAATCTGTCCTGTTGCACTCAGTCAATTCCTGGGTGGGGGCCACAAGACCAGATGAGCCTGTTTATTGATCTGAGCGATGCCAGCTAATCCGTCAAGTGCAAGGTCTGGAAAATATCTCAAGCACTGGTCTTAGTTTGTTGTTGTTGTTGTTGTTGTGGAGTCTTGCTTTGTTACCCGGGCTGGAGTGCACTGGTGCTATCTTGGCTTACTGCAACCTCTGCCTCAGGGATTCAAGCGATTCTCCTGCCTCAGTCTCCCAAGTAGCTGGGACTACAGGTGCATGCCACCACACCCGGCTAATTTTTGTATTTTTAGTAGAGATGGGGTTTCATCAGGTTTGCTAGGCTGGTCTTGAACTCCTGACCTCAAGTGATTCCCCCCTCCCCACCGCCAGCCAGCTGCATGAAT
Organism: Pan paniscus; assembly: GCF_029289425.2. NCBI lineage: Eukaryota > Metazoa > Chordata > Mammalia > Primates > Hominidae > Pan > Pan paniscus. The sequence continues at coordinate 6,677,169 of NC_073270.2, read as the reverse complement.
CCTAAACCATGATTTCTAACCCTGAGGCTTATTTACTAGTCCTGCAAAGGCAGTCTAGTCTCCAGGAAAGGGATTTGTTTTGGGGAAGGGTTGTTATCATCTTTGTTTCAAAGTTAAGCCATAAACTCCCAAAGTTAGTGCAGCCTACACCCAGGAATGAACAAGGACAGCTTGGAGGTTAGAAGCAAGATGGAGTCAGTTAGGTCAGATCTCTTTCACCGTCATAATTTTCTCAGTTGTAATTTTTGCAAAGGCAGTTTCATAAGCATGCCTCCGACCATACTGTCTTGCCACTTTTAGTTAGTCCATGCCTAAGAAATGAAAACTAATTGAAATAAGCATCACAATAAAATCTTGCCAGAGACAACAAAATAGTTTATTGCATTCCCAAAGTAAATTATAAATTGTTTTAGATTCCCTTCTGTTTTGCCATTGATTATATAATGGCTGCATAAATTGGGTTATGCCACAATTTTATGAAGCTCTTCATATTTTGTTGATTCTCTGCCATCAGCTGAGCCAGCTACTTCAGCCAAATCTCTTTCAGCAGAAAAAGTCATTTTAGTTGAAAGACCAAAATAGCTCTTTCAAAGTAGGATGATGTTATTTGCAATTATCTTATCTCTCTTTGCCATTCTGAACCTTGATCTAATTACTTCCTCATCTAGGGACTTGGCTTTAAGAAAGGGATAAGGAAACGTCACAAAAGTTCAAGGGTTAAGTATAATAATTAATGAGTCTCAAGGCATTTTTTTTTTTTTTTTTTGAGACAGGGTCTGGCTCTGTTGCCGATGTTGGAGTGCAGTGGCACAATCTTGGCTGGTTGCAACCTCCACCTCCTGTGCTTAAGCCATCCTTCCACTTCAGCCTTCCAAGTAGCTAGGACTACAGGTACACGCCACCACCTTCAGCTAACTTTTGTATTTTATGTACAGATGGGGTTATACCGGGTGCGGTGGCTCATGCCTGTAATCCCAGCACTTTGAGAGGCTGAGGCAGGTGGGTCACTTGAGGTCAGGAGTTTGAGACCAGCCTAGCCAACATGGTGAAACACCATCTCTACTAAAAATACAAAAATTGGTTGGGCATGGTGGTGGGCACCTGTAGTCCCAGCTACTTGGGAGGCTGAGGCAGGAGAATCACCTGAACCTGGGAAGTGGAGATTGCAGTGAGCTGAGATCGTGCCACTGCACTCCAGCCTGGGGGGCAGAGCGAGACTCTGTCTCAAAAAAAAAAAAAAAGAAAAAGAAAAAGGCTGGGCGCAGTGGCCCACGCCTGTAATCTCAACACTTTGGGAGGCCAAGGTGGGTGGATCACAAGGTCAAGAGATCAAGACCATCCTGGCCAACATGGTGAAACCCCGTCTCTACTAAAAGTACAAAAATTAGCTGGGCGTGTTGGCGCACGCCTGTAGTCCTAGCTACTCGGCAGGCTGAGGCAGGAGAATCACTTGAATCCACGAGGCAGAGGTTGCAGTGAGCTGAGATTGCACCACTACACTCCAGCCTGGCAACAGAGCAAAACTCCTTCTCAAAAAAAAAGAAAAGAAAAGAAAAAAAAAAGACATCTTAGTGCTTTTTCAATCATGCAATAGTCTAAAGGCATAATTAAACAGTAAGTTGACAGCCAAGAAGAAAAAATATCAGATGGACTGTAAACTCCCTATTTTTTTTTTTTTGTGAGACGGAGCCTTGCTCTGTCGCCCAGGCTGGAATGCAGTGGGGCAATCTTGGCTCACTGTAACCTCCGCCTCCTGGGTTCAACCTATTCTCCTGCCTCAGCCTCCCAAGTAGCTGGGATTACAGGCACGAAGCCACCATGCTCTGCTAATTTTTGTATTTTTAGTAGAGACAGGGTTTCACCACGTCGGCCAGGCTAGCCTCAAACTCCTGACTTCAAGTGATTTGCCCGCCTTGGCCTTCCAAAGTGCTGGGATTACAGGCGTGAGCCATCGTGCCCTGTCCAGCACTCGCAGTGTCTCGCTCAGTAACTTCTTGTACATTTATAATGAACATAAATGAAGCCATCCTCACAAGGTTAAGAATTCTGGGCTGGGCTTGGTGGCTCATGCCTGTAACACTAACACTTTGGGAGGCCAAGTATGTGAAGCCAGGAGTTCAAGACCAGCCTGGGCATTTTTGTGGAGACATCAGCTCTACAAAAACTGAAAAAAATTAGCCAGGCACAGTGGTTTGTGCCTGTAGTCCCAGCTAATTGGGAGGCTGAGGCAGGAGGATGACTGGAGTCCAGGAAGTCAAGGCTACAGTGAGCTATGAGTACACCACTGCATCCAGCCTGGATGACAGAGCAAGACCTTGTCTCAAAAAAAAAAAAAATTCTGGGCAGACATATAGTCACAATAATTATGCATTAATCACTAGATACTGACCATTTGCAACCCCCGTTGTTCCTACGGATAGGATTTCTGAGGTTAGAAGCATAAGACTTTTCTTTAAGATGGATGGGATCTCTGACATTAGAATCATTGGGCTTTTGTTTAAGATGTTTTTCAGATCCCACATTCCAATGAAATTACTTATGCCTATCAATTTTAAGATCCCCCAACAGAGGAACCAAATAAGCCTGAGAATACAGTTTCTTTTACTTTTTCTTTTCTTTTATTTTTTTGAGACAGTGTCTTGCTCTGTTGCCCAGGCTAGAGTGCAGTGGCACGATCTCAGCTCACTGCAACCTCCACCTCCTGGGTTTAGGCGATTCTCCTGCCTCAGTCTCCTGAGTGGCTGGGATTACAGGTGGGTACTACCACACCCCACTAATTTTTCTAGTTTTGGTAGAGACAGGGTTTCACTGTGTTGGCCAGGCTGGTCTGGAGCTCCTGACCTCAGGTGATCTGCCCACCTTGGCCTCCCAAAGTGCTGAAATCACAGGCATGAGCTTTCACGCCCGGCGGAGAATACAGTTTCTTTATCTCCCTCTCTGTGACTTCTTCCTACACTTTTCCACCAGTCAATGACTTCCACACTTTGGCCCACTTCAAAACCCTTATTAGTCTTATCCCCAAACTCCTCAGGGAGACAGAGTTGAAGTTCCCCTTCCATCTCCTCATTCGGCAGCCTATAAACTTTTTTCTCTGCTACGACCTGGCATCTTGGTGTACTGACTTGCCATGTGCATCTGGTAATGAACCTATTGCAGTTACATAAGTGTGGACCGTAAGAACTAAAATCAGTATTAACACAATGCTAGGCAAGTCGTAAAGACTTTATAGACACTACTTGGTGGATATTCCATGATGCTAGGAAAAAGAATCCATTTCTTGGCACCTCAAGTATGTGAGGGCTTAATAGAAAGCATGAGATTTCATTACGCTAGGGACAGACATGACTGACTCATGGCTCAGAGCCACCCTCAACTATGGACATTCAAGAGTGAAGCAGCAAATGCCCCGAATGTGGAGTTAGGAGGCCGAGCTTGAATCCTGGCTTTCTTACTAACCAATTGTATGACCGTAGCCATTTAACCTCTCTGAGCCTTAATTTTCTCATCTGTAAAAAGGGAACAATAAGGCCGGGTGCGGTGGCTCACGTCTGTAATCCCAGTACTTTGGGAGGCTGAAGCAGGTGGATCACGAGGTCAGGAGATCGAGACCATCCTGGCTAACACGGTGAAACCCCATCTCTACTAAAAAAGAAATTAGCAGGGTGTGGTGGTGGGCGCCCGTAGTCCCAGCTACTCGGGAGGCTGAGGCAGGAGAATGGCGTGAACTCAGGAGGCGGAGCTTGCAGTGAGCCAAGATAGCGCCACTGCACTTCAGCCTGGGAGACAGAGCGAGACTCTGCTCAAAACAAAAGAATAATTTGATTCTTTTTGATTCTTATGTATTTATTGAAATGTGCTATCTCATCTTAGGGGAACCACTGCAATGCTTAGAAATCAGTATGTACAATATGGTGATAAAGACTTTTTTTTTTAAGACGAAATTTTGCTCTTGTTGCCCAGGCTGGAGTGCAATGGCGCAATCTCAGTTCACCGCAACCTCCACCTTTCGGGTTCAAGCAATTCTCCTGCCTCAGCCTCCCTAGCAGCTGGGATTACAGGCATGCGCCACCATGCCCGGCTAATTTTTTTTTTTTTTTTGAGATGGAGTCTTGCTTTGTCACCCAGGCCGGAGTGCAGTGGCGCACTCTCAGCTCACTGCAACCTCCGCCTCCTGGGTTCAAGCAATTCTCTGCCTCAGCCTCCCAAGTAGCTGGGATTACAGGCGCCCACCACCATGCCCGGCTAATTTTTGTATTTTTAGTAGAGATGGGGTTTCACCATGTTGGCCAGGCTAGTCTCGAACTCCTGACCTTGTGATCCACCTGCCTCAGCCTCCCAAAGTACTGGGATTACAGGTGTGAGCCACTGTGCCCAGCCGGTGATAAAGATTTTTATGTGCTTATAATGCTGCCTATCTTCAAGTTTGTTTTTTTTTTTTTCTTTTTTTTTTTGAGCTAGAGTCTCATTCTGTCGTCCAGGCTGAAGTGCAGTATACAATCTTGGCTCACTGCAACCTCCCCCTCCTGAGCTTCAAGCGTTTCTCCTGTCTCAGCCTCCCTAATAGCTGGGACTACAGGTGCGTGCCACCATGCCCTGGTATTTTTTGTAGATTGTAGAGAGGGTGTTTCACAATGTTGGCCAGGCTGGTCTCAAACTCCTGACCTCAGGTGATCCACCTGCTTCAGCCTCTCAAAGTGCTGGGATTACAGGCACGAGCCACCACGCCTGGCCTGGGCAATGACTCTTTGAAGTGATTCCAAAAGCATGGGCAACAAAAGCAAAAATAGACAAATGGGATTACATCAACCTAAAAGCTTCTGCACAGCAAACCACAAAGTGAAGAGACAACCTACAGAATGGGAGAAAATATTTGCAAACTATGCATCTAATAAGGAGTTAATATCCAAAACACATAAGGAATTCAAACAACTTAATGGCAAGGAAACAAATGACCTGATTTTAAAATGGCCAAAGGATCAGAATAGACATTTCTCAAAAGAAGACATACAAATGGCCAATAGATGTATTAAAAAAGTTCAACATCATTAATAATCAAGGAAAAGCAAATTAAAACCACAGTGAGATATTACCTCACACCGGTTAGAATAGTTGTTATCAAAAAGACACACTGTAGGCCGGGCTGGCGCAGTGGCTCACGCCTGTAATCCCAGCACTTTGGGAGGCATAGGCGGGTGGATCACATGAGGTCAGGAGTTTGAGACCAGCCTGGCCAACACGGTGAAGCCCTGTCTCTACTAAAAATACAAAAATTAGCCAGGAGTGGTGACGGGCACCTGTAATCTCATCTACTTGGGAGGCTGAGGCAGGAGAATTGCTTGAACCCAGGAGGCCGAGGTTGAAGTGAGCCAAGATCATGCCATTGCACTCCAGCCTGGGTGACAACAGCAAGACTCCGTCTCAAAAAAAAAAAAAAGACAAAAAAAGAAAAGACAAGAGGTAACAAGTGCTAGTGAGGATGGAAAAGGGAACCCTTGTACCTGTTGGTGAGAATGTAAAGTAGTATAGTCATTTTGGAAAGCATTATAGAAAATCCTCAAAAAATTAAAAATAGAACTATCATAAGATCCAGCAATCCCACTACCAGGTATATATCCAAAGGAAAAGAAATCACTACCTCATAAAGACATCTGCACTCCCATGTTCTTTGCATCACTAGTCACAATAGCCAAGACATGAAATTGACCAGGCTGGGCATGGTGGCTCACACCTGTAATCCCAACACTCTGGGAGGCCACGGTGGATGGAACACTTGAGGTCAGGAGTTTGAGACCAGCCTGGCCAACATGGTGAAACCCCGTCTGTAATAAAAATACAAAAATTAGCCGAGTGTGTTGGTGCATGCCTGTAATCCCAGCTACTCAAGAGGCTGAGGCTGGAGAATCACTTGAACCCGGGATGTGGAGGTTGTAGTGAGCCAAGATCACGCCTCTGCACTCCAGCCTGGGCAACAGAGTGAGACTCTGTCTCAAAAAAAAAGAAAGAAAGGAAGAAAGAAATCAGTCTAAGTGTCCATCAATGGATAAACTGATAAAGAAAATATGGTATATACAAACAATGGAATACTATTTAGCCATAAAAGAAAACTCCTGTCATTTGCAACAACATGCAGTAAACCTAGAGGACATTATGTTAAGTGAAATAAGCCAGTCACAGAAAGACAAATACTGTGTGATCTCACTTAAATGTAGAAACCAAAAAAGTTGATCTTGCAGAGGTACAGAGTAAAATGGTGGGCCGGGCATGGGGGCTCATGCCTGTAATCCCAGTACTTTGGGAGGCTGAAGCAGGCAGATCACCTGAAGTCTGGAGTTGGAGACCAGCCTGGCCAACATGGTGAAACCTTGTCTCTACTAAAAATACAAAAATTAGCTGGGCATGGTGGCATGCACCTGTAATCCCAGCTACTTGGGAGGCTGAGGCAGGAGAATCACTTGAACCTGGGAGGCAGAGGCTGCAGTGAGCCAAGATTGTGCCACTGCACTCCAGTCTGAGTGACAAAGCTACACTCCGTCTCAAAAAAATAAAAATAAAAAAAAGAGAGAGAGAGAAAGTAAACTGGTGGTTACCAGGAGATGAGGTGGTTGTGAGGAGGACAGTCTGGAGAGATAATGGCCAAAATTCCAGTTAAATAGGAGGAATAACTTCAAGAGATCTGTTACACATTGTGGTGGTGATAGTCAATAATACATTGTATTCTTGGAAAATGCTAAGAGGGCAGATGTGAAGTGTTCTTACCACAAAAGTGAAAACTATGTGAGGCAATGCCCATGTTAATTAGCTAGATTTAGTCATTCCATAATGTATGTGTATTTTAAAACATCATGTCGTACATGGTAAATACATACAACTTTATCTTTCAACTTAAAAAGCATATTAATAGAAACATCTCACTGTCAAAGATATAACAATCACTCAGTTTTTTTTCTCTTTTTGAATATCCACTTGTTTTTTTGACAAATACCTTTGAGTGGATTTTTTTTTTTTCCGGATACGGTCTCACTCTGTTGCCCAGGCTGGAATGCAGTAGCATGATTAGAGCTCACTGCAGCCTCAACCTCCTCGGCTCAAGTGATCTATCACCTAACACACCTGAGCAGCTAGGATTACAGGAGTACATCACCATGCCCAGCTGATTTTTTTTTTTTTTATCGTTTTTTGTAGAGACGAAGTCTCACTATGTTGCCTAGGCTAGTTTCAAACTCCTGGACTCAAGCAATCCTCCTGCCTCAGCCTCCCAAAATGATGGGATTACAGGCCACCACACCGGACCTCTTCATTTTCCAATCCTGGCAAGTGTATTTCTCAATGCTCCTGACTGCAAAGGTCTTTAAAAGCATTAGACAAAACCCAGTAGGTCTAAGGAAAAGAAGAAGGGTTTAACTACACAGTAATGTGAACGATGCTCTAAACACATACTGGAGCCACATACAAATCAGGCAAGGTCAGATCATACCCATATTATGTAAAGAGGTGCTTCCCGCAGAGCTGCTGTGGAGAGATGTCATGGTCAATTTGTTAGATGGGACAGGCAAAGTTCCAAGACATTGCATGAATATGCCTGGAAAGACTGTGGTCCAAATACAGTGGTTATCTCCAGAAAGCAGGATTGGGTGGGGCTGGGTCAAGAGAGGATGCTATCATTTCTTACTTTATAAACCTCTATGTTTTAGATTGTTTTGAATTTTTTTTTTTTTTTTTTTTTTGAGACAGGGTCTCCTTCTGTCACCCAGGCTGGAGTGCAGTGGCTTGGTCTTGGCTCATTGCAACCTCTGCCTCTTGGGTTCAACCTATTTTCTTGCCTCAGCCTCTGAGTAGCTGGGATTACAGGTGCGCACCACCATGCCCGGCTCATTTTTTTGTATTTCTTAGTAGGACAGGGTTTCACCATGTTGGCCAGGCCAGGCTGGTCTCAAACTCCTGACCTCAAATGATCCTCTTGACTCAGCCTCCCAAAGTGCTAGGATTACAAGCATGAGCCACAGTGCCTCGCCTTTTGTTGTTGTTGTTGTTGTTGGGGACAGTCTTACTCTGTCACCCAGGTCAGAGTGCAGTGGCACGATCTTGGCTCACTGCAACCTCCGCCTCCCAGGCTCAAGTGATCCTCTCACCTCAGCCTCCCGAGAAGCTGGGACTACAGGCACACACCACTAGGCACAGCTAATTTTTGTATTTTTTGTTGAAATGGGGTTTCACCATGTTGTCCAGGCTGGTCTCGAACTCCTGAGCTCAGCGATCCAACTGAGTATCCCAAAGTGCTGGGATTATAGGCATGAGCCACTACATTCGGCCTGAACTTTTTTCTTTTTTTTTTTTTTTTTTAATAACAAGCACATACTAATTTTGTAATTCAAACCAATTATAATAATGTTAATAATAGCTAAACTTGGTAGAGGGTTCCAGAACTGTAATAAGAGCATGATTTACATGAATTTCTTTATTTACTCTTCACTACAATGCTGTGATTAAGATATTGTTATTCCCTGGGTTCATTCCCCAGCACCTCTTAAAAAAAAGATACTATTATTATGTCCCTTTTACAGATGAAGAAACTGAGGCAGAGAATGTATTAATAGATAAGCCGTGACAGAGCTCATATGTGGCAGAGTTGGCTAAAAAGATATTAAAATACTAAAACTGCAAAGATCCGGGCGTGGTGGCTCAAACCTGTATTCCCAGCACTTTGGGAGGCCGAGGTGGGCGGATCACGAGGTCAGGAGATCGAGACCATCCTGGCTAACACGGTGAAACCCCGTCTCTACTAAAAATACAAAAAATTAGCCTGGCATGGTGGCACGTGCCTATACTCCCAGCTACTTGGGAGGCTGAGGCAGGAGAATTGCTTGAACCCTGGAGGTAGAGGTTCCAGTGAGCCGAGATAATGCCACTGCACTCCAGCCTGGGTGACAGAGCAAGACTCTGTCTCGAAAAAAAAAAAAAAAAAAAAAAAAACTGCAAAGAGTGCTATTATCTGAAAAGGAATAACAATTACTATTCCCAATCTCAGAAAATAATTTGAAAGTTAGTATTAATTGAAGAAAAAAATTGAACCAGAGCATGTTGAACTCATGAATTATTAAATCATTAAAATAGATACAGCAGACAACCCTGTACTGGATAGCTGTGACCCAAATCCTCTGTGTGTTTTAGAAACATCTCTCATGTGTGTTATAACAACCCCAGTGTCAGAGTGCCTCGTTGCTAAAGTGGCTTTCTTAAAGCCCAAGCCATGGAAAATCACTAATAAAAGCATAAATGAAAGAAAAATGTGTAATTAAGAAACTCAGATGCCCCAACTCAATTGAAGTAGAAAATAAAAATCTGAAGACATCGCTTTCCTTAGGCTTATTATCTTTAATTGGCTTCCTCCTTTGTTGTGGATGGCCATATAGACTCAGGAGAGAGGCAAAGTGCTAACTTCATGTCTCCTGCAGGCCGCAGCACCAGCTCCTGGGGCTCGTGTTGTTCCTGTTCTATAAAAAGGAGGCAGCCGGGCACGGTGGCTCACGCCTGTAATCCCAGCACTTTGGGAGGCCGAGGCTGGTGGGTCACCTGAGGTCAGGAGTTTGAGGCCAGCCTGGCCAACATGGTGAAACATGGTCTCTACTAAAAATACAAAAATTAGCTGGGTGTGATAGTGGGTGCCTGTAATCCCAGCTACTCGAGAGGCTGAGGCAGGAGAATTGCTTGAACCTGAGAGATGGAGGTTGCAGTGAGCCGACACCATGCCACAACACTCCAGCCTGGGTAACAGAGTGAGACCCTGTCCCCCCCCACCCCCCAAAAAAGGAGATAATAAGACCTTTTCTCTGAAAGAGAAAAGCACTTAACCTGCTGTCCGCTAATAGTGTCTAGTTGTAAATACTCATTATCAGTAAGTCCTTACAACTGACTGAAGTCAGCATACTTTTCAGGAAAACGATGAGCCAGATGTTTCTAAACTTCCAAAGGGCAGAGCCAGGCTCTCAAAAGGATGAAGTGGGTGGCTACCCACTAATACCCACAAATTACCTGATTCCTATTTAACAGGTAATTTGAACAGCGCAGGGTAGAACATCCTGCCCAAAGTATCTTTTTCACTCTACGTACTTGCAGTTCCACCATTAGAAATGCATTCCTGGCCAGATGCGGTGGCTCACACCTGCAATCCCAGCACTTTCGGAGGCCGAGGCAGGTGGATCACTTGAGGCCAGGAGTTGGAGACCAGCCTGGCCAACATGGTGAAACCCCATCTCTACCAAAAAATACAAAAAATTAGCTAGGCATGGTGGCACACGCCTGTAGTCCCAGCTACTCAGGAGGCTGAGGCAGGAGAATTGCTTCAACCTGGGAGGCAGAGGTTGCAGTGAGCCTAGATTGTGCCACTGCACTCCAGCCTGGGTAACAGAGTGAGACTATCTTAAAACAAAACAAAACGAAATGCATTTCTTTGAGTCCTGTGGAGTCCGCCTTCAAAATGCAAATACTTTCACATCAGCTCTCTGCATAGGCAGTAAGTTTGAAGCTGGGTTATTAGAATGATGCCTAGAAGTCTCTCCCAGAGTCAGGGGGTATCGGAGGCTTCTCAGGAGGGAGACACAGACCTTTTTGCCTAGAACCAGCCCTATGGATCTAAGGGCTGGAAGACTTCCAGGTCAACATAACCCACAGAAACAAGCCCACGCTGACAATCTACCTTCAAACAGCAAGGAAATCTCAACTCTGGCTGGGTTCTCCCTGACATCACATCCTTCCCTACCTGAAAACAGCAGTTTCCCAACAAACAGCAGCTACCCATCAAAGCAGACCAGTGACTCCATAGCAGCTTTTCGGTCTTCTGGTGCACAGCCCGGCAGACGCACAGAGCTGGGGCTCTGGCAGTACTTAGATGCAGACATAGCTTTCCAGGCAGGACACCTGAGACTTTTCCTTCCTCTGAACCCCAGAGGACTGGCTTTTTTTTTTTCCTTTTAATAATATTGTCATTACAGATTTGCTAATCTTTTCTATGGAGCATTAGTCAGTATTCTGCTCTCATTAAGGATGCCAAGGTCCTAATGCCTTTTCCCCTTTACAAAATAACTTAGCCATGTTCACATTCTCTTAGCATGTAATTTACCATCCCCTAAGGCCCAAGGCCATTCTTATGAGCCCTGGGCATGAGGAGATTTTCTTTTTTTTTTTTTTGGGATGGAGTCTCGCCCTGTCGCCCAGGCTGAAGTGCAATGGCGTGATCTCAGTCATGGCGTGAGCCACTGCACCCAGCAGAGGAGATTTTCATAACAGGAAACAATTCATGTGTATTTAATCTGCAGATTGCATGGAGTGGGGGTGGGGTTGTGGCAAAGAAGGAACAAATTGCAAATGTTTAGATATCTTCTGCACCCACAGCCAATCTGCGTCCTACCCTCTTCAGAGAATCATCTCAGAGATTAATAGCATTAGGACTTTGAACTCTGAGCAAGGGCTTAGTCACCCAACCATGTTACAAAAAGTAGTGAGAGTGTCCTCTGAATGAAGGTGATAAGAAGAACTTACCACCAGCCTTCCCCTAACAGTTGTCCGTAATGTCCCTTTCAGAAACTTCTGAGTTTTTCTACCTCTCTCTGTGTCTGATGTTGCTTACTTGTTTTACTTGACAAACTTAATGAATTGAACATACTTTTAAAATTTGTATTTATTTTGAGACAGGATTTCACTGTGTCACCCAGGCTGGAGTGCAGTGGCACGATCATGGCTCACTGCAGCCTTGATCTCCCAGGATCAAGTGATCTTCCTGCCTTAGCAGTCCATCCTATTCTCCCTCCCCACTTCCCACCAAGTAGCTGGGACTACAAGGCATGTACCACCATGCCTAGCTACACAGGGAGTTTCACTGTGTTGTCCAGACTGGTCTTGAACTCCTGGGCTCAAGCAGTCCTCCCACCTCAGGCTCCCACAGTGCTGGGATTACAGGCGTAAACCACCATGCCTTGTCTATGCTTTTTTTTTAAGATGGAATCTCGCTCTGTTGCCCAGGCTGGAGTGCAGTGGCATGATCTCGGCTTACTGCCACCTCTGCCTCCCAGGTTCAAGCTGTTCTCCTGCCTCAGCCTCTCTAATAGCTGGGATTACAGGTACATGCCACCGAGCCCAGCTAATTTTTATATTTTTAGTAGAGACAGGGTTTTGCCGTGTTGGCCAGGATGGTCACGAACTCCTGACCTCAAGTGATCCACCCATCTCAGCCTCCCAAAGTGCTAGGATTATAGTTGTGAGCCACTGCACCCGGCCTATGCTATTTTTAGTAGTAATTAAACTGCTTTTTGCTGACCATCCCTTCATTTCTTTCCTCCTTATGGATCTGTAGGGAAAAAGTTCCCATAATGACAAAGTCAAATTAGAAGGGACTCCTTTGCGTGAGAAGACAATAAAAAGTCAAATAACTCTATTCTCAAGAACTGCCAGGGAAAAGTCACTCATAGGGACAACAACTCCTTTGTAAATTCATCCTCACCAGCTGCACTCACTCAACAGAGTCTGGTCTTTTAGCCAAATACAGGCTCCTCCCCTCCACCAGGATTATTTTAAATTTCCCTCTTCTCCTTCGCAGCTGTTGACTTGCTTCCTCATGCAATTAAACATCCAAACCCATCCAGATCTGGGCCACCTGCTCCTCTTTCCCTTCGTTTAGCACCAAAGTTGATGACAGTCCCTTTTTGTCTTCCTATGCCCTATCCTCTGTCCCAGCATGTTCACAGGATACTCACGCTGTTCATTTTCTTCCCTTCCTTCTCCTCTCCTCTCCTCCCCTCCTCTCCCCTTCCTTCTCTTCCCTTTTCTTCCTTTCCCTCCCCTTCTCTTCCTTTCTGTTCTCCAGCCAATTTCTCCCTCTCAACTTGTTCAATAGACAGATAAGGGGATTAATCCCTTTATCCATAACACATGTAATACATGTTGCAAATTATTTCCTCCAAGTCATTTACCTGTCTTTTGACTTTATTTATGGTGGGGTTATTTTTTAGTTTGCTTATTGTACTTTTTGTCATGCAAAATTTCTTCATTTTATTGTGTGCGTGCGTGTGTGTGTGTGTGTGTGTGTGATTTTTATTTATTTATTTATTTATTTTTTATTGATCATTCTTGGGTGTTTCTTGCAGAGGGGGATCTGGCAGGGTCACAGGACAATAGTGGAGGGAAGGTCAGCAGATAAACAAGTGAACAAAGGTCTCTGGTTTTCCTAGGCAGAGGACCCTGCGGCCCTCCGCAGTGTTTGTGTCCCTGGGTACTTGAGATTAGGGAGTGGTGATGACTCTTAACGAGCATGCTGCCTTCAAGCATCTGTTTAACAAAGCACATCTTGCACCACCCTTAATCCATTCAACCCTGAGTGGACACAGCACATGTTTCAGAGAGCACAGGGTTGGGGGCAAGGTCACAGATCAACATGATCCCAAGGCAGAAGAATTTTTCTTAGTACAGAACAAAATCAAAAGTCTCCCATGTCTACCTCTTTCTACACAGACACGGCAACCATCCGATTTCTCAATCTTTTCGCCACCTTTCCCCCTTCTTTCTATTCCACAAAACCGCCATTGTCATCATGGCCCGTTCTCAATGAGCTGTTGGGTACACTTCCCAGACGGGGTGGTGGCCGGGCAGAGGGGCTCCTCACTTCCCAGTAGGGGCGGCCGGGCAGAGGCGCCCCTCACCTCCTGGACGGGGCGGCTGGCCGGGCGGGGGGCTGACCCCCCAACCTCCCTCCCGGATGGGGCGGCTGGCCGGGCGGGGGGCTGACCCCCCCACCTCCCTCCCGGATGGGGCGGCTGGCCGGGCAGAGGGGCTCCTCACTTCCCAGTAGGGGCGGCCGGGCAGAGGCGCCCCTCACCTCCCGGATGGGGCAGCTGGCCGGGTGGGGGGCTGACCCCCCCACCTCCCTCCGGGACGGGGCAGCTGGCCGGGCGGGGGGCTGACCCCCCAACCTCCCTCCCAGATGGGGCGGCTGGCCGGGCGGGGGGCTGAGTCCCCCACCTCCCTCCCGGACAGGGCGGCTGGCCGGGCGGGGGGGCTGACACCCCCCCCACCTCCCTCCCGGCCGGGGCGGCTGGCCGGGCGGGGGGCTGACCCCCCCACCTCCCTCCCGGACGGGGCGGCTGGCCGGGCAGAGGGGTTCCTCACTTCCCAGAATTATCACATTTATTAATCTTTTATTACATCTCAACTTTGAGTTAGAAATACCTTTTTCCACCCACAAGATATAAAGGAATTCATACGTTTTCTTCTATAAAACATGATGACATAGTTATTGATAGCACTATGAAAATGATGCAGTACCAAAAATAAGTGAGAAATAATTTGTGGGATTTCCACTGCAATTTAATCAGAAGTAAAATATAAACAGAGATGCCCCAGAGGCAAATTTGGTATGCCTTTGATCAGAGATTTGAACAAGCAGAGCTGATGCCAGGTCAAACCATGAGGTAGGTATTCAAAAAGACCCAGAGGAAGCTGAAACAGGGAGTTGAGGAAGACATAGGCATCTGGAATTGACAGAATATAAATGCAGGTGAGGCTGACCATGAGAGCAGGGAGAACGGACAATTTCGGATTAGCTTCAGTTACATATAACGGAAAACTTGTGCATGTAGATTTTTTCTTCATGTAAAAAAATCAGCACTGGACCAGGGGCAGCGGGTCCAGTGCTGATTACAGGCTTCATTATCATACCAGACTAAGATTTCTTCTATCTTGTTGCTTTGCCATTTAAACACGTGGTTTCTCCTTCATGACCCAAAGCAGTTGCTTGAGTTCAAGCCATTGTGTCTGCATTCCAGCCAGGGGGAAACAGGAAGAAAGAATGATGGTCATGCCTGCGCCTTTAAGGACTGGTAATCAAATCATGTACAAAACTTCCAGTTATATCCTTCTAGTCAGAACTTCGTCATGTGACCACATCAAACTTGGAAGACAGGCTTGGAAATGTAATCTTTACTCAAGGAAGCCATGTGCCCAGTTAAGTTAGAATGAATAATAGGGTTCAAGTAACAGTCTCTGCCCCAGCATATAATCAGAAGAATTAAAAGAGGAGCTATGTTGCAGGGAATGAAATTTGGAGAAAATTCATAGATTGAGCCAATCTTCATATTTCTAGTCCCCACACCAAGACTGCTGAGTATACACAGCTGCAGTTAGTGGCCACGTACGTGACCACTGACCCTCAAGCAGACCCTGGCACCTCGGTTAATTGTGCACTGGTACCTGGTCAGCTCCCTCTTCCAGTCCCATGAAGCCTGCTTTAAACCTTCACCATCTTCTAAAGCCATTGTCTTCCTCCTTCTCTGACCTCTGCCAACCCAGAGAAATGGATGCTTTCAGGCATGAGGTACCTCAGCTTCCCATCTTCCTATCTACAACCTTATCTCCATCATTCTTCCCTACAACACCTATCTTCTAGGGTTTTGGTTTTTGTTTTTAGTTTTTTTGAGACAGTCTTGCTCTGTCGACCAGGCTGGAGTACAGTGGCGCAATCTCGGCTCACTGCAACCTCCGCCTCCTGGGTTCAAGCAATTCTCCTGCCTCAGCCTTCAGAGTAGCTGGGATTACAGGTGTCCACCACCATGCCTGACTAATTTTTGTATTTATAGTAGAGATGAGGTTTTACCATGCTGGCCGGGCTGGTCTCGAACTTCTGACCTCAGATGATCCTCCCACCTCAGCCTCCCAAACTGCTGGGATTATAGGTGTGAGCCACTGCGCCCAGCCTGTAAAGTCTTAATTACTTAGAATGACACCCTCCTCCGTGGTTTTCTTGATCTGGTCCCTACCCACCAACCCTTGATTGAGTAGGTCTAGGATGGGGCACAATGATTTGTGTTTCTTTTTTTCTTTTTATTTCTTTTTTTGAGACAGAGTCTCACGCTGTCACCCAGGCTGGAGTGCGGTGGCAGGATCTTGGCTCACTGTGAACTCCGCCTCCCGGGTTCATGCCATTCTCCTGCCTCAGCCTCCCGCGTAGCTGGGACTACAGGCGCCTGCCACCATGCCCCGCTAATTTTTTGTATTTTTAGTAGAGACGGGGTTTCACCGTGTTAGCCAGGATGGTCTCGATCTCCTGACCTCATGATCCGCCCGCCTCGGCCTCCCAAAGTTCTGGGATTACAGACGTGAACCACCGCGCCCTGCCAATAATTTGTATTTCTAATGAGCTGTCTGATGATGCTGATGCCGCCGATCCACTTTGTGAGTAGCATTGGTACAGTCCTTTTCCTTCAGAACATTTGTCTCCGTTTGTAATGATCGATCCCTTCCATTCCTTAATTAAGTGGTTCTCAAACATTAGTGTGCACCAGAATCCCCTGGAGGGCTCATTAAAACATAGGTCACTGGCTTCCACCTCCAGAATTTCTGATTCAGTAGGTTTAGAATAGGACTGAAGAATCTGCATTTCCAACAAGTTCCCAGGCGATGCTGATGCCACCTGTCTGTGGAGCACACTTTGATAACCACTGCCTTAGTGCAGGGTTTCTCAGCCTCGGCACTATTGGCATTTTGGGCCAGATCATTCTTTATTGTACAGGGGTTGTTCCGTGCATTGTAGGCTGTTCAGCAGCATCCTTGGCCTCTACCTATTAGATGTCAGTAGCAGCCCCTGCAGTTGTGACAAAAATGTCTCCAGATACTCCCAAATGTCCCCTGGAGGGCAAAATTGCCCCCGGTTGAAAACCGCTGTCTTGGAGTGATTATCTGATTTCTAACCATCTCCTTGTTCAGTCTCTAAGTTTCACAAGAGCAGGACCTTGTTTTTGTATTCCCAGTACTTGGTATAGACACTCAACAGATATTTGTTCAACAAATGAATGAATCTAAGCCCAGCAAAGTTTGCGGCCCTTTCATTGTTTCTGCTGTAATCCCTTGCTTCTATCCTTTCTCTCATCACCAAAAAGCAAGAAAGAAATCTCCCTGCTGCCACTCTATTCTGGAACGAAAGGATAAACTTCCGGGCTTCTTTGGCCAGGAACATAGGGGCCGAACACATTCCCCAGTCTCAGGCCTTTGTTTAAGAGGGCTGGTCTGTCTAGAGGAATTATATCAATTGTCCCAGAGAGGGAAGAGAAAGCAGTTTTCTTTTTCTAGGATAAGATCAGGGGTGCAATGATGGATTCCCCACCCTGGACACACTCACCCCCCAACACTAGGAGAAGAGATGGATCCAGCCCCTGCCTCTGCAAGAGCTCCTGGGAGGTGGCAGGACTTCAGTGGGAGAGGTCTGTGTGGATGGATGTCTATGGAGGATAAAGTAGCAGTGAGGGTTCTGGCGACCAAACCTGGGGTCATTGAGCAGCTCCATGGCCCAGAGCAGCAGAACATATAGGTAGTGACTATGCTTCCAGTCTTCTTTCTGTTCTTTTGTAATATACACTGTGCTTCTGAAAGTGACATTCTGTCAATCATACTTCAAGCAAAAGAACAACGCAATAATGAGGATCTCATGAACTGTGGCAGGCTGGGAAAAAGAAGAGATTTTGTGTCAAGGTGCTGCTGCTCCCCAGTGTCAGCATGACATTGAGAGCTGCCTGTTATAGCCACAGCTTTGAGCAGCCCAATCACAAAGACAGCGAGGCTGAGGATCTGGCAACCCTGGTAGACAGCAAGCAGGAGTCAGGAAGCTTGCAGAATTGGCATCACAGTCTGTTCTTGCCTGTGCATATCCTGCCTTCCCTCCTACTGCCACATATCTCTAAATTTGGGGTTGCTTCATGAGCTTGTGCAGTTCTAGCTAAGGCAGTTAGGAAATACATTGTTCCACCCTGGATTGTCTTGAACCACAAAGGCCTTACTCTATGGCCAGCCAGGTCTTCAAGTCAGGTTTTATGAATGCCGGAGGGTAGTGGAAGACTTGTTCATTCACCTGTGGGGAGATTAACAATCATTGCTCTTTCAGGGCTGTGAGAAGGAAATTCTTACAAGGGGCATAGTGAGGGCAGAACTTTCTGGCTCACTGAGAATCTGAGTGTAATTTTATGATGCTTTTCTGGACTAATGGACTCTTTGGTGATATGTAATAGAAGTTATTTGAGCTAGCTTGAGAGACAATAGGGAATTTATTGTACGTATATTGGCAGCATTCACAGACCAGGAGCTGGAGGTAGGAGGGTTTCAGAAAGGGAGGGACCCTAGAACAGAAAGCAATCTCTCATCTCTTATTCTCTTGCCCATTCTCCTGTCTCTCTCCTAGTCTGTCTGTCTGTCTGTCTGTCTCTCTCTCTCTCTCTTTCTCCCTTTCTGCAGAAAGGCTTTCTTTGCTTTCCCTACCCACATGGTAAACTATGTCCCTGCAAAGTTTCCAAGTTCACATGTGAAAGCTCCAGCCTTCTGCAGACACTAATCAACGTGCTCTCTGTTCCCATACAAAAACTCAGGGAAAGAGAATCTGACAGGGCCATGCACGGTATCTCACGCCTGTAATCCCAGCACTTTGAGAGACCAAGACAGGTGGATCACTTGAGGTCAGGAGTTTGAGACCAGCCTGCCCAACATGGCTGACTGTTTTAGTAGAAACCCCGTCTCTACTAAAAATACAAAAATTAGCCAGGCATGGTGGTGCGCCTGTAATCTCAGCTACCTGGGAGGCTGAGACAAGAGAATAGCTTGAACTTGGGAGGTGGAGGTTGCTGTGAGCCAAGATTGCACCATTGCACTCCAGCCTGAGTGACAGTGTGAGACTGTCTCAAAAAAAAAAAAAAAAGAGAGAGAGAAAGAGAGAATCTGATGGGTACAGCATGGGCCAGGTGCCCAACTTGGGTCCAGACGGCTATGGGTGGTACAAGCAAGGCTGCAAGGACCCATCCTAAAGAGGGGGCAGCTCCTAGATACATGCTGTCTTAGACTGGGTTCTCCCAGAAGAAGACCTTGAATCAGGATTTGAGTAGCAGGTTATTTGTGAGGAAAGTCACCCTCTTCATTCCCTTTGATTGCCTGCAAGGGTTCTCCATTTGCCAAATTCTTCAGCTGGAAGGCAGTGAAGCCCAGGGACACAGCAGGATGGAGAAGGGCACAAGTGAGTCTAAATGGGCACACAGAAAACATGAGTTGGGCCTTTCTCAAGAGAATCCTATTTTTTACATACCCTAACAAAGATTTGAAAAATAAAATATTCCATTTGTTTAGTTGTAGCTAACTGTAGCATTGAGGCATGGCTAACTTCCCACTTCACAGTTATCATATTTGAGTTTTGAATAGTCTATTGACATGGCATGTATCACTGTTTCATACAACCTGGGGTCAGAAGTGTCAACAAGCCTGGTGCAGCTGTTCATGCCTGTAATCCCACCACTTTGGGAGGCCGAGGTGGGAGGATTACTTGAGTCCAGAAGTTCAAGGCCAGCCTGGGCAACTCAGTGAAACCTATCTCTACAAAAAAGTTTTAAAATTAGCTAGGAATGGTGGTGCACATCTGTGGTCTCAGCTACTTAGGAGGCTGGAGTGGGAGGATCACTTAAGCCTGGAAGGTCGAGGATGAGATTGATCAAGTGAGCTGACTCAAGTGAGTGAGCTGAGATTGCACCACTGCACTCCAGCCTGGGCAACAGAGCGACACTGTCTCAAAAACAACAAGTGGGGGTGTGTTGCTGGGCATGGTGGCTCACACCTGTAATCCCAGAACTTTGGGAGGGCGAGGCAGGAGGATTGCTTGAGCTCAGGAGTTCGAGACCAGCCTGGACAACATGGTGAAAACCCGTCTCTACAAAAAAATACAAAAAAATTAGCCAGGTGTGGTGGTGCATACCTGTAGTTCCAGCTACTTGGGAGGCTGTGGTGAGAGGATCACTTGAACCCAGGAGGTGGAGGTTGCAGTGAGCCAAGATGGTGCCACTGCATTCCAGCCTGGGTAACAGCAAGACCTCATCTCAAAAAAAAGTGTTAACAAATTCCTGGCCAAATTGAAAGCGTATTCAGATTTATATAAATATGATCCAGGCCTGCAATAACAAACTTAAGCAGTTCAAGTGTCAGATGCGATGTTTATGTTATACCCTATGTGAGTCATTATGCCCTAAGCAGAAGGAAAGTTCATTTTAGGACAGTGATCTTGGATTTTGTTCTTCATCTCTTCATGTATTGCTTCCAGAAGGCACTGCCCAGGACTTCATTTAAACCCCCATCACATTGATCCAGTCTCAGTTCATAAAGACTTGTAGAAATTAATTCTTCCCAGCTTTCACAATAAGCCTCATGCAATATCTAAAACAAACAACCACCAAAAAAAGCTATTTGCATTAGTTTCCTATTACTGCTATAAAAAATTACCAGAAACTTAGTGGCTTAAAACAACACAGTTTGTTGGGTCAGCAGGGCTGAATTCCTTCTGGAGACTCTAGAGAAGAATGTTTCCTTGCCTATTCCAGCTTCAAGAGGCTACCTGCAGCTGGGTGCAGTGGCTCACTCCTGTAATCCCAGCACTTTGGGAGGCCGAGGTGGGAGGATTGCTTAAGCCCAGGAGTTCGAGACCAGCCTGGGCAGCATAGTGAGACCTCATCCTTACAAATAAAAAAAATTAGTTGAGTGTGGTGGGGTGCACCAGGTGCCAGCTACTCAAGAGGCTGAGGCAGGAGGATCCCTTGAGTCCAGGAGGTAGAAGCTGCAGTGAGCTGAGATTGCACCATTGAACTTCAGTCTGGGCGACAAGTGAGACCCTGTCTAAAAAAAAAAAAAAAAGCTGGGCACGGTGCCTCACACCTATAATCCCAGCACTTTGGGAGGCCGAGGAGGGCTATAATCCCAGCACTTTGGGAGGCCAAGGCGGGTGGGTCACCTGAGGTTGGGAGTTCAAGACCAGCCTGACCAACATGGAGAAACCCCGTCTCTACTATAAATACAAAATTAGCTGGGCGTGGTGGCACACACCTGTAGTCCCAGGCAGGAGAATTGCTTGAACCTGGGAGGCAGAGGTTGCGGTGAGCCAAGATCATGCCATTGCACTCCAACCTGGGCAACAAGAGCAAAACTCCTCAAAAAAAAAAAAAAAAGTAATTAATTAATTAATTAAAAAAAGGAGGCTGTCTGCACTCCTTGGCTTGTGCTCTTTCCTTTAGCATCAAAGACAGTGGTGTATTTTCAAGTCTCTCTTTCTTTTCTCTTCTTTCCCTCTGTCTCTGTTCCTCTCTCCCTCTCTCACTCTGCACCTGAACCCCCCAACTTCTGCTTTATTTATTACATCTTCTTCTGAGACTCTGGCCCTCCTATCTCCCTCTTATAAGGACCTTTGTGATTACATTGATCCCACTCAGCAAATCTAGGAGAATCTCCCCATCTCTCACTCACTTAACACCTCTGCAAAGTCTCTTTTGCCATGTAAAGTAACATATTCACAGGTCCCAGGGATTAGGATGTGGATATCTTTGGAAGACCATAATTCTACCTATCACATTGTAATTAGGAGCATTCCTTTGGTACTGTAATTTATGAACACCCAAAACTAATTGAGAAGGAAGGGCTATATCATACTATACATTTTCAGGTGATGGTAGGAACCTCTTATAGCAGAAATTTCTAGGAAATGCAGTGGGGTGGAAAAGCACTCTGTTTTAGCCATTCATCAGAGGTACTCACCCTTTTGGAGTTGAGATTGACCTTGGGTCTGGATAGAGTTGGGTGCTGGAGAAAGCAGGAGAAGAGAGAGGAGGAGAAACTGGGGCAGAGATATCTGCTTGGGCTAGTTACAAAGTGTGGTTGTACTAAGACTTCCAAACAGAAAATTTGGTTCTGGGAGAGAAAAAAGGATGTTAGGCATTAGTACTACATTAAACCCAATAATTCTCTTACTCGTTTGGGGCTGATTCTGCAGAGAGACTTCCTGCTTCATTGACACTTGGCTTTGCCAAATTTGCTTTTCTTAAGCTTCTTCCCTAGGCTGCTTTGCTTAGATTGAATACATTATTGAGTTTCAAGGAGGATCCATTATTATCAAAGTATGTATGTTTACCAATACTTCTCACTTTCTCTATCTTGGCTCTATGTTAACAAACAAAGGATTATCTTTCCCCTTTACCCGTCTAAAGAGAAAGGAATAGTAATTAATTTTCTTCAAACTATGCAAACAGATTCAAAGGCTAGGGTCATTTTTATCCTCTCTACTACCTGAGAAACATTAAAAAGTCTTTTATGCCCAGTGTGGCGCCTTGTATTTTCCAGAGATGGCCACAATAATATCTGCCTTTCCCCTTTTCTTATAATTCAACTGACACTCCTCTCATTGAGGTGTGACCTATGTTCCCTCCCCTTGAATCTGGGTGGGTTTGTGATTGTGATGGAAATGATATCATGTGACTTCCAAGGCTAGATGATAAGAGTATAGCTTCCCCCAGGTTCTCATGGGATACTCGCTGTTAGAACATGGCCGCCTTGCTGTGAGGAAGCCCAAGCAGCACTCTGGAGGCCATGTGTTGGTGTCCCAGCCAACAGCTCAGCTGAGTTCTCAGCCATGCCCTGCCAGACATGCGAGTGAGCAAACATTCAGATTATTTTAGCCAGAACCTGCAAAGTCACTCCTTGCTGATTGAGTCTTTCCAATGAGGCCCCAGGCATTGTGGAGTCCAGACGAGTTGTCCTGGATTTGCTCTTTCTGAATTCCTGGCCTGACCCATAAGATACATAGTCATGATAAAATGGTTGCTGTTTTATACTATTAAGCTTGGAGTCATTTGTGGTGCAGGGATAGTAATGAGAATACTCAGGTACATACAAATGTTGAAAGATAGTGGGCATTCTTTTTTTTTATTTTTATTTTTGGAGATGGAATCTTGCTCTGTCGCCAGGCTGGAGTGTGGAGTGCAGTGGCATGATCTCGGCTCACTGCAACCTCTGCCTCCCGGGTTCAAGCGATGCTCCTGCCTCAGCCTCCCAAGTAGCTGGGACTACAGGCACACACCACCATGCCCAGCTAATTTTTGTATTTTTAGTAGAGACGGGGTTTCACCATGTTAGCCAGGATGGTCTCGATCTCTTGACCTCGTGATCTGCCCACCTTGGCCTCCCAAAGTGCTGAGATTACAGGCGTGAGCCATTGCACCCGGCTAATAGTGGGTATTCTTATCTGCAAACACAATAACCATAGCAAGATGTCTGCAACTTACCACATTTTCCCCCCACCTTGTTTCTTTTCTTTCCTTTAAAAAAAGGAAAAAATCAGCTGGGCGCAGTGGCTCATGCCTTGAACCAGGTTCATAGCTTGAATCTGGGAGGTGGAGGTTGTAGCGAGCCAAGATCCTGCCATTGCACTCCAGCCTGGGCAACAAGAGCAAAACTCTGTCTAAAAAAAAGGAAAAAATCTTTATGTTTTTTAGAGACAGGATCTCAAATTGCCCAGGCTGGCTAAGAACTCCTAGTCTTAAACTATCCTTCCCATTCAGCCTCCCAAGTAGCTGGGACTATAGGTGCATACCACCATGCCCAGCTTCCAACTTGTTTCTTATCTTTATTTTATTAATTTTTTTTAAAATTGAGACAAAGTCTCACTCTGTCACCCAGACAGTGGTATGCAGTGGCATGACCTTGGTTCACTCCAGCCTTGACCTCCTGGGCTCAAGTGATCCTCTCACTTCAGCCTCCGAGTAGCTGGGACTACAGGTACACACGACCATGCCCAGCTAATTTTTGTGGTTTTTGTAGAGACAGGCTTTCACCATGTTGCCTAGGCTGGTCTTGAACTCCTGGACTTAAGCAGTCTCCTGCCTTGGCCTCCCAAAGTGCTGGGATTACAGGCATGAGCCATCCCACCCGGCCCAAGCTTGTTTGTTAAAATTAAAAAAAAAAAAGTCTCAACCCCATTAATCTAATTCAGAAATTCAAAGCTGGCCTTTCCTTCTTTCTTTCTTCCTCCAAGACAATTCGTCTCATCTTTTTTTTTTTTTTTTTTGAGAAAGAATCTCGCTTTTTCACCCAGGCTAGAGTAAAGTGGTACAATCTCGGCTCACTGCAACTTCCACCTCCCGGGTTCAAGCAATTCTCCAGCCTCAGCCTCTGGAGTAGCTGAGATTACAGGTGTCCACCACCATGATCAGCTAATTTTCGTATTTTTAGTAGAAACGGAGTTTCACCACGTTGGCCAGACTAGTCTCGAACTCTTGACCTCAGGTGATCCACCTGCCTCAGCCTCCCAAAGTACTGGGATTACAAGCATGAGCCACTGCGCCCAGCCCACTTCATCTTTTCCCAGCAATTGATGTGGCCAGTTCAGTGCACTAGAGGTTTAGTGAAACCAAATAGAACCTGGAAACAAATCCCATTTAAAATAATAAGCTTAGTATTTTTCTTAATTTTTTAAAATGTGGTCAGTGAGGCAATAAATCAAGAAGGAAACCCTTTTGGTGAAGACAAGAGGTGACAGTAGGATGGGACAGAATCAGATGCCAAAGCTTGAGAATGAAGTTGCAAATGATGCCCAATTGGTAGAAAAATAGTCTTTTACTTTTCTGAGGTTTCTCCATCCTTAGAATATTAATGATTATACATTTGTTGGAATGGAGTTATTTTCTGAGATAATTTTCTGATCTATTTTGCCAGTTTAAATCCTACAACTCTCTGCCCAGTCTTCAAAATTATCTGTTGACTCAGACTTCAGGAAGTAATTATTTCCTGATAGAGTGCTTTGTGAAATATGTTACAAGAAGGAAACCACTCTTTCATTCAACAAATATTTGTATTGGCTCTGTGGACCGGAGGGACAATAAGAAGAGATGATGGATAAGATGAGAATTTTGGGTATGGTAGACAATTGATTCAATCAATCTAAACAAAGTGTTGTGTGATTTAATTAAGTGGCCTGATACTGACACTAGGAAATTTGCTCATTTCTGGCCAGGTGCGGTGGCCCACACCTGTAATCCCAGCACTTTGGGAGGCCGAGGCATGCAGATCACAAGGTCAGGAGTTTGCGACCAGCCTGACCAACATGGTGAAACCCCGTCTTTACTAAAAATACAAAAATTAGCTGGGCGTGGTAGTGCATGCCTGTAATCCCAGCTACTTAGGAGGCTGAGGCAGGAGAATTGTTTGAACTCGGGAGGTGGAGATTGTAGTGAGCTGAGATTGCGCCACGGCACTCCAGCCTAGGTGACAGAGCGAGACTCTGTCTCAAAAAAAAAGAAAAAAGAAATTTGCTCATTTTTCTGCCTAGGCATTTAATGTTACCCTGTGTTCTTTGAAATTCTTTTAAATAATGCAAAATAGAGAATTAACTTTTTTTTTTTTTTTGAGACAGTGCCTTGCTCTCTTGCCCAGGCTGGAGTGCAGTGGTGTGATCATGGGTCACTGCAGCCTTGACCTCCCAAGCTCAAGGGATTCTCCTGCCTCAGCCTCCCGAGTAGCTGGGACTACAAGGGCACACCCCTACATCTGGCTGATTATTTTGAGTTTTAGTAGAGACAAGGTCTCACTATGTTGCCCAGGCTGGTCTCAAACTCCGAGGCTCAAGCAATCCTCCTGCCTTGGCCTCCCAAAGTGTTAGATTACTGGCATGAGCCAATGTACCTGCCTGAATTTACCTTAAATAGGTGAATAATGCCCCTTGAATATTTGTGTATATCAAGTACCTTATTCTTTCTTTTTAAAATTTAATTTAATTTAGTTTTTTAAAATTTTTCTTTTCTTTTTTTTTTTTTTTTTTTTTGAGACAGAGTCTCGCTCTGTCACCCAGGCTGGAGTGCAGTGGCGTGATCTCAGCTCACTGCAATCTCTGCCTCCTGGGTTCAAGCAATTCTTTGCCTCAGCCTCCCGAGTAGCTGGGATTACAGGCGCCCACCACCTCGCCCAGCTAATTTTTGTATTTTTAGTAGAGACGGGGTTTCACCATCTTGGCCAGGCTGTTCTTGAACTCCTGACCTCGTGATCCACCTGCCTCGGCCTCCCAAAGTGCTGGGATTACAGTCGTGAACCACCTCGCCCGGCCTCTTTTTTAAAATTTAAAACTATTATCTTTATTTTTTTCCAAAAAGCCTTTTGCTCTCCTGACAAGTACTTATTCTTTGAAATGGCAGCTACTTATTCTTTTGAATGTTACTGCTTTTTCTGATAGGTAGTTCAAGAAAGCCAAGACTAGCTTACAAGTGTGCTGATGGCTACACACTGTGATTTTCACATTTTATTAACACTTGACTTCACTTAAAAAACCAACCTGTGGAAATAGATTGAGAAAGCACGGATAATTGAAATTCTCTGACATTTTCTAAGTTGCGGTATTATACTGCCCACCTCCTCCCCACCAGCCTTCTACAGGATGCAGAGGTTTGCTGCAAACAGGCTGAATACGGTTTTGCAACTGCCTCTCCCTGAGGTGCTGCTGTTAATCAAGAAAAGGTGATGGCCTTTGAAGACTAGTGGCACACATAATCACCCTCCTGACGCACTGATACCACTGGATGCTTCAAGGCCAGGTGCAGTGGCTCACACCTGTAAGCCCAGCACTCTAGGAGGCCAAGGCAGGCCAATCGCCTGAGGTCAGGAGTTCAAGACCGGCCTGGCCAAGGTGGTAAAACCCTGTCTCTACTAAAAATGGAAAAATTAGCTGGGTGTGGTGGCAGGTGCCTGTAATCCCAGCTACTCGGGAGGCTGAGGTAGGAGAATTGCTTGAACCCAGGAGACAGGTTGCAGTGAGCCGAGATCTCACCACTGCACTCCAGTCTGGGTGACAGATTGAGACTCCATCTCAAAAAAAAAAAAAAGAATGCTTCAAATTTTGTCTAATTGATTCTATCCTAAGTAGAGATCAGAACTTTAGAAATATTTATGTAGTTAGTTAGTTTTTGAGACAGAGTCTCACTCTGCCACCCAGGTAGGAGTGCAGTAGTGCCAACTCAGCTCACTGTAGCCTCCGCCTCCCAGCCTCAAGCCATCCTCCCACTTCAGCCTCCCAAGTAGCTGGGACTACAGGTGCGCAGCCCCACCATGCCCAGATAATGTTTTTGTATTTTTGGTAAAGACAGTGTTTCTCCATGTTACTCAGGCTGGTCTTGAACTCCTGAGCTCAATCAATCCTCCTGCTTTGGCCTCCCAAAGTGTTGGGATTACAGGCATGAGCCACTGCGCCTGGTCAGAACTTTAGAAATATTAACTCATTTAGTCCTTGCAACAATCATAAGGAGTAGATACTATTATTACATCCTGATTTTAAAGACAAGGAAACTCAGGCACAGGTAGATTAGGTGACTTGTCCAAGGTCACAGTGAGTGGGAAAATTGGGATTTGAACCATGAACTCTGGCTTCAGAGTCCATGCTCTTAGCAATTAACACCATGTCACTATTGAGAATTAGCTGGCGCACTGGCTCACATCTTGGGAACGTGATTGCAGCACCTTGGGAAAGCCAAGAAGAAAGGATCACTTGACCCCATGAGTTGTTTTTGTCTTTTTGTTTTTTGGGTTGTTTTTTGTTTTTTCGTTTTTGTTTTTGTTTTTGACAGTCTCGCTCTGTTGCCCAGGCTGGAGTGCAGTGGCGCATTCTTGGCTCACTGTAACTTCCTCCTCCTGGGTTCAAGTGATTCTCCTGCCTCAGCCTCCCTAGTTGGGAGTTGGGATTACATGCGTGCACTACCACACCTAATTTTTTGTATTTTTAGTAGAGATGGGGTTTCACCATGTTGGCCAGGCTGGTCTTGAACTCCTGACCTCAGGTGATCTGCCTGCCTTGGCCTCCCAAAAAACTGGGATTACAGGCGTGAGCCACCCTGTTCAGCCAACCTTATAAGTTTGAAAGTAGCCTGGACAACATAGTGAGCTCCCCTGCCGCTGAACCCCCAACTCTGTCTCTACAAAAAAAAGAAAAAAAATTGTTTTAGTTAGCCAGCACCTCTAGTCCCAGCTACTTGGGAGGCTGAGGTGTGAGGATCACCTGAGCCCAGGAGGTTGAGGCTACAGTGAGCAGTGATTGTGCCACTGTACTACAGACTGGGCGACAGAGCAAGACCCTGTCTCAAAAAAAGTTGTTTTTGTTTGTTTGTTTGTTTTTAGACAGAGTCTCGCTCTGTCACCAGGCTAGAGTGCAATGGCATGATCTTGGCTCCCTGCAACCTCCGCCTCCCGGGTTCAAGCGATTCTCCTGCCTAAGCCTCCCAAGTAGCTGGGACTACAGGTGTGTGCCACCAGCCCAGCTAATTTTTGTATTTTTAGTAGAGATGGGGTTTCACCATGTTGGCCAGGATGGTCTCCATCTCTTAACCTCACGATCTGCCTTCCTCGACCTCCCAAAGTGCTGGGATTACAGGTGTAAGCCACCACGCCTGGCCTAAAAAGGTTTTTTTTAAGTTTATATTTCTCTTTCTTAAAAATATCACTCCAAAACAAAAATTCTAACAGGCCAAATTGATGGTGCATTTGGTCCTTGTCCTAGGCTCACCTACCTACTAATTGCTGGTTAGAAGCAATGATTTATAGCCGTTTGTACTTAATTTTGACCTACAGAACATGAGGACGTATTGTTTTGGAGAGCCCCTTCTTGGAAAGGATATGTTCACTGTTGGCATGCAGACCCTGCTGGATCTAGTTTGCACAACATTTTCCAGTGAAACAGTCGGTTTTCAGAAGCTGCCAAGCTTCTGAGATAAAACCTGGGATAATGCTCATACCAGAAATATGTAAAGGGCGGATAATCTTCTCATGAACTGCAAACTGGTAAGCTGGATGGGCTTAACTGGTCACTTAAATGCATTCTACCATTCCATGATATCTCTATTTATAACTTTATATACCACCGTCTTTGGTGGTTATGCACTTATTGCTAACGCCAAGTGGGAAGTCTAAGATAATTATAGGGTAGATTCAGTTCATTTATATTGTCAACATTAGGTGGCTTGTCTGTGGCACTTCTCTTGAACATCTCCACCATTGCTTTACCACCACCCTCACCACACAATGAGTTAGTTTGGGAGGAAGCCCACAATATATTGCAGCTTCTTCCATCCAGAAATAGAGTCAAATTTTTTTGGTGTTTTGAATCTAGGCTTGGCTAAGTAACTTGCTTTGTCCAACAGGACATTAGCAAATGAGATGCAAACAGAGGCTTGAAAAATACTTGTGCATTGAGGCTTAGCCTCTTGTTGCTGGAAGCTCTTCTGCCATCACGTGAACAAGCCCAGGCTACCCTGCTGGATGATGAGTGGCATGTGACTAAGTCATTCTGTCACCCCAGCTGATATCAAACCAAGTGCCAGACAAAACAAAGAATTACCTGGCTCAAAATGTCAATAGTGCTGAGTTTGAGAAGCCCAGAATGAACGACTAAATGAATGAATGAATCTGACGTGAAATTGACTGTGTTGTCCACTGAGTCATACCTTGCCCTAGCCTTGCTGCTTTATCTATTGGTTGCTTCTGGTTTCCAGCAGATGCTGCTAGTTCTACAGTGGGATGACAGCCAGAACTGGATGCTCATGACTCATCTTTACTGGCCACTTCCTTCAGGGGTCCCCAGTGTCCTCCTCCCACACCAGCCTCAGACTGTTGTCCTGAATTGGATGTGCAGACGATATGGTGTATTGGGTATCTTGCAATTGCCCCTTCAGATCCAATCTCGACCTTTCTCCATTCTGTTCTGCATCCTGGAAGGCTGACCTTTGTGAATGACTTCAGTGGGCTCCTTCCCTCTGCCTTCCCTTTGGATTCAGCCAAGGAGGGTACCGACGGGAGGTAAATAAGGCTGGAGAATTGATGTTCCTGGATTCCTCCCTGTAGATTGCTGTGTAGGTTGGCTTCATCCTTCTGCTGATGGCCTGAGCTTCTAGCAGAAGGTTGCTTCTAGCGTAAGGTTGCTGGTCTCTTTAACTATAACTACTACTGCCCCTTGTCCCTTCAGACCTAGGGATATAAAGGGCTTCCCCCTCTTGGTAGCCTCCTTTCACTGAACCATTCATTTTGGTTTCCCTTGCCTGACCCTCACCTTTGTAAACAGTCTATGAAATTCTCCTAATTACCCTATTTGCATGTGACATCAGTTTCCTGCTGGGAAAAACACTGCAACTCACAAGACTGCCATCTGCTTTACTTCAAGAAAGACCTGCAATCTGCGAAGACCTGTAATCTGTAAATACCTGCTGCCTTGTCTCATCCATTGTATTTGCTCATCTTAGATACCAAGAGCAACTTGGAGCAAGTTGAGTGCACCACAGTCTTTTGGACGATGGATAGTCTATGGTGTTAGTCCATTCTGAGGTGGACCATATAGTCCATGTCCCTTCCCTCCCATGCCACCCACTACCATATCTCACCAGTCTGAGCCCCAGGATTAAACAAGCACTCTTCCCAAGTGCTTCATGCTACCTAGGCAGTAAGCCCCAGGATCCATTGCCTGCTGAGTTGTGACATGTTGGACTTGAATGACCCATCCTTTCCTGACCTTCTGCCCAGCTCTGAATTCTGGGCACCTGCCCACTGGCACAAAATCTGCTGCAGCTTTGCCAAAGGTGGCTATGTGCCTGGCTCCTGCTCTCTTAGCCTCTCTTTGCAGTATATATTTGATGTAATGTTATTACAGTCACTTTCAAATGTGTGCTCATATAGGTTCCAGACATTATCAGATGCTTTCTCTGTCCTTTTGGTAAGATGTTCAGAGCATTCAAAGAAAAACAAAAAGGAGAACTAAATTCAGTATCTTTATGTCAATTTTTTTTTTTTGAGACAGATTTTCGCTCTTGCTGCCCAGGCTGGAGTGCCAGGTGTGATGGCTCATGCGTGTAATCCCAGCACTTTGGGAGGCCAAGGTGGGGGATCACTTGAGCCCAGGAGTTCCAGAACAGCCTGGGCAACATGGCAAAACCCTGTCTCTACAAAACTTAGCTGGGCATGGTGGTGTGTGCGTATAGTCACAGCTTCTCTGGGGAGAGGGGTGCTGAGGTGGGAGGTTAGCTTGAGTCCAGGAGGTTGAGGCTGCAGTGAGCTCAGATTTTGCCCTGCACTCCAGCCTGGGAGATAGAGTGAGATATATCCTATTTGGATTACTTATATCTTTTTTCTTTCATATGTGAGAAGATGAAAAACACAATTTTCAATGTTTGCCTTTATTACCAACTTTGTATTCTCTGAAAGTAGGCTACTTAATATATGGTCAGTATACACACAACACAGATGAACCTCACTAGCATGGTGAGTGAAAAAAGATAGGCACAAAATGATACACTGGCGGGGCACGGTGGCTCACGCCCGCACTCCTAGCATTTTGGGAGGCAGAGGTGGTCAGATTGCCTGAGCTCAGAGGTTCGAGACCAGTCTGGGCAATATTGTGAAACCCCATTCCTACTAAAAATACAAAAAATTATCCAGACATAGTGGTGCATGCCTGTAGTCCCAGCTACTCAGGAGGCTGAGGCACAAGAACCCAGGAGGCAGAGTTTGTGGTGACCAGAGATCTTGCCACTGAACTCCAGCCTGGACAACAGAACAAGACTCTGTCTCAAAAAATAAAAAATAAAAAAAAAGAATAAGAAAACTAAAATGTTAGGCCAGGTGCGGTGGTTCACGCCTGTAATCCCAGCACTTTGGGAGGCCGAGGTGGGTGGATCACGAGGTCAGGAGATCAAGACCACCCTGGCTAACATGGTGAAACCCTGTCTCTACTAAAAATACAAAAAATTAGCTGGGCGTGGTGGCGGGCACCTGTAATCCCAGCTACTCAGGAGGCTGAGCCAGGAGAATGGCGTGAACCTGGGAGGCGGAGCTTGCAGTGAGCCGAGATCGCGCCACTGCACTCCAGCCTGGGTGACAGAGCGAGACTCCGTCTCAAAAAAAAAAAAAAAAAAAAATCAGAACAGATATGGTTGTAATTCTCTAAATCTAACTTTTCAATCACAATTTGTTAGAATGTGTTTCAAAGTTTCAAATTCTGCCTCGTTTCTTCAAGAGTAGATGGATGTTCCACTCATCTATGAGGACCTTCTAGGTTTGATGGGAGACAGGAGCCCTACTTTTGCCCCGATGTGCCCGGTGGATATGGTCTTCTTTCCTCTAGACTGGGCTCTTGGTACTTGCCACTGGGTCTGTCTTCCTGTTTCCTGCCTCATCCCCTGTTCAGGGCAGACCAATTTCCAGAGTCTCTTCAATTCCAGTCTCTTCCACGCTGCAGTATGAGCTGGCGCTTGACAGGAACCAATATATAACAATTTCAACCACAGTACTAGGAATACGGGACAACCTGTAGGACTGAATACCTTCTTAGTCTGCTTAGGCTGCTATAACAACATATAATAATCTGGGTAGCTTATAAACTACAGACATTTATTTTTCAAAGCTCCAGAGGCTGTGAAGTCCAAGATCAAGGTGCTGGCAGATTCAGTGTCTGGTGAGGCCCTGATTCATAGATGGCACCTTATAGCTGTGTCCTTACATGGTGGAACAGATGTGCTAACTCTCTGAGATCTCTTTTATAAGAGATCCAGGCTGGGTGCGGTGGCTCACGCCTGTAATCTCAGCACTTTGGGAGACTGAGGCGGGCAGATTTGC
Organism: Pan paniscus; assembly: GCF_029289425.2. Taxonomy (NCBI): domain Eukaryota; kingdom Metazoa; phylum Chordata; class Mammalia; order Primates; family Hominidae; genus Pan; species Pan paniscus. The sequence goes on along the minus strand of NC_073270.2, from coordinate 6,644,712 downwards.
TTGAGCTCAGGAGTTTGAGACCAGCCTGGGCAACATGGCAAAACCCTGTCTCAACAAAAAATACAAAAATTAGCTGGGTGTGGTGTGTGTACTGTAGTCCCAGCTACTCAAGAGGCTGAAGCAGGAGGATTGCTTGAGCCCAGGAGGCGGAAGTTGCAGTGAGCTGAGATCACACCAGTGTGCTCCAGCCTGCTGGGTGGCAGTGTGAGACCCTGTCTGAAAATAAAAATAAAAATAAAAGATCTAATCCTATTCATGAGGGTTCTACTCTCATAATCTACTCACCTCCCAAAGGCTCTACTTCCTAATAGCATCACATTGGTGATTCAATTTCAACACGGGAACTGGGAGAGCAGGGAGCAACACAAACATTCAGACCACAGCAGCTCTTGTAGGAATAACTTTAGATTCAAATCACTGGTGATTTGAAACGTTGTCCCATTCTCCCAAAAAAAAAGACCCTTAGACAAGGACTTGGGTACAGGTCATTTATTTGGAAGGAGATCCCAGGAAGCCCAGTGAGAGGGAAGGGAGGAGACTCACAAAAGGGTGGATTAATAAATAAGTCCCCACTTAGGACAGCCCTAGCTCAATGGGGCCCCTCTGAGAGAATGGGTAGAAGAAGCCTCAGAAACATCACACCAAAAGACTGGAAAGCTGTGGTATTTACATGCAGTTATAAACTGAATGTCTATGTATCCCCCAACTAAATGTATATATTAGGAACCTAAACCCCAGTGAGGATGTATTAATATTTAGAGATTGGACCTTTTGTAATTACGGTTGGCCCTTGAACAACACTGGTTTGAATTACTTGGGTCCTGTTATATGTGGAATGTTTCCAATAAAAATTAACACCATGTGTGCCTCTCCTGCTTCCCCTTCTACCTCCTTCACCTCCGCAACCCCTGAGACAGCAAGACCAATCCCTCCTCTTCCTCCTCCACCTCCTCAGCCTACTCAATACTCAGACAACAAGAATGAAGACCTATATGATGATCTGCTTCCACTTAATGCATAGTAAATGTACTTTCTCTTCTTTATGGTTTTCTTTATCTAGCTTACTTTATTGTAAGAATACAGTATATAATACATATAACACACACCAACTGTTTATGTTATCTGTGAGGCCATCTATAAGGCTTCTGGTCAACAAACAATGGTCTATTAGTAGTTAGTTTTATTTTTCCATCCTAATTCCTTGAGGTAGTTAAGTTTTTGAGGAATCAAAAGTTATATGTGAGTTTTCAACTGTGTGAGGGGTTGATGTCCCTAGCCCCTGTGTTGTTCAAGGGTCAAGCATAAGGTTATCTGAGATCATAAGGGTGGGGCCCTGATCTGATAGGATTAGTGCCCTTATGAGAAAAGACACTGGACAGTTTGCTCTCTCTTCCCATGTGCATGCACTAAGGCCTTCTCACTAAGACCTCCTCACATGGCCTTTCCTGCAAGCCAGGAAGAAAGCCTTCATCAGAAACCAGATCAGCCAGAATCTTGATCTTGGACTTCTAGAATCAAGAACTGTGAGCAAATAAAATTGTGTTGTTTAAGCCACATAGTGTTTAGTATTTTGTTATGGCAGCCTGAGTAGACTAAGACATGCGTCATCTTTCATTATCACTGGTTGAAGATTTCCCTTGAGGGTGCTGCAGGTGGCTTGAGGTGGGAAGCCTTGTCAGCACATACAGAACCTTCCTCCCTGGCTGCAGGTGAACTGGGAGTGGAGCCAATGGCACATGGAAAGACCACACTGAGTGTGCCGTCCCATTGTTTCTAATCTTCGACTTACAGATGCTGCCACATTGACTATTCTATCCATGTGCTTGTTTTGCACACGTTGCGCTATAAATTAGGGATAAAGTTGCTCCATCAAATGGTATGGATGCCCAAATTGTTCTCCTGAAGAGATTATGTCCATTTACATTCCACCAACAATATCTGTTTTTCCACGCCCTTTCTGATACAGTTTATCGTCATTTTGATCTTGCCAGCCTCGTAGGTAGAACAGTGTGTCATTGTGGTTTTCACATGTAAATGTCTTCTAACTCAGTGTAACAGAGTGTGAGGCAAAGGAGGGGGAAGAAAGCTTCCCTGCTTCTTTGGCAACCTCAGCTCATACATGAATTCTTCACTGAGGACACGGATATACCAGCAACCTCAAAGGTTATAGTGTCTTTGTCCTGGTTAGGGCAGGAAGCAACTCCCCTTCAGTATATTGTCTGACTTCCCTGGTAACCATGGTAACAATGTCAGTGTCAACAAAGTCAGCAGAAGTAGCTTCACAAGCATCAAAGAACTTAGAACAGACTAAAGCCCAGGAAACTACAGTGGGAGTGGGGGCAGGGGTGGTGTAAGGGTACATACTGCATGGTAGCTATGTTTGTGAGCTCACCTAAGTTACTCCTGCTCATTTCCAGAAGAGGTAGATTCAGAGACAGAGAAAAGCCACATGTGCTGTTATAGAGTTCCTGTAATTTTATCTCCGAATTCGTTCTACAGCTATTTTACTAGGCTTCATCATAGACATATATTGCTGTACAAGGGAGAAGGACTCTAATATTCAAGCAGTTGAAAAACATTATTTGCTGTCAATTCCACTATTCCTATAGATGAACTAGAAATGGGATGACTGTGTAGAGCGCTCAAGGTCAAAAGGAAGGTTGCAGGGAATTTATGGGAAAATCTGGGAAACACAGATCTAAGGACATGTAGGCAAAGGGCTGTAAATGGATAGGACTGTATAGTGAGAGTTCTGGCCAGGCACAGTGGCTCACACCTGTAATCTCAGTACCTTGGGAGGCTGAGGTGGGAGGATCTCTTGCGGCCAAAGAACTCAAGACCAGCCTGGGCAATATAGTAAGACCCATCTATACAAAAAATAAAAAAGTTAGCTGGGCATGTGGTATGTGCCTGTAGTTCCAGCTACTCAGGAGCTGAGGTGGGAAGATGACTTGAGGCTGGGAAGTTGAGGCTGCAGGGAGCCATAATCACATCACTGCACTCCAACCTGGGGACAGAGCAAGACCCTGCCTCAAAAAAAAAAAAAAAAAAGAAAAAGAAAAAGAAAAAGAAAAAAAGAAAGAAAAAGAAATTTCCCGGGTAAAAGTTTAAATGCCTATTCTTTCATTTTTGAAAAACATTTTACTTTTTCTTTTGAGTCTCACTCTGTCACCCAGACTGGAGTGCAGTGGCCTGATCGTGGCTCACTGCAACCTCTGCCTCCTAGGTTCAAATGATTCTTGTGCCTCAGCCTCCCAAGTGGCTGGTATTACAGGTGTGTGCCACCACTCCCGGCTAATTTTGTTGTTGTTGTTGTTATTTCTTGTAGAGATGAGGTTTTGCTATATTGTCCAGGCTGGTGTCAAATTACTGGACTCAAGTGATCCATTCACCTTGGCCTCCCAAAGTGCTGGGATTACAGGCATGAGCCACTGCACCCAGCTCATTGTGTGGTTTAAAAACATAAATTATTTTATCAGACAATAATTCTGAGGGAGACTCCATTCTAGAGGCTGGAAAGTCCAAGATCAAGGTTCTGCTAGGGTTTCTAATGAGGCTGCAAATAGCCACCTTCTCTCTGCATGGCAGAGAGAGAGAAAGTGAGCTTTCTGGTGTCTCTGCTTTAAGCGCATGAATCCTATCAGAACAGGTACCCACCCTTATAACTGAAGTTAATCTTAATTACCTCCTTATATAGGACCTATCTCCAAATACAGTCATATTGTGGGTTAGGGCTTCAACATATGAATATAGGGGTGCACAATTCAGTCCATAGCAGATGGAATAAACATATTTGATACAACTGAAAGGATAATTCATAAAGTAGAAGATAGGTCAGAAGAAACTATCCAGGATATAGCGCGGAAAGACAAAAAGACATAAAGCACACAAGACTTGAGAGGAGATCTAGAGGATAATGGAAGAAGGTCTAGTATATATTTAACCCGAGTCTTAGAAGAAGAAAAGACAAAGAATGAGGCAGAAGCAACATTTGAAAAAAAATATACCTAAGAATTCTTGGAACTAATGAAGGACATCAACCCACAGATTCATGAAGCCTAACAAATCCCAAAGAGTATAAATTTTTTTTAATTCACGCCTAGATATGTTATGAAGACACTTCAGAAACCAAAGAGAACAATTTTAAAGCATTCACAGGAAAAAGAGATTCCTTTCAAAAGACTTATTTACAGGAGCTAGAAGAGAATGGAATTATATCTTCAGTTGGCTGAAAGAAAATAACTGCCAATGTAGAATCCTACTGACGACAAAAGTATCCTTCCAGAACAAAGGCAATTACAAGTACAAGTTGGGGGTAAAAGGCAACATAAAGACATTTTAGACAAACTGAACAAGAAGACTTCAACCACCAGCAAACATGCATTAAAGAAAAATCTAACAGGCATTATTTCGGGAGAATGAAAATGATCCAAAATGAAAATCAGAGGTGCAAGAAGGAATAAAGAGCAAATAATTGCTATATATGTGAGTAATTTTAAATAAGCTTTCAGTATACAAAACAAAAATAGGCGGGGCGCAGTGGCTCATGCCTGTAATCCCAGAACTTTGGGATGCCAAGGCAGAAGGATCACTTGAGGTCAGAAGTTCAAGACCAGATTGGCCAACATGGTGAAACTCCGTCTTTACTAAAAATACAAAAATTAGCTGGGCATGGTGGCACGTACCTATAATTCCAGCTATCTGGGAGTCTGAGGCACAAGAATTGCTGGAACCCGGGAGGCAGAGGTTGCAATGAGCCCAGAACGCACTGTTGCACTCCAGCCTGGGCAAGAGAGTGAAACTCCATCTCAAAGAAACAAAAACAAAATAATAATGTCACATGGAATCTTAACAGAATTAAAATATAAAGGGAGACAATTGTTTCAATGTCATGATGAAGATTAGAGGTTAGAGGATTTCAGATTTACAACAACAAAGTTATTTTATGCATGCATGTATGTATGTATATATGTATGTATGTATTTTTTGAGATGGAGTCTCACTCTGTCGCCCAGGCTGGAGTGCAGTGGCGTGATCTTAGCTTACTGCAACCTCTGCCTCTCAGGTTCAAGTGATTCTCCTGCCTCAGCCTCCCAAGTAGCTGGGATTACAGGTGCGTGCCACCATGCCCAGCTAATTTTTGTATTTTTAGTAGAGACGGGGTTTCACCATGTTGGCCAGGATGGTCTCGATCTCCTGACCTCGTGATCCACCCACCTCGGCCTCCCAAAGTGCTGGGATTACAGGTGTCAGCCACTGTGCCCGGCCATGTAATTTTTTTTTTTTTTTTTTTTGAGATGGAGTCTTGCTCTGTCGCCCAGGCTGGAGTGCCATGGCACGATCTCGGCTCACTGCAAGCTCCGCCTCCTGGGTTCATGCCATGCAATTTTTTAGAGATGAGGTCTTAGTAGGTATGTTGCCCAGGCTGGTCTTGAACTCCTGGGCTCAAACCATCCTCCTGCCTTGGCCTCCCAAATTGCTGGGATTACAGGTGTAAGCCACCACGCCCGGCATTCTTCTTCTTTTCTAAGAGTAGAAGTGTTTTTGTAGCTGTAAGGGTAGAATACCTAAAAATCAAGGAGAAAATTCAATGTTTGATTACATTAAGCATATTTCCAGAAGTATGGGACATGTCTTTAACTTGTTTCAACTTTAATATCCATTATGAGGAAATTAGGGGATAAAAGACACATAAGACTAATAAAAAGAAATTCAGATCAGAATGAGAGAAGACCTGGAAGACAGTGTGAGAAGGTCTAGTATATATTTAACACAAGTCTTGGAAGAAGAAAAGATAAAGAGTGAGACCCTGTTCACAACCATCAATAATAAACAAAAGAATAAAACACCAATTAAGCAGCCCACCCCAACAGACAAAGTAATTTGACTGTGGATACCCTTGGTGAGCTCACATTCCCTTCTTTTGTCTAGGTACCAATTCTTCACTAAGTTTACATTGCAATTCATCTCCCCTATCTAATTAATGAGATTATATTCAATTTCTGTTCAGAAATTGTCTTATGTAAGAGTCAGTGTTTGGTGACACAAAAAAGTAGTAAAGAATCAAGGAACATCCAGGGTCTTTGGAAACTGCTGGCACATCAGATATCAGTGGCATTTCTGAGCCTGCTACCTGCTTATTCCTGGAAGTCTCTGCAGGGTTGCCGACCAGAGGTATCATTTTCTCTCTGACCTCCTGTCTCTCCTGAAGCTTTTGTTCCATGTTGATCACATTACTGGGGTGTTCTATTTTAAGGCTAACCTTAAATGACTTGAATTCTTTTGCAAAAGCAGAGTTGAACAATTGGTTTCCTTCCAGCAGGCCTTCTGATTTATCTGTTCCATCAATGGAGTGGACTGTCAAAAGGATGACCACAGCGTATGGTGGGAAAGTGGAAAAGACCCCTCCGTTTTCAGGACAGGCAGCTATGTCCCAGCTTGTGCACAGCAAATCCTTGTGCCCCCAAAATCTGCACCTAGAGTAGTTTAACTTTTTATTATTATTATTATTAGAGATGGGGGGGGGTCTCACTATACTGCCCAGGCAGGTCTCGAACTCTTGGCGTAAAGCAACCCTCCCACCTTGGCCTCTCAAAGTGCTAAGATTACAGGTGCAAGCCACCATGCCTGGCCCATGGTGTAGTTCTTTTGTTTTGTTTTGTTCTGTTTTGTTTTTGTTTTTTGTTTTGTTTTGTTTTTTGAGACAGAGTCTCACTTTGTAGCCCAGGCTGGAGTACAGTGGAGCAATCTCAGTTCACCGCAGCCTCAATCTCCTGGGCTCGGATGATCCTCCCACCTCAGCCTCCCAAGTAGCTGGAAGTATAGGTATTGGCCACCATATCCAGATAATTTTTTTTATTTTTTATTTTTGTAGAGATGGGTTTTCACTATGTAACCCAGTCTGGTCTCAAAGTCCTGGGCTCAAGCAATCTGCACACCTCAGCCTCCCAAAGTGCTAGGATTACAGGTATGAGCCACTGCCATGGTGTAGTTTCAAATGGCTGCACATTTTCAATTTACTGAGCGGAGGCCAGGCAAAATATTATCTGACTTGGAGTAACTGTCATCAAGAAAGGAGTGAGCTACTCTTGCAGCTCAGCCACATGAGGGATGAAGTCTCCAACTCCCAATCCCCCTTGAGCTTCTCTCAACAGCCTTAGGATATCCGGCTTCACAATCTCTCTGTCCCTTCATCTTTTCTCCACTGTTCTCTAAGCACTCTATGGATTGGATGCCATCCACTTGCACACGGCCTTCTAACATCCATGCCACCTGTTTTTCTAGGCACACGTGTTCGCACTTAGGCGTAGGAATCCCCGTGAAACTGCAGTCTGAAAAGAGGGGGTAAAGAGATTTGCTCAGCAACATTTCCTGTGCTGTTCCCTTTTCCCACATAAGTACTTCAACATGTTTCTAGTGGGGAAAATATTTAGTCCCAAACTCTTTGGTCAAGGTAAAATCCATTTTTTTTTAGAACAATAGTTCAAAGTCTGGGTGCGGTGGCTCACGCCTGTAATCCCAGCACTTCGGGAGGCTGAGGGGGGCAGATCACCTGAGGTCAGGAGTTCGAGACCAGCCTGGCCAACATGGTGAAACCCTATCTCTACTAAAAATACAAAAATTACCTGGGCATGGTGACTCACGCCTGTAGTCCCAGCTACTCAGGAGGCTGAGGCACGAGAATAGCTTGAATCCAGGAGATGGAGGTTGCAGTGAGCCGAGATCACGCCACTGCACCCCAGTCTGGAAACAGAGTGAGACTCGGTCTCAAAAACAAAACAAAACAAAACAAAATCAGTAAATTGATTCAGCTGGGCACAGCGGCTCATGCCTATAATCCCAGCACTTTGGGAGGCTGAGGCAGGAGAATCACTTGAGCCCAGGAGCTGGAGACCAGCCTGGGCAACATAGTGAGACCCCATCTTTACAAAGCATAATAATAATAAATTAGCCAGGTGTGGTGGTGCACGCTTGTAGTCCTAACTACTTGGGAGGCTGAGATGGGATAATCACTTGAGCCCAAGAGTTCAAGGATGCAGTGAGCTATGATCATGCCACTATACTCCAACCTGGGTGACAAAGAGAGACCCTGTCTTTAAAAATAGATTTAAAAAATTAATTGATTCAAACACATTTTGAGTAAAATGTGCCCAAATCATGATTTTGCAATAAATGCTATGCAACCAACCACACATGATATTGGTAATATAATATAATATTTGCTATTATAGAATACCATATGTAATCGATAACATAAAGTTATTGTGGTAGATTCAGAGCCCATGGATTATAAACCAACAATAAAAGAGCCAGGACTGAGAGATGACAAGATGCCAAGGAGTAAAAAGTCAATAACGTTTCAATTTCCTAAACCTTCACATTTTTTAGGCTTCCTGGGATGGTGCAGCTGTAGAGTTAGATTAACCCACGAATAATGTACCAGCATGGACCATTCTTCCAGCTTTCCAGTAGGGATGCAGCCAACAACTGTAACATCACCTGTGTCACTGATAAGGTAACTGATAGAGATTAGGTAGAACACCTACGGTTTTATCCCGTAAGTAAAGGATTCAAACCAAGTGGCATCCAATACTCAGAGGGATGTGCCAGGTATACCTTCTGTGAATTGATAGCCTTGCAATATTCTAAATGTTACCCTTCTTTTTCTCATATTCTAATGCTAATGTAACTCTTTGTTTTTCAGAGTTTTTTTCTCCAAAGACTAAAGTGTCTGAACACAAAATAAACACATAAACCTCACAAGGTAAAGAATTTTACTGGGTATGGTGGCTCATGCCTGTAATCGCAGCACTTTTGGAGGCTGAGGCAGGAGGATTGCTTGACACCAGGAGTTCAAGACCAGTCTGGTGGCAACATAAAGAGAACCCCATCTCTACAAAAAGAAAACAAAAATAACTGGGTCCAGGAATTCAAGGCTGCAGTGAGCTATGATCAGGTCACTGCACTCCAGCCTGGGTGACAGAGTGAGACTGTCTCTTAAAAAACAAACCAAGGTGGTGGCTCACACCTGTAATCCCAGCACTTTGGGAGGCCAAGGCAGGAAGATCGCTTGAGCCCAGGAGTTCGAGACCAGACTGGCCAACATGGTGAACCCCTGTCTCTCCAAAAAATATAGAAAAACAAACAAAACAAACAAACCAAAAAAAACCAACTTAGCCATGTGTGGTTCCACACGCCTGTGGTCCCAGGGAGGCTGAGGTGGGAGGAGTACTTAAGCCTGGAAGGTTGAGGCTGCAGTGAACCATGTTCACACCACTGCACTCCAGCCTTGGTGGAAAGAGTTAGACTCTGTCTCAAAAAAAAAAAAAAAAAAAAAAAAAAAGCTTCACAAAACTCTTAGGGGTAGAAAGACTAGCCAAATCAGCCTTGCCTCTCCTGTGAGTTTTTGTCCTAGTGAAATCAGAAATCAGATTTAAAATTATGACAATATCGGTCAGGTGTGGTGGCTCACGCCTGTAATCCCAGCACTTTGGGAGGTGGAGGCTGGTGGATCACCTGAGGTCAGGAGTTCGAGACCAGCCTGGCCAACATGGAGAAACCCCATCTCAACTAAAAATACAAAAAATTAGCCGGGCGTGGTGGAGGGCACTTGTAATCCCAACAACTTGGGAGGCTGAGGCAGGAGAATTGCTTGAACCTGGGAGGTGGAGGTTGCAGTGAGCCAAGATCATGCCATTGCACTCTAGCCTGGGCAACAAGAGCAAAACTCCGTCTCAAAAAAAAAATAATAATAATAAAATAAAATTATGACAATATCAACCCTAAAGTGTAAAAAAGAGTAACAAACAAACAAACAAACAAACAAAATGGGAGCAGAGACAGACCACCTATTTCTTTTCCTTCTTCTTCGGTAGTGCAGGCAGTTTGTGGGCTAAAAGCCATATTCTAGGAAAGCTACTTCTAGTAGAGCCACATTCCAGGAAAGTTGCCTGGGTCCTGGGTCTGTGTCCTGATGCGTACTACCGTAAGCACATTATGTATTGATAAAGGACATGCATGCACATACTTTTTAAGCCAGTTTTCTGTTACTATGTCCTTCTGCAGAATTTGAATGCAGAAAAATAATGGAAATCCAGCCACTCCCATCTGACCCATGAGTCTGTGTGTGCTGCCCAAGGATGCCCAGGGCGCTCCCACACGCGGCCGCAGCCTGAGAGTTACAGCACCCCCATCCCCACCAGATCAGGGTCTACACTCTTCCTTCAAATCAGGATCTACAGTCTTCCTTCAAATCAGGAACTTGAAAATAGGCACCTTTTAGCTTTATTACACACTGGGTCCACAGTCTCCCTTAGGTACAATGAGCCGCAAAGCCAGCTAAAAGAAGTGACTGGGTTTGACAGCAGGTGAAAAAGAAAAGGGAAATTTTTTTTAAAAAAAGACAAGTGACTGGGAGCGGTTACAGAACATGAGCTCTGCAGCAGAGCTGGGTTCAAAACCTTCCTCTATCACTTAGTAGCCATGGGACACTGGACAACTTACTTGATTGCTTCGATATGCTAATTTGAATTCCCCTAGAAGCAGATCCTGAGGCAAGAATTCACATGTGAGTAGTTTATTTACCAGATGATCCAGAAAACATTACTAGGGGAGTAGAGAAAATGAGATCAGAAAGGGAAAGCAGACCACAGAGGAGAGGGCATATTACCAAGCAAGTCACCACCGCGGACCACGGGAGCACTCTATAATTTTGTGTTTTTGTTCGTTTGCTTGTTTGTTTAATAGAGATGGGAGCCTCACCATGTTGCCCAGGCTGGTCTCGAACTCCTGGGCTTAAGCGATCCTCCCGCCTCAGCCTTCCAAAGTGCTGGGGTTACAGGCATGAGCCACTGCTCCCAGCCTCCACTGGGGAACTCTAGAAGACTGTGTATAACACACACCTAGGAGTTTTCTCAGCAAAGGGCAGGGGAGTTGGGTCATTATCAGCCATCGATTAACAGCTGCTTGGGGCAGAGAGGAGGACTAATTCCTTGACACTTCTCATCTGCCTCCCAGGGGCAAGTTAAGCTCTGGCAGCCACAGAAGGCCCTCAGGCAAATAGTTATAACTGTGGGCAGTTGAAAATCTGGCCAGGGAGCCCAGAAATACTAAGGGCAAGGATAACAGTGTGGTCTGCGTCTGCTACACCCAATGCATTTTCTGTCATTTCTAAACCCCCTCATAGGGCTAGCACTAGTCAATGGAAGCTGCTATCATTTCAGCCAAAATAGAGCAGAAATTTTCTTTTCCTTTTCTTTTTTTTTCTTTTTTTTGAGACAGGACCTGTGTCACCCAGGCACAATCTCAGTTCACTACAGCCTCGACCTTCTGGGCTCAAGCAATTCTCCCACTCCAGCCTCCAGAGTAGCTGGGACCACAGGTGCACTCCACTATGTCCAGCTAATTTTTATATTTTTTTGTGAGATGAGATCTCGCCATGTTGCCCAGGTTAGTCTTGAACCCCTGGACTCAAGCAATCTGCCCGCCTCAGCCTCCCAAAGTGTTGGGATTATAGGCGTGAGCCACTGTGCCCAGCCTAGAGCAGTGAAATTGAAAGAAGATGTGGTAAACTGAGTAACGTCCTGTTTCCCAAACAAGACCACACCCTAATCCTCAGAATCTGTGGGCATTACCTTACCAGGACAAAAGTGACTGCCGATGTGATCAAATTAAAGATTTGAGATGGGAAGATTATTCCGAATTTTCCAGGTGGGTACAATGTCATCACATGGGTCCTTATAGGAGCCAAGCAGGAGGATCAGAGTCAGAAAAGGAGATGTGATGATGGAAACAGAGGTCAGAGTGACGTGGGGCCATGAACCAAGGAACACAGGTGGCCTCTAGAAGCTGCAAAAGGTAAGGAAACAGATTTTCCACTAGCGCCTCCAGTAGGAATGCAGCCCTGCTGACCCATTTGAAACATCTGACTCCAGAACTATAAGATAAATTTGTAGTTTTTTGTTGTTTGTGTGTGTGTGTGTGTGTGTGTGAGATGGAGTCTCACTCTGTTGCCCAGGCTGGAGTACAGTGGCACGATCTCGGCTCACTGCAACCTCCGCCTCCTGGGTTCAAGCAATCCTCCTGCCTCAGCCTCCCAAGAAGGTGGAACTACAGGCAGGCATCACTATGCCCAGCTAATTTTTGTATTTTTAGTAGAGACAAGGTTTCACCATGTTGGCCAGGATGGTCTTGATCTCATGACCTTGTGATCTGCTTGCCTCAGCCTCCCAAAGTGCTGGGATTACAGGCATGAGCCACTGCACCTGGCCAAATTTGTGTTGTTTCAAGTCACTAAGCTTGTGGTAATTTGTCACAGCAGCAATAGGAAACTAATACAGAAAACTGGTCAGGAATAAGAATTGCTACCGCATAGTAATATTTCCTGTGAGCCAGCACTTTAAGAATCTTAGGTCAGGCACAGTCTCACATCTGTAATCCCAGCACTTTGGGAGGTTGAGGTGGGAAGAGCACTTGAGCCGAGGAGTTTGGGACCAGCCTGGGGAACATAGTGAGACCCCATTGCATTAAAAACATACAAAAATTAGCAGGGCATGGTGGTGTGCACCTGTAATCCCAGCTACTTGGGAGGCTGAGGTGGGAGGATCCCTCGATAACAGGAGTTTGAATCTGAAATGAGTCATGATTGCACCACTATACTCCAGCCTGAGCAACAGAGCAGGACCCTCTCTTAAAAAAAAAAATTAAAAAAGCATCTTAATTGTTTTAATCCTTACACTGACTATAGGTATATTTGCTACGTGGCCTTGAACTCATCTTGCCATTTTGAATGTCCATTTATACTTCCTCTGTGCTATAGCTAAATGATAAAAAGCTTTTAATTAATTTTATTATTGCAGTTTCACTAAGCAAACAAGCAGTTCTCCTGTGGAAGAACATCTGATACCAAAAGCTTCCCTTCCTGCCAATAAAAGAGTGAAGGCTGACGCAGCTGCACTTGAAGCAGGTTGAATAAAAACCAGACTCAGCCCCTTTAAGTCCGGCTGATGACAAACGGGTGCTTTTTATCTTCTGCTGTTGCTCTGGCTCAGTACAGCCATTTAATTATTCATAGGAAGGCTCTTTGGTATTTTCACTGTAGAAGTCACATCTGAGACTTAAATCTTACTTCCACCAACTCCAGTGATGAAGTTTCCAGACTAATGAAAACGTCAGTGCTATGACGTTCCCGGGACCCATTCTTTTAGCTCTGCAAGGAAAGCTAGACTTGGGCTTTCCATTGTTGGAGCATAAAGTTCCTCACTCACCAAAGCTGCCAGCAGGAAAATCCACCAGACACTTTAAGCTAGTGATTACACTGATGTAAGTATAAACTTACCACGAATATAACAATGAAAGTTTTTGTATCCTTGGAAAAATCTCAGAGTGTGGAGAAAGCATCTCAATTACCTTGCAGGTCAGTGTGCAATTATATTAGGCTTTCTCACTCTCTCTCCCTCTTTTTTTCCCATTTCTTTCTAAATAGCACTAGATACAAGGGGGAAAGGCAACTTACTTCATTTAAGAAAGAAAGGATGGTTACTTTTTTTTTTTAATTGTTGTTAGGATTCTGTTTTTTTTTTTTTTTTTTTTTTTTTTTTTTTTTTGGTAGAGACAGGAGTCTCCTTGTGTTACCCCAGCTGATCTCAAACTCCTGACCTCAAGTGATCCTCCCACCTGGGCCTCCCAAAGTACTGGGATTACAGGTGTGTGCCACTGCACCCAGCCTTTTTTAAAAAAAATAATTTTAATCACGGCTATAATCCTAGCACTTTGGGAGGATGAGGCAGGTGGATCACCTGAGGTCGGGAGTTCGAGACCAGCCTGACCAACATGGAGAAACCCCATCTCTACTAAAAATACAAAATTAGCCAGGTGTGATGGCACATGCCTGTAATCCCAGCTACTCAGGAGGCTGAGGCAGGAGAATCACTTAAACCTGGGAGGCGGAGGTTGTGGTGAGCCAAGATCACACCATTCCACTCCAGCCTGGGCAACAAGAGCAAAACTCCATCTCAAAAAAAAAAAAGATAAAATAAAATAGAGACAGGGTCTTGCAATGTTGCCCAGGCTGGTCTCAAACTCCTACCTCGGTCTCCCAAAGTGATGGGATTACAGGTGTGAGCCCCTGCCCTCAGCCAGTGGTGACTGATTAACCAGAAAGGCATTCACTCAAGACTTTTAGACAGAGATCATCAACACTGTAAAGAGGGAATGAAAAGTTTGATTTTTTTTTTTTTTAATTGATCATTCTTGGGTGTTTCTCGCAGAGGGGGACTTGGCAGGGTCATAGGACAATAGTGGAGGGAAGGTCAGCAGATAAACAAGTGAACAAAGGTCTCTGGTTTTCCTAGGCAGAGGTCCCTGCTGCCTTCCACAGTGTTTGTGTCCCTGGGTACTTGAGATTAGGGAGTGGTGATGACTCTTAACGAGCATGCTGCCTTCAAGCATCTGTTTAACAAAGCACATCTTGCACCGCCCTTAATCCATTTAACCCTGAGTGGACACAGCACATGTTTCAGAGAGCACAGGGTTGGGGGTAAGGTCACAGATCAACAGGATCCCAAGGCAGAAGAATTTTTCTTAGTACAGAACAAAATGAAAAGTCTCCCATGTCTACTTCTTTCTACACAGACACAGCAACCATTCGATTTCTCAATCTTTTCCCCACCTTTCCCCCTTTTCTATTCCACAAAACCGCCATTGTCATCATGGCCCGTTCTCAATGAGCTGTTGGATACACCTCCCAGACGGGGTGGCGGCCGGGCAGAGGGGCTCCTCACTTCCCAGTAGGGGCGGCCGGGCAGAGGCTCCCCTCACCTCCCGGACGAGGCGGCTGGCTGGGTGGGGGGCTGACCCCCCACCTCCCTCCCAGACGGGGCGGCTGCCGGGTGGAGGGGCTCCTCACTTCTCAGACGGGGTGGCCGGGCAGAAACGGTCCTCACCTCCCAGACGGGGTTGCGGCCGGGCAGAGGTGCTCCTCACATCCCAGACGGGGCGGTGGGGCAGAGGCACTCCCCACATCTCACACGATGGGCGGCCTGGCAGAGACACTCCTCACTTCCTAGATGGGATGGTGGCCGGGCAGAGACGCTCCTCACTTTCCAGACTGGGCAGCCAGGCAGAGGGGCTCCTCACGTCCCAGATGATGGGCGGCCAGGCAGAGGCTGCAATCTCGGCACTTTGGGAGGCCAAGGCAGGCGGCTGGGAGGTGGAGGTGTAGCGAGCCGAGATCACGCCACTGCACTCCAGCCTGGGCACCATTGAGCACTGAGTGAACGAGACTCCGTCTGCAATCCTGGCACCTCGGGAGGCCGAGGCTGGCGGATCATTCGCAGTTAGGAGCTGAGACCAGCCCGGCCAACACAGCGAAACCCTGTCTCCACCAAAAAAATACGAAAACCAGTCATGCGTGGCGGCGCGGGCCTGCAATCGCAGGCACTCGGCAGGCTGAGGCAGGAGAATCAGGCAGGGAGGTTGCAGTGAGCCGAGATGGCAGCAGTACAGTCCAGCTTCGGCTGGGCATCAGAGGGAGACCGTGGAAAGAGAGGGAGAGGGAGACCGTGGGGAGAGGGAGAGGGAGACCGTGGGGAGAGGGAGAGGGAGAGGAGGGAGAGGAGGGAGAGGGAGAGGGAGAACTTAAAGTTATCTTAAATATTAAAATCGAAAAGTTTGATTTTTATCCTCCTTGGGTCTTGTAGAAGATTCAGGCTCTTGATGTTTCTGAACTGTTGCATCAGCTACCTGTTCATTTATGTCTTCCTTTTTAGGCTGTAAATTCCTCAGGGCAAGTCCTCAGCCTTATTTATCTTTGTTTTTCCAAATTCCAGAAAATTCTGAATGCACGGAAGATATTTGTGCTTATTGAACGGCATGACAAGGTGACTGTATACATTAATACGTGAGTAAATAAAGTTCATAGGTTTTCACTGTTGAATGATTCCAGGTATAACCGCATGTTCAGCACAGAGCCTGCTAGTGATCACTTGTTGAATACAAATAAAGGTAGCCAGGTGCATCGAGACCAGCCTGGCCAACATGGTGAAACCCCATCTCTACTAAAATACAAAAAATTAGCCGGGCGTGGTGATGCATACTTGTAGTCCCAGGTGCTGGGAGGCTGAGGCACGAGAATCGCTTGAACCTGGGAGGCAGAGATTGCAGTGAGCCGAGATTGTGCCACTGCACTCCAGCCTGGGCAACAGAGTGAGATTCTGCCAAAAAAAAAAAAGGAATATACATAAAGGTAAAGCTGTAAACTGGCAACAGCCTACCTGAGCCTTCTTTAGGACTCTCACATAGCCAGCCCTGTTTTTGGTGACTTCGTCCCTCACATGCTTAGTCATTATCATGCAATTTGACAAGTGTTCTTGTGCTCCTACAGAGACGCTGAAGAATCATAATGATACACCTTTGTGCAGCTCCCAACCTGCACAAAACAGCTGCACTCCAACAACCAAACGGCATTGCATTTGTGTCCACTTCATGGCATTCCTGCCCTCACAGTAAAATCACATTCAGTACAGGTAAAATACTCTCTAAAATACTCTTTTCTCTTCCTCAAGATGGAGTCTTGCTTTGTCACCCAGGCTGGAGTGCAGTGGCATGATCTTGGCTCACTGCAACCTCCGCCTACCGGGTTCAAGCAATTCTCCTGCCTCAGCCTCCTGAGTAGCTGGGATTACAGGCCCACACCACCACACCTGGCTAATTTTTGTATTTTTAGTAGATACAGGGTTTCACCATGTTGGCCAGGCTGGTCTCGAACACCGGACATTGTGATCCGCCTGCCTTGGCCTCCCGAAGTACTGAGATTACAGGTGTGAGCCACCGTGCCCAGCCTAAAATACTCTTATGGCGGGGCACAGTGGCTCACGCCTGTAATCCCAGCACTTTGAGAGGCCGAGGCAGGAGGATCATTTGAGTCCAGGAGTTCGAGACCAGGCTGAGCAGCATAGTGAGACCTGGTCTCTACAAAAAATACAAAATTAGCCAGGCATGGTTGTGAGCACCTGTATACCCAGCTACTCAGGAGACTGAGATGGGAGGATTGCTTGAGCCTGGGAGGTTGAGGCTGCAGTGAGCCGTGATTGTGCCACTGCACTGCAGCCTGGGTGACAGAAATGAGACTGTGTCTCAAAAATAATAATTTCATAAATAAATAAAATACTCTAAGAATAAGAGATACAGGCATAACAAAGAAATGAAGACAGGCCAGTTAAATCAAAAAGAGGAGAAGAAAACAATAGAATGAGAACAGGTGAGCAAATCCTACAGTGCAAGGAATTTACCTGGCATTGAAAAGGGTAGAGAAGGCCAGGCCTGGTGGCTTACGCCCATAATCCCAGCATTCTGGGAGGTTGGGGGAGGTGGATCACTTAAGGTCAGGTGTTTGAGACCAGTCTGGCCAACATGGTGGAACTCCGTCTGTATTAAAAATACAAAAAATTAGCCAGGCGTGGTGGCAGGCACCTGTAATCCCAACTGCTTGGGAGGTTGGGGCATGTGGATCACTTAAGGTCAGGTGTTTGAGACCAGCCTGGCCAACATGGTGAAACTCCATCTCTATTAAAAATACAAAAAATTAGCCAGGCGTGGTGGCAGGCACCTGTAATCCCAACTACTTGGGAGTCTGAGGCAGCAGAATCACTTGAACCTGGGAGGCAGTGGTTGCAGTGAGCTGAAATTGTGCCACTGCACTCCAGCCTGGATGACAGAGCAAGACTCCATCCCAAAGAAAACAAAACAAAAAAAAAGAAAGATGAAAGAAAGAGAAAGAAAAGAAAGAAAAGAAAGAAAAAGAAAGAAAGAGAGAAAGAAAGAAAAGAGTAGAGAAAACAGCACTCTCTCTCTTTTTTTTTAGACAAGTTCTCACTCTATCGCCCAGGCTGGAGTATAATGGCATGATCGTGGTTCACTGCAGCCTTAACCTTCCAAGACTCAGGTGAGCCTCCTACCTCAGCCTCCCGAGTAGCTGGAATTATAGGTACATGCCACCATGCCTGGTTAATTTTTTTGTATTTTTGGTAGAGACGGGGTCTCACCATGTTGCCCAGGCTGATCTCAAACTCCTGGGCTCAAGCAATCCACCCACCTCAACCTTCCAAATGCTGGGATTACAAGCATAAGCCACCTTTCTCCTTAAACCCAGAGTCAAAAACTGTTTCAAAAACAGAGCTACAGAAAGATTAAACATCTGTGATTTTAGAAAATCACAATGAAAAGAGAAGAGGCTGTCATTTTGGCTCTTAGAAACCAGGGGCCTCTGATAGCATTGGGCTAGTTTTGAGATGCTTCTATATAAGGTCATGATTTCTCAACTGGCTATAGAGATGCCTCTTGACTGGGTGACTTTGGGCAGGGTACTTGACCTTTCGTGCATCTGTTTTTGCATCTATCTACATCATGAAATTGTTATGAGGACAGATGAAACAGTATCTATAAAGGGCCTAGAATGATGCCTGGTACATAGTAAGTGTGCTGTAATTATTGTTTATTATTACATCTTTTGTTGTTAAAGAGTAAATCAGCAAAATAAAATTCCGGTTAATTGTTGAACATTGTTTCACACATACATCAAACAAGTGAAAACATTTATAAACAAACAGCAACTTTATAGACAAAAAAAGAGGAAAAAAAAAAAAAAAGAAAGAAACCCGGCCAGACACGGCAGCTCACACCTGTAATCCCAGCACTTTGGGAGGCCAAGACAGGAGAATCACTTGAGCTTAGGTGTTCAAGATCAGCCTGAACAAAACAGTGAGACCCCCTGTCTCTACAAAAATTTTAAAAATTAGTTGTGCATAATGGTGTGCACCTGTGGTCCCAGGTACTCAGGAGGCTAAGGAGGGAAAATTGCTTGAGCCAGGAAGGTCAAGGTTACAATGAACACTGATTGCACCACTGCACCAGTCCAGCGAGACCGTGTCTCTAAAAAAAGAGAGAGAGAGAAATCTTTTGTATTTGGCCTATTTAACCATTTCGTACAAACCAACTACTCATAGTACAGCTTAATACATACACAAAAAAACTTAATAGATGCTCAGAATAATAGTTGTCCTTTTGCTTTTCTTTTCTTTTTTTTTTTTTTTTTATTTGAGATGGAGTCCTGCTCTGTCACCAGGCTGGAGTGCAGTGGCACAATCTCAGCTCACTGCAAACTCTGCCTCCCTTGTTCAAGCGATTCTCCTGCCTCAGCCTCCCGAGTAGCTGGGATTACAGGCACATGCCACTACATCCAGCTAATTTTTGTATTTTTAGTAGAGACGAGGTTTCTCTGTGTTAGCCAGGATGGTCTCGATCTCCGGACCTCGTGATCCGCCCACCTCGGCCTCCCAAAGTGCTGGGATTACAGGCGTGAGCCACCACGCCCAGGCTGCTTTTCTTTTTATAAGGTTTTTTCCTTTGAGATTTTAAGGAACAAGGTCATGCCACAAGTAAAGTCGGAAGTAGGACAGAGAGCGCTCTGAAGACTGCTTTGCTCTTCCAAGATCATTAAGTGTGGCTGACCCCTAACAATATGTACAAAAATATAAAAGGTAAATTTAAAATGAAAAAAACAAAAAACAAACCCCCCCCCACCTTTTTTTTTTTTTTTTTTGAGATGGAGTTTTGCTCTTGTCGCCCAGGCTGGAGTGCAATGGCATGATCTCAGCTCACTGCAACCTGCGTCTCCTGGGTTCAAGCAATTCTCTTGCCTCAGCCTCCCTAGTAGCTGGGATTACAGGCATGTGACACCATGCCCAGCTAATTTTTTGTATTTTTAGTAGAGACAGGTTTTCACCATGTTGGCTAGGCTGTTCTTGAACTCCTGACCTCAGGTGATCCACCTGCCTTGGCCTCCCAAAGTGCTGAGATTAAAAAGGCATAAGCCACCATGCCCGGCCAAAAATCTCCTTTGAAAGTACTTTTAAGAAAAAAAGCAGGGCCTTGGGATTATTCATTCTTTTTTCCTGTCCCGTTGCAAAGTCACGCTGCAGTTTTGGTGGGTGGTGGAAAATCTATGCCATCTGCTGGTGGTACTCCCCCCGAGGATGGACAGCCTCTGTGCTCCAAGGTGACCAATTGAGATTCTGAGAAGGCAGGTGAAGAGAATGGCCCCATGCTGCAGGGGGTCAGGCAGTGGGGCAGGGGAGTGCTGTATGACCTAGAGATGTGATAAAAGTCTTGAGACTTCATGGCTTCTACCTGATCTCCATCTAGTACATAGATTAAATGATGTCCCCATCAGCTGACAAAGAACACTTGACACCCGTCAAAAGTCATCAGGCATTTGTGGGGTTTTTTGTTGTTTATTTTTTGAGGCCAAGTCTCATTCTGTCACCCAGGCTGGAGTGCAGTGATGCGATCTCAGCTCACTGCAACCTCTGCCTCCTGGGTTCAGGTGATTCTCAGGCCTCAGCCTCCTGAGTAGCTGGAATTACAGGCGTGCACCAACACACCCAGCTAATTTTTGTATTTTTATAAAAGACAGGGTTTCACCATGTTGGTTAGGCTGGTCTCAAACTTCCAACCTCAGATGATCTACTCGCCTCAGCCTCCCGAAGAGCTGGGATTACAGGCGTGAGCCACTGTGCTCGGCCATCAGGTATTCGTTGAGTCTTTGGCAAGGTCTTGGTGTCTCTCTGGGCCCAAGCCTGCTGTCTTTTGCAGCTTGGGGCACAAGGTTTCTAGAGTCCACTGTCCTCATGTTTCCCTTGGCATGTAAATAAATTCCCAGAGTGATTGCCAGAACTCAAATAAACAACCCTGCTCTCAGCCTGAACTTTTTTTTTTTTAAGATGACCTCAGACAACCTTTCCTCCCCATTTTAGGTACACAGACCTTTTAGCACGTGACCCTAAGGATTGCATCTTATGGTATTTATACTCCTTATCCATATGTCTTGAACAAGAACCTCATAAACAGCCAAGAAGTGTGCGTCAGGAACAGTGATCATGTTATTGTGCTGATGGACCTCAGTAGTGCCAGACGACTTGTGTGGCGTGAGCATCAGCCAATGGAATGGACACTAGCCCATCAGGGCAGATGCCTCTAAACAAACTGCACTGGTTTGTACTGGCAGGGCTCCACCATGCAGACAGCCACATCAGTAACTCTCTGCCAAACATCAGGAATACGTGCTATCTAATAGGGTTTCCCCCAAGAGCAAAATCTGAGAGAAGGGCGTGGACCCAGGTAGTTTATTTGGGAGGTGATGCCAGGAAGTAGGAGTAGGGAATAGGGAGAATGAAACCAAAAAGGGGGAAAAGCCAACACGAATTGTCTGAATGAGGTGTGTGAATCCTCCTGGGACCTTCGAAGGAACCATGAAGAAAGCACATCAAGAAGTGCTCCACTTAGGCCAGGCGCGGTGGCTCACACCTGTAATCCCAGCACTCTGGGAGGCTGAGGCAGGCGGATCACTTGAGGTCAGGAGTTCAAGACCAGCCTGGCCAACATGGTGAAATCCCATCTCTACTAAAAATACAAAAATTAACTGGTACGGTGGCATACCCTTGTAGTCCCAGCTATTCGGGAGGTTGAGGCAGGAGAATTGATAGAACCTGGGAGATGGAGGTTGCAGTGAGCGGAGATCACGCCACTGCACTGCAGCCTGGGTGACAGAGGGAGACTCCATGAAGAAGAAGGAGAAGGAGAGGAAGGAGAAAAAAGAAGAAGGAGGAGGAGGAGGAGAACTCCACCAGCAGATGGAGGCTGCAGCATCTAAGCACTGCTCCCATTCCACGTGGGGTGAGGGTAGCTCCCAGGTTGTTAATTCCCCGATACTTTCAGGTTGCACCTGAATTTGGCTTCTACTGTCTTAGAGAAGGCAGAGAGGTGTTTCCATATATGCTTGAGAAATAATACTGGCAAAGTGCACAGAACTGTCTATCAAAGGTGCACTGAAATCAGGTGAGTTGCAGAGATGTGACACCAGACATCACAAACGCTTGCTACAAATGCTTAACAAAAGTATAAATGAAGTGCAGCAAGAGCGTTGCACAGGCCCCCTTAAATCTTTGTGGTAGAAGACAGATGCTTATTGGCCTGTGCAACATCCCTTCCTCTGGGGCACCACTTTTTTCTCCACTTCAGTGTGATTGCGTTGATTCTATATAGTATGCAGAACAATAGCCTCTCAAACATATTCATGTCACAGCCCCTGGAACTTGTAAATGTGTTAGATTACATGGAAAAGGGGAATTAAGTTTGCAGAAGGAATTAAGATTGCTATTCTAATCAGCTGACTTGGAGTGGGGAGATTATCCTCGATTATCCAGTGCACCCAATATAAACACAAAAGTACTTATAAGTAGAAGAGGGAGACAGAAAAATGAGAACCAGAAAAATAAGAGCATGAGAAGGAGGTTGCTGGTGTTGAGGATGGAGGAATAGGGCCCAAGCCAGGAGATGTAGGTGGTCCCTAGAAAGTGGAAAAGGCAAGGACACAGATTCTCTCTTAGAGCCTCCAGAAAGGAAGGAAGTCAAGCCATGACCTTGATTTTAGCCCAGTGATTCGCATTTTAGACTTGTGACCTCTAGAACCGGGAGGTGATCAATGTGTGCAACTTCAAGCCCCTAAATTTGTGGTAAATTGTTACAGCAGCAATAGAAACTAATAGACTCCACATGATTTGATGAGGCTGACGGGGCCATATCCTCGCCCCCAAAGCTGGGAACATGACCCAGTCATCCATCAGCATCCGTCGTGATTCATCCAAGAACAAATGCACAACCTAAGCAGGGCCCGGCCCTTTCCAATCCTAATGGGAAAGAGACATCCTCTTTAACTGGGATATGGCCTCTATGGCCCTTCCACCCTTGTAATTACATTGGTCACAAAAGATCACAGCAAGAAGGGGTAAAAACATAGAATATGTCTGTCTGTGGGAGGTTTTACAAAGCCTGGTGCAGGCTGGGCGCAGTGGCTCATGCCTGTAATCCCAGCACTTTGGGAGGCTGAGATGGGTGGATCACCTGAGGTCAGGAGTTCGAGACCAGGATGGTGAACATGGTGAAACCCCGTTTCTACAAAAAAATAAAAATAAATAAATAAAAAATACAAAAATCAGCCAGGAGTGGTGGCACACATCTGTAGTCCCAGCTACTTGGGTGGCTGAGGTGGTAAAATCACTTGAGCCCAGGAGGCGGAGTTCGCATTGAGCCGAGATTACACCACTGTACTCCAGCCTGGGTAACAGACTGAGACTCTGTCTCAAAACAAACAAACAAACAAACAAACAAAAATCTAAATCTAAAAACAGGTCTAAAAAACATTATTTTGAAGTAGTAAAGGGTATAAAGGATACTTTAAGATGTCTGCAATCTGGAAATACCTGGGGGCTTTTTTGTTTGTTTGTTTTTACTTGTGACAAAATCACAATTCCTGCTAATATCATTGTGGTTTGTTGTCCACATTCATCATGGAAGGGGAAGGTCAATTTCAGTTGGAAGTTAGTGAAAATAGGAATGATTCTTTTCCTAGCCAAGTTTGTGGACCTCCTAAATTTTATTCAGACTCGTTGGGATCCACAGATTCAGGCTCAAAAGTCCTGAATTGTTATTTCACTTTCCCTAAAAATAAGCCTCCCCCTCCCGCCCACCTTTTTTGTGTGCAAAAAAAGGCTGGAGTGCAATGGTGCAATCTTGGCTCACTGCAACCTCCGTCTCCCAGGTTCAAGCGATTATCCTGCCTCAGCCTCCTGAGTAGCTGGGATTACAGGCATGTGTCACCATGCCCGGCTAATTTTGTATTTTTACTAGAGACAGGGTTTCTCCATGTTGGTCAAGCTGGATTACAGGCGTGAGTCACCGTGCCCAGCCTCTCACTTTTTTTTTAATGGAGTCTCGCTCTGTCACCCAGGCTGGAGTACAGTGGTACAATCATTGCTCCCTACAGCCTCGAACTCCTGGGCTCAAGCAATCCTCCTGCCTCAGCCTCTTGAGTAGCTAGGACTACAGACACTCACTACTGTGCCTATTTTTTTTTAAATTATTATTATTTTGTAGAAATGGGGTCTTTCCTTGTTGCCCAGGCTGGTCTTGAACCCCTGGCCTCTCAAGTGTTCTTCCCTCGGCCTCCCAAAGCACTGAGATTACAAGTGTGAGCTGTGCTTGGTTCAGTCTGGGTGAGCCTACAATTGAAAATACCTCACAGGGTACCTCGAAGCTGCTACCCACCTTTCTGGCCTACTACTCCACTGGACCCCTTGTCTCCATGCACTCTTTGTGTGGGCATAGCCAACTAGCCAACATTCACCCATTGGTGGGACAACAACAGAAGTATTGCTTATCATTATTGAGGGCTGACCAGGTGCCATACTCTTTTAAAGCATAACGTAATTTAATTATGTGGCTGGGCATGGTGGCTCATGCCTGTAATCCCAGCACTTTGGAAGGCTAAGGTGGGTGGATCACCTGAGGTCAAGAGTTCGAGTGCAGCCTGGCCAACATGGTGAAACTCCATCTCTACTAAAAATACAAAACTTAGCCAGGCAAGGTGGTGGCGCGTGCCTGTAATCACAGTTACTTGGGAGGCTAAGGCAGGAAAATCACTTGAACCCAGGAGGCAGAGGTTGCAGTGAGCGGAGATCACACCACTGCACTCCAGCCTGGGCCACAGAGCGAGACTCTATCTCAAAAAATAAAATAAAATAAAATAAAATAAAATAATTTAATCCTTGTGACAACACAATGAGGCAGGTCCTACCATAATTCCCATCATATAGCTAATGCTCAGAGCAGTGGAGTGACTTGCCTAAGGAGAATAAGCAGTGAGGAGTCAGAGTCAGGATTCAAACTTGTTTGTCCAACTCCAGACTCAAATCCTCTAGCCACTTCACAGAACTCTTTTGCTTGTTTTTGGGCCTCTGTGTGCATAACCATTTCCGTCTGCCTGAAACACCTGCTCTGGTCTCTGCCTGGTAAACCCTCACTCCCTTCAAATGCTGCCGGTGCTCCCCCTTCCCTTGGCCCCTGGGCCTCACTGGTTCAGTGCACACCAATCAGACTGCCAAGTGCTAGCACCTGCAACCTTTTGCCTGAGTGTTTTCTGAAACTGTTGGTGCCTGCTCTGCATACATACATCGAAGGGCTGAGTACTAGGGAATTAATGGCCCCAAAAGAGGCTCCCAACCAATATTGATGGAAGCAGATGCATAAATCCCCGTCCCTCCATCCCTCCCAGACACAATCTACAGTTTCCCAGCATCCCCGAGAAGGATAAAGCTCCAGCTGCCTACAATGGTAACTTGCTTGATAAGTTTGGTTTTTTTTTTTTTTTTTTGTAAACAAGGTCTGGCCCTGTCACCCAGGCTGGAGTGCAGTGGCGTGATCCCAGCTCACCACAGTCTTGACTTCCCAGGCTCAAGCAATCCTCCTACTTCAGCCTCCCAAGTAGCTGGGACTACAGGCATGCACCACCGCTCCCAGCTAATTTTTGTGTTTTTTGTACAGATGGGGTTTTGTCATGTTGCTCAGGCTGGTCTCTAATTCCTGAGCTCAAGTTATCAGTCCGCCTTGGCCTCCCAAAGTTCTGGTTCTGGGATGACAGGTGTGAGCCACCATGCCCAGCCTGATTCACTTTTTTTTTTTTTTTTGAGATGGAGTCTTGCTCTTGCTGCCCAGGCTGGAGTGCAATGGCACAGTCCTGGCTCACTGCAACCTCTGCCTTCCGGGTTCAGGCCATTCTCCTGACTCAGCCTCCTGAGTAGCTGGGATTACAGGCGCCTGCCACCATGCCCCAATAATTTTTGTATTTTTAGTAGAGATGAGGTTTTGCCATGTTGGCCAGGCTGGTCTCAAACTCCTGACCTCATGATCTGCCCACCTCAGCCTCCCAAAGTGCTGGGATTACGGGCATGAGCCACTGCACACAGTTTTACTGACTTCTTTCCTTTTTTCTGTCTCACTCTGTCACTGCCTTACTGTCGTTTCCTGGGAACATCACCCAAAACCATTGCTTGCACTGGAATCTCACCTCAGGCTCCACCTCTAGAGGACCCAAAGCATGCCTTCTCTGAGACGCCTTCTTCACTTTCCCTAGCAGAGCTGGCGATTCCCTCTTCTGCCCATGGCCTGGGACACACTCCATGAAGGTCATATTCACATTGGCTTGCAGTAGTTAGTTGACATGTCAGGGTGTAGGTTTCCTATTGCTGCTATAGCATTACCACAAATGGAGTGGCTTAAAGCAATTTCATTTATTGTCTCACAGTTCTGTAGGTCAGAGCCCCACTCTCACAAACTCTGGCTCAACTGAGTCATCTGCTCAGGGCCCCAGAAAGCCTCACTCAAGGTGGTGACAGGGCTGGGTTCCCTACTGCAAGCTCTGGGGATGGATCCCCTTCAGGTGTTGGTCAGATTTAGTTCCTTGTGGTCGTAGGGCTGGCGTCCCACCTTCCTTGCTGGTTGTGAGCTGAGGGCCAGTCTTTGCTCCAAGAAGCTTCCTGCATTATTTCTCATGCTTTCCATGTGGCCCCTTCACAGGTCAAGTCTTTCTCACACTTAAAAACCTCCCTGAATTTTCTTTCTGCCACATCTGTCTGACTCCAGCTGGAGAAAATTCTGTTTTAGGGGATCATGCAATTAAATTGGGACCACCCAGATAATACAGTATAATCTCCCTATTTTAAGTTTTTGGGTTTTTTTGAGACAGGGTCTTGCTCTGTCACCCAGGCTGGAGTTGGAGTGCAGTGGCACGATCACGGCTCAGTGCAGTCTCTACATCCTGGGCTCAAGTGATCCTCCCAACTCAGCCTCCCAAGTAGCTGGGACTATAGGCCCGTACCACACGCCTGGATACTTTTTTTTTTTTGTAGGGATAGGGTTTCACCACATTGCCCAGGCTGGTCTTGAACTTCTGGGCTCAAGCGAGGCCACCTCAACCTCCCAAAGTACTGGGATTACAGGTACAGGTGAGTCACTGTACCTGGCCCATTTTCCCTATTATTCCTATTACTTCCTGGGGTTGCCTTCATATGGTATTTCTACCTGGTCTCTAGCTCCCCGTATGGATACAGCCTTTGCAAAAGTTTTTCTGTTATTATGAAATATATAATCCGGCCTCACTTGAGCCTGACCTGCTGGTCTATACCGCAGGTCTTCTTAGGATCAGAAATCAATCTTTCTTCCCAGATTTATCCAGCACAGTTTGAGAAAAACAGTCCAATTACCTCATAAACTTCATGCTGAGGCTATAGATTTTCATTTCCTAATTTCCTCTGTTCCATTCTATGACTTCCTATTTCTTTTCCTAGCTCCTGGTCTGCCCTTGAAAGCACCGGTTGGAAACGAATTTCCGTTCCTTGACAAAGAAAACCCTGTTTACACTCAGGGTTTCCTACTCTGTTACATAAGGGTCCGACAGTCACATTTCCTCCTCATGCTGTACAAGCAGTTGATTTCAAGCTGCGTCTACACACAGCAACTGGACATTTGCAGAAATCTTAGGGCCGTAGTCCTGCAGCATAGCCAGACCCAAAGCAGGGTACGTTAGGGTTCAAGGCCAAACTGTGCCCTCTACTTTTGAAGAAAATATCCTTGAGTGGTGGAATTTGGGTAATTTTAACTTTTTAAATTGATTTTTCTTTTTTTTTTTTTTTGAGATAGATTTTCTCTGTCTCCCAGGTTGGAGTGCAGTGGTGCAATCTCAGCTCACTGCAACCTCTGCCTCCCAGGTTCAAGTGATTTTCATGCCTCAGCCCCTCGAGTAGCTGGGATTACAGGTGCGCCCCACGACGCTAGGCTAATTTTTTGTATTTTTAATAGAGACGAGGTTTCTCTATGTTGGCCAGGCTGGTCTTGAACTCCTGGCCTCAAGTGATCTGCCCACCTCGGCCTCCCAAAGTGCTGAGATTACAGGAGTGAGCCACTGTGCCAGGCCTAAATTTATTTTTCTGTTTTTCAAAATTACATAATCGTCATGTTTTACTTTTATACTCAGAGGAAAAAAATAAGCTTTGATTAAAAAAAAAAATCAATGATCGAATCAGCCTCTCTAACAGCCTACCCAAAAAGAAGTCCCCCTTTAGTGTGACTGGCTACCTCCTTCCAGACAGAAACTGAGGGCCAGAGTGGGTAACCTGTGACCCAGAGTGGGTAACCCGTGGCCCAGAGTGGGTAACCCATGGCCATCTGGCCAGTCAGTGGCTGACTCAGGTCTTCATGTGACGACGCTGGGCATAGGTCTTAGGTGGAAAGCCCTAGAAGCTGACTCTGAGACAAGGACTCTTGTGCAAGTAGCTTATGTGGGAGGTGACTCCAGGAAACACCAGTGGGGAGGAGGGGAAGAGGGAGCGGGGGCAGAGCGGTGGGGAGGGCGGAGACTGAGACAGAGAGTAGCTAATTAAGGGACTGGGGAGAAAGGGAGCTGAGCTGCATTTGTCCTCAGGGGACCTCTGGGAACCTCTGCACGCTGCCTCTGCCGGGAAAGGCGGCTGGAGTGTAGAACATACCACCCCCAACAGTCAGGCAGCAAGAGCTGCTTCCGGTGTGGGGCCAAGTCCTGGACACTCTGGCCTGCCACGTGGGGGGTAAAGTGGGCTCTGGCAGCAAGAGGAAGCCCTTGAGCAGCTGGCTTCCTCTTGTGAGGAAATAAGGGCCCCTACTTCCAAGGGGCCATGAGTAGGGCCCTGCCCGATGGAGAGGTCAGAGTGAGGGGACATGGTGGGCAAGAAGAGCACCTGCTACAGGTCTAACAGGGAGCAGCCTAAACTGGACCTAGGGGGCATGGAGATCCCTAACAGCCAAAGCCATAAAGTTGCACTGCTGGTCACAGTGCTCCAATCTTCATTCAAGTGAATGGATTACCTCCAGGAAATTAGTTATGAGAGGCAACACATTAATGCATGGCGCCCAGTACCATCTATGTCAGTCAGGATTCTTTGGTTGCAGGTGACGAAACCCAATTCCAATCAGACCCAATTCCAAGCAGACACAAAGGGAAAGAGGAAGGGTGCAACACTTCCTTGCATAAGCAGGAAAGGGAAAGTGCAAACTGTCTGTAATTCATCACATGGAGTGAGCACGAATTTTGCAGTTTGTCTACCCAAAGGGAGTGCCTTTTTAAAATTTTTGCCCTAAACCGTCTTCATGTTAGCAGCAGCTCAGTTATTCTCAGGAGAAGGATACCAGGCACACAGAATGACAAGTGTCCTCCTCAAAACTGTGACAGATAAAGTAGCTGCCACCCAGCAGAAAATAAGCCCACGACGGAATGGTAACTGTTGTGGGCTAAACTGCGCCCCTCAAGCAGATATGTTAAGGTCCCAACCCCTGGGACCTGTGAATGTGATCTTATTTGGAAAAAGGGTCCCCGCAGATGCAATCAGGATAAGATGAAGTCATACTGGATCAAATGGGCCCTAATCCAATGTGACTGCTGTCTCTGTAAGAGGGGAAGAGGCCAGGTGCGGTGGCTCATGCCTGTAATTCCAGCACTTTGGGAGGCCAAGGTGGGTGGATCACTTGAGCTAAGGAGTTCAAGAGCAGCCTGGGCAACATGGTGAAACCCCATCTCTACCAAGAATACAACAATTAGCCAGGTGTGGTGGCATGCACCCGTAGTCCCAGCTACTCAGGAGGCTGAGGTGGGAGCATCGCTTGAGCCCAGGAGGCAGAGGTTGCAGTGAGCCAAGTTCACGCCACCGTACTCTAGCCTGGATGACAGAGTAAGACCCTGTCTCAAAAAAAAAAAAAAAAAGAGAGAGAGAGAGAAGAAACCCAAGACACAGACACAAAAGGAAACACAGACACTCAAGGAGAGTGCCCTGCTGTGATGACAGGAATAGAGATTGGAGCAATCTCTATTCCAGAACCCAGGAATGCCCAGAAGCTAAGAAAAAGGCATGGAATAGATTCTCCCCCTAGAACATTCAGAGCACACGGTCCTGCCTACACCTTGACTTCTGGTCTCCAGAACTGTCAGAGAAGCCACTCAGATTGTGACACTTTGTTGTGGCAGCCCTGGGAAACTGATGCAGGTGCTAACTTGACACTGGAGATCTAGAGGCAAGGAGGAGATGTCCTGGACAGGACAAAGATCTGCGGTGGGCTCAGCATGAGGACACGGGGCAGCTAGGGTGTAAAGGGAGCCTGTGCTGAACTGGAAGGTGAGGTGAGTGCGCACCCATGTGCCTCCCACCTGCGCTGCTGCCCATGGCCAAGTCTTTCTATGTGAGGAGTGACTTCCTACCCAAGCAAAGGTGACTAAGAGGAACAAAGCATCCCCAGCGTTTCCTTTAGGTGGTTGCAGATCTTGTCTTCGAAGCCGTTACCTGAAGGTAAAGTGAAGGGGGGCAATGCTCTGTGGGAGGCCACTCCTTCACATCTAGACGTCTTCTCATTTTCTTCGACTTCTGGGTTGAGTCTTCTTCTGCCACTCTGGCTGTAGCAATTTGACACTTAGCTAACCCTTGTTGAATGCTCCCTATGTGTTAAGCAATGTTTGTTTTGTTTTGTTGAGAGACAGGTTCTCATTCTGTCGCCCAGGCTGGAGTGCAGTGGTGCGATCACGGCTCACTGCAGCCTTGACCTCCTGGGCTCAAGTGATCCTCTCACCTTGGCCTTCAGAGTAGCCGGGACTACAGATGTGCATCACCGTGCTCAACTAATTCTTTCAATTTCTTATGGAGACAGGATCTCGCTAGGTTGCTTAGGCTGGTCTTGAACTCCCAGGCGCAAGTGATCCTCCTGTCTCTGCCTCCCGAAGTGCTGGAATTACAGGTGTGAGCCACGGTGCCAGGCCAAAGTCTTAAGTCTGCACTGTCTCATGCAATAGCTATAGCCACATGTGGCAATGTACATTTAAATTTAAATTAATTAAAATTAGATAAAATTAATCATTTAGCCCCGGCACGGTGGCTCACACCTGTAATCCCAGCACTTTGGGAGGCCGATGTGGGCGGATCACCTGTGGTCAGGAATTTCGAGACCAGCCTGGACAAGATGGTGAAAACCCTGTCTCTACTAAAAATACAAAAAGTAGCCGGGCCTGGTGGTGGGCATCTGTAATCCCAGCTACTCCGGAGGCTGAGGCAGGAGAATCCCTTGAACCTGGGAGGCGGAGGTTGCAGTGAGCCAAGATCATGTCACTGCACTCCAGCCTGGGTGACAGAATTAATAATTCAGTTTCTTGGTTGCACTAGCTACATTCCAAGCACTCAGTAGCCAGTGGCTACTGTATCAGACAGCGTAGAACATTTCCATCATTGCAGGAAGTTTTACAGTGCTGTTCCAAGTCACTCACATGTATTACCTTATGTAATCATCACACCCCCTCTGAGGTAGGTTCTACTATCATCTTCATTTTAAAGTGGAAGAAATTGAGGCTTAGATCACAGAACAAGTAAGTCAGAGGAGCCAGGCTCGGCAGAGCATTCAGACTAGGCAGAGTTGAGGCACCACAGACTTCACCCATTTTCAGCAAGCTTGGCTCAGGTGAAGGCTCCAAGTAGCCTGTCCTTTCCCACTTTTTCCTGCACTTCCTCACTGTCCACTCAGAATTCCCAGTTCCCGTAAGGATCAGGAAACTAACAAGGTAAATATGTGTGTAGTACCCAAATATTCTGGTACTTCTCTTTCTTT
This sequence comes from Pan paniscus, assembly GCF_029289425.2. Classification (NCBI taxonomy): domain Eukaryota; kingdom Metazoa; phylum Chordata; class Mammalia; order Primates; family Hominidae; genus Pan; species Pan paniscus. Next base: position 6,613,149 of record NC_073270.2, on the reverse strand, counting down.
CAGTTCTCCCCTTTCCAGGTAAATGATAGGATTATACTTCCGGAGCCCTCATGAGCCTTCCAGGCTCATTGTTAAGTGAATGATGTGACTAATGCTGGCCAATGAATTTAAGGCAAAGAGCCACTTCTGGGTTGAAGGTTTATTTATTTATTTATTTATTTATTTATTTTTGAGACAGAGTCTCGCTGTGTCGCCCAGCTGGAGTGCAGTGGTGCAATCTTGGCTCACTGCAACCTCCACCTCCCAGGTTCAAGCAATTCTCCTGCCTCAGTCTCCCAAGTAGCTGGGACTACATACATGGGCACCATACCTGGCTAATTTTTTTTTGGTTTGTATTTTTAGTAGAGATTAGGTTTCTCCATGTTGCCCAGACTGGTCTCAAACTCCTGGTCTCAAGTAATCTGCCCACCTCGGCCTTCCCAAAGTGCTGGGATTACAGGCGTGAGCCACTGTGCCCAGCCTGAGTTGAAGGTTTAATTGCTGGTGTAAGACCCTCCAGAGCTCTTTTCCTTCTGCAGTGACAGCCCGCAATGCTCAAGATGGTGGTTGCTCCGTTGGCCTTTGATCTAGAGGGAGGCTGATGGTGACGAGGCACAGAGCCCTAGCTAACCCCGGATGAACATAATGTTTCAAGCAACAATTCTGAGGCTTTAAGCACAGCATAACTCAACCCACACTAGCCAATACATACATGCATGCATGCATGCATGCATACATACATACATGCGTGCATGCATACATACATACATATGTGCGTGCATGCATACATACACACATACGTGCATACATACATACATACATGCAAAAGATAGTCGCTCTGAGACAACCTCATAGATGTGACCAATACAGAGACTTAAAAACTGAAACCGACAATTTCTACTCTTCCTTCTGGAAGTAAAAAATATATGGCCGGTATGGTGGCTTACGCCTGCCATCCCAGCACATTGGAAGGCTGAGGTGAGAGGATCACTTGAGCCTGGGAGTTCAAGACCAGCCTGGGCAACACAGGGAGACCTTGTCTTTATTTTAAAAAATTAAAAAATAAGAAATGTATTTTTATTGCCAGCAAAGCCAGGCAGTTTGGTAGGATGCTTACACACCTGAGACTACTTATCATCACTCTTCAGAAAAATTGAATTTCATCCTATAACTACTGTCTTTGGATAATTTCTTTAGTTTAATGTGGAGTCCAATACTTTGATGAGGCAGACGTAGACGTTGAGCTATTTCTTCTAAAGAGATAAAGAAGGTAAATCACATCATTTTGCAATCCAAGAGACACCATTAAATGAGAAATAGTGATATCAGGGATAAAAATTCCGGGAGGCCGAGGCGGGCGGATCAAGAGGTCAGGAGATCGAGACCATCCTGGTTAACACGGTGAAACCCCATCTCTACTAAAAATACTAAAAGAAATTAGCTGGGCATGGTGGCGGGCGCCTGTAGTCCCAGCTACTCGGGAGGCTGAGGCAGGAGAATGGCGTGAACCCGGGAGGCAGAGCTTGCAGTGAGCCGAGATTGCGCCACTGCACTCCAGCCTGGGCGACAGAGCGAGACTCCGTCTCAAAAAAAAAAAAAATTCCAACACAGTAGAAATCCAGGCATTTCAGAAGTTTTATCTCAAGTAGGCTAATTGAATTCAACTAGTAGTCTTGATCACTATGATTACAAAAGGCAACAGACATTTCTGAAAGGAATGGTATCGTGTCTTTTATTATTATTATTATTCTGAGATGGAGTCTTGCTCTGTTGCCCAGGCTCGAGTGCAGTGGGATGATCTTGGCTCACTGCAACCTCCACCTCCCAGGTTCAAGTGCTTCTCGTGCCTCAGCCTCCTGAATAGCTGGGACCACAGGGACTCGCCACCACACCTGGCTAATTTTTGTATTTTTAGTAGAGACGAGGGTTTCACCATGTTGGCCAGGCTGGTCTCGAACTCCCGACCTCAGGTGATCCACCCACCTCGGCCTCCCAGTGTGCTGGGATTACAGGCGTGAGCCACTGCATCCAACCAGGAATGGTATCGTATGTTCTTTGTAGTTTCTATTCCCTGAGTCTATTATTAATAGTCAATCCATTAATAAACCAGTATAAGCCAAAGTGTGGAGAGGAACACAGAGCACATGTAATTTATAGTTCTGCTCACAAGGAATTTACAACCTATGCGAAGGGAACAAAGTAAAATTAATGAAATAATAGTGAACCATGGCCAGGCGTGGTGGCTCACACCTGTAATCCCAGCACTTTGGGAGGCCAAGACAGAAGGATTGCTTGAGCCCAGGAGCTTGAGATCAGCCTGGGAAACCAGGAGTGAGACCTCCTCCATCTACGAACAATTTATTTATTTATGTATGCATTTATATTTATTTTTTGAGACAGGGTCTCATTCTGTCACTCAGGTTGTAGTGCAACGGTGTGATCTCAGCTCATGGCAACGTCTGCCTTCCAGGCTTAAGTGATCTACCCACTTCAGCTTCCAAAGTAGCTAGGACTACAGGTGTGTGCCACCAAGCCCAGCTAATTTTTAAATCTTTTTGTATCTCACCATGTTGCCCAAGCTGGTCTCGAACTCCTGGGCTCAAGTGATCCACCTGCCTGGGCCTCCCAAAGTGCTGGGACTACAGGCATGAGCCACTGTGCTCAAACTCACAAAAAATGTTTAAAAATTTGCCAGGCATGGTGGCACATGCCTGTAGTCCCAGCTTCTTGGGAGACTGAGGTGGGAGGATTGCTTGTGCCCCAGGAGGCTGCAGTGAACTATGATTGCACCACTGTACTCCAGCCTGGGCTACAGAGAGAGACCCCATTCAAAAAAAAGGAAGGAAGGAAGGAAGGAAGGGAGGGAGGGAGGGAGGGAGGGAGGGAGGGACGGAGGGAGGGGGGAGGTGAAGGGAGGGGGGAGGGGAGGGGAGGGGAGGGGAGGGGAGGGGAGGGGATAGTGAACCACTTATGAGAGTAAAAAATACAGATGCTCACCACTTTCCTCAGCATCTTTTGCTTGCACCTCAGCCAATTATTTCTCATTCTGTATCCATCTCTGAAAGGTCATATTATTAATTGAAATACTTCACTCACTCCCCATTTTTCATGCCATTTTCTGAATAAATGTGTGATCCTTCCCTCTAAATGGATGGAATATATTTATTGACTCTTTGGCTTTGGGTTTGGCCACATGACTTACTTTAGCCAGTGAAAAATGGGAAGTGACAATGTGCCAGTTTTGTACCTAGGCCTTAAGAAGCCACATATGTTCCTGCCTGCCCCTCTGCTATAAGAATGAAAAGAACATGTGTAGGCCAGCCCTTTAGTTCCAGGAGGAAGATGAGAGATATATGGAGGCAAGTCGAGTCATCCCAGCTGAGCCTGCCTAGATCAGCTGACACCCAGACAACTCCTAGATGCATGAGCAAAATGGTACCGTATGTTATAAAGACTTTATGGGCTGTTAGTTACACAGTAATAGCTAACTGACCTACATGCTCTAGGTTGGATATAGCTGACTCTCACAGCCCTTGTAGTGCTTTATTGCAATTAGCTATCCATACATCCTGTCTCTTCTACTATATTGTGGCATCTTACTGGGATTTTTCATCTTTCTATCTCAGCACCTAACCCGTCTCTAGCTCACAATGTACACTCAATATATGCTTGTTGAATAAAAATCTGGGAGAAAGAATGAGTAAATGAATAGAATTAGCCATATGGATTTGGATTTCTGAATTGTCCTTGAACGGCTGGGCACGGTGGCTCACGCCTGTAATCTTAGCACTTTGGGAGGCCAAGACAGGTGGATCTCCTTGAGCTCATGAATTCAAGACCAGTCTGGACAACATGGCAAAACCCTGTCTCTACCAAAAATACAAAAAATTAGCCAGGCATTGTGGTGTGCACCGGTGGTCCCAGCTACTCAAGAGACTGAGGTGGAAGGATCCCTTGAGCCTGGGAGTGAGCTGTGATCACACCACTGCACTCCAGCCTGAGTGACAGAGTGAGACCCTGTCTCAAAAAAAAAAAAAGAAAAAGAAATAAATAAATTGTTCTGGTAGGTTCAAAAGAACTTGTTATGCAGGAAGGAGGGGGGAAGGTTTATGAAACTGCTTTCAAAATTTTAAATACTGTATAAATTATTACATGATTTTGTCTATACATATATTGAAATTGTACATAAAATAACAATCATATCTAGTATATCTATTATTATAATAGTGCCTTTAACATCAGCTCCCAAAAAACAACCAACCAACATACAACTTACCTTCAAAATGAAACATTTTTTCAGTTATTGATCAATGAAAAAAATATATTTTTTAAAATACTTGATAGAAGCCGGGTGTGGTGGCTCACGCCTGTAATCTCAGTACATTGGGAGGCTGAGGTGGGCAGATCGCTTGAGGTCAAGAGTTTGAGACCAGCCTGGCCAACATGGTGAAACCCTGTCTCTACTAAAAATACAAAAATTAGCTGGGCGTGGTCTCACACACTTTTAAACCCAGCTACTCGGAATGCTGAGGCATGAGAATCTCTTGAACCTGGGAGGTAGAGGTTGCAGTGAACTGAGGTCGAGATCCTGCACTCCAGCCTGGATGACAGAGGGACAATCTGTCTCAAATTAAAAAAAAAAAAAAAGCCTGGGCACGGTGGCTCATGCCTGTAATCCCAGCACTTTGGGAGGCCGAAGCAGATGGATCACCTGAGGTCAGGAGTTTGAGACAAGCCTGGCCAACATGGTGAAACCCCATCTCTACCAAAAATACAAAAATTAGCTGTGTGTGGTGGCGGCTGCCTGTAATCCCAGCTACTTGGGAGGCTAAGGCAGGAGAATCACTTGAACCTGGGAGGTGGAGGTTGCAGTGAGCCATGATCATGCCACTTCACTCCATTCAGCCTGGGTGACAGAGTGAGACTCTGTCTCAAAAAACAACAACAACAACAACAACAACAACAACAAAACTTATTAGGTAGGAAATGTGTATTTGAGTCCATGGGGAAAAGAATTTGATTGATCTGGATAGTTGCTTTGCTCCCAGGAAAATGTTTTCACTCATCCAAAAAGCATGTGTCCCTTCCCAGGAACCAGGGCAAAGCACTAATGGCACTGTGGAGGGAGTTATCACAGGAGTGGCAGAGGACAAAGTGATCATGCATGTGGATACCTAGGGTTACAAAATCATCTGCTATCTTCCTAGGTAAATGTGTTGCTCATATGGGAGGAATGCACAATGGAATATTTTTTCTAAATAAAAAATTGATTTCCACAGAGCACAGTCACACTGCTGTTTTATAGATGGAAAAGTAAATTTCACAACTTCCTTGAAATAAAAACATGAGACTGGCCTAAAGTTTTCTAAGCAATTTTGCAGTAGTTTGACAACTGTTTGTCCTTCTTTTCCAGGGTGTTAAACTGGCCTCCATTTATGATGACTTTTAAACCGAAAGAAGAGTGTGTATTGTTTCTAATAAAAGGAAATCTCTGATTTTAGAAATTTCCCTTTCACATAGCTCTGTATTTGCTATAGACTGAATGTTCATGTCCCCCCAAAATTCATACATTAAAACCTAATCCCCTATGCAATGGGCTAGGAACTGGGGCCTTTGGGAGGTGATTAGGTCATGAGGGTGGAGCCCTCATGAATGGGATTAGTGTCCTCATAAAAGAGACCCCAGGCCAGGTGTGGTGGCTCAAGCCTGTAATCCTGGCACTTTGGGAGGCTGAGGCAGGTGGATCACCTGAGGTCGAGAGTTCGAGACCAACCTGACCAACATGGAAAAACCCTGTCTCTACTAAAAATACAAAAATTAGCCAGGCATGGTGGCACATGCCTGTAATCCCAGCTACTCAGGAGGCTGAGGCAGGAGAATCGCTTGAACCTGGGAGGTGGAGGTTGCAGTGAGCCAAGATTGCACCATTGCACTCTAGCCTGGGCAACGAGAGAAAACCTCCGTCTCAAAAAAAAAAAAAAAAAAAAAAAGAGAGCGACCCCAGAGAGTTCCCCTGTCCCCTTCTGCTATGCAAGATTATAGCAAGAGGCTTTATGAACCAGGAAGTGGGCCCTCACCAGAGGCTGAATCTGCTATTGCCTTGTTCTTGAAATTCACAGCTACCAGAACTGTGAGAAATAGATTTCTGTTGTTTATAAGCCACCCAGGCTATGATATTCTGTTATAACAGCCGCAGTGGACCAAAACAGTATTTAATCATCCATTTAATGGCAAGTTAAAACAAAAGAATTTGGGATTTTAAAAAAGTCACAAATTGTGTTTTGATCAGATCATATTTTTTTGGTTTGTTAGCCTATTTGGAGGTGGTAAAAAAAACAAAAGCGAAAAATTTTCAAGAGTTCTATATGAAAACTAAATCTATTTCCCACTGTAAGTCTGAAATTATGTTTCCTCCCCAGAGGCACACTCTCATAAGCATTTTACATGTTTTTACATTTTAAACAAACACAAACCTGCTAACACCTGCTGTTTCATATCTTGTCTTTTTCATGTGGGAAAAAAAAAGATCTTGGAGCTCATTCCATAAGTGACTTGCATTTCAACAGGATTCTTCAAAAGTGACAAGAAAACATAGGAAACCAACATCATTTTGAATCGCTTTCTCATGGAGCTGATTGGCAAGCATTCCTTCATGAAATCACTCAGCATGTAATCTGGCATTCATGAGCTGTATGTATGGAAAACTCAAGGAGTCTGAGGTGTGAGCAATCAACTGAAGGCACATTTTGTAATGGCCATTGATTCTGTGAACATTAGCAGCATTAATACGTGCTTTGTGATAATAGAAGGTTTGTCATGATTTCAGTGTCACCACTGGAGATTATGAGGCATACAAAAGTATAGAGCAGGGAAATGCAAATTAAAATAACCATGAGACACAATTTCAGAGCCATTAGATTGGCAACTTTTTCAATCCTGATAACACTAACTGTGGTGAGGGTGGAGAACCAGAAACGGGCTTTTATACTCAGTCTGTGGGAGTATAAATGGGCTTTTATACTCAGTCTGTGGGTTCCAGCAATTCTCCTGCCTCAGCCTCCCGAGTAGCTGGGATTACAGGCATGTGCCACCACGCCTGGCTAATTTTTGTATTTTTAGTAGAGTCAGGGTTTCACCATGTTGGCCAGACTGGTTTCAAACTCCTGACCTCAGGCTATCCACCCGCCTCAGCTTCCCAAAGTGCTGGGATTATAGGCGTGAGCCTCCGTGCCCAGCCAGTTTTATTTTTTTTAATAAACATTTTTTTAAAAATCACACCAGAATCTATTGTGTAAAAATGTTCAAATCCATTAAATCTGAGTGGTTAATACATGGGTATCATATCATAATGATTATTATTTTTGTTTTGATTGCATTTTTTTTTTTTTTGAAACAGAGTCTCCTTCTGTCGCCCAGGCCGGAGTGCAGTGGCACAATCTCAGCTTACTCCAACCTCTGCCTCCCAGGTTCAAGCGATTCTCCTGCCTCAGCCTCCCAAGTAGCTGAGATTACAGGCAGGCACCACCATGCCCAGTGTACTTTTTGTGTTGTTAGTAGAGATGGGGTTTCACCATGTTGGCCAGGCTGGTCTCAAACTCCCAACCTCAGGTGATCCACCTGCCTCGGCCTCCAAAAGTGCTAGGATTACAGGCATAAGCCACTGCGCCTGGCCTTAAAATATTTTTAAAAATATTCTCCTTGCATAATGAGGTTTAAAAAAATGAAGCGTTTCCTAACTCAGAATGATACAAGGGTGTCACCTGAGGCCCAAGATGGATTGCATGCGTTGGAAAGTTCTCCCTCACCTGGGATGCCCCAGATCCTTTCTTCACCAGCACCTTCTTCAGAGACACAAGAGAGGCTGAGCATGGTGGCTCACACCTGTAATCCCAACATATTAGAATGCTGAGGTGGGAGAATCACTTGAAGCCAGGAGTTTGAGAGCAGCCTGGGCAACATAGCAAGACCCTATCTCTACAAAAAAAATTTTTTTAATTAGCCCAGCATGGTGGCATGTATGTAGTCCTAGAAACTCAGGAGGCTGAGGCAGGAGGATTGCTTAAGCCCAGGAGGTCAAGGCTGCAGTGAGGCAAGACTGCACACTGCACACTCCAGCCCGGGCAACAAGATAAATTCTATACACGTAGATGAGGCAGTTCCGCCTCTTTGCCTAAAGATTGTGGGAAGTGTGCAACTGCAATGATAAAAAGGACACTCTATGTGACAGCAAGATAAAATTGGCTCTCAGTCAACTGTGAAAGGCATTGCATGGGTGACAGACGAGTGTTATTAACAGAACAGATTATTTGCTTCTTTCTATTTCTGCAAATTATTCTTGTTAACTACAATCTAAACTCGTCTGTTTCCATGTTGTTGAGGAAGTTCTCTGTGTAGCCAAAATAGACACAAAACACTGTTGAAAATTGCACAATTGCTCAAATTCCTTGAGTAAAACATTTGGTACTCTTGAAATCTTCGAACTAGAGTCAAAGTCTATATTGCCTTGCCCAAGGTAACTGGTGTATGCATGTGTGTGTGTGTGTGCGCGTGCGTGTGCATGCAAGTGCCTGCATGCAGCAAACAAGTTACATTTATTTCTGTAAAAAAGTAAATAATACTGAAGTGTAGAGTTGATATGACAGCTTTCCTACCCCAGCCTTATCCAAGTCCTTTCCTTTATCAGAAATAAACACCGCTATTAATGAGACATGTTTTGTACTGGGCCATTTTCTATGCATATATAGGCATACCCACATATATTACCTTTAGTATTAAGGCTTTGATATCATGTTTGGTGTTCTACAACTTGCTTTTCTCTAATATGCAAAAGTTTGTATTTTTATTGATAAATTACTGTGAGACACACACAGTTCAAGATGTTGTGTATGGCCAGGCAAAGTGGCTCACACCTGTAATCCCAGCACTTTGGGATGCTGAGGCGGGTGGATCACTTGAGCCCAGGAGTTCGAGACTACCCTGGGCAACATAGCAAGAGCCCATCTCTACAAAAAAATAAAAATTAGCCAAGCACAGTGCTGCACTCCTGTAGTCCCAGCTACAGTCCCAGGAGGCTGAGGTAGGAGGATCATTTGAACCCGGGAGGTCAAGGCTGCGATGAGCCATGATAATGCCACTGCACTCTACTGTAGATGATAGAGCAAGTCCCTGTCTCAAAAAAAAAAAAAATGCAGTGCATGTATTGCCCCATTTAATTCTCATTAACAGCCCTAGGAGGCACATAATACTATCTTTCCCATTTTACAAATGGGGAAGTGGAAACTTAGAGCGCTTTAGGCGGCTTCTCCAAGGTCTGACAGACAGGAAGTTTCAGAAACATGATTTGAATCCAGACAGGCCCTCAGTGGTTACCCCTGAGCTATGTTGCTCTATCTTGCCATGTCACCACATATAGGTCTTTCTAATTGTTTTAGGTGCTGTGTGGTTTTTCAATAGAACAGATCAATCATAGCTTACGTAACCATTCTTCCATGCTAGACATTTGTGTTGTTTCCAGTGCTTTATGACTCATGCCTCTTCTTGTACACACCTCTTCATGCACATGGGCAAATATTTCTCTGGAATAGATACCTGAAATTGGAACCACTGTGTCACAGGGCATGCATACCTAAAGTATTGACATATACCACTAAGTTCTTTTCAGAAAGGGCTCTGCCAATTTTCAGTTCCACCAACAGTAGGTATACACATAGATGCTTGGTATTATTAGCGAGAATAACCATCCTCAGAAACTCTGATTGCTACTGATTTTTAAGGTATTTTCTAAAGTGATAAGCAAAAAAAATTTTTTTGGCAAAAATATTTTATTAATGGTTGTGACCTCTATTTCCTTCGTTTTTAATGAGATTAAAATCTTTTCATATATTTATTGGACTTTTTTCTTCAACTTCTGTAAATTGCTGTTATCTTTTGTTCAATTTTCTATTGATTGTTTTTATTTTTTTATTGACTTGTTTTATATATATGTATACACACACACACACACACACACACACGTATATGTATATAATGATTAAAATTCTTTTCCTGGCCAAGCATGGTGGCTCATGCCTGTAATCTAGCACTTTGGGAGGTCAAGGTGGGCAGATTGCTGTAGCCCAGAAGTTTGAGCCTGGGCAACATAGCGAAAATCTGTCTCTACAAAAAATACAAATAATTAGTTGGGTGTGGTGGTGCGTGCACCTGTAGTCCCCGATACGTGGGGGGCTGAGGTTAGAGGATCACTTGAACCCAGGAGGTCAAGGCTGCAGCGAGCTGAGATAATAGCACTGCACTGCAGCCTGGGTGACAAAGTGAGACCCCGTCTCAAAATAAATAAATAAATAAACATTTTTTTCAGAAAAATAAAACTCTTTTTCTGCTCTGCACATTGTAAATACTTTTTCTCAGTTCATCTGCTGTTAAGTTCACTTTTGGTGTCTTTGACTCAAGAAATGTTTAATTCTCATGAAAATAAATTCAATGGTCTTTCTAGGGGGAGTTCAGGGGTTGAGTCTCACTCCCCACTTTTAGAAAAACCTTTGTTTCTTACAACAAAAGTAAATATATAATACATGTTTATTGTAGACAATATGGGCACTGCAGATAAATGAAAAGTAAAAGTAAAAATCAAGTATAAACCTATCCCTCAGTTACAAAGATTATTAATATTTTGGGTGTTTCCTACTAGTACTTTAAACATAAGAACAGATATAATTCAATATTATGTATATTTAAAAACAGATATGGCCGGGTGCGGTAGCTCACGCCTGTAATTCCAGCACTTTGGGAGGCCGAAGCGGGCGGATCACGAGGTCAGGAGATCGAGATCATCCTGGCTAACACAGGTGAAACCCCGTCTCTACTAAAAATATAAAAAATTAGCCGGGCGTGGTGGCGGGCGCCTGTAGTCCCCACTACTCGGGAGGCTGAGAGGCAGGAGAATGGCGTGAACCCGGGAGGCGGAGCTTACAGTGACCGGAGGTCGCGGCACTGCGCTCCAGCCTGGGTGACAGAGTTAGACTCCCTCTTAAAATAAAATAAAATAAAATAAAATAAAATATAATAAAATAAAATAAAATAAAATAAAATAAAATAAAATAAAATAAAATAAAAACAGATCTGATATGATTAGGCTTTGTGTTCTCACCCAAATCTCATCTTGACTTGTAATCCCCAGGCGTTAACGGAGAGACCTGGTAGGAGGTGATTGGATTATGGGGGCAGTTCCCCCGTGCTGTTTTCATGATAGTGAGTTCTCATGCGATCCGATGGTTTTAAAGAGTAGTTTTTCCTGTGCTTACACGTGCTCTCTCCCTCTCCCCACACCCCCGGCCTCACCTGCTGCCACGTAAGACGGCTTGTTTCCCCTTCTGCCATGATTGTAAGTTTCCTGAGGCCTCCCCAGTCATGTGGAACCGTGGGTCAGTTACACCTCTTTCCCTTATAAATTACCCAGTCTAGGGAAGTTCTTTATAGCAGCATGAGAACAGACTAATATAAGATCACTTTTTAATATTTATTTATTTATTTATTTATTTATTTGAGACGGAGTTTTGCTCTTGTTGCCCAGGCTGGAGTGCAATGGCACAATCTCGGCTCACTGCAACCTCCACTTCCTGGGTTCAAGCGATTCTTCTGCCTCAGCCTCCCCAGTAGCTGGGATTACAGGTGTGCACCACCATGTCTGGCTAATTTTGTATTTTTAGTAGAGACAGAGTTTCACCATGTTGGTCAGGCTGGTCTCGAACTCCTAACCTCAGATAATCCACCTGCCTTGGCCTCCCAAAGTGCTGGGATTACAGGAGTGAGCCACCACGCCTGGTCCAAGGTAACTTTTTTTAAAAAAAGGATTCTGATGCAGGCCGGGCGCGGTGGCTCATGCCTTGTAATCCCAGCACTTTGGGAGGCCGAGGTGGGTGGATCACAAGGTCAGGGGATCGAGACCATCCTGGCTAACACGGTGAAACCCCATCTCTACTAAAAATACAAAAAATTAGACAGGCGTGGTGGCAGGTGCCTATAGTCCCAGCTACTCGGGAGGTTGAGGCAGGAGAATGGTGTGAACCCGGGAGGCAGAGCTTGCAGTGAGCCGAGATTGTGCCACTGCACTCCAGCCTGGGTGACACAGCAAGACTCCGTCTCAAAAAAAAAAAAAAAAGGATTCTGATGCAACTTTTAACGTCTGCTGACTATTTTAAGACACTCAAGAGTGTGGGGTAATTGTTATACACCAAGGAAAGCACTGGGTTCTTACCAATCTGGAGCAAGGCATGGTGGCTCACGCCTGTAATCCCAGCACTTTGAGAGGCCAAGGCAGGCAGATCACCTGAGGTCAGGAGTTTGAGACCAGCCTGGCCCACATGGCGAAACCCCGTCTCTAAAATACGAAAATTAGCCAGGCATGGTGGTATATGCTTATAATTCCAGCTACTCAGGAGGCTGAGTGGGGAGAATCTCTTGGACCCAGGAGGTGGAGGTTGCAGTGAGCTGAGATCGCACCACTGCACTCCAGCCTGGGTCATAGAGCAAGACTCCGTCTCAAAACACCACCACCACCACCACCACCATCTGGGCTGGAGAAATGTAAAGGGGACATATCCAAGCAGTTGGTGGAATCTCTCTCTTCTGTTTCATGGTGAGGCAGGGATTCCCAGAAGAGCATGAGCCCTGTTTGTCTGGATGCCTCTGCTCCCATCAGGGCCCTCTACAGACAGACAGCTCTGGTCACCCTTGTGTTGTAAACAGATCGCCAAGGCCCCTGGTCTCCAGCCCTCCCTCCCTCCTTCACAGGCCCCACCTCAGCATTTGAACTTCATCTGGAACTTTTGCCTGAGCCCCAGATTCTCATGGCTCTCATTTGCTGTCTTGCTGCAGACACTGAAGGAGCTGAGCACAAACTTCCCTTTATTTTCGTTTTCTTTTTTTTTTTTTGAGATGGAGTCTCGCTCGGTTGCCCAGGCTGGAGTGCAGTGGCGCGATCTCGGCTCACTGCAAGCTCCACCTTCTGGGTTCATGCCATTCTCCTGCCTCAGCCTCCCAAGCAGCTGGGACTACAGGCGCCTGCCACCACGCCCGGCTAATTTTTTTGTATTTTTAGTAGAGACGGGGTTTCACTGTGTTAGCCAGGATGGTCTCGATCTCCTGACCTCGTGATCCACCCGCCTCGGCCTCCCAAAGTGCTGGGATTACAGGCATGAGCCACCGTGCCCAGCAACTTTCCATTATTTTCAAAGGGGACATCATACTGAGTTTCTGAGGTTGTTAGAAAAATAGATGATTTGTGCCACTAAAGTTAAAGATGGGGGCATTTTTTTTAGTGGACAAAAAAGTAATAAATTTTAGGAGCATTGTTTCACTCTCAAACATCATTATAATCATGCAGAAGGAAAGAAAATTAATCACTTACGGTTCCATTACCACCTGTTTTCACATTTTTAATGACAGTCAGCAAAAGTGGTAGGTTTAAAAGAACAATTATCAATTTCTTCTCACCTCGATTTTCTGCTAGTGAATTTCACTGTTGCGTCTTGAGTGCTTCTGTTGCAACACATGTGTGTTCATTTCTGCCTATACATGTGGCCTCTCTCTAGCTATTAAGCCACCCACAGTTTAATTCATGTGTATCATCCGTTCATTAGGGAGTGCAAGGCAGAGGGGTTTTGAAAACTATTTTCATTCAATCTAGTGCGTGTGGAAAAAAAGAAAATTCTATTTTCTCTAATTGCATTTTCTACCATGCTCTTTGAATCCCCCTTCCCATCCCTCAGTGATATCTACAATAGATGCTACTGGAGCCTTAACAATACAGCTCTCAAATTCACACCAACTTCTTCTTGTTTTTTTGTTTTTTGAGACCGAGTCTCACTCTGTCACTCAGGCTAGAGTGCAGTGGTGTGATCTTGGCTAACTGCAACCCCTGCACTCCAGCCTGGGTGACAGGGCGAGACTCTGTCTCAAAAAAAAAGTTAGACTCTTCCTCTCCGAGAGCTGGAAATCTATGTTCCAGGATTCTCCCTGTTCCCCACCTCGCCCAGGTGCCCTTTCCAGCCTAGTTCTCCACTATTGGCATTCATGAGGAGAAGAGGCTCTGACCTCCTCCTTGACTGCCCTCCTGGGAGGATTCTCTCAGGCTGGGCTCTGCAGCTGGAGGCCCCCATAGAGGCGGTGGGCTCCGCTGAGATGGTGAGTGCCATTCTTTCGGAATGCCACATGACTTCATGTGGGCCCTTTCTACTCCTGAGGTCATCCCTCAGGCAAAGGCAGTCAGGTCTCCCCTCAGCCTCTACCAGCCTCTGTACTCTAGCCTTTCTCCGGGGGAAGCTTCTCTTTGCTGGACACCACCTGGGCAGCCCTAGGTATCCACCCGCCACTCCACTTTATGCTCCTTCATAAGGAGGCGTGGGACCCTTGATGCACTCTTCCTGCCCTCAGGCAAAGGGAAAGCCCTCATCCTTTCCTTGTGGGGCATGCTTATCCACAACAGGCTGCTTCATCAGGCCTCCCCTTTTCACAGTTTTTTATTCAAGAAGTACTGCCAGCCTCTGGCTTTATGAGCACTTCCAAAGTCCAGGGATATGTGTCAACTCTCCCAAAATCCCTGAATGTGTGAATATTCAAAACTGAGTCCCTGATAGCCTCCCCAAACCTGCTCCTCCTGCAGTCATCCTACCACAGCTAGTGGCAATCTCATCCTTCCAGATGCTCAAAACCCATGGAGTGATCCTCAGCTGGTCTCTCTTCCCCATGCCCTATTTCCAATGTGAGAGCAAATCCATCAGCACCACCTTCAAGATACATCCAGAATCCAACCTCTTGTCATCGCCTTCACAGCTATCATCTCTCACCTGAATTATTGTAATATCCTCCCAACACATCTCTCTGCTTCCAGTCTGCTCGCTGTATCAGTTATCCAATGCCATATTATCCTTACTGAATATCCTTATTGGATATTATGGAGTACATTTCATAAGAAACAGCCACAAAACCTCAGTGGCCTGCAATACTAATGCCTCTGGGGTTAACTGGGGACCAGCTAATGGCTCACGCCCATGTCTGGGGATCAGCTGGTTGAGTTGACTGAGGCTATTCAGCTCTGCTCTGTGTGTTTCTCATCCTCCAGCGGGCTCGCCTGGGCAGGTTCTCGGGACGATGGCAGAGGCACAAGTCAGCAAGTGGAAACCTGCAAGGCTCCTTGAAGCCTTGGCTTGGAACTGCTGTGCCATCACTTCTGTCTCATTATATGGGCCAAAGCAAGTCATATGGTCAAGCCCAAAGTCAGAGTAGAAGGTCTTTACCAAGTACATGGCTGAAATAAAATCAAGTGGTAGGAAAGTGCATGTTGCCTTTTGTTGGGTGGAGCTGCAATGTGACAGCAAAGCATGTAGATGAGGGGAGGGATGAAGACTGGGACTTTCAACACAATCAGCTTCCCACATCCCTGCCCTGTCCAGCCTCCCATATAGCACTTCACTGCTTATAACTCTCCCAACTATAAAACTCTTGGAAGAAAATTTAGGGAGAAAGCTTTATAACATTGGATTTGGCAATAATTTCTTAGATATCATGCCAAAAGTACAGGCAACAAAAGTAAAAATAGATAAATTAGGTTACACCAAAATTTGAAATTTCTGTGCCTCAAAAGACACTATCAAAAGACTGAAGAGGTAGCCTACAGAATGGGAGAAAATATTTGAAATTATATATGTAATAAAGGGTTGATATGCAAGCCATATGAAGGATTCCTACGACAACAAAACAAACAACCCAAGTAAACATGGGCAAATAAACATTTCTCCAAAGAAGACATACGAATGGCCAACAAGCACATGAAAAGATGCTCAACATCACTAATCACCAGGGAAATGCAAATTGAAACCACAGTGAGATACCAGCGCTCCTTTCTGGAGGCTCTATGAGGAGAAGCTGTTTCTTTACTCATTCAGGCTATTGGCAGAATTCAGTCCCTTTCGGCTGTAGAACTGAGGTCCCCTTGCTGGCTGTGAGTGAGGGCTGTTCCCTGCTTCTAGAGGCTGTCCCTTGGCTTATGGCCCCCTTCCTCTAATTCAAAGCCAACAATGGTAGGCAAGTCCCTTTCATGCTTTGAACCTCCCCTAGAGTCAGGATTTTGCCATGGTGCCCAGGCTGGTCCTGAACTCTTGGGCTCAAGCAATCTGCCCATCTCAGCCTCCCAAAATTTCTTTTCTACTTTTAAGGGCCCATGTAACTACGTTAGACCTGTCCAGACAGTCCAGGATAATTTCCTAACCCAAAAGTCCATAAATTTAATTGCATTTGCAAAGTCCCCTTTACTATGTAATGTAGCTTGCGCAGGTCTAAAACCAAGGATTAGGGAATTGACATCTTCAGGAGGATTGTTACTCTCCCTACCACTATGACCCCAGGTGAGAGCGTCAGAAGAACTGCCCAGCTGAGTCCAACCCAAAGACTGACCCACAGAGACACCAGCAAATAAGATGAGTGGTTTGCTATTGCAGCAATAATGTACAGGCACATCATGACCACAATAATCTCTGATCACAAACAGCCAAAGGAAAATGCCCTTGGAATATGTACTCAAAATGCAAAGGAGTCACTCAAACCTTGAAAGCTCTCAGAGACAAAGTTCTTGGGGCTCACTCAGAAACCTGATCCAATCTTCTTGCTGTTAAACGTTCCTCAAAATGAGAAATGGGTAATAAATCTTGGAAGGACAATGGATTCTCCAAATTAATTATCAGTAAAATGTAGAGGTTGGACTCAAAAGACCATTAAATGTCTACCTATGCTCCATGCTTTTCTGATTATCTCACACCCAGCAGCATGTTGAAAATTGGTTGTGGTGGCCGGGCGCGGTGGCTCAAGTCTGTAATCCCAGCACTTTGGGAGGCCGAGAAGGGCGGATCACAAGGTCAGGAGATCAAGACCATCCCGGCTAATAGGGTGAAACCCTGTCTCTACTAAAAATACAAAAAAAATTAGCTGGGCGTGGTGGCTGGCGCCTGTAGTCCCAACTACTCGGGAGGCTGAGGCAGGAGAATGGCGTGAACCCGGGAGACGGAGCTTGCAGTGAGCCGAGATCACGCCACTGCACTCCAGCCTGGGTGACAGAGCAAGATTCCGTCTCAAAAAAAAGAAGAAAATTGGCTGTGGTGCCAGATGGGTCTCTTCAGGTCTGCCATTTGTCCTGCAAGAGGGTGGACACATTTCACATTATACAACATTGGTTGAGAAAAAGTCTTCATTGTGAAAAGGTGAGTTCTACAAGACCAGGATAGCAAGACAAAGTCACGCGTGGTCTTCAGCCTCTCATCAAATCAAGGACCAATCTGCCATAGCCAAGACAGCTGCTGGACACACAGTAGGCCCATTCCAGTGAAAGGACAGCACCCAAGCTCCAGTGCCTATTGGCCTGGGATACTTGGCCAGTGGGGAAATGCAACAGCCCAGGGACTAGAAGGTCCCCAACTGCCCCAGCCGTAAGGCTCCTGATATTCCTAGACAACTCCATTTTATAGCTGACTTCCCAGATCCGAACCACTTGGTACCAGTCCATGCAATCCTTCGTTGACAAGGGCACTTTCTCATTCTTGCTTTTTATTGGGGAGGGGGTGGGGGGAATGGAGACTTGCTCTGTTGCCAGGCTGGAATGCAGTGGCATGATCTCGGCTCACTGCAACCTCCGCCTCCCGGGTTCAAGCGATTCTCCTGCCTCAGCCTCCTGAGTAGCTGGGACTATAGGTGCCCACCACCACGCCCAGCTAATTTTTGTATTTTTAGTAGAGATGGGGTTTCACCATGTTGGCCAGGATGGTCTTGATCGTCTTGACCTTGTGATCCGCCCACCTCGGCCTCCCAAAGTGCTGGGATTACAGGCGTGAGCCACTACACCCGGCCCTCATTCTTGCTGTATAAGAAGAAAGACCACAGTAGGGAAGGGAGTTACTCCACTGGAATAGCACTCACACCATAGCCATAGATGTCCTGGTCCTGACATATCTTCTTTGGGATTATGAGAGAAGGTGGGACTGCGTGGGATTATAAGAGGACGTGGTGACAGTCAAGCTCTTTGTGGAAGGGCAGAGCTACACTGCACAAGGATAAGGGGTGGAGTGAGGATGGAGGGTGTTAGCTGCCCTGCACACTGGTAGGAAGGGTTTACAGCTCTGTAGAGATAGAGCCTCCGAATGGGATGGCTGCATGTATGCAAATGGTTTGGGGCCCTAGGTATTACGCAGAGGCCTTGACAAACAGGCTCCACCTAAACTTGAGGGGAGAAGACACTGGAGCTGGGTAGTAAAACTCTACCTCTTCCAGTGGATCAGAAGGCAAGACATCTGGACTGAGTAAGCCCTGGGTGCTGGCATAATCCTAAATAATTGCAGAGGAACCTCTTCACCAGAAAAATGGGGTTGAATTTATCTACCACTAAAGTCAATAGAGGCTGAACCAGATTTAATTTTATTTAGGAATATACAGAAAAGTGACGGGCGGGCATGGCGGCTCACACCTATAATCTCAGCTCTTTGAGAGGCAGAGGCAGGAGGATTGCTTGAGCCCAGCAGTTCAAGACCAGCCTAGGCAACATAGTGAGACCTTGTCTCTACAAAAAAATGAAAAAGTTAGTCCAGTGTGGTGGTGCACACCTGTAATCTCAGCTACTCAGGAGGCTGAGGTGGGAGGATCACTTGACCCTGGGAAATTGAGGCTGTAGTGAGCCGTGATCACATCACACCACCGCACTCCAGCCTGGGTAACAGAGCAAGACCCCATCTCAAAACAAAAAGAAAAGGGCCCGGGCACGGTGGCTCAAGCTTGTAATCCCAGCACTTTGGGAGGCCGAGGCAGGCAAATTACCCGAGGTCAAGAGTTCAAGACCAGCCTGGTCCACATGGTGAAACCACATCTCTACTAAAAATATATTTTAAAAAATCAGCCAGGTGTGGTGGCGGGCACCTGAAATCCCAGCTACCCGGGAGGCTGAGGCAGAAGAATTGCTTGAACCTGGTAGGCGGAGGTTGTAGTTAGCTGAGATCCCACCACTGCACTCCAGCTTGGGTGATAGAGCGAGACTTTGTCTCCAAAAAAAAAAAAAACAAAGAAAAAAGTGACAGTTCTTAAGTTTGATTCTCACAGAAAAAATTCATACAGATTCATATATATGAGCATAAAATCATATTAATAAAGGGCTATTATATATAAGATGTAATATCCAAAAGAAAGGACAAGTAAAGGTTGTTTACGTACTGAAATAGTGAGAGAAATCATTGACAATGACAGGGTCCTTATATCCCCTCAGATCTTACCAGAAAGGCTGATGCTTCTTACTCTGCTTTGTTTTTGGTTTTTCGGGGTTTGTTTTTGAGACAGGATCTTGCTCTGTCACCCAGGCTAGAGTAATCATGATTAGACAGCATAATCATAGCTCACTGCAGCCTCAACTTCCTGGACTCAAGTAATCCTCCCACCTCAGCCTCCCAAAATCCTGGGATTACAGGTGTGAGCCACTATACCCAGCCTGCTTTATTTTTTTATTTTTTATTCTTGAGATGAATTTTGTTCTTTTTGCCCAGGCTGGAGTGCAGCGGCATGATCTCGGCTTACTGCAACCTCTGCCTCCCGGGTTCAAGCAATTCTCCTCCTGCTTCATTTTTATTATATTTTTTATTTTAAAAATTATTAACTTACAAAAGAGAGAGAGAGAGAGAGAGAGACGAGGTCTCATTATGTTGCCCAGGCTGGTCTCAAACTCCTGGCCTCAAGCGATCCTCCTGCCCTGGCCTCCCAAAGTACTGG
The DNA here is from genome assembly GCF_029289425.2 of Pan paniscus. Classification (NCBI taxonomy): domain Eukaryota; kingdom Metazoa; phylum Chordata; class Mammalia; order Primates; family Hominidae; genus Pan; species Pan paniscus. The sequence goes on along the minus strand of NC_073270.2, from coordinate 6,593,379 downwards.
GATTATAGGTGTGAGCCACCGTGCCCAGTCTAGGCTGCTTTCTTAAAAGCCTCACTTAGTAGATCTTAGAGACTTTGCAAAGAAACATACTTCAGTAGTCTGTCATGTTGGAAATTGAAAGTCAACTTAAGCATCATGTCCAAAATTGCAAAAACCATCATTTGCCAAGCAATTTGTTTTTGTTTTTGTTTTTTTGAGACAGAGCTTCAGTCTTGTTGCTAAGGCTGGAGCGTAGTGGCACAATCTTGGCTCACTACAACCTCCACCTCCCAGGTGCAAGTGATTCTCGTGCCTCAGCCTCTGGAGTAGCTGGGATTACAGGATGCCAAGCAATTTGTTTTGAACAGTTGCCTTGCCTATGAAAGGCAGCCAGTAGAAGGTAACATTGTATTGTAGCAATGTAAACACAGACTATCTTCTTATAAACACATGCCCTAAAGACCATGAGCCGCTCATTCAACCTTGGGAGTCAGCAATTGCATGTGGATGTAATGATTGGAAGTTTTCAGATAGGAAAAAACCACAAGGTGTGTCTTTTCAGGGTGAACTAGGGAGATTAATGGTTACATTAATATCCAACTATTAGACATATTTACTGCTGCAGGAGAACCATCTCCTTACACCATAGCTTGGCCTCATGATAGTGGAGAAAATCACCTGCATATATAAATATGAAATGTGACTGACTATAATGGGGCTATAATGTTGAAGATTTTTAATGATCAGTCAAGGTCAATGGATTACAAGCTTTTGAAGTGTCTAAAGTTTGTCCCAGCCGACGATTATCTGGATAGAGAGGGACTTAGAGGAGTGTCTTAGTCTGCTTTGGCTGTCATAGTAAAATACCACAGACTGGGTGGCTGAAGCAACAGAAATGTATTTTCTCACAGTTCTGGAGGCTGAAAACCTAAGATCAGGATAACAGCAAGGTCAGGGTGTGGTGAGGGCTCTCTTCCTGGCTGGCAGATGGCTGCCTTCTAGCTGTGTGCCCACATGGCCTTTCCTCAGTGCACGCATGTGGAGAGACAGCAATCTCTCTCTTTTCCTCTTTCTGTAAGGCCACCAGTCCTACGCCTCCACCCTTTTGGCCTCACTTAACCTTAGCATGAAACAATAGCAACCTACAGCAAGAGAGGTGTGGAATCTGCAGCTCAGAGCAAGGAGGGCTGGAATATTCAAAGGAGGCTTGATTATGTATTTATTTATTTACTTACTTTAGAGGCAGAATCTCATTCTGTCACCCAGACTGGAGTCCAGTGGCACGATCATAGCTCACTGTAGCCTCAAACTCCTGGGCTCAAGCCATTCTCCCACCTTAGCCTCCTGAGTGGCTGGGACCACACGCACACGTGACCATGCCAGGCTAATTTTTTTTTTTTTTTTTTTTTTAGACAGAGTCTCACTGTGTCCCCCAGGCTGGAGTGCAGTGGCGTGACTTCAGCTCACTGCAACCTCTGCCTCCTGGGTTCAAGCAATTCTCCTGCCTCAGCCTCCCGAGTATCTGGGATTACATGTGCCTGCCACCACGCCCAGCTAATTTTTGTATTTTTAGTAGAGACGGGGTTTCACCATGTTGGCCAGGCTGGTCTCGAACTCCTGACCTTGTGATCCACACTCAGCCTCCCAAAGTGCTGGGATTACAGGCATGAGCCACTGTACACGGCCATTTTTTTTATTTGTATGGATTTAGGAGGCACAAGTGCAGATTTCTTACATGCACATACTGCATTGTGGTAAACCTAAGCTTTTAGTGTACCCATCACCCAAATAGTGAACATTGTACCCACTAGATTTTTTTTTTTTTACATTACAGGTGTGAGCCTCCACGCCTGGCCAGTAATTTTTTTTTTTTTTTTTTTTTTTAAGAGACAGGGCCGGGCACGGTTGCTCACATCTGTAATCCCAGCACTTTGGGAGGCCGAGGCAGGCAGATCCCGAGGTCAGGAGATCGAGACCATCCTGACTAACACGGTAAAACCCCATCTCTACTAAAAAAATTAGCCAGGCGTGGTGGCAGGCGCCTGTAGTCCCAGCTACTTGAGAGGCTGAGGCAGGAGAATGGCTTGAACCCAGGAGGCGGAGCTTGCAGTGAGCCGAGATCGTGCCACTGCACTCCAGCCTGGGTGACAGAGCGAGACTCCATCTCAAAAAAAAAAAAAAAAAAAAGAGACAGAGTCTCGCTCTGTCTCCCAGGCTGAAGTGCAGTGGTGCAATCATAGCTCACTGCAACCTGGAACGCCTGGGCTCAAGTAATTCTCCTGCCTTAGCCTCTCAAGTCGCTAGGAATACAGGCATGTGCCACCACACCCAGCTAATTTTTACTTTTATTTTTGTAGAGATGAGGTCTCATTGTGTTGCCCAGGCTGGTCTGAAAACTCCTGGGCTCAAGTAATCCTCCCACCCTGGCCTCTCAAAGTGCTGGAATTACAGGTGTGAGCCACTGCACTCAGCCTACAATAAGTAATTTTTCAAACCTCATTCCCCTCCCACTCTCCCGCCTTTCAGAGTCTCCAATGTCTACTATTTCATTCTGAATGTCCATGTGTACGCATTGTTTAGTTCCCACTTATAAGTAAGAACAGGCAGTATTTGACTTTCTGTTTATGAGTTATCTCCCTTAGGATAGTAGCCTTCCATTCCATCCATTTTGCTGCAGATAATATGATTTTATTCTTTTTTATGGCTGAGTCGTATTTCATGGTGTGTGTGTGCGTGTATGTATACACTACATTTTCTTTATTCAATCATCCATTGATGGACACTTAGGTTGATTCTGCATCTTTGCTATTGTGAATAAATAGTGCTTCAATAAACATATGAGTGCAAGTATCTTTAGTATATAATGATGTCTTTCCCTTTGGGTATGTATGCAGTAGGGGGATTGCCAGGTCGAATGGTAGTTCTTTGAGAAATCTTCAGAGAAGACTTTTTTTTTTTTGAGATGGAGTCTTGCTCTGTTGCCCAGGCTAGAGTGCAGTGGCACCATCTCGGCTCACTGCAACCTCTGCCTCTGGACTTAAGCAATTCTCATGTGTCAGCCTCCTGAGTTGCTGGATTACAGGCACGCACCACCACGCCGGGCTAATTTTTGTATTTTTAGTAGAGATGGGGTTTCACCATGTTGGCCAGGCTGGTCTTGAACTCCTGGCCTCAAGTGATCCACCCATCTCCACCTCCCCAAGTGCTGGGATTATAGGTGTGAGCCACCACTCCCTGCCCAAGAAAGACTTCCTAAAGTCAGGACTATCTTGGGACAATAAAGCTTAATTGTAATTTTCCTAAAGCAGGAATACAGTCAAGTAAATCCCTTGTTCATTGGCTTCCCATTGCTCTTCAGAGAAATGCCCAGACTTTTTACCACTGTCTCCTGACCGTCCATTCCAGTGCTCTGCCTCATCTATTGCCAGGCTCTAATGCAATCCTACTGAGCTTCTTCCAGTCCCAAGGAGCTGCTTTCACCTTCAGGCATGTGCCTACATTGTTTTCTCTGCCTGGAACACTTATCCAACCAATACCTCACACTTCATCCCTCCACCCTCAGTTTGGGCCTGCTAGCTGATCCTATCCTTGAGGTCTCAATGCAAAGAATGCTTCCTCCAGAAACACATAACCTTATAACCTTCCACCAGGGCTGGTTATGTGTACTTTCTTTTTTTTTTTCTTTTTTTTTTTGAGACAGAGTCTCACTCTGCCACTCATGCTGGAGTGCAGTGGCGCCATCTCAGCTCACTGCAAGCTCCGCCTCCCAGGTTCAAGCGATTCTCCTGCCTCAGCCTCCCAAGTAGCTGGGATAACAGGCATGCGCCACCATGCCGGGCTAATTTTATATTTTTAGTAGAGACGGGGTTTCTCCATGTTGGTCAGGCTGGTCTTAAACTCCCAACCTCAGGTGATCCGCCTGCCTCGGCCTCCCAAAGTGCTGGGATTACAGGTGTGAGCCACCGCACCTGGCCACGTGTACTTTTTATGCTCACTATCCACCATGGTAGTGAGAATAGTATCATAACCTCCCACACACCCATCCCCTGGCTTCATTTGGTGATAGAAATCATCAAATATTCCATCTGTGAGCTGAGATGGTGCCACTGCACTCCAGCGTGGGGTCCACACTCATATCTACAAGTGAATCTCTAACCACAAACTCACTACGGCTGACATTGTTTCCCTCGAAGCGAACTCACCCAAACGCATTGACAGACAGCCCAGATGTACCACTGATATGGTCTGACCTCATTGTAGGGCTCTTCAAGAGCTGGAGAACTGACAGTGTGCTGTTCTTAAAGGGAAAGAAGGGCAAGGATCTATGGCACCTCCAGGGGGAAGCTCTGGGCCCCACCCCAGCGCAGGCTTTGAGGGCATCTCAGGAAGTTTATAACAGGCTGCAAGAAATGTTTGTGCACGTGCAGTCTATGTCCCTGTGAGGCACACTGTACCAAAAGCTGGATCTAAGTTTAGGTCGTTTCTGAGATCTTCCCCCCTTTCAAGATCCTCTAAAAATAGCTTCTCTCTTACTTAGGAAATCTGTCTTGCTGTGGAACATAAATATGCTGATTTGAGTCCAACAGAAAGAAGCGTTACTGCCTGAGAGAAAAACCAGGGCTCTTAGTGAGGGACATGGGTGGGTAAGGAACTATCTGAAATTATTTTCCTTGTCCTTTAGAATGTATGCAGTGGCCCCCACCTCCCCCACCCCCAACCCTGGCAAGGTTCTACACTAAAAATGCAGTGGAGGGGGACTTCACCGCTGAAATTTGGTGAATCTAGGAGGGAGATACGGGCAGCGTTCCAAGGCCTGCTTTGCAACACAGAATGTCAGTGAGAGAAATGCTGAAAAACAGAGAAGAGGAAGGGTTGATATTTCCATGTTGGCAGTTGATCACATTCAGTCTTGTTCAGTGAAGCCGCTTCAGGGCTGTTGCCATGGGAACCAGACGTGATTCAGTAGTTTGTTGAATGCAGCTTCCATGGGCTGAAGTTCTGAAGCTGTATCAGGGTTTCCCCCTCTTGTCAGGTGTTTTGAAGCTGCCAGAGTATTTTCTTCCAATACATGTTTTTGCTTTTTTTTTAATTTTTAATTTTTTTTTCTTTAACAATACAGATGGAGTTTCTCTATGTAGCCTAGGCTGGTCTTGAACTCCTGGGTCCAAACAATCCTCCCGCCTCAGCCTCCTAATTTTTAATGTTTATTTTGTGTAGAGACAGGATCTCACTACGGTGCCCAGGCTGGCCCAAAACTCCTCTGCTCAAGTGATGCTCCCACTTTATATGCCCAAAGTGTTGAGATTACAGGCACGAGTCCCTGTGCTTGACCCCAATACATGTGTTTTTATTTGTATTTTGTAATGTTGTCCTGTTTTAAAATATTTAATTTTACATTTTTGAGACAGGGTCTTGCTTTGTCTCCCAGGCTGGAGTGCAGTAGCATGAACATAGCTCACTGCAGCCTCCACCTCCTGGGCTCAAGTGATCCTCCCGCCTCAGCCTCCCAAGTAACTGGGACCACAGGTGTGTGCCACCACCCCTGGATAATTTTTTTAATAATTTTTTTTTGAGACAGAATCTTGCTTTGTTGCCCAGGCTGGAGTGCAGTGGCACATCTCTGCTCACTGCAACCTCCACCTCCCAGGTTCAAATGATTCTTGTGCCTCAGCCTCCCGAGTAGCTGGGACTACAGGTGTGCACCTGTATTTTTTTTGTATCTTTAGTAGAGATGGGATTTCGCCACATTGGCTGGGCTGGTCTCAAACTCCTGGCCTCAAGTGATCCACCTGCCTTGGCTTCCCAAAGGGCTAGGATTATAGTTGTGAGCTTAAATAATATTTGCAGAGACAAGATCTCACTATGTTGCCTAGGCTGGTCTCAAACTCCTGAGCTCAAGCAGACCTCCTGCCTCAGCCTCCCAAAGTGCTGGGTTTACAGGTGTGACCCACCATGCCAGGCCACAAGTGTTTTTAATTTCACTATCTATGAACACACAAAACAGCTGAAATAAAATGGCTAAATGCATGAGCCTAATATTTGTAGGATTTTAATTATTTTGTCAGGAATGAACTAATTTGGCACATTTCCCAGAAGGAGCCTGTGCTTGTAAATTGCATGTGGGTGCATGCTGAATTCTGCATCCCAATGTAAAAGACGGAGATCACCAAGGTCAGCCCTGATTTGCAGCCTTTGCTCTTTCCTGTCCGTGCTGGTTCAGGAAAACATTCATCATCGTGGTGACTTCCTTGTAACCTTTCCAAGTTCTTCACGTTCCTCATTTGTTCAGACTGGACAGTTCTCTGGTGAGAGTCTGGCCAGACATCTTGTCTCTTTAACCACCCAATGAGGTGTATCACCACCGGTTTCCTCCTTGCCTTCAGCCCTCTTAGTTGCTCACAAGACACACGTGGATAGGCAGCTGATACTTACAAACTCTGATCTGGGATTCTTTCCAGAAAGGCCTACAGCGGTCAGTGTGTAGAAATCAGCATACATTGAACAGGAAGCGATGAGGTGGGGGCTGTAGCAGTGGCCTCTGAAAGGACTGAGTTGAGATCCAGGATTGGCCTCTCAGTGACTTGTTTCCTTTTCCATGACTGCTTCCAGATTCCTGGGATGTGCTGCCCAGATTCCTCCTCGGGCTGGAAGGATTTCTTCTCTCAGCCGCTGGAAGTGTTGTCAGCTGATGGCTGATTGCCTCTCCAGGAACTACCCTCCTCTAAAAAAAGGGCCATCCACCCCACTCCAGGCTTTGCTTCCTTCCTGGGCATCCCACAGACCATACCTGGTTTGTGGAGGGGATGGGAGAAAGGCCTGGCCCCCTCACTCCCGCCCACCTTGCTCCAATGCAGGGACGTCTGAAGGGTCACCTGGCTGGCTGCAGCCCTTACTCTGCCTCGCAGCCCAGCTTCTCCCTGTGCCCCCTCTTGCTATCTGGCCTTCCCTTCCACAGGTGCAGGTCTTAAGGACACCCCCTAATAAACCTGCACATGAATGCTCTTCTCAGAATCAGCTCCTGGGATACAAACCTGCAACAACTCTGAACTTCCCAAAGGAAGTTCCTCCCTATTTATGGAGTGCAATTTTGGAGTGATTTATTCCATACTCAGCCTCAGGTTTAAGGCATTAGGAAAAGCCAGCCTCTCCTCCTTCCCTGGGCCACAATTATTTCTGAATCAGGGCAGTGAGACAATGAGAAGCCGGCTGAAGCCTTTCAAAAGAGTAGCTTTCCGGTAGGGCGCGGTGGCTCACGCCTGTAATCCCAGCACTTTGGGAGGTCATGGTGGGCGGATCACGAGCTCAGGAGATCGAGACCATCCTGGCTAACACGGTGAAACCCCGTCACTACTAAAAATACAAAAAAATTAGCCGGGCGTGGTGGCGGGCACCTGTAGTCCCAGCTACTCGGGAGGCTGAGGCAGGAGAATGGCGTGAACCCGGGAGGCAGAGCTTGCAGTGAGCCGAGATCGCGCCACTGCACTCCAGCCTGGGCGACAGTGCAAGACTCTTTCAAAAAACAAACAAACAAAAAAGTAGCTTTCCTAATTTTCCAAAAGATCCACCAGAAGAGAAGTTTCTACATCATTGGATGTGAATGAGGAACGTGCATGGAGCCTTTGATGAGGAAAGACGCTTGCTGAGATCACAGCTGACCTGGGAAGGAGAAGGCGAGAAATAATCACAAGATTTGACCTACTGGCTCACACTACACCTGCCCAGCCGCATCGGAAGACAGCCTTCCCCTGGATTTCCCAATCTGTAAGCCAATATGTTTACTCTTAGGCTAGTTGACTTCAAGTTCCCCATCTGTAAAATGGCATTAATGATACTGCAGCCTACCTTATGGGGATAAACCATCAATGCATTCAGCACATAGAAAGTGCTCCACAAATGTTACTGATTTTTTTTTTTTAAGACAGGGTCTTGCTCTGTTGTCCAGAATGAAGTGCAGAGTGTTGTCCAGGCTGGAGTGCAGTGGCGAGATCATAGCTCACTGCAGCCTCAACCTCCCAGGCTCAAGTGATCCTCCTGCCTCAGCCTCCTGAATGAGTAGCTAGGACTATAGGTGTGTGCCACTAAGCCTGGCTAATTATTTGTAGAAATGAGGTTTCACTATTTTGCCCAGGCTGGTCTTGAACTCCTGGGCTCAAACAAACCTCTGGCCTCAGCCTCCCAAAGTGTTGGGATTACAGGCATGAGCCACTGCACCTGGCCTGTTCCTGATTCTTATGGTTTTCAAAACCCATGGCTAATTTACATGATGAAAGACAGTGTGTTTTCTTTAAGCATGGGTTCCTTGAAAGTACAAAGGTCTTTTTCTTTGACAATTGATACTTTCCTTCAGCCTGTACTTTGAAGTTTGATCCAGAGCTGAGATTTTCAAACAGTTTTAAAGCAATGACCTGTTATTATTTATTACTATTGTTATTATTATTTTGAGACGGGTCTTGCTCTGTCACCCAGGCTGGAGTGCGGTGATGCAATTATGTCTCACTGCAGCCCCAGACTCCTGGCCTCAAGTAATTCTCCCACCTCGCCTCCTGAGTAGCTGGGACTCCTGGCACGTGCCCCCATGCCCATGCCTGGCTAATTTTTAAAATTCTTGTAGAGACAGCATCTTGCTATGTTGCCCAGTCTGATCTCAAACTCCTAGCCTCAAGCAATCCTCCTGCCTCGGCCTCCCGAAGTGAGCAGTGCCATTTTAAAAAATTGAAATCCTGGCCGGGCACAGTGGCTCATGCCTGTAATCCCAGTCCTTTGGGAGGCCGAGGTGGGTGGATCACAAGGTCAAGATATCAAGACCATCCTGGCCAACATGCTGAAACCCCATCTCTACTAAAAATACAAAAATTAGCCAGGCATGGTGGTGTGCACCTGTAGTCCCAGCTACTCGGGAGGCTGAGGCAGGAGAATCACGTGAACCCAGAAGGCAGAGGTTGCCGTGAGCCAAGATCGCACCACTGCACTCCAGCCGGGCAATAGAGTGAGATTCTGTCTCAAAAAAAAAAAAAAATTTGAAATCCTGTGTAGAAACCATAGCTATGATATACATAGTAATAATTTTTAAAAACGTATAAAGCACTTACCAGGTACCATGCTTAGCATTTTACTTACAGATTCTGTGTGTACACTTGCGTTATATATGAGTCACTGAAACCTCCCAACAACCCCATGAGGTAAGCACTATTATTATCTCTATTGTAGTTCTTAGGGAGCCTCTCCCTCTGCACTCACAAGAGTGCAGAGGATCTCATGTGGAATTTGATGACTATGACTCTCTATTTACTCTGAATAATGGATACTTTGAATCAGCTTTGGGTCACAAGACTTTTGTTAAAAAGCAGGAAATAGAATATATGTAGGACAAATAGCCCAAAGTAATAACTACACACACACACACACACACACACACACACACACACACACACACACACAATATTCATTTCAGAGCTTTAGCTGGGTCTTTGTGTAGCTGACAGCAGTTGTTGAGAGGTGCAGCAGCTCAGTCACAGACCTCTTTCATATTCCAAACAGGCTTGAGAAGACACAACTGGAAAGGGGAAAGGGGAAGGCAAATTAAGAAAAGGAATTAATATTGCCTTATACAGAAATGTGAAGGCCAGGCACAGTGGCTCATGCCTGTAATCCCAGCACTTTGGGAGGCTGAGGCGGGTGGATCACGAGGTCAGGAGATCGAGACCATCCTGGCTAACACGGTGAAACCCCATCTCTACTAAAAAATACAAAAAAAATTAGCCGGGCATGGTGGCGGGCACCTGTAGTCCCAGCTACTTGGGAGGCTGAGGCAGGAGAATGGCGTGAACCCAGGAGGCAGAGCTTGCAGTGAGCCAAGATCACGCCACTGCACTCCAGCCTCATGACAGAGCGAGACTCCGTCTCAAAAAAAAAAAAAAGAAATGTGAAATTGAATATTCATAGGGGAACAGAAACTGTGCAAATTATAGGGGGTGTTTGGAAAACATTTTACTTCCTCCATTTGCCCTTAGACCTCACTGAGAATTTATGTTTGTCTTTATGTGTGTGTGTTTGTGTGTATATGATCCTTCGGTTCCCTGGTGGGCAACTAAGAAATTAAGAGTCGTGCCTGAGCACAGTGGCTCACACCTGTAATCCCAGCACTTTGGGAGGCTGAGGCAAGTGGATCACCTGAGGTCAGGAGTTCGAGACCAGCCTGGCCAACATGGCGAAGCCCTGTCTCTACCAAAAATATAAAAAATTAGCCAGGCATGGTGGCACACGCCTGTAATCCCAGTTACTAGGGGAGGCTGAGGCAGGAGAATTGCTTGAACTGGGGAGGCAGAGGTTGCAGTGAGCCGAGATTGTGCCACTGCACTCCAGCCTGGGCAACAAAGCTAGACTCTGTCTCAAAAAAAGAAATTAAGAGTTGTATCTGCAACTACACTGGTAGGAAGATTTGGAGTTAGGGCATCCACGTCCACACTGGACTCTTTGATGAGATTAGGAATGCCAAGACTTCGAGAACTGTCCTGACCCCCTTGCCCCAAGGCATTACTCCAGACCTAGTAAATCAGTTTCAGGACCATGTCCTCTGCTCAGGGAGGGACATAGACAAGGACCCAAAACTAAGTCCTGTGGGCAGGGGCTGGGGTTTTGAATGGGCTATAGAGCTATGCATGGCAGTCAAAGAGGATGTTCGACAGGAAGTAGGAAGTGAGTTGGTGGGGGAAGATTTAGAAACTGAAGTGTGCCAACAAGAAAACCCAGTGAAGATTTGAACTTTTCAGATTTTCCTTTTTTTTTTTTTTTTTTTTTTTTGAGACAAAGTCTCCATCTGTCACTCAAGCTGGAGTGCAGTGGTACCATCTCGGCTCACTGCAACCTCCACTCCCAGGGTCAAGCAATTCTCCAGGCTCAGCCTCCTGAGTAGCTGGAATTACAGGCATGCACCACGATGCCCAGCTAAGTTTTGTATTTTTAGTAGAGATGGGGTTTCACCATGTTGGCCAGGCTGGTCTCAAACTCCTGACCTCAAGTGATCCGCCCACCTTGGCCTCTCAAAGTGTTGGGATTATAGGTGTGAGCCAACATGCCCAGCCAGATTTTCCCCTTAACAAGAGGAAACTTCTTACATAGCCTAATTTTTATATACTTTACTCATATATTTCATACGTAGTTTGAGATTACCGCAACCATTTAATGAAATCTGATACACTCACATACCTTGTGAATCATGGAGATTTGGGGGGATGGGACATGGGAGACAGGCTGAAAAATGGTGTGGCAGTCCAAGGCAAAGAAGTGAGAGACAGGCCTCTCAGGCCTAGGGAACTGGTGGGATCCAGGATGTGGATGTCAAACAATCCTTCAGTGCCCTACATATAATTCAAAGTGCTGTGCTTCAGGAATCCAGAAAACTGACTATTGAGTTATAAGCATAATTGGGCCAGACACAGTGGCTCTCGCCTGTAATCCCAGCACTTTGGGAGGCTGAGACAGGGGGATCACCCGAGGTCAGGGGTTCGAGACCAAACTGGCCAACATGGTGAAACCCCGTCTCTACTAAAAATACAAAAGTTAGCTGGGCATGGTGGCGCATGCCTGTAGTCCCAGGTTCTTGGGAGGCTGAGGCAGGAGAATTGCTTGAACCTGGGAGGTAGAGGTTACAGTGAACTGGGATTGTGCCACTACACTGCAGCCTGGGTGACAAAGTGAGTCTCTGTCTCAAAAAAAAAAAAAAATTGGAAAGTTTATTTTGCAAAGGTTAAGGACCTACCAGTAACACAGCCTCAGGAGGTCCTAATGACATATGCCCAAGGTGGTCAGGGTACAGCTTGGCTTTATATATTTTAGGGAGACATGAGACAACAATCAATACATTTAAGATGTACATTTGTTCGGTCTGGAAAGGTAGAACCACTCAAAGCAGGGGCTTCCAGGTCTTAGGTAGATAAGATGCAAACGGTTGCATTATTTTGAGTCCCTGATCAGCCTTTCGCTGATTTACATATGAGAGCAGGGTAGAGGAATAGTCACTTATGCCTTAGCCTGGCTCAGTGAATCTGCATTTTTCCATAAACAGTAGGGCAATTAGATACACATTTGTCTCAGGTGAGCAGAGGGATGACTTTGATTTCTGGCCTTTGTCCCACACCTGTGAAGATAGCTTTCGATTTACATTGCCAGGGTGAAATCCAACAGAACTATTTTAGAGTAAAGATCTTGAGGCTCACAGGGAATTTCTTTGTGGGCAAACTGCAAGGGAGGTATGTAGCTTTTTTTTTTTTTTTTTTTTAATCTTTGTAGCTATCTTATTTAGGAATAAAATGGGAGGCAGGTTTGCCTGACGCAGTTCCCAGGTTGACTTTTCCCTTTGGCTTAGTTACTTTGGCGTCACGAGATTTAGTTTCCTTTCGCATACCCAGGTCCATAACATCCAAGTGCATTTTTTGGTAGGGGTTGCTGCATGGCAGGATGTCAAGGTGGCAAGAGAGAAGCGTGGTGTGGGACGAGAAAGAAGGGGCTCCAGCTCAAGACGCCAGCAGCCAGTAGTGTCACTTCAGCCTCTTGGTGCCTCAGATTTATCTTCTTTACCATGAAAGGGTTGCAGATTTCACCATTAGAGATTCATTTTTGTATCCTAATGTCTTTCCTCCGGCTAAAATACACATACCAGCCAGGTGTGGTGACTCATGCCTGTAATCCCAACATTTTGGGAGGCCGAGGTAGGTGGATCACTTGAGGTCAGGAGTTTGAGACCAGCCTGGCCAACATGGTGAAACCCCATCTCTACTAAATATACAAAAATTAGCTGGGCATGGTGGTAGGCGCCTGTAATCCCAGCTACTCGGGAGGCTGAGGCAGGAGAATCGCTTGAACCTGGGAGGCAGAGGTTACAGTGAACCGAGATTGTGCCACTGCGCTCCCTCCTGGGCAACAGAGTGAGACTCCGTCTCAAAAATAATAATAACAATAATAATAATATTAATATTAAAGCAAAGCCAGGTGTGATGACTCAGGCCTGTAATCCCAGCACTTTGGGAGGCCGAGACGGGGTTCAAAACCAGCCTGGCCGACATGGTGAAACCCCATCTCCACTAAACATACAAAAATGAGCCGGGCATGGTGGTGTGCACCTGTAATCCCAGCTACTTGGAGGCTGAAGCACAAGAATCACTTGAACCCAGGAGGCAGAGGTTGCAGTGAGCTGAGATTGCACCACTGAACTCCAGCCTGGGTGACAGAGGGAGACTCCATCTCAATAATAATAATAATAATCATAAGGCAAAAAGAAAGGTCTAATCATTAGGTATTTATGCTAAAGTGAACTTATTCAAGAACAGGCTTGGATGGAGGAGAAAAGATAATTGGAAGGGATGTGGTGTAGACCTCTAAGGTGGAGGATGAGCACAGAAAGGGGAGGTGGCACAGACCAACGTAAATGTTTGGTGAGAACTAATCACCTGAGTGGAGGAAAAATAAAGAGATTTGACAGTGTCACCTTTTCAAGAGAATAAGGAAGTAGAATCTATATACATGTCACAGCAGTAAGAGTTGAAATTTACTAAATGTTTTTCTATTGATAAACAGTTGCTACAAAAGCACCCTTGGGTTTCTTCCTGGGTTGTGGTGTGAGTCAAATATACTTCAGAGTGGAAAAACTAATTTCTTTATTCCTTTTTTCCTTTTCTCTCTTTCTTTTTATTTCTTTTTCTTTTCTTTTCTTTTCTTTTTTTTTTTTTGAGACAGGGTCTCGCTCTGTTACCCAGGCTAGAGTGCAGTGGCGTGTTCTCAGTTCACTGCAACCTCAACCTCCCAGGCTCAAGCAATCCTCCCACCTCTGCCTCCTAAGTAGCCACCATGCCAGGCTAATTTTATCTCATTTTTTTCTTGCAGAGACAAGGTCTCACTATGTTGCGCAGGCTGGTCTCCAACCCCTGGACTTAAGCAATCTTCCTGCCTTAGTCTCCCAAAGTGTCAGGATTACAGACGTGAGCCTCCATGCCTGGCCTAATTTCTTTCTTTCAGTTTTTCTCCCTAAAATATATAGTTGTTGTTCCTTTTCTTTTCTTTTCTTTTTGAGATGGAGTCTTGCTCTGTCGCCCAGGCTGGAGTGCAGTGGCGTGATCTCAGCTCACTGCAACCTCCGCCTCCCAGGTTCAAGCGATTCTCCTGCCTCAGCCTCCCGAGTAGCTGGGATTACAGGCGCACGCCACCATGTCAGGCTAATTTTTGTATTTTTAGTAGAGATGGGGTTTCACCATGTTGGTCAGGCTGGTCTTGAACTCCTGACCTCGTGATCCACCTGCCTCGGCCTCCCAAAGTGCTAGGATTACAGGCCCACGCGTGAGCCACCACGGCCTCATTTTCTAATATAGGCATTCATTAAGAATGTAGGAGCCGGGTGCGGTGGCTCATGCCTGTAATCCCAGCACACTGGGACTCCGAGAAGGGTGGATCACCTGAGGCCAGAAGTTCAAGACCAGCCTGGTCAACATGGTGAAACCCCGTCTCTACTAAATATACAAAAATTAGCTGGGCGTGGTGGCGGGCACCTGTAATCCCAGCTACTCAGGAAGCTGAGGCAGGAGACTCGCTTGAACCCGGGAGGCAGAGGTTGCAATGAGCCAAGATCACACCATTGTGCTCCAGCCTGAGCAACAACAGTGAAACTTTGTCGCAAAAAAAAAAAAAAAAAAAGAACATAGGAAAGTTCTACTCTGTTTTATCAAAACTCCAAAACAAAAAAATTGGTCAATGATTTTTTAAAACAAAATTTTCAGGCCAGGTACAGTGGCCCAGGCCTGTTCAAGACCAGCCTGAGAAACATGGTGAAATCCTGTCTCTGCAAAAAATAAAAAAAATAGCTAGACATGGTGGTGCAGGTCTATAATCCCAGCTACTTGGGAGGCTGAGGCAGGAGAATCACTTGAACCCAGGCTGTCAAGGCTTCAGTGAACCTGGATGGCACCACTGCATTCCAGCCTGGGCAACAGAGCGAGACCCTGTCTCGAAAACAACAACAACAAAAAAGTTGAATTAGAAGTCATAGGTTTTCGGCTGGGTACAGTGGCTCATGCCTGTAATCCCAGCATTTTGGGAGGCTGAGGTGGGTGGATCACAAGGTCAGGAGTTCCAGACCAGCCTGGCCAATATGGTAAAACCCTGTCTCTACTAAAAATACAAAAATTAGCTGGGCATGGTGGTGCGTGCCTGTAGTCCCAGCTGCTTGGGAGGCTGAGGTAGGAAAATTGCTCGAACCCGGGAGGTGGAGGTTACAGTGAGCTGAGATAGCACCACTGCACTCCAGCTTGGGTGACAGAACAAGACTGCATCTCAAAGAAAATAATAATAACAATAATAATAATAGTAATAATAGAAGTCATAGGTTTTTGTTGGTTTGTTTTTGTTTTTAGACAAGAACTTACTTTGTTGCCCAGGTTGGAGTGCAGAGGTGCCATCTCAGCTCGCTGCAACTTCTGCCTCCTGGGTTCAAGCAATTCTCGTGCCTCAGCCTCCCGAGTACCTGGAATTACAGGCGCATGCCACCACACCCGGCTACTTTTTATATTTTTGGTTGAGATGGGCTTTCACCATGTTGGCCAGGCTGGCCTCAAACTCCTGGCCTCAAGTCATCTGCCCACCTTGGCCTCCCAAAGTGCTAGGATTACAGACATGAGCCACTGCATCCAGCCTAGATTTTTTTCTTTTTTAAGTGAGAATGTTGCAGGAGGTGACCCCTCAGGTCTCTTCCAGCTCTGAGATGTTTTGTTTTGTTTTGTGTCTTGCTTTACTTTCTGAAAGTGACAGTGTTTGAAGGAGGCCCATGCCTGTGGGACCGAATTAAACAGAGCTCAGAGCTGGCCAATCTGTCTGACTCATTGAGAACAGAAGCACACACCCTGTTAGCATTTGTTGAGCAATGAAGACAGAGTTGCGTCTTGTGTCTCTTGTCTCATAGCATTTCTTAAGTTCTTTCAGAATTTCACCAGACACTGAATTTGAGATAGAGCTGACGTCGTTTTTTTTCTTTTTTTTTTTTTTGAGATGGAGTTTCGCTCTTGTTGCCCAGGCTGGAGTGCAGTGGCGCCATGTCGGCACACTGCAACCTCCTCATCCCGGCCGGGTTCAAGCAATTCTCCTGCCTCAGCTTCCCAAGTAGCTGGGATTACAGGCACCCGCCACCACACCCAGCTAATTTTTTGTATTTTTAGTAGAGACGGGGTTTCACCATGTTGGCCAGGATGGTCTCAAACTCTTGACCTCAGGTGATCCACCCGCCTTGGTCTCCCAAAGTGCTGGGATTACAGCATGAGCCACTGCACCTGGCCAGAGCTGGTGTAATTTTCTACATAGAAGTTAAACTGGGTAACTCAGTTCAGAGCCCAGTACGAACAACCCCTTTAGAAGCAGCCAATCTGGAGGCAATATAGGTCATAAAAAAAAGAAAAATAGAAGCAGCCAAGAAAATGGCCTTAGCAGCTACAGCATGCTTGGACAGTTTAGGGAAATCTCTTCGCCCAGTCATATGATTCTTATGGTTAAAACAACGACAGCAACAAAAATATTTCTCTTGATATTCTTTTAAAAGTTTTCATTGAGTCCTGAATAGAGACTGTATTAAAGTGGCATGAGAAAATGCAAAAGCATTTCAGCTCTACCTCAAGCTTTCTTCCTTATAGAAACAAATATAAACAAACAACTAACCACATTTCCTCCTCAACGTTTCCTCAGGGACAGATGAGCCTGGGAATTTTGCCCTTTATGGTATCTAGTGACTCACTTTTCTTTTTTTTTGAGATGGAGTCTCGCTCTGTTGCCCAGGCTGGAGTGCAGTGGCGTGATCTCTGCTCACTACAAGCTCCACCTCCCGGGTTCACGCCATTCTCCTGCCTCAGCCTCCCGAGTGGCTGGGACTACAGGTGCCCACCACCATGCCCAGCTAATTTTTGTATTTTTAGTAGAGATGGGGTTTCACCATCTTGGCCAGGCTGGTCTTGAACTCCTGACCTTGTGATCCACCCACCTCAGCCTCTGGACATGCTGGGATTACAGGTGTGTGCCGTCGCACCCAGCTGCACTTAATTTTTAATTTAACTTTATTATTTTTTTGAGACAGGGTCTCAGTCTGTCACCCAGTCTGGAGTGCAGTTGCATAATCACGGTTCGCTCGACTTCCTGGGCTTAGGTGATCCCCCCACCTCTGCGTCTTGAGTAGCTGGGACTACAGGTGCATGCCACCACACCTGGCTAATTTTTCTATTTTTGTAGAGATGGGGTTTCATCATGTTGCCCAGGCTGGTCTCAAACTTCTGGGCTCAAGCAATCTGCCCACCTTGCCTTCCCAAAGTGCTGGATTACAAGTGTCAGGCACTGTGCCCGGCCTCCAACATTTATAAAAGTCATAAATCACCTTTGTTGAGTTATAGATCTAGAAATTTTAGCTCACAAAGGAGCCTATATTCTTTGTGGTATCAAGTGACTCACTTTATTTTTCTTTTATTTATTTTTTATTTTTTGAGATGGAGTTTCACTCTTGTTGCCCAGGCTGGGGCTGGAGTGCAGTGGCGCCATGTCGGCTCACTGCAACCTCCTCATCCCGGGCTCAAGCGATTCTCCTGCCTCAGCCTCCCAGCTACTCGGGAGGCTAAGCAGGAGAATCGCTTGAACCCAAGAAGTGGAGGTTGCAGTGAGCTGAGATCATGCCATTGCACTCCAGCCTGGGCAACAAGAGCGAAACTCCGTTTCAAAAAAAAAAATTAGCTGGGCATAGTGGCAAGTGCCTGTAATCCCAGCTACTAGGGAGGCTGAGTCAGGAGACTTGCTTGAACCTGGGAGGCAGAGGTTGCAGTGAGCCGAGATTGTGCCACTGAACTCCAGCCTGTGCGACAGAGCGAGACTTCGTCTCAAAAAATAAAATAAAATAAAATAAAAATGCTGGAAAGCAGGAGCTTCAGTAAGTTTAATTCTCCGAAAACTTGCTGGTGATTTGTATGCCACACTTAGTGATTTATTAACAAAACAGAAGAGAAGCTGTTCAAGTTGTTAGAAGAGAATTCAAATTCCTGAGTAGGTTTTACCCAAATAAGTGACAACTTCAATCACATAATTATTGGGAGATCTGTTGTCAGCTCCGTGCATATGATCTAAGTTTTGACCTTAGAAACAAAAGGGAGAAGTTGTACTTTACAGGGTATGTTTTCTACATGTGGATAGTGTCAATGAAAAAAAATTTGAAAGTGCTGGAGCCCATTCTGGAGTTTCATGCATGCACTCATATAGCATTTGAGTTGAGTTCAAACCCTTTTTCACTCTACCAAGGTCCATCTCATGGGACTTTGGTCTTAGAGGAGGAATAAAAAGAGAACAACAATGAGCTCTAATATAAAACACAGGAAATGAGACTCGTGAGAAAGTTATTCTCGTCTTTACGTGTTCGGTTGAATGCCGCTGTGTCATGTAGGGCCAAGATTGCAGCAAAACAGGATCTGGGTCATTACACACTTTCCACTGAAGGGGGTCTCAAGAGTATCCTCATTTTGGGTTTGAGATGCCAATTCACCTTATCAGTATTTACTTTTTAAAAACTAGTTGGGTTTTTTTGAGATAGAGTCTCACTCTGTCACACAGGCTGGAGTGCAGTGGCACAATCTTGGCTCACTGCAGCCTCAACTTCCCAGGCTCAAGTGATCCTCCCACCTCAGCCTCCCAAGTAGCTGGGACTATAGGTGTGTACCCCCATGCCCAGTTAGCCTTTCAATTTTTAGATATGGGTGGAATTGGGTATGACTGGTCATATCCAGCAGGATGCCCAGTTAGGAGAGAAGCAGTTTGTTGTTTATGTGGTGTTTGATTTGTCTAAAATCTAACGAGTTCCTAAAAAGTCTTTCTGTTTCCTCATTTGTGGAAAAATTGGGTTGGCATTATGACTGTGGGAATAACTGTGAGGATTGAGGGGAAGAAGGAGCTAAAAAGAGAATAAGGGAAACAAAGAAGCGTACTTCAGATAGGATGGTCAGAAAGTCTGCTTTAGTGGACAATAATTAAGCTAAGGCCCAGAGGAAGAGACAAAGCTAGCATGGGAAGAGTAGGGGAAGAGCTTCTAGGATGAAGGAACAGTATAGCAAAGACCTCTAGGCTGGACAGGACTGGCATTGTGTGCCAAAGACAGAGTGGCATGAAGTGAGCTTGAGCTTGGGAGGATGGGTAGAAGCCAGGTCCTGTAGCAGTTTAGAGAACACTACAGGTTTATTTTTATTTATTTATTTATTTTGAGATGGAGTCTTGCTCTGTCATCCAGGCTGGAGTGCAGTGGCGCGATCTCAACTCACCCCAACCTCTGCCTCCTGGGTTCAAGCGATTCTCCTGCCTCAGCCTCCCAAGTAGCTGGGATTACAGGTGCCTGCCACTACGCCGGGCTAATTTTTGTATTTTTAGTAGAGACAGGTTTCGCCATGTTGGCCAGGCTGGTCTCCAACTCCTGACCTCAGGTGATTGGCCTGCCTTGGCCTCCCAGAGTGCTGGGATTACAGGTGTAAGCCACTGTGCCAGGCCTAAGTTTATATTTAGTTCTAAGTGTAGTGGGAATCCAATGAAGGATGTTGCATAGACTGTGAGTGATCTGATTTTTATTTTTTAAGATAGACCTATTTTCTGGGTAGAGAATGGGTTGGATAGGGCAAGGAGATGGGGTGGTAATGGAGGTGGACAAGTTTGAAATGGCTTTGGATACAGAATGAACAAGACTTGTGATGAATTGGATGTAGAGAGTGAGGAGAAAAAATGAATCCAGATATAATGGAATTTCCTACTAGTGTGGTTAAATAGGAGGTGGTGCTACCTACAAGACAAGTAAGGCCTACTGTGGGAGAACAAGTTTGGGAAGGGAGGAACCAAGGCGATACATTGTGCTGTCTATGAATTTCCTGGTTGGAATATTAAGAAGGCAGGTGAATGATAACAGTCTGAAGTTCCAGGAAGAGATCAGGGCTGGAGATATAAATGTTGATAATGCTGGTATCAAGATGGCATTAAAGCCATGGGATTGGATAAAATCATTCAGAAAGAGAACAGAAGAGCTCCAGTAGTGCAGTTGCTTAATGTGCAGTACTTATATGACAGAAAGCACAGAAAGAGCAGAGATGTGGCTGGGTGTGGCGGCTCACGCCTGTAATCCCAGTATTTTGGGAGACCAAGGCGAGTGGATCACCTGAAGTCAGGATTCCGAGACCAGCCTAGCCAATGTGGTGAAACCCCATCTCTACTAAAATACCAAAACTAGCGGGGAGTGGCGGCACACGCCTGTAATCCCAGCTACTTGGGAGGCAGGATAGTGCAGAGGTTGCGTGAGCCGAGACCCTGCCATTGCACTCCAGCCTGACTCCACCTCAAAAAAAAAAGGAAAGAAAAAGAGAAGAGACGCAATGATTAAGATTCTCAGCTTTATTATTATTATTCTCTTTTTATTAAAAAGTAGAGATGGGAGCCATGCGCGGTGGTTCACACCTGTAATCCCAGCACTTTGGGAGGCTAAGGCAGACAGATCACTTGAGGTCAGGGGTTGGAGACCAGGCTAGTCAACATGGCGAAACTTCATCTTTATTAAAATGCAAAAATTAGCCAGCCACGGTGGCAGGCATCTGTAATCCCAGCTGCTCAGGAGGCTGAGGCAGGAGAATCTCTTGAACCCGGGAGGCGGAGGTTGCAGTGAGCTGAGATCATGCCACTGCACTCTAGCCTGGGTGACAGAGTGAAACTCCCTCTCAAAAAAATGAATAAATAAATAAAAGTTGAGATGGGGGTCTCACTATACTACTGTCCAGTCTGGTCTTGAACTCCTGGCTTCAAGTGATTTTCCCACCTCAACCTCCCAAAGTTCTGAGATTACATGCATGAGCCACTGTGCCTGACCAGGATCCTTAACATTTAGAGGTTGGATAATGGAGGAAGACCTTAAATAGATGGCCAGGGAGATGACAAACAAGGAGAAAGTGGAATCCCTGAAACCAGAAGGAAAGTATTTTCAGAAACAGTGAGTGGTCAATTGAGTCAATGTTGCTTAGAGATCAGAAAACACAAAACAGAAAAATGTCCAGTGCATTAGGCAACATGGAGTCCTTGTTGGCCATAATGAAAGCAGGTTCAGTGAAGTGGTGGTGGGGGCAAAAGCCAAGCCAGAGGGAAGTAGATGGCAGGCAGAGGGCATTCTTCCAAGAAATTTGGCCCAGATGAAAGTAGTTTAAAAAACCCTTTGCTTCTTCTCTGTGTGTTGTGAAAGAACAAAGCTCTAAGGTTATTGTCTTATTGCAGTCTGGTTTTCCCTTCCTGTTTTGATTGCAAAGTTCACTTTGCTTCAATTTTCAATTAACAGTAACTGGAAAATCATCTCCTTTCATCACAGCGTGAAACCTGCACAGCATTGTCCTGTAAAGCAACTACTAATTACATTGGCACAAGTAAACTTCCTGAAAGACTGTGTCCTTGTTGAATAAAGATATCATTCAAGCGACCCTGATTTCTTCTTAGAAGCTAAAAATATCTTTCCATCTTCTTAAAACCAATTAATTATTCAGGAGAAATATTCTCCTTCTAGTTTGGCCAAGAGATTGAAAATGACCTTTTAAGGGCAAGGGCAGCTTGTCTCCTTCTGTTAGTGCAAAAATAACATTGAAAGAGGAAAAATGGGTCGGTCATTCTCACTTCTGTTTTCCCTCCTCTTATCTTCTGCAACACGTGTCAAGGACAACCAGGTCTCAAGAACCTCATCTCCATTCCCAGCTCTGGGACTCAAATTAGTGCTTGAGTTTTCCTTAAAATGATCCTGGCTCCAATATTACATACCTCCTTTGTTTCCTCTTTTTTTTTTAGATGGAGTCTCGCTCAGTTGCCCAGGCTGGAGCACAGTCAGCACACTGCAACATCCACCTCCCAGGTTCAAGCGATTCTTCTGCCTCAGCCTCCTGAGTAGCTAGGATTACAGGTGCACACTACCACTCCTGGCTAATTTTTATATTTTTAGTAGAGACTGGGTTTCACCATGTTGGCCAGGCTGGTCTTGAATTCTTGAGCTCAGGTGATCTGCCTGCCTTGGCCTCCCAAAGTGCTGGGATTACAGCGTGAGCCACTGCACCCAGCCTCCTCACCTTTTTAAAATTAATTTTTAAAATTTTCTGTAGAGATGGGTTGTTACCATGTTGCCCAGGCTGGTCTCAAACTCCTAGACTGAAGTGATTCTTTTGCCTCAGCCTCCCAGAGTGCTGGGATTACAGGCATGAGCCACCACGCTTAGCCTGTCTCTTCTTTTCTCCCCTCAATATTAGCTTTCCCTTGGCCCAGTCTCCCACCACCTCCTAGTGTTCATACCCTTTCTCATTGAATAGGACTGACCTATGTGACCAATGGGATATTACAGAAATGACAGAGGATGGCTTCTGAGGCTAGCTCACACAAAAACATTGCAGCCTGATCCTTGTTCTCTCTTGGATTGCTTACTCTGAGGAAGGCTGCCATCATATCATGAGAACAGTAAAGCAGTCCCTCATAGGGAGGCTCTGAAGGTTCCGACTAATAACCAGCACTATGTGAGCAAGCCCTCTTGGAAGTAAATCTGCCAGCCCCAGGCAAGCCTTCAGATAACTACAACCCCAGCTGACATCTTGTCTGCAGCCTCCCAAGAAACCCCAAGCCAGAACCACTCAGCTAAACTGCTTCTAGTCTTCTGACCCACAGAAACTGCAATATAAAATGTTTATTGTTTCAAGCCACTAAGTTTGGGGTGAATTGTTATATGGCAATAGATAAATAATACATCGCTGGGATTAAATGACTGGGAACAGCTTCATGACCTCCGGGAAGGAAAGGTTCACTTATATTAAAGAGGATGTTTTAAATTCAGGTATGTAATTGAGGAATTTTAGAAAACAGAAAACATGGGGTGAAGGATCCAAGGCAGGGGGTAAGGAGAGGAGACAGTTTTTCTGTGCATATGCATGTTTTGAGATGCAGGAAAGAGCAGAAGGGGCCGGGTGCAGTGGCTTACGCCTGTAATCCCAGCACTTTGGGAGGCTGAGGAGGGTGGATCACCTGACATCAGAAGTTCAAGACCAGCCTGGCCAACATGGCAAAACCCTGTCTCTACTAAAAATACAAAAATCAGCAGGGTTTGGTGGTGGGCACCTGTAGTCCCAGCTACTCAGGAGGCCGAGGCAGGAAAATTGCTTGAACCAGGAGGTGGAAGTTGCAGTGAGCCAAATTGCACCACTGCACTCCAGCCTGGGCAACAGAGTGAGACTCTGTCTGAAGAAAAAAAAAAAAAAGGCCGGCCATGGTGGCTCACGCCTATAATCCCAGCACTTTGGGAGGTTGAGGCAGACAGATCACTTGAGGTCAGGGGTTCAAGACCAGCCTGGCCAACATGGTGAAACCCCGTCTCTACTAAAAATACAAAAATTAGCCAGGCTTGGTTGGTGGGCACCTGTAACCCTAGCTACTTGGGAGGCTGAGGCAGGAGAATCACTTGAACCCAGCAGGCAGAGGTTGCAGTAAGTCGAAATCACACTACTGCACTCCAGCCTGGATGACAGATCAAGACTAAGTCTCAAAAAAAGCAAAAGGAGCTAACATATAGTTGAGTAGGTCCTGAGAACTTGCCTTCAGATCAAACACTGACCAGCCTGTATTTGTCAGGGCTTCTTACCTCCCTACACTTAAAAAATCTTTTATTGATTACATTATCATGGTAGATTAAAAATAACCCCCTAGGGAAGCCAGTTACCATGTGAGATGTCTGATTCTCTTTAACCCACCATGCTGTAAGGAAGCCCAATTTAGCCATGTGGAAAAGTACATGATGAGAAATCGGATGGTTGCTGTGTCTGTGTAGAAAGAAGTAGACATAGGAGACTCCCATTTTGTTCTGTACTAAGAAAAATTCTTCTGCCTTGGGATGCCGTTGATCTATGACCTTACCCCCAACCCGGTGCTCTCTGAAACATGTGCTGTGTCCACTCAGGGTTAAATGGATTAAGGGCGGTACAAGATGTGCTTTGTTAAACAGATGCTTGAAGGCAGCATGCTCCTTAAGAGTCATAACCACTCCCTAATCTCAAGTACCCAGGGACACAAACACTGCAGAAGGCCCCCGGGTCCTCTGCCTAGGAAAACCAGAGACCTTTCTTCACTTGTTTATCTGCTGACCTTCCCTCCACTATTGTACTATGACCCTGCCAAATCCCCCTCTGCGAGAAACACCCAAGAATGATCAATTAAAAAAAAAAAAAAAAAAAAAAAAGATGCCATCTTTGGACGGACATGGTGGCTCACACCTGTAAACCCAGCACTTTGGGAGGCCAAGGCAGGATTGAGTGAGGCCAGGAGTTCAAGGCCAGCCTGCAACATAGTGAGAACCGCCCCCCCCCCCAACACACACATCTCTATGAAAAATTTAAAAATTAGCTGGCCGTGGTAGCACATGACTATAGTCCCAACTACTCAGGAGGCTGAGGTGGGAGGAACATTTGAGCCCAGGAGTTTGATGCTACAATGAGCTATGATTGAGCCACTGCACTCCAGCCTTGGTGACAGTGAGACCCTGTCTCAATAATAATAGTAATAGAGGAAGAAGAAGGAGGAGGAGGAGGAGGAGGAAGAGGAGGAGCCATTCTGGAAATCTGGTTCAGCTCTTAGGCCCACTCCAGCCCCAGCTGCCATCTTACTCCAACTGCATAGAAATCCTGAACAAGAACCTTCCTGCTGAGCCCAGTCAGCCTATAGAACTGAAAAAGATAATAAAATGGTGGTTTTAAGCTGCTAAGTTTTGGAGTGATTTGTTCTGTAGCAAAAATAATCAGAACAATGAAAGAAGGAATTAATCAGGGAAACACTAGGAATCCTTGTTTTGTAACGGAACCATTTGTCTGGCTATATGACCTCCTCCAGCTCAGCTTCTCAGGTTCAGGAGGAGAGGTAATAAACAGTAGTGCTTATGCAAGATTTTCATTTTACCGTGGCACATGAAGTGACATCAAACACCCTATGCGTGATAAATGGGCATTTAATAAAATTGGGGCCAAGCGTGGTGGCTCAAGCCTGTAATCCCACTTTGGGAGGCTGAGGTGGGAGGATTGTTTGAAGCCAGGAGTTTGAGACCAGCCTGGGCAACATAGTAAAACACCATCTCTGCAAAAAAATTTTAAAAGTTGGCCAGGCACAGTGGCTCAAGCCTGTAATCACAGCACTTTGGGAGGCCAAGGCAAGCAGATCACTTGAGGTCAGGAGTTCAAGACTAGCCTGGCCAACATGGCGAAACTCTGTCTTCACTAAAATATAAAAATTAGCCAGGCATGGTGATGCACACCTGTAGTCCTAGATACTTAGAAGGCTGAAGCAAGAAAATTGCTTGAACCCAGAAGATGGAAGTTGCAGTGAACACAATTTAAAAAGTTGCCAGACATGTTGGCCAGGCACGGTGGCTCATGCCTGTAATCCCAGCAATTTGGAAGGCCGAGGCAGGCGGATCATGAGGTCAGGAGATCGAGACCATCCTGGCCAACAAGATGAAACCCCGTCTCTACTAAAAATACAAAAATTAGCTGGGCGTGGTGACGGGCACCTGTAATCCTAGCTACATGGGAGGCTGAGGCAGAAGAATGGCTTGAACCTGGGAGGCAGAGGTTGCAGTGAGCCAAGATCGTGCCACTGCACTCCAGCCTGGTGACAGAGCAAGACTCTGTCTCAAAAAAAAAAAAAAAAAAAAGTTACCGGACATGGCAGAGAGACAGAGAGAGATCCTATCTCAAAAAAAAAAAAAAAGAAAGAAAGAAAGAAAAGAAAAAATTCTAATTATCTGGCCTACCTTGTTTGACTGTAGGCCATAAGACCCCTATTCCAGAGAGGGTCTTGCCCCACACCCAGAAGCCCAGAAGGAAGTAGTGCTACTCAGAGAGGCCAGGAATCTAGACAGACAGGCCTTGCTGGGCTCCTCACTCAGTCTATTAACATTAGATCTTGCCCTTTTTTTCCAGTTACCTGGCTGTCCATACTTTGTTGAACCCAAGCATAAAAATCGACATTTTTTCCTGTATCTTTGAGTTTTCATTCTGAAGGCTCCCGTGTATACATGTCAAATAAATTTGTATGCCTTTCTCCAATTAATCTGCCTGTTAGTGGTTTTCAAACCTCCAGGGGGCCAAGGGCCTTGGCCCCTGCAGGAACACCCCCATCTTTTTTGTTTGTTTGTTTGAGACAGAGTCTTGCTCTGTCACTCAGGCTGGAGCACAATGGCACTATCACAGCTCAGTGCAGTCTCGATCTCCCAGGCTCCAGCAATTCTCCTGCCTCAACCTCCCATGTAGCTGGGACCACAGGCATGTGCCATCAGGCCTGGCTAATTTTTTGATTTTTGATTGTTGTTGTTGACATAGGGTTTCATTTTGTTGCCCAGCTGGTCTTGAATTCCTGATTTCAAGCAATCCTCTCAACTCAGCCTCCCAAAGTAAAGCCCCACATTATCTTTATTGTTAACATTTTTCTTAGAATGCTGGAGGTTTTTGTTTGTTTGTTTGTTTTTTGTTTTTTTCCTGAGACGAGTCTTGCTCTGTGGCCCAGGCTGGAATGTAGTGCTGCTATCTCGACTCACTGCAACCTCCGCCTCCTGGGTTCAGCCATTCTTGTGCCTCCGCCTCCGGAATAGCTGAGACTACAGGTGCTCGCCACTGTGCCCAGCCTAGAGTGCTGGAAGCTTTTAAAACCCATGGAGGCCGGGTACAGTGGGCCTTAGGACCCTCCCCAGGGACAGTCCTGCCCTATACACTCGAGTGTTACTGGTAAAGGGTCCGGATCCAGACCCCAAGAGGCGGTTGATCTCGGGCAAGAAAGAATTTGAAGCAAGTCTACAGAATAAAGTGAAAGCAGGAACGAAAGAATGGCTACTCCATAGGCAGAGCAGCCCCAAGGTCTGCTGGTCTGCTGGTTGCCTTTTCTGAGATGGAGTTTTGCTCTTGTTGCCCAGGCTAGAATGCAATGGCATGATCTCGGCTTACCGCAACCTCCGCCTCACGGTTTCAAGCAATTCTCCTGCCTCAACCTCCCGAGTAGCTGGGATTACAGGCATGTGCCACCACACCCAGCTAATTCTGTATTTTTAGTAGAGACGGGTTTCTCCAAATTGATCAGGCTGGTCTCGAACTCCCGACATCAGGTGATCCACTCGCCTCGGCCTCCCAAAGTGCTGGGATTATAGGCATGAGCCACCACGTCTGGCTAGTTGCCCTTTTTTTTTTTTTTTTTTTTTTTAGAGACAGAGTCTGGCTCTGTTTGTTGCCCAGGCTGGAGTGCAGTGCTGCGATCTCGGCTCACTGCAAGCTCCACCTCTGCTGACCTCGTGATCCACCCGCCTCGGCCTCCCAAAGTGCTGGGATCACAGGCATGAGCCACCGCGCCCAGCCCTGGTTGCCCATTTTTATGGTTATTTCTTGAATATATGCTAAACAAAAGCATATATGCTAAACATGTATATGAATATATGCTAAACAAAAGCATGAATGTGGTTCTTCATTCCTCCCCTTCTTAGGCCATATAGGGTTACTTCCTGATGTTGCCATGGCATTTGTAAACTGTCATGGCACTGATGGGAGTGTAGCAGTGAGGATGACCAGAGGTCACTCTCATTGCCATCTTGGTTTTGGTGAGTTTAAGCTGGCTTCTTTACGACAAGCTGTTTTATCAGAAAGGTCTTTATGACCTGTATCTTGTGCTGATCTCCCATCTCATCCTGTGACTTAGAATGCCTAACCATCTGGAAATGCAGCCCAGTAGGTGTCAGCCTTTTTTACCCAGCTCATATTCAAGATGGAGTTGCTCTGGTTCAAATGCCTCTGACAGAAGGAATGCTGAGGCCATGAAGCTTTCATAGAAACACAGAGGATTGGTTTGGAGAGCTTCTGGATGGCTGAACGTGTGGAGATTTCTAGAGGGTGATGCACCCAGGGAGGGCATGGAAGCTCCGCACCCCTTTCTTCATATCTGTGCATCCCTTCATCTGTATCCTTTATAATAATAAACTGGTAAACATCACTGTTTCCCTGGGTCCTGTGAGCCTCTCTAGCAAATTAAAGGAACCCAAATTGGGGGTCGTGGAGACTTCAACTTGTCGTTGGTAGGTCCGAAATTCCAGTGGCACAGAGTTGCAACTGATGTCTTCTGCAAGGGAGGCAGTGTTGGGGACTGAGCCCTCAACCCATGGGATCTGATGCTATCTCCAAGTAGATAATGTCAGAATGAAATTGTAGGGCCCCCACCTGGTGTCGGCTGCTTGGTGTATGGGGAAAAACTCCCACATATTTGGCCACAGAAGCCTTCTTCTGTGTTGACGATCGTTGTGGTGGTGTGAGAACAGTGGAAAAGCACAGTTTGGGAGAGTTTTTCCTGAAACACACCCTTACAGAGGAGTAGCCATTTCCAAGCAACAAAAAAATTGCTGTGAGCTCCATAGTCAATGCAAGGGAAGCCTTTAGGAACACTCAGCCTGGTAAAAAACATATATGACAGGAGATATCTGGGGGAAAAGAAGCAGAGGTGGGATCCAGGAGAGATCTCCTGCTCAGCAAAGTTTGCGGGTGTTCTGCAGGCAGAACACTGGTTTCAGCCTGCTTTAGATCATTTTTGATCCAAGAAAGTAAATTTTTAAAAATTCTAGGTCTAGACATAGGATTGCCAGTTTTAATTTTGCCACAGGGAACACTGTAAAACAAAACACACTCCTGTCACTTCCGGGATTTTTTGTTTTTGTTTTTGAGACGCAGTTTCACTCTTGTTGCCCAGGCTAGAGTGCAATGGCAAGATCTCGGTTTACTGCAACCCCCGCCTCCCGGGTTCAAGCGATTCTCCTACCTCAGCCTCCCGAGTAGCTGGGATTACATGCATGGACCACCACGCCTGGCTAATTTTTGTATTATTGGTAGAGATGGAGTTTCTCCATGTTGGTCAGGCTGGTCTCCGACTCCTGACCTCAGGCGATCCGCCCGCCTCAGCCTCCCAAAGTGCTAAGATTACCCGTGTGAGCCAGCGCACCCTGCCGTCACTTCCATTTTAATGGATATTTTGATCCATAAAAAGTAGAAACTGTCTGGGCACAGTGGCTCACACCTGTAATCCCTGCATTTTGGGAGGCCAAGTTGGGAGGATTGCTTGAGTCTAGGAGTTTGAGACCAGCCTGGGCAACATGGTGAAACCCCGTCTCTACTAAAAATACAACAACAACAAAACCTAACTGGGTGTAGTAGCTTTCACTTGTGGTCCCAACTACTCAGGAGGCTGAAGTGGGAGGATCACACCATTGCACTCCAACCTGGGCAACGAGAGTGAGACCTGTCTAAAAAAAAAAAAGTAGAAACAAAAGACATTTATGGAAGGATACCTTTTTATGGGATAAATTTTGCATTTTTTTTTTTTTTGAGACAGAATCTTGCTCTGTCACCCAGGCTGGAGGGCAGTGGCGCGATCTCGGCTCACTGCAACCTCCGCCTTCAGGGTTTAAGGAATTCTCTGCTTCGGCCTCCCGAATAGCTGGGATTACAGGTGTGTGCCACCACGC
The DNA here is from genome assembly GCF_029289425.2 of Pan paniscus. NCBI lineage: Eukaryota > Metazoa > Chordata > Mammalia > Primates > Hominidae > Pan > Pan paniscus. The sequence goes on along the minus strand of NC_073270.2, from coordinate 6,563,828 downwards.
CCAGCTAGTTTTTTGTATTTTTAGTAGAGATGAAGTTTCACCATCTTGGCCAGGCTGGTCTTGAACTCCTGACCTCGTGATCCATCCACCTCATCCTCCCAAAGTGCTGGGATTACAGGTGTGAGCCACCGCACCCGGCCAAATTTTGCTTTAGGAAGAACCTATCACGTTTCCTTTGTATTTATCAGTTTTCTTCTGGCTGGTGAGCTTGTTTTCAGAAATCATGACCCGTTCCACACTGACTTTGGGAAAATTACTCTTCTGCTCAGGGTTTTAAAGATTTTAGAGTATAGAAAGAGAAAGCCAGGCTGGGCTCACGCCTGTAATCCCAGCACATTGGGAGGCAGAGGTGGGAGGATTGCTTGAGCTCAGGAGTTCCAGACCAGCCTGAGTAACGTGGCAAAACTCCATCTCTGACAAAAGCCTGTAGTCTCTGCTACTTGGGGGGCTGAGACCAGAAGATTGCTTGAGCCCAGAAGATCAAGGCTGCAGTGAGCCATGATCACACCACTGCACTCCAGCCTGGGTGATAAAACAAGACCCTCTGTCAAAAAAAAAAAAAAAAAAAAAAAAAGAGAGAGAAGAAAAAGTTACTCAGGTGAATAAAAATAAAGAATGGAATGGTGAGTTGACACAAGGGATGTTGTGGAGACCACAGTCTTCAACTTTCTGGGATGTTCTCTCTCTGCTTCCCTCTATACATCTGTTCTGCCCCTCTGTCCCTTGATCCTCTTGAACTTGGCCTGATTAGTTACAACCTCCTGCGCCAAATATCTAGCATTTTCTGAGAACAACCTTCTCAGTGTCTATTATGGGTTGACTCATGTTCCTCAAAAACACATGTTCAAGTCCCAACCCCCATATCTGTGAATGCAACCTTATTGGGAAAGAGGGTCTTTGCAGATGTAATCGAATTAAGATTAAGTCATTAGGCCAGGTGTGGTGGCTCATGCCTGTAATCCCAGCACTTTGGGAGGCTGAGGCAGGTAGATCACTTGAGGTCAGGCATTCGAGACCAGTCTGGCCTAAATGGTGAAACTCTGTCTCTACTGAAAATACAAAAATTAGGCCAGGCACGGTGGCTCACACCTGTAATCCCAGCACTTTGGGGGGCCAAGGCAGGCAGATCACCTGAGGTGGGGAGTTCGAGACCAGCCTGACCAATATGGAGAAATCCCGTCTCTACTGAAAATACAAAACTAGCCGGGCATGGTGGTGCACGCCTGTAATCCCAGCTACTCGGGAGGCTAAGGCAGGAGAATTGCTTGAACCTGGGAGGCAGAGGTTGTGGTCAGCTGAGATTGCGCCATTGCACTCCAGCCTGGTCAACAAGAGCAAAGCTCTGTCCCCCCCACCCCCCCAAAAAATACAAAAATTAGCTGGGCATGGTGGCAGGCACCTGTAATCCCAGCTACTCAGGAGGCTGAGGTGGGAGACTTGCTTGAACCCAGGAGGCAGAGGTTGCAGCAAGCTGAGATGGTGCCACTGCACTCCAGCATGGGTGTCAGAGCAAGACTCTGTCTCAAAAATAAATGAATAAATAAAAAAGATAAAGTCATTAGGGTGAGCCCTAATTGGTCTCCTTTTCTAAGAAAAGGAGAAGAAACACAGAGACAGACACACAGGGAAGACAACAGGAAGCGAGATACACAGGAGAACACTGTGCAACAACACAGGCAGAGATTCAAGTGCTGCGTCTACAAGCCAATAAGTGCCAAGCATTGCTGGGAGCACCAGGATCTCAGAGAAAGGCATGGAATAGATTCTCCCCTACAGCCTTCAGAGAGATCATGGTTCCGCTGTCACCTTGATTTTGGACCTCTGACCTTCAGAACTGTGATAGTACAAATTTATTTCACTCTAAATCAGTGGGTTGGCCGGGTGCAGTGGCTAGCTGGGACTACAGGTGTACTCCACCATACCCAGCTAATTTTTTGTGTTTTATAGAGATGGGGTTTCACCATGTTGTTGAAATGTAGAGATGGGGTTTCACCATCTTGTTCATGCTGGTCTAGAACTCCTGACCTCAAGGAATCTGCCCACCTCAGCCTCCCAAAGTGCTGGAATTATAGGTGTACGCCACCACACCTGGGCCAAATTATGTTTAAAAACTGATCCCCAGATGCTCGGAGAGACTCATTTGAATAATACAACTGTGGCCAGCTCTGTGTGAATTACTCTTTCTCTGTTGCAATTCTCTTGTCTTGATAAATTGGCTCTGTCTAGGCAGCTGGCAAGGTGAACCTGTTGGGTGGTTATATCCTGGGCTCCAGTGATCCTCCCACCTCAGCCTCCCGAGTAGCTGGGATTACAGGCATGCACCAGCATACCTGGTTAATTTTTTTGTTTTTAAATTGTTGGTAGAGACAGGGTTTCACCATGTTCCACAGGCTGGTCTCACACTCCTGGGCTCCAATGATCTGCCCTCCTTGGCTACCCAAAGTGCTGGGATTACAGGCATAAGCCACCTCACCTGGCCTTAATAAAATATCATAATTTCTCTATGCCAAGCATTTGTACAAGATATGGTCCCTTAGGAGAAGAAACACTGTCTGGTTAGTAAAATAGTTACTCCAAGATGCAAGTATGCCAAACAAATTGGGCTATCATGGCTGAGAGTGGTGGCTTACACCTGTAATCTCAGCACTTTGGGAGGCCAAGGCTAGCGGATCACTTGAGGTCAGGAGTTTGAGACCAGCCTGTCCAACATGGTGAATCCCCATGTCTACTAAAATTAGCCAGGCGTGGCAATCGCCTGTAATCCCAGCTACATGGGAGGCTGAGGCAGGAGAATTGCTTGAACCCAGGGGGCAAAGGTTGCAGTGAGCTCAGATCACGCCACTGCACTCCAGCCTGGGTGACAGAGCGAGACTCTGCCTCAAAAAAAAACCAAATTGGGCTATTCATAAATATCATTAATCGGGGCCTTTTATGGAAGCAACAGGCAGCACAGAGATCCAAAAAAAAAAGAAAAACAAGCTCACATCAACACTCAAAGATGTTATGTATAGTGTATTGTGTTTCCCTAATCAGATTGAAACAGCTGAAATGGGAAAAATCTTTGGGAGACTTTTTTTTTTTTTTTTTTTTTTTTGCCATTCTTGGAATTCCTTCATGTTACAGTTGGGAAGATAGCCCTCATGACATGCAGAGCCCAGTTCTGAAGCATTCTACCTAAATAAATAAATGAAGCCTGAATTAGAGCCAGATTAGTAAGTTCATCAATCATCTTTCAATTTAGGAATTGTACATGCAGGTAAATATCGAACAACTGGCTCTCCAAGGAGGATAACCCTGACGAATGGTGTTTTCTGCTGGCTTCTGATTCCCATGATGGCCAATTTCAAGTCCCCAGGCTGAGGACAGTGAACTTGAAGTTGAGAGGAGATACGTGTCCCAAGCATTTGAGCTATCTTCCGAACTGTATTGCTAAGGAGTCTGTTTTAATAGTAGTACTCAACATCTGCAGAGGACATAAAGGAAGAGTATTGTTTTCCGTAGACCAGGTATCTCACATAAGAACTCCTTCACAGTTGGCATTCTTTTTTAATCCTTACATTTAATGAGGGAGATACTATCTCAGTTTTATAGGCCATAAAACTAAGGGCCTAAGAGAATTAGTGGTTTGTATAAAGCCGCACAGCCAAGCTGAACTAGGTACGTTATTTAACCTTTATGGCTTTTGTTTCCTTTGCTGTAAAATGTACTAACAATAGTATTTCAAAGATGGGCCAGGCGTGGTGGCTCACGCCTGTAATCCCAGCACTTTGGGAGGCCGAGGCGGGTGGATCACTTGAGGTCAGGAGTTTGAGACCAGCCTGGCCAACATGGTGAAACCCCGTCTCTACTAAAGATACAAAAATTAGCCAGGTGTGGTGGCTGGGGCCTGTAATCCCACCTACTCGGGAGGCTGAGGCAGGAGAATCACTTGAACCCTGGAGGCAGAGGTTGCAGTGAGCTGAGATTGTGACACTGCACTCCAGCCTGGGCGATAGAACAAGACTCCATCTCAAAAAAAAACAACAACAACAACAACAAAAACAAAACAAAACCAAAAAAACCCAAAGATGGTTGGGAGCAGTTAGTAAGATAATGCATGTAAAATTCTTAGCACATTGCCTAGTATGCAGTTTTTCTCTACTTGAAATGGCAACAAGTGTTCATGATAGAAAATTAGAAAATACCAATGTACCAAAAGAAGAAAATTTAAAATGCCATTAACTGCCAACAGTCTTGATGGAGAATTCAGTTCTGGCTTAATATGACTTATGAAAGGCAGTCCCAACATATGAAATGCTTTTTTCGATGATGAAGCATTTGAGCAATTGTTTTGTTTTGTTTTTTAATTTTTTTTTCTTTCTTTTTTAGAGTCAGGGTCTTGCTCTGTCACCCAGGCTGGAGTGCAGTGGCATTATCACAGCTCACTGCAGCCTCAGACTCCTCAGCTCATGCCATCCTTTTGCCTAAGCCTCCTGAGTAGCTGGGACTATAAGCATGTACCATCACGCCTGGCTTTGCTTTTTTTTTTTTTTTTTTGAGACGGAGGGAGCCTTGCTCTGTCACCCAGGCTGGAGTGCAGTGGCATGATCTTGGCTCCCTGAAACCTCCCCCTTCTGGGTTCAAGTGATTCTCCTGCCTCAGCCTCCCCAGTAGGTGGGACTACAGGCATGCACCACCATACCCAGCTACTTTTGTAATTTTAGTAGTGACGGGATTTTGCCATGTTGGCCAGGCTGGTCTTGAACTCCTGACCTCAGGTGATCCACCCACCTTGGCCTCCCAAAGTGCTGAGATTATAGGCCAATTTTTTTTTTTTTTTTGGGGGGGGGACACATGGAGTCTCTCTATTTTGTCCAGGCTAGTCTTGAACTCCCGGCCTCAGGCAATCCTTCCACCTCAGGCTCCCAGAGTGTTGGAATTACAGGTGTGAGCCACCACACCCGGCCTTGAGCAATTGTTGAATGCAATTCTGTTTGGATTATAATAAAAGTTTAGAGGCAGGGCAGGGTAGCTCAGGCCTGTAATCCCAGCACTTTGGGAGGCCAAGCCGGGCAGATCACTTCAGGTCAGGAGTTCGAGACCAGCCTGACCAACATGGCGAAACCACATCTCTACTAGAAAAAATACAAAAATTAGGCAGGAGTTGTGGTGCATATGTGTAGTCCCAGCTACTTTGGTGGCCAAGGCACGAGAATTGCTTGAACCCGGGCAGAGGAGGCTGCAGTGAGCCAGATGGCACCACTGTACTCTAGCCTGGGCGACAGAGCAAGACTGACTCAAAAAAAGAAAAAAGAAAAAGAAAAGAAAAGCAAGCAAGTAAGCAAGATTGGGTTGTATACTGATGCATGCAAATTATTTTAAAAAATAAATTAGAGCAGGAATAATAATGTCATTGCCACTCATGGATGTTATGATATTTTGTCTGGGGTGGGAGTACCAAGAAAGGAGATGCAGCCAAGGCCCCAGGGCATTTAATAACAGTTGGATGAGACACCCATGGGTACACAGTGGTGTCTGTAAATGATATTTCTCATGAGTGTTGTAAGACAGACAGGAAGACAGAACTGAGTTGAACACATTCACAGCTAGACAGGGGAGCAAATGTGTTTCTTTCCAGCCTACTGTGCTGGTGGGTTCTCCTTGGAGCCTTGTGTTGAAAATGACTGTGGGGCCTCTTCTGCGGAGGTGCAACAGGGCTTCGTGTTCATCACATCTGCCTCCTCCTCTTCCTCATATTGCATTGAGGCCAAAAGGAAGAGAATTACTTGAAGCAAGCAAAGGGAAGCCTTCTGAAACTATAGATTCATAATATAGTTTATGATATGACTTTGGTATATAGAACACAGAGAACATGCACCAATAGTATTTAAAAAGAGAGATGAAAAGAGACATCATAAAAAAAAACAGAGATGAAAAGAAAACTGCATACTATATAAAGAGATGTGGGCATCTTGGTTTGGCTGAACCTGGTGAAACAGGAAATTTTCCTTGATCCCATCATGGGCCTCATGACAGGGATGCCTCGCTAACTCAGCTCACAGCTCTCAACCCCTCACAGGAGGGGGAGGATGCAGGTGAGCAGGTGCAGGTGCCAGAGTGAGTGCTTTTGGGTGACAACAGGAGCAAAATTCCATGTGGGCCCCTGGCAGTGTCTAGCGGGGAGTACCCACGACCCCCAAGGCCCCAGAGGGTGTGTGTTATAGTGCTCTTTTAGCTTTGCCATCTATGTTAAACAGCTCAGTGGGCCCTCTCTTTTTTTGTGAGGTGGTTGCTCTCTGCCAGCGAGGGCAGAAGGTCAGTGTGACAGCCTTTAGCGTCCGCACCCGTGGCAACCGAGCTCTTGATTAGCATTCAGGAAAAATCAGGTCACACAAATGAACTGAAGAGTGGTGAATACAGAGGATTTTATTGCTGATGAAAGTGGCTCTCAGCAGGAAGGGGAGCCAGAAGGGGGATGGAGTGGGAAGGTGATCTTCCCCTGGAGTCCAGCTGGGGACGGAAGCAAGGTTGTCAAGCCATCCCTCTGAAGTCAAGCTGCTTCTCTCTGACATCAAACTGCAGTCTCTGATGTCCAGCTGCTTCTCTTCTCCCCTTCTCTGCCCTCTGCCAGTCAGGTCAGGGGTTTCCATGGGTACAGGATGAGTGGCAGAGTGGGTCATGGGTGGTTTTGGAAAAGACAACTTTCAAGTGGGAAAACAGGAATGCATGTTCTCATTCTGGGCCAAGGTTCCAGGCTTGAGGGTAGGGCTTTACCAGGGACCCTGCCCTTTTCTGCCTACAATTTCTCTGACTCCTGTCCCTATCACTGGCATACTACAGATCAGCATTATTTTGAAGACAAAAAGAGATTTCTGGGTAACACAGGAATCTTAGAGCTCTGAGTTCCTTAAAATTTTCAAAAGATGTTTTGATCTTCTAGGGAAAGAATTTTGGCTGTTTGCCTTATACTATGGGTCCTCACCTTGGTTATAATTCTATAATTTGAATCTTGAATTGGTGATTTGAAAATGGCTTCTCTGGAGTTTGATCTGGGACCTAAGGACATAATCACTGATTTTAATGATGTTTTGATACTTTATTAGACAGTGATACCATTTTCTTTTATTTTCCTTTTTTTTTTCTTTTTTTTGAGACAGGGTCATACTGTCTCAAAGTGTCTTGGAGTATGGTGACGTGATCGTGGCTCACTATGGCCTTGACTTTTCAGGTCCAAGCAATCCTCCCACCTCAGCCTCCCAAGAAGCTGAGACCACAGGCACAGGCCACTACACTTGGCTAAATTTTTTAGTTTTTGTAGAGACAGGGTCTCACCATATTGCCCAGGCTGATCTTGAACTCCTGGGTTTAAGTGATCATCCCACCTTGGCCTCCCAAAGTGCTGGGATTGCAGGCATGAGCCACTGCACCCAACCTGAGGCCGTTTTTCTTTTCTTTTTTTTTTTTGAGATGAAGTCTCACTCTTGTCCCCCAGGCTGGAGTGCAATGGCACAATCTCGGCTCACTGCAACCTTGGCCTCTCAGGTTCAAGTGATTCTCCTGCCTCAGCCTCCTGAGTAGCTGGGATTACAGGTGCCTGCCACCACGCCCGGCTACTTTTTGTATTTTTAGTAGAGATGGGGTTTCACCATGTTGGCCAGGCTGGTCTCGAACTGCTGACCTCAGGTGACCCACCCGCCTTGGCCTCCTAAAGAGTTGGGATTACAAGCGTGAGCCACCGCGCCCCGCCACCTGAGGCCATTTTTCTATAGAACCCTTCTGTGGTCAATTCCCTGCCTGGAACTTCTCTCCCCAAACCCAGAAAAATGTTGAAGCCACCACTGCAAAATTATAACTGAGCTGACCTAACGAACTCCATCTTGCTTCTAACCTCCAAGCTGTCCTTGTTCATTCTTGGGCATAGGCTGAACTAACTTTGGGAGAAACTTAGTTTATAGTTTAAAACAAAGACAATAACAGTCCTTTCCCAAAAAAACCCTCCTTCTTGCCTGGGGACTAGACTGCCTTTGTAGGATTAACAAATTAGCCACAAGATTAGAAATCATGGTTTAGCAGTCATGCAGCTGGAGGCTACAAGATGCTGACCCACCCTAAACTGCTCCTAAGATTAGTGCTTGAGATATTTTGCAAACTCTGCCCTTGATGGATCAGCTGGCAACACCCAGAAAGATAAACTGGTTCATCTGACCTTGTGGCCCCACTCAGGAACTGACTCAGTGCAAGAAGACAGCTTCAACTCCCCATAATTTCATCTCTGACATGGCCCATCCACATTCCCGGCTTACCAGCTTCCTCCCACCCACTAAGTTGTCCTTAAAAACTCTGATCCCCTGGCCAGGTGTAGTGGCTCACACCTGTAATCCCAGCACTTTGGGAAGCCGAGGTGGGCAAATCATCTGAGGTCAGGAGTTCAAGACCAGCCTGGCCAACATGGTAAAATCCCGTCTCTACTAAAAATACAAAAATTAGCCAGGTGTGGTGATGTGTGCCTGTAATCCCCGCTAGTTGGGAGGCTGAGGCAGGAGAACTGCTTCAACCTGGGAGGCGGAGGTTGCATTGAGCCAAGATTGAGCATTGAGCCACTGGATTCCAGCCTGGGCAACAGAGCAAGACTCTCTCACAAAAAAAAGAAAAACCTCTGATCCCCAAATGCTGGGGAAGACTGATTTGAGTAATAATAAAACTCCAGTCTCCTGTACCAGCTCTGTGTTAATTACTGTCTCTATTGCAATTCCCCTGTCTTGAGAAATCAGCTTTATCTAGATAGCAGGCAAGGTGAACCCACTGGGTGGTTACAAATTCTCTAAAATCAACTAATACTATTGATTGATTGATTGATTGAGATGGAGTCTCACTCCGCCGCCCAGGCTAGAGTGCAATGGCGTGATCTTGGCTCACTGCAACTTTAACCTCCCAGGTTCAAGCGATTCTCCTGTCTCAGCCTCTTGAGTAGCTGGGATTACAGGCACTCACCACCACGCCCGGCTAGTTTTTGTATTTTTAGTAAAGATGGGGTTTCGCCATCTCTACTAAAAGATGAGTATGTTTTACTCATGCCATGAGGTAAAACATACAACTCAATCATATTGGCCAGGCTGGTCTCGAACTCCCGACCTCAAGTGATCCACCTGCCTCGGCCTCCCAAAGTGCTGGGATTACAGGTGTAAGCCACCAGCGCTCAGCCTCAACTAATATTAGAATTTATTAATCCCTATTAATTTTTTTTTTCAGAGATGGTATCTCACTATGTTGCCCAGGCTGATCTCAAACTCTTGGCCTCAAGGGATCTTCCCACCTCAGCCTTGCAAACTGCTGGGATTACAGATATGAGCCACCATGCCCACGCAAATGCTATTTTCCATACCTGGCTGAGTAATAAAGTAACTTAGGAGATAGTTTTCATTTCTGATGGGCATTGGTTGACTGCACACATTATAATTTAGTTTTTTTTTTTTTTTTTTTTTTTTGAGACAGAGTCTCGCTCTGTCACCCAGGCTGGAGTGCAGCGGTGCAGTCTCTGCTGACTTCAACCTCTGCCTCCTTGGTTCAAGCGATTCTTCTGCCTCAGCCTCCCAAGTGGCTGGGATTACAGGTGTGTGCCACCGTGCCTGGCTAATTTTTGTATTTTTAGTGGGAACCGGGTTTCATCATGTTGCCCAGGCTGATCTTGAACTCCTGACCTCAAGTGATCTGCCCACCTCAGCCTCCCAAAGTCCTGGGATTACAGACATGAACCACTGTACCCGGCCCTAATTCAGTTTTCCAATCATGAGTTATAGGTATAATGTTTGTATTAAATAAGTAAAGACCATTTATTCTGATTTTAAAAAGTACCAGCTAGGGTAATCCCACACCTGTAATCCCAGCACTTTGGGAGGCCAAGGTAGGTGCATTCATTGAGCTCGGGAGTTCAAGATCAGCCTGGGTAATATAGCGAAACCCCATCTCTACAAAAAAATACAAAAATTAGCCAGGCATGGTGGCATGCCCCTGGAGTCCCTGCTACTGGGTGACAGAGCAATACCCCGTTTCAAAAAAAAAAAAATCTTAGAATGCTAATCATTACTTTCATATTCCCTTGGTATTTTTTTATTTTCTTTTTTATTTATTTTTATTTTATTTACTCATTTTTTTTTTTGAGACAGAGTCTCCCTCCTGCCACACAGGCTGGAGTGCAGTGGAGCTATTTTGGTTCAATGCAACCTTACCCTCCTGGGCTCAAGTGTTCCTTCCACCTCAGCTTCCTGAGTAGCTGGGACTACAGGTGCACCCCACCACACCCTGCTAATTTTTGTATTTTTAGTAGAGATGGGGTTTCGCGATGTTGCCCAGGCTGGTCTCAAGCTCCTGGGCTCAAGTGATTGGCCTTCCTCAGCCTTCCAAAGTGCTGGGATTATAGGCATTAGCCACCCCACCTAGTCTGTCTTCCTTTTTCTTTAGGAAAATATTTTTATTATTTCACTTTTGATCTCTTAGCCTGTTTATATGTAGTCATATTAATTGATTGTATGATAGCATTGGTTAATTCCAAGTGGTTTGGATGATTTCCACCTTCTCTCCATGCACCTTGGGTTTGGATTTAATTTGCTCTTTTAGCAGGAAAATATAGCAAGGGACATAGCCAGGATGCCCAACTATTTTCATGAAAGAGGATAAAGTTCCCTTTACCCAACAGGATTGAGATAATCAGGAGTTTGTTCTTTACCCTGAAATCCAAAGCCTGGAATCCTGGGCCAGGCTGGAAATATGAAATGCATGATTAGGAGAGTGAGTGAGCAACAGGGCATGGTGGGGGCCTGTGCTGGGTTGGGGTATGCATTCCAAAGTCAATACATTTTTTTTTTTTTTTTTTTTGTGACGGAGTCTCGCTCTGTCACCCAGGCTGGAGTGCAGTGGCGCAATCTTGGCTCACTGCAAGCTCTGCCTCCCAGGTTCACGCCATTCTCCTGCCTCAGCCTCCCGAGTAGCTGGGACATCAGGTGCCCGCCACCACGCCTGGCTAATTTTTTGTATTTTTAGTAGAGACGGGGTTTCACTGTTAGCCAGGATGGTCTCGATCTCCTGACCTCGTGATCTGCCCACCTCGGCCTCCCAAAGTGCTGGGATTACAGGCGTGAGCCACCACTCCTGGCCCAAAGTCAATACATTTTTTAAAAAAACCTCTCCAGTGGCTAAGCCCAGCATTGTTATATGATTAATAAATAAAATATTGACATCGAGGGTTGACAAACCTAGTACTTTTTCCTGAAGTTTTCAGTGCTGTCTGTGAGTATATTTGCACTGTTATGTGCCAGCAACTGTGCACGTAACAACTGGTATGATCAATAAGACATAGTCCTCGCCAGGGCCAGGTGCAGTAACTCATGCCTGTAATCCCAGCACTTTGGGAGGCCGAGGCAGGCAGATCACTTGAGGTCGGGAGTTCGAGACCGGCCTGGCCAACATGGAGAAACCTCGTCTCTACTAAAAATACAAAATTAGCCAGGTGTGGTGGTGCATGCCTGTAATCCCAGCTACTCGGGAGGCTGAGGCAGGAGAATTGCTTGAACCTGGAGGTGGAGTTTGTGGTGAGCTGAGATTGTGCCACTGCACTCCAGCATGGGCAACAAGAGCGAAACTCTATCTCAAAAAATAAATGAATAAATAAATAAAATAAAATAAAATAAAAAAGACCTCCTTGCCTTGAAAGCCTGCTTATAGGAAAGCAAAATAGAGATATAACAGATAAAGGCAAGGAAGTGTTAGTCGTCACTCTCGTTTTCATGTTATAAGTAAATAACAAAGGTAGGGTATGAGCCAGCAAGTCAGGAGTAGAACAGAGAGCAAAAGCATGGCCTCTAATCTTCCCCCATCTAAATCATGCACATAATTAATTGGGTGTCATTGCCAAGAACCCCTGTCTTCCTGACTCCAGTCCTAGCTCACTTTGGCTGGCTTCCAGCCTGGAGTTGGCAGCTGGGTTTTTGAGCCTGGTGTGTGGTAACCGCGCTGTTAGAGCTCTTTTGTTCACAGTAAGGATATACCCTGCAAACAGCAGCTCATTCTGTGGACAGTCATCAATATTTTCACTAAAATGATAAAATGATAGCCAGTGAATTGCTGAAACCTTTAAGCAGTAGAAAGAATTCCCTTGGGGAATCCATTTTAATGCCGAATGCACAAGACTGAGAGGCATTTGGAAAGATACAAAAAATTAATCATAATAACATTATTTTTCATCATCATAGTAAATGGACCAGGGAGGAAACAAAATGGCTCAGTTCAATGTTTTCTGAAGTAACTTTGGCTTCTTAGTTTTATAAGGTTTTTTTTTTTTTTTTTTTTTTTTTTTTTTGAGATGGAGTTTCACTCTGTCACCCAGGCTGGAGTGCAGTGGCACAATATTGGCTCACCACAACCTCCGCCTCCCGAGTTCAAGCGATTCTCCTGCCTCAGCCTCCCAAGTAGCTGGGACTACAGGTGCCCGCCACCACGCCCGGCTAATTTTTTGTATTTTTAGTAGAGACGGGGTTTCGCTATGTTGGCCAGGCTGGTCTCGAACTCTTGAGCTCAGGCAATCCACCCGCCTCGGCCTCCCAAAGTGCTGAGATTACAGGTGTGAGTCACCTTGCCTGGCAGTTTTATAAGGTTTTGATTTCTAAAGAGTCTATATTACACATGCCTTAAAGAGCTGCAATTGGGAGGCTGAGGGAGAAGAATGGCATGAACCCGGGAGGCAGAGCTTGCATTGAGCCGAGATCGCACCACTGCACTCCAGCCTGGGCGACAGAGCGAGACTCTGTCTCAAAAAACAAAAAACAAAAAACAACAACAACAAAAGGCTGCAATTATGTTACATTGTGTTAAAGGTGGTAATTTTTCTTTAAAGCTTCATTGGGCCAGGGGCGGTGGCTCATGCCTGTAATCCCAGCACTTTGGGGGGCCAAGGCAGGTGGATCACCTGAGGTCACAGGTTCAAAATCAGCCCGGCCAACATGGCGAAATCCCATCTCTACTGAAAATACAAAATTAGCTGGGCATGGTGGTGCATGCCTGTAATCCCAGCTACTTCAGGGGCTAAGGCAGGAGAATCGCTTGGACCTAGGAGGCAGAGGTTGCAGTGAGCCGAGATCACACCACTTCACTCCAGCCTGGGTGACAGAGTAAGACACCATCTCAAAAAACGGGGGGGAGAAAAAAGCATTAATATGTTTCTTAATGAAAAAGAAAAGCCGGCCAAGAGTGGTGGCTCACGCCTGTAACCCCAGCAGTTTGGGAGGCAGAGGTAGGCGGATCACCTAAGGTCAGGAGTTCGAGGCCAGCCTGACCAACATGGTGAAACCCCACCTCTACTAAAAATACAAAATTTGCCAGGCATGGTGGCGCATGCCTGTAATCCCAGCTACTTGGGAGGCTGAGGCACGAGAATCACTTGAACCTGGGAGGCGAATGTTGCAGTGAGCCAAGATTGCACCATTGCACTCCAGCCTGGGCGACAGAGTGAGGCTTCTTCTCAAAAAGAAAAAAAGGGAAAAAAGAAAAGCCAGGCATGGTGGCTCATGCCTGTAATTCCAACACTTTGGGAGGAAGAGGCGGGCAGATCACCTCAGGTCAGGAGTTCAAGGCCAGCCTGGCCAACACAGTGAAACGCTGTCTGTACTAAAAATACAAAAATTAGCCAGGCATGGTGGCAGATGCCTGTAATCCAAGCTACTCGGGAGGCTGAGGCAGGAGAATCACTTAAACCCAGGAGGTGGAGGTTGCAGTGAGCTGAGATCGCGCCACTGCACTCACTCCAGCCTGGGCGACAGAGTGAGACTCCATCTCAAAAAACAAGCAAGAAAAAGAAATAAAAAAGAAAAAGATTTTTTCTTTTCTTTTCTTTTTTCTTTGAGGCAGGGTCTGGCCCCCTCACCCACCCTGAAAAAGAAAAAGATTTGAAAAATTAAAAAATGGTAACAGCCTTTCCCAAAACTAAACTGCCTTTGTAAAACTAATGAAAGGCCACAGGTTAGGAGGATGGAAGGGGTTAAAATTTGACTAAGATGCAGATGTATTACAAATCTTTATTCTGGAAATCACAAGATTTGCAACTTCTCCAATTACTCCTGTAATTAACATCACTGTTGTAGAACCTAAGACTAGACTTTTGAGATGGCTTTTGAATTTTTTTTTTCTTTCCTTTGGAGACAAGGTCTCCCCTCTGTTGCCTGGGCTGTAGTGCAGTGGTGTGATCAGAGCTCACTGTAGCCGCAACCTCTCAGGCTCAAGCAATCCTGCCACCTCAGCCTCCCAGGTAGCTTAAACCACTGGGACATGCCATCAGGTCTGGCTGATTTTTGTATTTTTATAGGGACAGAGTTTTGCCACATTGCCCAGGCTGGCCTCAAACTTCTGGGCACAAGCAATCCACCTGCTAGGGCCTCCCAAAGTGCTAGGATTACAGGTGTGAGCCACCATGCCTGGCCCTTATTTATTTATTTATTTATTTATTTATTATTTATTTTTGAGACAGAGTCTTGCTCTATCACTCAGGCTGGAGTGCAGCAGTGAAATCTTGGCTCACTGCAACCTCTGCCTCCCAGGTTCATGCAATTTTCCTACCTCAGCCTTCCAAGTAACTAGGATTACAGGCGTAAGCCACCACGGCTGGCTAATTTTTTATTTTTATTTTTTAGAGATGGGGTCTTGCTATGTTGCCCAACTGGTCTCACATTCCTGGTCTCCAGCAATCCTCCCCCGTCAGCCTCCCAAAGCATTAGGATTACAGGCATGAGCTACCACACCAGGCCGTCCTATAGTGTTAAATTCCCATTTCATAAAGGAAGAAATGGGTCAAGGAAGACCTTTTGACCTTACCATGTGAACCTTTCTTGCTCCAGACATTTGGATCTTATGATGGATTCAAGAAGTTGGAAAGCAATATACCCAAAAAACTGCAGCCAATTTAAAATTGGTTTAAAGGCTCATATTTGAGGCACTTAAATTGCTTCAGAAATCAGCAATTCCTTGGTCTTCTCCATATAGAATTAATCTTTATCTTTGTTTTGTTTCTTTTCTTTTCTTTTTTTTTTTTTTTTTTGAGACACAGTTTCGCTCTTGTTGCCCAGGCTGGAATGCAATGGCGCCATCTCGGCTCACTGCAACCTCCACCTCCTGGATTCAAGCAATTCTCCTGCCTCAGCCTCCCGAGTAGCTGGGATTACAGGCATGTGCCACCACGCCCTGCTAATTTTGTATTTTTAGTAGAGGCAGGGTTTCTCCATGTTGGCCAGGCTGGTCTCGAACTGCTGACCTCAGGTGATCTGCCTGCCTCGGCCTCCCAAAGTGCTGGGATTACAGGTGTGAGCCACCGCGCCCAGCCTTTAGGATTGATCTTTATCTAAAAGAACAATCAATAGCAAACACTAACAATTTTATCACCTACATGAAGCCTAGGTAGTGCACACTATAATTTGGGAAACTGCCACATGGAGTCAAGCCAAGGGAGTAAAAGGCATGGAAAGTTCCTTTGAGTAGCAGGGCCACCAATGAGGTGCATAAAACACATAAAATTGATAGTGTTTGAGTCTGGTAAAAGATTCTCACAGTAGATCAGTTGTGGAATATCTGAGGAGAATAGTCAAAATATTTTCATGAATTGGCCAAGAGATAAGTATATGTGATTACTCTTTTATCCAACTCATAATGAATATTTCTGGGAGAAGAATCAGTGCAAAACAAAGCTGATAATAGCTGAAACTGCCAAGGTAAGCTGTGCTATTACCCAAACATTGCCGGAAGAATCAATACTTTGTAACAAAATATAGACTTGCAAAATTGGACTCATGAAATAATGTGGCCACAGAAGGAAACTCACAATGGTAGAAGCTATAGTTGGTGGTTGGTTTAAAAAAATCACTGTATTGGCTGGGGGCGATGGCTCACGCCTGTAATCCCAGCACTTTGGGAGGCCGAGGCAGGTGGATCACAAGGTCAGGAGTTTGAGACCAGCCTCCCAACATGGTGAAACGCTGTCTCTACTAAAAATACAACAATTAGCTGGGTGTGGTGGCGGGCACCTGTAATCCCAGCTACTTGGGAGGCTGAGGCAGGAGAATTGTTTGAACCTGGAAGGTGGAGATTGCGGTGAGCTGAGATCTTGTCATTGCACTCCAGCCTAGGTGACAGGGCGAGACTCCGTCTCAAAAAAAAAAAAAAAAAAAAAGATTCTCATAGTAGAGCAATTGTGGAATATCTGAGAATAATCCAAATATTTTCATGAATTGGCCAAGAGATAAATATAAGTGATTATTCTTTTTTTTTTTCTTTTTTTTTTTTGAGACAGAGTTTCACTCTTGTTGCCCAGGCTGGAGTGCAATGGCACGATCTTGGCTCACTGCAACCTCTGCCTCCCAGGTTCAAGTGATTCTCCTGCCTCAGCCTCCCTAGTAGCTGGGATTATAGGCATGTGCCACCATGCCCGGCTAATTTTGTATTTTTAGTAGAGACGGTGTTTCTCCATGTTGGTCAGGCTGGTCTCGAACTCCCGACCTCAGGTGATCCACCTGCCTCAGCCTCCCAAAGTGCTGGGATTACAGGCGTGAGCCACTGCGCCCGGCCTATAAGTGATTATTCTTTTATCCAACTCATAATTAATATTTCTGGGAGAAGAATCAGTGCAAAACAAAGCTGATAATAGCAAAACTGCCAAGGTAAGCTGTGCTATTACCTAAACATTGTTGGAAGAATCAATACTTTGTAACAAAATATAGACTTGCAAAATTGGAGTCATGAAATAATGGTCACAAAAGCCAACTCATAATGGTAGAAGCTATAGTTGGTGGTTGGTTTAAAAAAATCCCTGTATTGGCTGGGCACGGTGGCTCATGCCTGTAATCCCAGCACTTTGGGAGGTGGATGTGGGAGGATCGCTTGAGCTCAGGAGTTTGAGACCAGCCTGGGCAACATGGAGAAGCTCCCCTCCACCAAAAATGGTGGCATGCACCTGTGGTCTCAGCTACTTGGGAGGCTGAGGTGGGAGGATTGCTTGAGCCTGGGAGGTGGAGGCTGCAGTGAGCTGAGATTGCATCACTTGCACTTCAGCCTGGGTGACAGAGTGAGATCTCGTCTCAAAAAAAAAAAAAAAAAAATCACTCTACGATCCTGGGCAACATAGTGAGACTACATCTCTACACACACACACACACACACACACACACACACACACACACACACACCCCAGATTAGCCAGGCATGGTGATGTCCACCCATAGTCTCAGCAACCGAACAAGCTCTTGTCTTGGCCAGGCCCAGTGGCTCACTCCTGTAATCCCAACACTTTGGGAGGCTGAAGCAGCAGATCACCTGAGGTCAGGAGCTTGAGACCAGCTGGGCCAACATGACAAAACCCCGTTTCTACTAAAAATACAAAAATTAGCTGGGCATAATAGTGCACACCTGTAATCCTAGCTACTTGGGACGCTGAGGAAGGAGAATCACTTGAACCCAGGAGACGAAGGCTGCGGTGACCCAAGATCACACCATTGCACTTTAGCATGGGGGACAGAGCAAGTCTCTGTGTCAAAATACATACATACATACATACATACACCAGTAGCAGCAAAATTTTCACCAAAGATTAATGTTCACAATGTCACAGGCTGGGTGCAGTGGGTCATGCCTGTGATCCCAACACTTTAGGAGGCCGAGGCTGGAGGATAACTTAAGGTCAGGCGTTCAAGACCAGCCTGGCCAACATGGCGAAACCCTGTCTCTAATAAAAATACAAAAATTAGCTGGGCGTAATAGCACACACCCGTAATCCCAGCTATTTGGGTGGCTGAGGCAGGAGAATCGCTTGAACCCAGGAGGTGGAGGCTGCAGTGGGCCAAGATTACACCACTGCACTCCAGCCTGGGTCACAGAGTGAGTCTCTGTGTCCAAGAAAAAGCCACTTGTCACTTGTAAAGGGTAGGATTCAAGCCCATGTCTGGCTTCTATGTCTAGAGTTTTTTGCATCAATACTGCTAATTTTTTTTTTTTTTATTAAAGAGACACAGCCTCCCTTTGTCACCCAGGCTGGAGTGCAGAGGTGCAATCATGGTTCATTGCAGCCTGGACCTCCCAGACTCAAGAGATCCACCCCTCTAAGCCTCTGGAGTAGCTAGTGCTGCTGGCTGGTGCCACCATATTCTGCCATATATCTGACATGGATATATATATATATATATATATATATATTTTTTTTTTTTTTTTTTTTTTTAGCTAGAATCACTTTTTTGTTGCCCAGGCTGGACTGCTACCATTTTTCTTTCTTTCTTTTTTTTAAATCAGGCAGCCTCCTGAGCCAGAGTAGGCTCAGACTCCCTACTAATGTTTTTCAAAAAATGATTGCATAAGGTGAGATCCTGTCGTCCTGATTTCAGACAAATGAGGTAACGTATTTCATTATTTAATCAAGTACAATAATGAATGTTAAATATTTTATACAATTCAAAACATATGGAGCTCTTCTGGAAGTAATCAGTTAAGACCTAAATTGATCTCATTAACCATATGTTTGAAAAGTTATGGCTGGGAGCCATGGCTCATGCCTGTAACCCCAACACTTTGGGAGGCTGAGGTGGGAGGGTCTCTTGAGCCTAAGAGTTCAAGTTCAGCCTGGGCAACATGACGAGACCCCATCTATACAAAAAATAAGAAACAATTAGTCAGGCATAATGGCATGGTGGCACACACCTGTGATCCTAGCTACCAGGGAGGTGGAGGTGGGAGGAGCCTTTGAGCTCAGGAGGTCAGGGTTGCAGTGAGCTGTGATCATGCACTCCAGCCTCGGCCACAGAGCAAGACCCCGCCTCAAAAAAAAAAAAAAAAAAGAAAAGAAAAAAGAAAAGTTAACATTTCACAGAGTGTTGGGAGAAAGGAATGTGGGAATGCATTACCTATATTCTAATTCTCTATATTCTACTTCAGTATCCCAATCAGAACAGTGTGATTATGGAGTAATCTAAAATACATTGCATTATCAAAGAGTTTCTAAGCAAGGCTGTGTAAAATGGCATCTGTAGGAATTCCTTCTTCTCTTGGATGACTATAAGTTTCTCTGCTAGTCTTCTTATTTATTCATTTTGAGATGGAGTCTGGCTTTGTCACCCAGGCTGGACTGCAGTGGCACGATCTCGGCTCACTGCAACCTCTGTCTTCTGGGTTCAAGCGATTCTCCAGACTCAGCCTCCTGAGTAGCTAGGACTACAGGCGTGTGCCACCATGCCCGGTTAATGTTTTGTATTTTTAGTAGAGACAGGATTTCACCATGCTAGCCAGGATGGTCTCAATCTCCTGACCTCGTGATCTGCCCTCCTTGACCTCCCAAAGTGTTGGGATTACAGGAGTGAGCCACCGCGCCCAGCCTCTCTGCCGGTCTTCTAATGCTACTGGCTTGTTCCATATCTTTTAGAGCAAGCTCGTCCAACCCATGGCCCGGGGGCTACATGTGGCCCAGGACGGCTTTGAATGCAGCCCAACACAAATTCGTAAACTTTCTTAAAACTTTATAAAATTTTTTTGCGATTTTTAAAAAGGTCATCAGCTATCTTTAGTGTTAGTGGATTTTACGTGTGGCCCAAGACAATTCTTCTTCTTCCAATGTGACCCAGGGGAGCCAAAAGAACCCCTATTCTAGACATTTCTCAGTCTCTGGCCATTGATGGCATCCTTTGAATATGTATAATTCTTCTGTCATTTCAAAAGGATTTAGGGAAGGAGCATGGATTAGGTCTACTAACTGGAACTATAAACACTAGGCAAATAGCTTGACTAAATGGTGGTTATAGAAAAATAAAGATCTGGCTGGGTGTGGTGGCTCACGCCTGTAGTCCCAGCACTTTGGGAAGCCGAGGTGGGTGGATCATCTGAGGTCAGGAGTTCGAGACCAGCCTGGCCAACATGCTGAAACCCCCATCTCTACTAAAAATAAAAAATTAGCCAGGCATGGTGGCAGGCGCCTGTAATCCCAGCTACTCAGGAGGCTGAGGCAGGAGAGTCGCTTGAACCTGGGAGGTGGAGGTTGCGGTGAGCCGAGATAACGCCATTGCAATCCAGCCTGGGCAACAAGAGCTAAACTCTGCCTCAAAAACAGCAACAAAAACTCCATTTCAAAAAAAAAAGAAAAAGAAAGATGTATAAACATTTTAAGGAAGCAAACTCTTATGAAAAAATTCGTCACTGAAGTATGACTAACAGAGGAAATTCACTCCAAACTACGTAGCAAATGTAAGACAGCAGAGTTTAATGGGTAATGGCACATAACCAGAAGGAATTTTAATTCTTTAAGAAATCTGGGATTAAAATGAGTACTATCAAAAAACTATTGCATCCTGAGCCTAGCATAAAGCAGGCACTTAATTATTTAACTGAATGGGTGACATTGTCAGAAATTTTCTGGGATTGAATCCAAGCTAAATATCAAATGTGGTAGAGGACAATCCGATTTATAAAACCAGAAATTCTGCCTAAAGCTAGAGCGCATCTAATCCAAACACATTGTTAGTAGGCCCATTTTGAACCAGTGTGCAACTCGAGCTATTTCTCTATGTCTTGTTGTAAGAGAACTTCGACATCTCCCGAAAGGTGGTTCTTTTTAGTCGGTTTTTTGTTTTGTTTTGTTGTTGTTTTTGCGAGAGTCTAGCTGTCACCCAAGTAGGAGAGCAGTGGTGCAGTCTTGGCTCACAGCAACCTCCACCTCCCAGGCTTAAGTTATTCTAGTTCCTCCGCCTCCCGAGTAGCTGGAATTACAGGCGCTCGACCACACCCGGCTAATTTTTGTATTTTTAGTAGAAACGGGGTTTCGCCATGATGCCCAGACTGGTCTCAAACTCCTGACCTCAGATGATCTGCCCGCCTCGGGGTCCCAAAGTACTGGGATTACTGGCATGAGCCACCGCACCAAGCCTCTTTTTACTTTTCAATATCTCACTTGATTTAAGTAAAAGCTGCTGATATAATTTTATATTGGACACTAACCAGAGGGTAACTTTGATACTGGTAAGGTAACAGTGTAAGTTAGATGAGTTGCAAAGTTTTTGTTTTGTTTTGTTTTGTTTTTTGAGACAGAGTCTCTCTCTGTTGCCATGCTGGAGTGCAGTGGTGCGATCTCAGCTCACTGTAACCTCCACCTCCCAGGTTCAAGCAATTCTCTTGCCTCAGCCTCCCAAGTAGCTGGGACTACAGGCGTGCGCCACCATGCCTGGCTAATTGTTATATTTTTAGTAGAGACGGGGTTTCACCATGTTGGCCAGGATGGTCTTCATCTCTTGACCTCGTGATCCGCCCGCCTCGGCCTCCCAAAGTGTTGGGATTACAGGCGTGAGCCACCACGCCCCGCAAGTTGCAAAGTTTCGTAAGAGAACTTCAGGTGGCAAATGCTGATTAACTTTCTGGAGACCACCAAAGGAGAGGAAAAAAAAAATTTTTTGTTTGATACGGTTCATTTTTTAGAAAATAAACTACAACTCTGGCAGGGAGAGTCAGCTTTCAAAAAAGTTCCTTCAAACTTTAATTTGCATACTTGTTAACGTGGGGATGTTGCTAGAGGCAGATTTGATAGGGTAGGTCTGGGATGGTCCTGGGAGTGTGCAATTCTGAGTTCTGGCAGGTGCTACTGGCTTGTCGACCATACTTTGCGTAGCAAGGGTATAAACTCTCATCCAGCTTAGGTGACTTAATAGTTTTCAACTAATGATTTGATCCAAGTGTGATTGCTGTTTTGCAACGAAAGAAAGTTTCTAGAAAACATCAGTACTGGTAATTTCCCCCGTTTTCAAATGGGGAAAAAAAATACAACTCTGAATTGTAGCTCCAGGATCCATAGTCGGTTTTTTTTTTTTTTTTTTTTTTTTGAGACGGAGTTTTGCTCTCGTCCAGGTTGGAGTGCAATGGTGCGATCTCGGCTCACTGCAACCTCCGCCTCCCGGGTTCAAGCGATTCTCCTTGTCTCAGCCTCCCGAATAGCTGGGATTACAGGCATGCGCCACCACACCCGGCTAATTTTGTATTTTTAGTAGACAGGGTTTCACCATGTTGGCCAGGCTGGTCTCGAACTCTGATCTTAGGTGATCCGCCCGCCTCGGCCTCCCAAAGTGCTGGGATTACAGGCGTGAGCCACCGCGCCCGGCTCACGTGGGTTATTTCTAAGGCGGCTTTGGTGGACCACAGTACACGCCTATGACCCCAGGGCAGCTCTCCAAGGTGCGGGCGCCGGGGTCGGCTGAGAAGGGCAGCGGGGACACGGGGGATGCCCGGCCGCCCTCGGCCGCGGACGTCAGCCCTTTCCAGGAACGCGCGGGCCCGCTCCCCCCGCACGCGGCTGCCGATTGGCTGGGACGGCGCCGGGCGTGACGTCAGGGCCCGCCCCACCGCCCTCCGGCCCCGCCCCGCGGGGTGGCCTGGCAGTTTGGTCTGGAGCAGCTGAAACCGGTTTGAGCGTGGCTGCTTCCTGCCGCTCGACGCCGCGGCAGGCCGCCTGGGGGAGCGCTGGCGAGGCACGGACGGCGGGTGCCCGGTACCTCTGCCCGCGGTCCTCGCTCTCGGGCGGGGCGGCGGCGACGCGGACCTGCGGACTAGCGAACCCGGAGGTGAGGCAGCGAGCCGGGTGCGGGGGCCGGGCGGCCACTCACGTGGCGGGCTGAGCTGTCAGGGCGGCCCGGGACGCGGCGGGGCTGGGGGCGTCGGGGCCGAGGCGCGGGCGGGGTCCTCGGGCCGGGCCGGCCACTGCCCGCAGGGGAACGGCGGCCGGGCGTTCGCTGCGCTAAATCGGTGGCTGGGACGCGCTCTTCGACTTTTATTGTTCACTGCCGCGCTTCTGCTGGGCTGCCTGGGGCTTAGTTCCCTTCTAAAAAATACGTGGAGCATTTGAGGAGTAGCAGGGTGCGTGGAGCATAGGACCACCGCAAATATGCAGAGTACTGAGTCGGGGAACAAAGACACCAAAAATGCAGATGAGGTCCTCCGGGGACATCCCCTGCCCCACGGCGGCCCCCGGCTCACCGCCGCTCTCTGTCCCTAAGTTACTCATCGTGTTTTGACAACTGCTTATTTTCTGAAATTGCCCGGACACGTAGTCCAGGGCATGCTTGTATAATTCAGTTATTCCAAGAAACTAAAGTGCCTTTCCTAGGAAAAGGTTCCAGGAATAGTCATGAGTGCCCTCGATACAATTTTTTAGGTCTGCTGCCCCTTCTCTCCAAAGCTCTACTTTTCCCAAAGCTCTTCAGACTGCCTTGCTGAGGTAGGAGAGAGAGCCTCAGTCACTTAGGTGTCCTCATCAGCCCTCTCCCCAGACTCCACTGGCTGGCTGGAAAAGAAATCGGGCATGAATTGTAGAGGATTCTTCCACCTTAAGGCAGCTGTTAGTCTGATGTAGACCTGCACAGAGGAACTGATGGAACTGAGCAGGATGTTTGGACCCGATGTTTTTTCTTCATACTCTTCTGTCGCCTCCTCCCATTTCTGCACAGTTCTCACCCACTACTCTACCCCGTCATGCTTCCCCTTGCTGCGTTGCTGACGAGTTGTGACTTAACTAAGAAATAAATACAAGGTATCAGTCTTTTTTTTTTTCCAAAATTCCTAATGTCGTGGATACAAATAACACCAACCAAACAAGCAAAACTGCACATGGTGCAATCCAGTCCTGATTTAAGAACTAGGAAGAACCAAGAGCTAGAGAAAACCAGTATTCTAGACAAAATTTAAATCTGCAAAATAACGAAGTGGGAAAGCTGGACTCTTGAGAAATAATGACCACAAAAGAAAACTCATCGTAGCAAAGTGAGTAAAATTTGATACGTACACGTTGATGAATCGAATCTTTACGTATGAGTTAAAACAGGAAAAAAGGTATGAAACATACACAAGAGAATAATATCACGGTAAAATGAATGGAAAACATTTGGGAAAATGTTACTGCATTGTTTAGAAAGTTGATCAAGGAATTAACTTGGCGTAAAGAAACTTATTCCAGAATTTTTAAATAAAGATCCATTAATGTCTTAACATATTTGATTAAGATATTGGCTTCAAGTATATGGGAATCAGAATGACAGTCACAACTTGTCAGAAATGTAGCAAGGGTCGTAATGATCCTTCACCAAGGTGAGCAAAAATTAACTCAGGGAAAGTTAGGCATTTTATATATTACTTTATTTAGCTAGTTAGGAGGATCAAAGCTGCCAAGGCCTGGGAAAGGGCAAGAAGAATTGGAAACAGCTTTTTTCCTTGAAAAAATTCGAAGGAAAACTGACATGTTCCTTGTAGCCAAAAAAACACTTTAGCTAAAAATATCTGACTTCAATTTAGCTCTAAAGTGAATGTCCCTTTACCTTGGTTTACTTCATATCCCTTTTGTTTCCCAGCCTGGTAAATCAGTAGTGTCACGTGTCGGGAAAGTTTATTTGAGGAAAAGAATAGAGTAAAATTTATTTTGGCAGGTAGTGTGAACTCTGAAATTTTTTAAAATGTGGATTAATTACCATGTTGTATTTTGCTGATTGCTTGAGTCTTTTAAAAAGGGTTATTTAAATACTACCCAGAATCTCAGATGAGAATGCCATTTAGTGTTTCTCTTCAAAAAGTACAGAATAGATGTTAACGTTTTCAAAAACCAAAAAGCAAAAGCCTGTTTCAGGAAGTGTAGTCTGTATGTGAGGTAATAGGCGAGTTGGTTAAATTATCTGGTCAGCTCGTGTGCATACAATGACTAACATTTTTCATCTTACTCTTGTTTTTATGTATATCCAGAACTGACCTTCCCTTTCCAAGTTGTGATTTTTTTTTTCTTCCTTGTTTAGAAGAAGGTGTATGGGTGGGTGCATACATTTTTTGTTTCACAACACAGTCGTTTTTTTACTTGGTCACTGCTGTTTTGGTGGTAACTGGATGCCAAAATTGTATACTTCAACACTGCACCAGCCTTTTGGCCTCTGTCCATAATCAAGTGAATTGCATTTGGAACAGCTCCTGAGGCTTTTATTTGGTATGGTATCAAATTTGGGGAGAGGGGGCGCTCAGGGTGGAAATCAAACCAGATTGCTTGACTTTGGTAAACCAAGTGGAAGATGATGCTTTGTTGACTTTTGGAGAGGTTTTCTGGGAGGTGTTTTTGTGCTTGTGTATATAGCTTTGTATAGTACATTTACTGCAGCTGTTTACCGCTAAGTTACTGTAGTCACTCTTCCAAACATCTTTGAGAATAAAAGACTCAATTTCTATAATCAGTTCATTTCCCTTTTATTATATTTACTTAAGTTTTCCATTTGCTTTAATGCAGTAGAAATCTAGAGATAATTTTGTACTAGCTGTTGATTTTAGTACATAGGAATAATATCTGATTTCCCTTAAGTTGATTAAAATAGTTATTTAAAGTTAGTCAACAAATAGCAAAATACAAACTATTTAATCATGTATATGAGGTTGTCTTTAGTTGAGAACCGCAGCAGTAAACACCAAATGAAAGGGCACCTTATTTGGTTAAGGTTAAGACTGAAGTGGTCATTCAGCCCTTTTGATGGGTGATAGAGTATTTGCTCTCTTAAAATTAATTCAGTAACTTAAATGTCAGGCTTTTTTTTTTTTTTTTTCATTTGAGACAGAGTCTCACTCCGTCACACAGGCAGGAGTGCGGTGGCACAATCTCAGCTCACTGCAACCTCCACCTTCTGGGTTCAAGTGATTCTCATGCCTCCCAAAGTGCTCGGATTATAGGCGTGAGCCACCACACCTGGCCGCCATGTTTACTCTTAGATGCAGAAAGTAGAAGAAGAAATTATTTATTTTAGAAATTATTTTGATGAAGGGAAGCCTTTTTTTTTTCTTTTTCTTTTTTGAGATGGAGTCTCCCTCTGTTGCCCAGGCTGGAGTGCAGTGGCATGATCTTGGCTCACCACAACCTCCGCCTCCTGGGTTCAAGTGATTCTCCTGCCTCAGCTTCCCGAGTAGCTGGGACTACAGGCACGTGCCATCATGCCCAGCTAATTTTTGTAGTTTTAGTAGAGATGTTGGCCAGGCTGGTCTTGAATTCCTGACCTCATGATCTGCCCTCCTGAGCCTCCCAAAGTGCTGGGATTACAGGCATGAGCCACCATGCCCGGCCTTTTTTCTTTCTTTCTTTTCTTTTGAGATAGAGTCTCGCTGTGTTGCCCAGGTTGGAGTGCAGTGGCACTCTCTTTGCTCACTGCAACCTCTGCCTCCCAGGTTCAAGTGATTCTCCCGCCTCAACCTCCTGGGTAGCTG
Source organism: Pan paniscus (assembly GCF_029289425.2). Lineage (NCBI taxonomy): Eukaryota > Metazoa > Chordata > Mammalia > Primates > Hominidae > Pan > Pan paniscus. The sequence goes on along the minus strand of NC_073270.2, from coordinate 6,537,584 downwards.
GGATTACCGGTGCCCACCACCATGCCCAGCCAATTTTTGTATTTTTAGTAGAGACAAAGTTTCACCATGTTGGCCAGACTGGTCTTGAACTCCTGACCTCAGGTGATCCACCCGCCTCGGCTTCCTAAAGTGCTGGGATTACAGGCATGAGCCACCGTGCCTGGCCAAAGGGAAGGTTTGCACTAGTGTAGTATTGGGTATTCTAACCAAAATGGTAGAGTTGCCAAATAGGGAATTTCATATCCGAATGTGACATGACTGCACATTGGTGGTCTTGCACTCTGTGAGATGAATATTTGACAGTGTACATTTATAAATATATATATGTGTATGTATTAAGTGTTACATTTTATAATTAATGTAAATGTGATGATACATAGTTTATAGCTAACATGGAGCCTGGACTCTTGACCCTCATCTCAACCTGAGCCCTGTTGATGTTTGGAGCTGGACAATTAATTATTTGTGGAGGGCTGTTCTGCGTATTGTATGGTGTTCAGCAGGGCCTTTACCCCTAGATGCTAGGAGTGCCACTCCCAGTTGTGACAACCAAAAATGCCTCCTGACATTACCAAATAATCCCCTGGAGGGCAGAATTGCCTTTGGTGAGAACTGCTGGTATAGATCTATCTACCTTGACTGGGAAGTGTGGTTAATTGTGTGTAGCAGTGTTCATTAAATGATTCAGGGGGAGGGGAAGGGAGCAAAGCAGAACTAGAAAAATGACTATGTAAGGTAGCTATGAAAGGTACTTTAGAATTGTTTCATAAGGTAATATATAAATGCAAATGAAATTTAAGCTGGTAGAGTAATGTACATGATGCAGAATAAAGATGTGATTGGAATTCTTGTAACGTTGGTGGGGGGGGGCAAAGGTTTTTTTGAGGGGTGTTGGAGAAGTTATGATGTAGAATATGGTGTGTCTTTGGATGGAGTATGTTCTTTCTCCATTTAAATTATGTAAGTATCTCGAAGTATATTATATGTACATGTGTGTATTAAGCTTTTTTTATATTCCTTTAGGTACTTAAGTTAGTGGATGGGAAACAGATTCCTTTGACAGGGAAGAAATGAAAAAATTAGCTAGACAAAATGTGGATAAGTGGAAAAGAACTTCAAAAGCTTGGAGTTTAAACTTCTTTCTTATTCTTTTTTTAATCTCCTTAAATTCCTTTTACTGTGGAGTTCAGATTTCTATAAATAATCAAAGTGATTCCAAGCCAGGGATGTGAGGAAGAATCCTAATTGACAAAATGGATATAAGGTCAATTAGATAGAATCATCAGGATTTGATAATAGGTTGTAGGTAGAGTTGAGACTGTAAGTTTGAGCCTGTAGGACCTGAGTAATGATGGTCCTAGGGTTAATAAAGAGAAAATCTGAAAAGTTATTTGTGTAGAAAGTTTTTTCTTTTTTTTTGGAGGGGGAGGCAGGTGGGGGGGCTCACCTCAACCTCCACCTCCCAGGTTCAAGCAATTCTCCTGCCTCAGCCTCCTGAGTAGCTGAGATTACAGACACGTGCCACCACGCCCGGCTAATTTTGTATTTTTAGTAGAGACGGGGTTTCTCCATGTTTGTCAGGCTGGTCTTGAACTCCTGACCTCAAGTGATCTGCCCTCCTCGGCCTCCCAAAGTGCTGGGATTACAGGTATGAGCCACTTGCCTGGACTCCTTCTTTTCTTTTTCTTTTAATGATAAGTTACATTGTGTCTTAGAAGCAGATTCTCAAACTTGTTCCACAACATAACAAGTAGTTTGTTTTAGTGGGTGATACTTTGGTTGTTTCCTTTGTGTTAAAGTAGAAATTCATTAAGTGAAGCTTTTTTCTCTCTATAGTTATTTTTCTTCTCTACCACAGTATTACCCTGGTCAGGAAAGATACGTTGAATTCAGAACAGCTGCTTATCAGAAGAGAAAGTATGTAGCAAAAGAATCTTGACGACTTAAAAAATAACAAGTTTGGATACTTTGTTTTACAGTGTGTATTTCGGGCATGTATTCTTTCTTGTTTTGTTTTCTTTTTGAACATATATTCTGAAAGAATAGCTTTGTAGCACTAGGCTTCAAACTTGCTAGATACTTCCCAAGTAATTGAGTCACTGTTTATATAAGGACTCTGAAATTAATCTTTTTTTTTGCTCATAATTGAGATTCATTTTCATTTTTTGCTTTTTTTAAAAAAAACTTTATTGAGACTTTGTGTTTTTTTTTTTTTGAGACAGGGTCTTGCTCGGTGGCTCAGGCTAGAGTACAGTGGCACAGTCACAGCTCACTACAGCCTCAACATCCTGTGCTAAAGTGATCCTCCCAGCTCAGTCTCAATCTGTAGCTGAAACTACAGGCATGCTCCCCATGCCTGGCATATGTGTGTGTGTGTGTGTGTGTGTGTGTGTGTGTGTGTGTGTGTGTGTAGACATGAGGCCTCACTATATTGCCCAGATTGGTCTCAAACTCCTGGGCTCAAGTCATCCTCCTGCCTCAGCCTCCTTAAGTGTTTGTATTACAGGCATGAGGCACTGTGACTGGTTTACTTTTTTGCTTTTTCACTTGTTTCTTTTCCCCCCCTGCACTAAAGTTACTTTAAAACAAAAACAAAAACAATCCCACCATAAAACTGCAAAGACATTAAATATTGCTTTTAAAAATATAAATAGCTCTTGGTTGAAGTTGTTTCTTGATGATGGCTAGCTAAGGCATATATTTTTATACTATAAGTTACTTTTCTTTTTTTTTCCTAGCACGACATCATAAAATAAATCCATCAGAATGACACCTTCTCAGGTTGCCTTTGAAATAAGAGGAACTCTTTTACCAGGTATTGTAAAAGTTTTACTTTAAAACAATTAAAATTAAATTAGCATGTTTCTTATCTGGATTACCTTAAATATGGAGTTGCTATTAGAGTGGGCCTGATTTTTTAGATGAAAATATCTATAGGTCTTGCCTGACAGCAGAAATGTGCTTGGAGCATAGTAAACACACCAAAAACCTCCTCAAACTCTGTCTTGTTCTCATGTTTTCCCAAGAAAGCTATGAATTTATACCTAATTTTGCACAGGGCAGAGATGGTTGGGCTGTGGTTTCTAGGCAGTATGAAAATGAAGGAAACTTTGCTAGTGCAAGAAGTTGGTAGGCCGGGCGCAGTGGCTTATGCCTGTAATCCCAGCACTTTGGGAGGCTGAGGCGGGTAGATCACTTGAGGTCAGGAGTTCAAGACCAGCCTGGCCAACATGGTGAAACCCCATCTCTACTAAAAATACAAAAATTAGCCGGATATGGTGGCATGTGCCTGTAATCCCAGCTACTTGGGAGGCTGAGGCAGGAGAATTGCTTGAACCCAGGAGGCAGAGGTTGCAGTGACCTGAGATCGTGCCATTGCACTCCACCCTGGGTGACAGAGCCAGACTCCGTCTCAAAAAAAAAAAAAAAAAGAAAGAAAGAATAAGTTGGTGAAACAATTGGCTGGGATAACCTTGTTCCTATGTGTGAATATGTTTTTGGCCTCATTGTATTTTTTGCTGTCCCTTAAAGTGCTGTGAGATAATTTTAGTGTAAGATAGCATGTCAAAGCCGTATCACGCCTGGGCTCTCATAAAACTGAGGTACCTCTCGGTTTTATGTACTCTGGCTATACTGGCCTTTCAGTTCCTTAAATGTGCTGCATTCCTTCCTCCTTTCTTCCTCTTTTAGGACGTTCTCAAATGCTGTTTCCTCTGCCCAGATCTTTGCCCACTCTCATACTCCCCCTGTTCCTTCTCTTCTCTCCCCTGTCCCCACTGCCAGCCTCCAGATTCCACTAGGTTCTGGCCCTATTTTATAGCACCTCTTGGAGATTTTATAGAATTATTTGAGTGACAGATTGTAAACTCTGTTGAAAACATTACTTTTTTTTTGAGATGGAGTGTTGCTCTGTCGCCCAGGCTAGAGTGCAGTGACGTGATCCCGGCTCACTGCAACCTCCGCCTCCCGGGTTTAAGCAATTCTCCTGCCTCAGCCTCCCAAGTAGCTGGGATTACAGGTGTCCGTCACCGTGCCTGGCTAATTTTTGTATTTTTAGTAGAGACAGGGTTTCACTATCTTGTCCAGTCTGGTCTCAAACTTCTGACCTCGTGATCCACCTGCCTCTCGGCCTCCCAAAGTGCTGGATTACAGGTAGGAGCCACCGTGCCCAGCCCCCTCTTTTTTTTTTTTTTTTTAATTGAGATGGAGTCTCACTCTGTTGCCTAGGCTGGAGTGCAATGATGCGATCTCGGCTCACTGCAACCTCTGCTCCTCGAATTCAAGCGATTCTTCTGTTTTGGGCTCCTGAGTAGCTGGGATTACAGACGCCTGACACCACACCTGGCTAATTTTTGTATTTTTTGTAGAGATGGGGTTTTGCCATGTTGGCCAGGCCAGTCTCAAACTCCTGACCTAAGGTCATCTGCCTACCTTGGCCCCGCAAAGTGCTGAGATTACAGGTGTGAGATTACAGACCGTGCCTGGTCAAAATATGACCTTGTCTTGTTTATGCTGAATTCCTGCACCTAGCAGAGAGCCTGGATCAGAGCAGGGGCATAGTATATCTGTATTCAAAGAATGAGTGAATGACTCACACTACATCTAGCTTCTTTATTCTAGCATTCATCACAGCAATTGGCAGAGTATGTGTGAGTCTAAGTTCAAATTCTTAGCCAAGATGATCTGGTATAGTTCTACCCCTGGGCAGAATTGAGCAGATTGAAGATTGCTAGTCAGCTGATGGGTTGGCTCCCTTGAGCCAAGTGCTCACCTCTGGTTTAGTGTGTGGCCGCTTCCGTGGAGAGAAGATGGAATTTTCTCTTTCTGGGGAGTTGTAGGCAGGCAGTTGAAGCTAGAAGGAGCTGGCCATGTCGGGCAAATGGACTGACCGCAGAACTGGCCACAGAAGTGTCAGCTTGATTGGGGTCAGGGGGATGCTTACTGTCAGGGATTCGAGGGAAGGAGATAATGGTGGATGTGGATATAGATGACTCTACGTGCCAAAGAGGAGGCTGAGGGACAGCAAGGGGATACTGGGGGAGACCCCACCTCAATTCCCCCATCACCTTGATTTCCTCACTGCACAGGAGGAAGGACCCTCTGCTAAATGTGGCGAGAATGGTAGTGCAGAGAGGACTGACCTTGGGGGAAACAAGTACAACCAGGAGAGGATACAAATAGAGTATGTGGAGGTGCTGTTTGCAGATTTCTTTAGTAAGCATTCAAGTCTTCATAATCTTTTATAAATGAGAGCCAATTAAAGAAAGGTCTGTTTGTTTTCGTGAAAAATTTCCTCATTTTCAGCAGCCATATTCCCCTGGAATCAGCAGAAAGAGAAAGTAACGTTGCAGGGGGAATTGGTAAAATGCAGGAGCACCTATAAGAGGAAAGTGAACCACTGAGTCCCCATTTTACCTTTTCCAATTGGAGTTTGTTCTTTTCATAGCAAAAAGTAGCTTGCTGTTTTATGTGGGGGATGAGAAATAACGAGTCCACGAAGAAGTTTTTTTTTTTTTGTTAAGAGACAGGGTTGGCTGAGCATGGTGGCTCATGCCTGTAATCCCAGCACTTTGGGAGGCCGAGGTGGGTGGATCATCTGAGGTCAGGAGTTTGAGACCAACCGGACCAACAAGGTGAAACTCCGTCTCTACTAAAAATACAAAAATTAGCCGGGCACGATGGCGCGTGCCTGTAGTCCCAGCTACTCGGGAGGCTGAGACAGGAGAATTGCTTGAACCCTGGAGGTAGAAGTTGCAGTGAGCTGAGATTGCGCCACTGTACTCCAGCCTGGGCGATGGAGCAAGACTCCATCTCAAAAAAAAAAAAAAAGATTAACAGGGTCTCCCTCTATTGCCCAGGTTGAAGTGCAGTGGTGCAGTCATAGCTCCTCAAACTCCTGGACTCTGGTGATCCTCCTGACTCAACCTCATGAGGAACTGGGACTATAGGTGCACAACACAGTGCCTGGCTAATTTTAAAATTATTCTTACTTAAAAATTTTTTTTGTACAGACAGGGTCTCACTATATTGCCCAGGCTGGAGCGCAGTGATGCAATCTTGGCTCACTGCAACCTCTACCTCCCCCAGGTTCAAGTGATTCTCATTCCTCAGCCTCCCGAGTAGCTGGAATTACAGGTGTGTGCTGCCATGCCCAGCTAACTTTGTGTTTTTATCTATTTTATTTAAAAAAATATTTTTTCGAGACAGAGTCTTGCCCTGTCACCCAAGCTGAAGTGCAGTGGCATGATCTTGGCTCACTGCACCCTCCACCTGCCAGGTTCAAGCGATTCTCCTGCTTCATCCTCCTGAGTAGTTGCGATTACAGGTGCTTGCCACCATACCCGGCTAATTTTTTTTTTTTTTTTAAGAGTCTCGCTCTGTCGCCCAGGCTGGAGTGCACTGGTGTGATCTTGGCTCACTGCAGCCTCAGCCTCCTGGGTTCAATTGATTCTCCTGCCTCAGCCTCCTGAGTAACTGGGATTACAGGCGCCTGCTACCACACCCAGCTAATTTTTGTATTTTTAGTAGAGATGGGGTTTCACTATGTTGGCCAGGCTGGTCTTGAACTCCTGACCTAGTGATCTGCCCGCCTTGGCCTCCCAAAGTGCTGGGATTATAGGCATGAGCCACCGCACCCGGCTTGCACCCAGCTAATTTTTTATTTTCAGTAGAGATGAGGTTTCACCATGTTGTCCAGGCTGGTCTTGAACTCCTGACCTCAAGTGATCCACCCACCTCAGTCCCCCAGAGTGGTGGGATTACAGGCATGAGCCAATCTCACCTGGCCTTTTTGTATTTTTAGTAGAGACAGGGTTTTGCTAGTTGGCCAAGCTGTTCTCAAACTCCTGGCCTCAAGTGATCTCCCTGCCTTGGCCTCCCAAAGTGCTGGGATTACAGGCATGGGCCACTGCGCCCGGCCCACATGTATTTAGAGCCCTGAAATCTGAATGACTGTCACACTTGGAATTTTAGTTAATTTTTAGATAGTCCAAGCTAATAAAATGCTCATGCAGGTGGCTAAAGCTGAGTACAATTCTAGTCTTACTAGAGCAGTGCCTCAAGCTTGGAATCCCAGCTGTTCTCAGAATGTGGAGGAGTCTGTCTTGAGCCAAATTGGCAGTTGGACTCAGTTCATTATCTTTTTCTTTATGAATTTTAATTGTATTCAGAATGTGTTGATATTTAAGTCAGAGACTTCTACGTACTTTTATCCAAGTGTGTTCTGCTAAATATATAAAATTTAGCAAGAAGAGGTGGTAGCTTTATGTTGGCTTTTAAAGTCTATTGATAAGTGTTCAAAAGAAATGATACATTACCTTAGTTAAGAAGTACTAGATTTTGGCTGGGCGCGGCGGCTCATGCCTGTAATCCCAGCACTTTGGGAGGCCAAGGCGGGCAGATCACCTGAGGTCAGGAGTTCAAGACCAACCTAGCCAATATGGTTACCCCATCTTTATTAAAAATACAAAAATTAGCCGGTTGTGATGGTGCGCACTTGTAATCCCAGCTACTAGGGAGGCTGAGGCAGGAGAATTGCTTGAACCTGGGAGGTGGAGGTTGCAGTGAGCCCAGATCATGACACTGCACTCCAGCCCAGGCAACAGAGAAAAACTCCATGTCCAAAAACCAAGAAGTACTAGATTTTCCAACTATATAAGTCTTTGTTTTGATGGGTTTTTAATTACATTTCTGCTCTCTCATTGATAGTTTTGTTTCTGTTGTTTTTGAGATGGAGTCTTGCTCTGTTGCCCAGGCTGGAGTATAGTGGTGTGATTTCGGCTCACTGCAACCTCTGCCTCCTGGGTTCAAGTGAATTCTCCTGCCTCAGCCTCCTGAGTAGCTGGGATTACAGGCATCTGCCCCCACACGCCCACCTCAGCTTCCCAGAGTGCTGGGATTACAGGTGTGAGCCACCACACCTGGCCTTAATAATGTTCTTGATGTGAAACTTATTAGTAGCTACTGTTTGACTTTCTAGAAAATATTGATTAATAACCCTTTAGAGTACTGATAGGCATTTAGTGTTTGTCTGTTAAAATTGGAAGCTGTCTTGAAAGCAGAGACTGTGGTTTTATCCCTTTTGTACTCTTGGGTTCTTGTTACTGGCTCAATGAGTAGTTGAACAGATGAGGAAAACTTCATCCGTATGCCTTCCCCCTTTTCTCTGGCTTTGGTTCTAGAAAGGTGAGTCGAGTTAATTGGCAGGTGTTAGTGAGTGGTAGGTACCTGGGCCCAAACCTATATCTAGTGAGGCTCTTTCATCTCTGCTAAAGGGGGCAGCATATCTGGTTGAACTAATGCAAACTTCCCTGCTTATCCCACTGTGACTGATTGTTCTGTTTCTCTGTGACTGATTGTTCTGTTTCTTTAGGAGAAGTTTTTGCAGTATGTGGAAGCTGTGATGCTTTGGGAAACTGGAATCCTCAAAATGCTGTGGCTCTTCTTCCAGAGAATGACACAGGTGAAAGGTGAGTATGGAAATGTGAGGTTACAGAATAACTGTGACATTAACCTTATGATGTTAGGGGCTTTTAAGATATCTTGGTATTTTTTCTTTTAGTTATAATTTTTATCAACATTATCACGTTGCATAGTTTTATGAGTGAAATAATTTTACAAAATTTGTGTGGGAAAAACAGGTTCCTCTCTTACTGTTTATCCCCGCCTCTCAACCACTTTCATTTCTTTTTTTTTTTAGATGTATTTTTTATTTTTACAACTCAGGATAATTGAATATACTTTTAATTCTTGACTGGTTCTTTAGGTACTTACCACCATAATTAGTTAGACAGGGTCTCACTCTGTTACCCAGGCTGGAGTACAGTGGTGTGATCCTAGCTCAATGCAGCCTTGAACTCCTGGGCTGAAGCGATCCTTGTGCCTCAGCCTCCTGAGTAGCTGTGACTATAGGCACCCATGACCATGCCTTGTTAATTGTGGTTGTTTTTTTGTTTTTTGTTTTTGGTGTGGAGATGGCATTACTTTTTTGTTTGTTTGTTTTTTGGGGTTTTTTTTGGCACAAAGGTGGTGTCTGGTTATGTTGCCCAGGCTGATCTCAAATTCCTGGACTTGAGATCCTCCCACCTTGCTTTCTTATTTAAAGAAACATTTTAAGGCATTAACATTTGTCTGGTCAGTATATATTATTTTCTTCTTTTTAATTTTTTCTGATTTCTTTTTTTAATGGTAAGTACATATTCTTGATAAGAGATCTAATTTTTGTATTTGCCTATAAAAGTATTTCCTTGAAGTATGTGGTGTTAAAAGGAGCAGAGAGTGGAACACATACTTAGATAGCTTAGCTAATATGAAGAAATGTATTCACTAGTGGCATTGAATCCATCAGTAAACTTAGTATGGGCACAGTGGATGGAGAAAGGTGAATCTGGGTGTCAGCCACTCTTCTGCAGTTAAGTGTGAGCTTGGGCGGCTGGTGTCTGTAGGCCTCAGTTACCTCATCTGCATGATAAAGGGGTTAGCATAGATGAGTGGATGTCAGCAGAGGTGGCACTTACCCCACTGTGGATAGTTGGAAGTGTTATAGGTTTTCCTAAATAGCATACAAGTATATCCAGTGCCCGATTAGGTGATTGCTAAGGCTCTATTTTCCTGTAGAGCAGCATGTCTTAAAATGTGGCCTGTGCACCAGTACCAGTCCAAAAGACTTTAAAAAAAATCAATCCATGATGTGAGAAATACAAAAACTGAGAGCAAGCATTTAGAAATGTGTATAGCAGTTTGACTCCATGCATATCACTGTGGACACATCTCATTGAACTGGGTATGTAGATCAGAATATTGGTCACCAGACAGGTTGAGTAAAGCAAACAAAAAATGCTGGTCATTCACAGCAAATAGTTTGAGGAGCACTGGTGGTAAAGCAACGGAAAATAACAAAGGAAAGTAAAAAAATAACAGTAATGTAAGCTAGGAGAAAGAAAATTAAAAAACAACAGAACTCCCTTTTTTCTAGTTTGTCACTAGTATGACATATTTTCTCAGCCAATTCTCAGCTCTCCTTATAAGAGTTCTGTTGGTAAATAGTATTACTTTAATAGTATATATTCTTTACTAGTCTTTCACAGACTAGTATTTCCTTCAAGTGGCTATTTTTTCTTCGATTTTCAGATCAGCCACTCTGGTCTGAAGTGAAACCTCGTATCTTTCTGAACTTGTCTCTAAAACACACCCCTGCCTGTCCTAAGTCAGTTTCAGCCAACTTGGTCAAAAAGATGTGAACAGGATAAGACACTTAACAATTTTAAGAACAATTTTAAGAGGACCAGCTGTTCATATGTTGTGCATGTGCAGTGAAATAGAACTGATTCACAGGTAGCAGATAAACAGTGTTTCACAGGGAGAAGGGAGTAGATACACAGGAATCCATGTGCCTTTAGACAATATTCATGAGTTTTAGAATTGTGTTTCTTTGGAATTTTAATGTGCTCTGCATCTAAGTCTGCTGTGCCCCTGTCTTTCAGGGAGCGTCTTAAGCTTTCTCTTACCAGCTCTCCCTACCCACAGGCTCATGGCAGCTAGAGCTCTCCTGGAATTTTTTTCTGCTTAGAGATAACTTGAAGGTCATGGTATTGTTTCCTAATACTGCTGAAGATGTGGGTCACTTGTGGTTTCATTTGCCCTCCTTGTAGATTTTATGGTATTTTGGGAAAGGATATAAGGGCAATTCAGAATTAGGCAGCTGCACTAAACCACCATATGACTACCCGTCTTTCCTGGTTTTGATTTAATTTCATCAGATTATTTTGTCTTTAGTTCACCAAATAGTTCTGATTCTTTTTTTAAAATTTTTTAGACAGGGTCTCATTCTGTCACACAGGCTGGAGTGCAATGACACGATTTCAGTTCACTCTAACCTCAAACTCCTGGGCTCCGGTGATCTTCCTGCCTCAGCCTCTCGAGTAGCTAGGTGTACACCATCATGCCCAGCTCATTAAAATTTTTTTATAGAGATTAGGTTTCACTGTGTTGAGACCTAGGCTGTTTGTGAACTCCTGGGCTCAAGCTGCCCTCCCGCCTCAGCCTCCCAGCGTGCTGGGTATAAGCTACTATGCCTGGGTTCTGGTTCATTCTTAAATTTGCCACATTTGCTTAGACAAGTGGAGTAAAAAGACTCACTGCTTTGCCTTCATCTCTTGTTTTCATTTAGTGGTTCTTTACCAGGGATCGCATTAGAATCACTTGGGAGGACTTGAAAAAAAATACACATACCTAGATCCTGCTCCTGGAGATTGAGAAATAATGGCTGAGGGAGAGGCGGCAGCACGTTTTTCAAAGCTTATTAGTAATTCTACTCTGCACTAGTGGGGCTAGTTTCACATGCTCCAGCTGGCTGTTTTGTAGATGAGGTAGTACTGGGAATTTGTCCCCCCACCTTTTTTTCTTTTTGGGGTAGCAGAAATGGCAACTTTCTATTCTTAATTGGAAGAGTCCACCTGGAAACCTCTGTTGAAAAGGATTCTGAGGCTTATTGGGGAAAATTAGGGAACATGTGTCAAGCATTTGCTATTCTTTTTTTGTTTTTGTTTTTGTTTTTGTTTTGAGATGGAGTCTCACTCTGTCACCCAGGCTGGAGTACAGTGGCGCGATCTGGGCTCGCTGCAACCTCAGCCTCCCGGGTTCAAGTGATTCGCCTGCCTCAGCCTCCTGAGTAGCTGGGATTACAGGCATGTGCCATCTTGCCTGGCTAATTTTTATATTTTTTGTAGAAATGTGGTTTCATAATGTTGGTCAGGCTGGTCTTGAACTCCTGACCTCGTGATCCGCCCACCTCAGCCTCCCAAAGAGTTGGGATTACAGGCGTGAGCCACCACGCCTGGCAGCATTTGCTATTCTTGCTTTAAAGCAGTGATTTTTATTTATTTATTATTTACTTATTTTTTATTATTATACTTTAAGTTCTAGGGTACATGTGCAGAAGGTGCAGGTTTGTTGCATATATATACATGTTCCATGTTGGTTTGTTTAAAGCAGTGATTTTTAAAAATGTACATACCTTAATTAAAAAATACTTTATTGCTAAAAAAATGATACAATCATTTGAGCCTTTAGTGAATTGCAGTCTTTTTGCTGGTGGAGAGTTTTGTCTCAATGTTGATGGCTGCTAACTGATCAGAGTCGTGGTTGCTGAAGGTTGAAGGACAGTGTCAATTTCTTAAAATAAGACAGTGAAGTTTACTACATTGATTAACTGTTCCTTTCATGAAAGATTTTTCTGTAGCATGCAATCACCATAACAGATATAATAACAAAAAAGTTTGAAACATTATGAGATTTGCCAAACTGTGACATAGACACGAAGTAAGCACATGTTGTTGGGAAAATGGCACTGATAGACTTGCTCGACTCAAGTTTGCCACAGACCTTCAATTTGTAAAAAACACAGTATCTGTGAAGTATAATAAAGTGCAATACAATGAGCTATATCTGTATTTATTTTAGGAGCTAAGCTTGTATCAGAGTAAGGACAATGCCCTAAAACCTGTCTTAGCAGAGCCAGGTAGGGCTAAACTACTCATGCTGAATTAACATTTGGTTAATGGTCTATGACAGGGGTTCTCAAAGTGTTTATAAAAGTTACCTGGAGGTGGCCGGGCCTGGTGGCTCATGCCTGTAATCCCAGCACTTTGGGAGGCTGAGGCGGGTGGATCATGAGGTCAGGAGATCGAAACCATCCTGGCTAATGCGGTGAAACCCATCTCTACTAAAAATAAAAAAACAAAGTTAGCCAGGCGTGGTGGTGGGTGCCTGTGGTCCCAGCTACTGGGGACGCTGAGGTGGGAGAATAGCATGAACCCGGGAGGCGGAGCTTGCAGTGAGCCGAGATCGCACCACTGCACTTCAGTCTGGGTGACAGAGCAAGACTCTGTCTCAAAAAAAAAAAAAGTTACCTGAAGGCTTGTTAAAATACAGGTTACTGGGCCCCCACCCCCAGAGTTCCTAATTCAATAAGTCTGAGTAGGGCCTGAGGATTTGCATTTCTAAGAAGCTCCCAGCTACTAATGATGGTCTGGGACCATGCTGTGGATAGCACTAGTTTATTATTTGAAGCTAAAACTCAGTTACAGTAATGAATTGTAGTGAATTCTTGACCTTAAGGCAGCTGTTGAGTCAAATCTTTAGTTTCTGTTAGAATAACATAGTTCAGAGAAAGACATTGGCCTGAAACAAGATACAGGTTCTGACTGCTTGTCTGAGGAATAGCCAGAGCCTGGGTAGGACAGCTTAGAATAACGGATAGTCAAGAACAGGAGTGTAACTCATGTTTATCTCTCATTTGTGACACGAAAGCTGCCACCCAAAGTCTCTTATCAGCCATGTAACATCCCTCACTAAGTGGGAAGTCACAGAAGAGTCTGACTCTGGCTTCCACTTTTGTACAACTTGAATTTTCTGTTTGGAAACTTATCCTGGCTCTTTATATGGCTGGTTCCTTCTCATCATTTAGACCTCAGCTCAGACAGCGCTTCCTCATTAAAACCTTCCTTCCTTTTAAAAGCCTCCTCCAGAACTTGGTTGTGTCTATCTTCTTTGGTTATTTTTCTGTCTACCCACACAGCAAAGGAAGCTCTTTGAAGATGAGGCTCTTTCTGCAATATATACCCCTGTGTTCCCATTGCCTGCTACAGAGTAGGCCTGTAAAATCTTGTGTAGGAATAAATAAGTGATATTGGTCATACGTTTTATTTGAGGGCTTTTGTGAATTAAGAAGTCTTTATGCACTGTAGTTTGATATTGATGCTGCTGCTTTTAATTTTCTTTCTTCACAGCATGTTATGGAAAGCAACCATTGTACTCAGTAGAGGAGTATCAGTTCAGTATCGCTACTTCAAAGGGTACTTTTTAGAACCAAAGGTATGTTTTCTTTATCTAGTTTCCAATTTCTTTAGCACTTCCTTCAAAAGCAACTCACTTAAGTTTGAACACGCTCAAAGTAAAATGCATTTGCTTTGGTCAAATAAGGAATAGAACTCTTGATTAATAAAATTTACCAAAACCAAGGAAGTAGCCACTTCAGAGGCAGATGATGTCTGCCATGGAATTTTAAAAAGACATAGTAAGTATGTTCTGCAATATTCTTATGAAATTGGTTTTAATGTGTTCTCTGTAAGTGTGCATTTTCGGTAACTTTTGTAAACTAGTTAGGAACCACTTGCAGAGGTTTTACTTTTGGTTTTGTTTTTTAATCCTTATGTGATGTAAACACATTTAGAGAAGTATATAGCCGTTTTAAGTGAGTAATTAAAAAATTATTTCACAGCAGCCATCTCTTAGTGGCTGTGTTAACTCTGATCAAAATTTAATTGATTCCTTTTAGATTTTTTCAAAGATGTTATTGATAAGACCCCTATCTTTTCTGGAGGCCTTTGGCATATCTATTCTAAATTTGCCTGTTCACAATTCGTTATTTTGGGATTGTTTTCATATTCAGAAAAGAAAAAAAGTTAATCATTTTCCTTTTATTCTAAAGATACTTATTTGCTGAAAGGATTCTTTTCCTTCAGACTTTTACATTTGACACCCTTGGGCTGCATATGAACAAGGGTTTAGGCAGGGGTCTAGGAAACAAATCATGGATTAGCTCTTGTTAAAAAATGTATTTCCTTTGGGAGTCATTAAGTGTTTTTGTTACATGTGAAAAATGCAAGCAGCCACTCTTACCTCGTGCTCTTAGCCACCATTATACAAAGAAAAGAGACAAAATGACAAAAAATGACAAACCCACTTTAGCTGTCTTTTGCACCTATTACGTTTCTTGTTCCAAGAATATTTTGTGAATACCCAGTAATTGAACTTAAATTACATTGTGGTTGATCATTGTGTTGGCTTTTCTTGACAATAGTTTCACTTTAACTTAAGAAAAGGGCATCTCATTTATTTGGCATGGGGTTATGCATCATGGTAAAGTTCTTTAGTATAACTTAAGCAACCGTGTGTAGATACATAGGTCATAGATATGGAAAGTTTACCTGAGGATCCTGGTATATGAAATTTAGCTTTGTAATATGTGAAACCAACCAAATTTTACTTAGGGGAGTTTGGATGAGAAAGATGATAATGAGTTCTTTGGGCATAGTTTTCTAAAGTAAGACTATTGTCAACACAGGTCAAATTAAGCCAACCTAAGTATTTATCCTCTTCATTGAAAATGTTACCAAAAGCAGCAGATCAGTCCAAAATACCTTTTGAAGAAATTGGCAAGAAGTCTGCTTAACAGTAAAAACAAGTTTTTCTCCTTGTAATACTTGCAAAAGTTCACAGTATGTGTTGGTGAGTGTGTTTCTTTAAGTAGGTGCTCTGTATCGTGTACACATGTACCGTGTGATGCAGGGGCTGCCATGGTAAGTATGTTTTTCATGGAATCGAGTACATAGCTACATAAAATCCCATGCATATGGCTACAGTTTTTTTCTCCACATGCCAGCTTAATGTGACACTTTTAAAAAGTTGGTGGCGCTTTTTAAATAAAACATTTTTAATAGAAGTATTATGAAACTTTGTCTAGTTGTACATTGTCAAATAATAGAAGTAATGTGCAAGGCATCTTAAATTGTGAAATGATGTAAATTATTGGAATACATAATGTTACGAATATAAAGAATGATAGGAAAACAAATAATGAAAGCATTAAAAAGCTGAAATGGGAGAAAGGTTAATTTTACTGTGTTGAAAGTTTTAGGAGGTAATCTACCCAGGCAGTTTTGGAACCAAAGCTAAAAGTTTTGCGATTATGGACAAGCCAGTTGACCTTTAGGCTTTAGCCTCCTCATCTGTAAAACAAAAGGTTTGAACTACAGATTTTTAGATCCTTTCATTGCAAAATTTTATTGAGTAAATGAAATTTTACCATTCATTTTTCTCCCATGCACTGCTTTTTCTGGCATATTCCTTTTAGTTTAGAAGAGTCCTGAAATCGTTTTTCTCAGTTTCTCACAATGACGTGTTCTCTTTGTGAATTAGGATAAGGTGTTAATGTGTTACATTTTAAAATAATTTCACAGATGACAAAACAAAATATTATCTTATTTGAACATAGCACACAAAAGTAGTGAGTATTCCTGGAATGAAAACATTGGTATGAATCTGCAGGTAGTCCACTGATGTCACATCTTCACCAAAGATACTTTCTGAATTAACATGTAATTTCAACTTTTTTTTTTTTTCTGTATCCACCCCTCTTTGCTTGTGGGTAGAATTAGGGATGTTTCCTCATAGTCAAATGTTAGCCAGTTTTTCATTGTATCCTTTGAAATTTTTCCTTCATTTTTGTAGAAATACATCTTTATTTTTCAGCACATATCTATGTTTCTAACTTTCATAGCTGCTAACATTCACTCATAATTAGATTCATTACAAACTATCTTATTTTGACCTCGATCTCCCTTGAGTTTTGTTTAAGTCCTTTAACAAGACAATCAGTCACCTGCGATAGATAATTATTTTCAGAATAGTCTAGTTTGTCATTTTGTACAATAGTTTATTCGTATCTAAAATTCTTCTGAATAGTAAATACTGTCAGGTGTTAACTTGAGATTTGAATACTCTCAGAGAGTCCGTTGGCCTAGCTTCCTTTGCTTTACTCATGCCTAGGTGACTGTTTCTTTTACTGGTTGTACTAAAAATGGAGATTTTTTTTTTTTTTTTTTTTTTTTTTTGAGACAGAGTCTTGTTCTGTCGCCCAGGCTGGAGTGCAGTGGCGCGATCTCGGCTCACTGCAACCTCCGCCTCCTGGGTTCAAGTGATTCTTCTGCCTCAGCCTCCAAGTAGCTGAGATTACAGGCATGCAACCACCATGCCTGGCTAATTTTTGTATTGTTTTAGTAGAGACAGGGTTTTGCCATCTTAGCCAGGCTGGTCTCAAACTCCTGACCTCAGGTGATCCACCCGCCTCAGCCTCCCAGAGTGCTGGGATTACAAGCAGGAGCCACCGCACGTGGCCTTGATTCCTCAGACCCCCTTTTACATTGTTTGTTTTCAAAATTGTGGAAGGAAAACAATCAGTAAAAGTTTTAAAAATTTGTGATATATGCAAGCAGTGATATTACATGGCTAGCTAATAATTTTGCTTGGTGATTTGTTAAAAAACAAACTTCCAATCTACATATTGGATAGTCTTATTTAAATTTCAGTGCTTGGTATGACTGAGTGATGTCAGTAACTGTTTAAGAAAACAATCATTAAGACTTATTCTTGTGGGAAGAAATTTTTAAAAATATTTTTGTTAATATACATGTTTGGAAACATTTCTACAGTCGTGTGACATTATGTATGCTAAATTGTGAAATAGCTCTACCAGTACTGTTAATGGAATATTGTCTTAGATTGACATCATTACTTTTTTCTCCAAAGATCTATCTCCCATGTTACTCCAAAAAGCTTAAAATTTTGGCAGACTTTTCCAGAATGTTTTCTTTCAGAACTGTTTCCTTTTCTTAGATCTTAAAGAATAAGTTATTACAGATAATATATTAGAAAGTATTGCATGTACAATGAGACCAGGATTAAAAAATAAATGAAAGGATTGCATGTTTTGGGGTTATCACTGAGATTTTGAATTTCCCAATGCTCAGTTGTTAGTTTTTATTTATTTTTTTGAGATGGAGTTTCGCTGTTTTTGCCCAGGCTGGAGTGTAATGGCTCATTGCAACCTCCGCCTCCCGGGTTCAAGTGAGTCTCCTGCCTCAGACTTCCGAGTAGCTGGGATTACAGGCATGCACCACTATGCCCGGCTAATTTTTGTATTTTTAGTAGAGATGAGGTTTCTCTATGTTGGTCAGGCTGTTCTCTAACTCCCGACCTCAGGTGATCCACCCGCTTTGACCTCCCAAAGTGCTGGGATTACAGGCGTGAGCCACCACGCCTGGCCTGTTAATTTTTTTTAAAGAAGTAAAGCTGAAAATTTAAGATTGCCTTCTAAAGTTTAATAAAGTAGGCTTAACAATTTTGGAAATTCAGTGTATTTTAAAACTAGGTTCTTTTTTTTCTATACTATAACAGTTTACCAACCAATGTACATTTGTAGTCTGAATGATGATAGACATAGTTCTGTCCTCAGTTTACCTGGCCCTTTGGACTGTTCCTCAGATATGCTATTCTATTCAAGTCTAGGTGGTTTTATGCAGTGGGGTAGTGGGCAGATGAGACTGGAGTTGTTAAAATTGCTACTGAAATATGTTCCCTATCAAATTTAATCCAAAGGACTATTCTTACCTGATTAAGTAAAGATACTGCTATCAACAGTCTATAAAGTTCCCCTGACATCTGAATTAAAACAAAACAAACAGTCTGCTATGCCGTTATCTCTTTTTGACATTTAATATTATATTCATAGCGCCCTTTTCTTTTTCTTTTTTTTCTTTTTCGAGACATAGTCTCGCTCTATCGCCCAGGCTGGAGTGCAGTGGCGCAATCTCAGCTCACTGCAGCCTCCGCCTCCCAGATTCATGGGATTCCCCTGCCTTGGCCTCCCAAGTACCTAGGATTACAGGCATGCGCCACCATGACTGGCTAATTTTTGTATTTTTGGTAGAGATGGGGTTTCACCATGTTGGCCAGGTTGGTCTCGAACTCCTGACCTCAAGTGATCTGCCTACCTTGGCCTCCCAAAGTGCTGGGATTACAGGCATGAGCCACTGTGCCCAGGCTGTTTCTATTTTCATGTATGTATTTGCGACTTTTTTTTGAGAAGGAGTCTCACTCTCTCGCCCACGCTGAAGTGCAGTGGTGTGATCTTGGCTCACTGCAACCTCTGCCTCCCACGATCAAGCAATTCTCATGCCTCAGCCTCACATGTAGCTGGGACTACAGTTGTGTGCCACCACACCTAGCCAATTTTTGTATTTTTAGTAGAGATGGGGTTTCACCATGTTGGCCAGGCTTGTCTCGAACTGCTGACCTCAAGTGATCCACCTGCCTTGGCCTCCCAAAGCGCTGGGATTATAGGCGTGAGCCACCATGCCTGTCCTATATTTGCAACTTTTGAGGTTTAGAAAGTTTGATATTTAAAAAACACATTTAAAAAATATTTCAGGAAAAATGTTATAGTAAACATCATCTAGAATTAATTTGATTTTCTTTTTAGTATAATGGATACGAAAGTCACCATATTTTTAAAAGAGCAATTTCACATTACATTTTTAAAAAATCTACCCAGTCTACCAATTAAGGTGAACTATTATAGCAGGGAAGTGTTTAGCTAGAGAAAAAGAGAATTTTATTTAGTATCCCAGGAGTAATGATTTGAGGAAATATATCATGCTATTTTAGTTTTTAAACTTCAGAAGTTTGAGGATTTCAGAAAAGAATTTAGCCTGGTTATTTTAAGTGACAGGATTATTTATTGCATTTAATAATTAATAATGTGCGTAATTTGTTACATATTTGTTATTTGGCTTATCGTCAAATTTAATCAATATTAAAATCCTATAGAAAGTGTAGGAGAATATTTTAATCCATTATTAATGCCTTCTAAAGATAATAGAGAAGCTTTTATGTCTAGGCTTTTTAAGAGTATGTATAGGCTGGGCACAGTGGCTCACACCTGTAATCCCAGCACATTGGGAGGCTGAGGTGGGTGGATCACGAGGTTAGGAGTTCGAGACTAGCCTGGCCAACATGGTGAAGCCCCATCTCTACTAAAAATACAAAAATTAGCTGGTTGTGGTGGCACATGCCTTTAATCCCAGCTACTCAGGAGGCCGAGGCAGGAGAATCACTTGAACCCAGGAGGCAAGGGTGCAGTGAGCTGAGATTGTGCCATTGCACTCTAGCCTGGGTGACAGAGTGAGCCTCTGTCAAAAAAAAAAAAAAAAAAAAAAGAGTATGTGTAATATAATGCCTAGAAAAGGGCTCAAAGATTATATGTGAAAATCTTGATAGTGATTATCCCTAAATGGTATGATATGGGTGAGTTTTGTATTTTCTTTTTGCTTCTCTGTATTTAATTACATTTATGTAACAAATAAAATACCTTGTAAGATTATAGTCTGAAAATGTGCTTCCAAAATGTGTATTTAAGGGTTTTATTTCAGCATATAATTATAACTAGTGAGTTTCTTTTTAAAAATTAAAGGAAAATTAGAACACTTAAATTTTAGTCTTTTAGGTATACTCAGGGAATCTTTCATGGTTACTCACTACCGCATATGTTATCAACACATAGCTTTATGTTCTTTTTTAGTAGGGGAGCTTGATAATGGAAAACAGTATGAGGAATTGTCACACTGTATGAGATTTTAAACTAAGGCATAAGAATGAAACCGGATGTTAGTTCCTCTTTTATCACACTTGCTCTTCAAGTTTACCTGGCCACATGTCCCTTCTGGAATTTCCCGTGTTCTTTAGAAACACTGGTTCCTATGATATGAGAAATCTTCCTCTTTTTCACTTAGTATTCTTAAATAAATGTAATAAATAACTTTATTATGGTTCTTTAGTTCCTTGAGTAGCTTGCGATAATTGCTCTTGAGTACTTGTTCCTACTATTTTTACTATTGTAGGCTTGTTTAGGCTTTTTCTAAATGCATAGAGCAGGAGGTACATACTTTATCTAGCAATACCTCATTGATGGCTGACATACCAAAGAAAGTATATATGATATTTATCTTAAGAATTAATATCAGTTAAAAATGAAAATTTCTTTGAAACAATTGAGTATTGTAGGCAGATTTAGGAATGGGTTTGAGACAGTTCTGTGTGCCAGTTCATCTCATTTTTCTTTGTTTACTGCCTCACTCTAATTTTCTTCCAGCATTTCATCTTGTTTTGTGATCTGGTACATTCCAGGCTTTTGGCATATAATATTGATAATAAGATGAATCTTTTGGTCTCATATTTAGTATAAGATTTAGGCCACAAACATCTAATGGAGTCATGGGTAGAAAATAAGATATAAGAAATTATTGCAGACGTTTAACTTTTAAATTGCAGACTATCGGTGGTCCATGTCAAGTGATAGTTCACAAGTGGGAGACTCATCTACAACCACGATCAATAACCCCTTTAGGTATGGGCATTAACTGCATCTGTTTGAGGCATATGCATAAAGTTACTAATATGCTGCACAATGGCTTAGTGGGATTTAATAAATTTTTATTCTAAAGTTAAGGTCAATGCATTGTCAGTGCTACAAATTTCACTGAGCATTTCATGGATCTTTCAAAACTGAACAGTTTTTAATTGCCTTTTAAAATAAACTTTATTAGAAATATTTACCTAGATATTTTTGTTTTCTTGGGTTAGATTAGTTTATTATGAAATATTTACTTTCATTTGGAATGGTTAGGAAGTTTATAAGATACCATTCTTCTTGACTGAGCATCCATAGCTCTATTTGTTTACTTGCTCAGGCTTAACGAACATTTGAAGAAAAAATTAATCCAAAACAAAGATTCTTAAATTTTTAACTTTGAATATTAATAGAGTAAGTTATTCTGTTTTTTCTTTTCGTCTTAATTTTTTTTAAAGAAATTGGTAAATACTTGAATAAACTTGTATGAATGAATTCAAATTTCTTAAATTCCCTATTGGCTATGCTAGAATTGCTACTTGGAAAGTTGTTTTCTTTTTTTTTTTTTTTGTCTTTTTTTTTTTTTTTCTGTAAGTTGTTTTCTTTTAAACACATTCACTTTTCTTATGCTTAAATATGGCATTTCTCTTCATACAAGTATTTTTGAATTTCTTAGTCCATATTGAAAATCCAATTTGAAGTTCACTTCACATACATTAAATTACCCACATGTATTCATCTATAAATTGACTCAGTGCTGAGAAATGTATCTTTTAGTTTCTAGGTAAAGTTAAAATTGAAAGATAACTGGATGCCAGTTTTCTGGTTTAAATTAGAAAGCAGTGGGAGTTTCTGCTTTATCCTGGAGTAAGGACACATCTCATTTAAACAGTTATCTCATTCCATCCTCTTTATTGGATTTTCTTTTTGTATGTTTTAATACATTTTTGATAGTGTATTTAGGATTTTTATGAGAGTATACTTAAAATTATAATATTCCCATACTGAGGTTGGAACTTACTAGGTATTGAATGTTTTAAAAAATTGTATTTTAAAGCATCTTGCAGTTAAATATATTTTATTATGAGAAGTGGGATGATTTTGTTTCTGTCTTTTAGAAAGGAATGTATACTTTTGAGAAATATAACTTTTGAACTTAAAAGCTGAAACTTACCAGAGAATCTTTATTAGGAACTGTCACATCCATTTTGCAAGTATTTCAGACTAACGTTTAAAGTAAACTGGGAAGGGAAGTAGGCAAGGAAGATAAATTGTATTTTACTCAAAGGGTGGGGTTTTACAGCTTTTCTCATTGAGTTGAAATTTCTGTTAGGAGAAGGGGTTGTGCTAGCGTTTATTCTTTTGGTAGTTCCTCACAGCTCTGTACATACAGGTAAGTTCACGCTGTTTGTAAAGCTTTTAACTGGCAATAGTCAATAGTTGGGATATGAGGAGAATTACATTTGAGACAAGTTCAGAATATGTACTACATAAGAATAAGCATTTTAATTGTGCCAAGACCTTTGGTTTGAAAATCAAGAAGGAGTTACCGTTGTCCAGCAACCTGTGAGTCTTGTACATTGGTTAGTGTAGAAGTTAATCCCAGTGCCTCTAGAGCACCTTTCTGAAGAGTTTTCTTTTTCTTCTTTTTAACATAATGGACAATCAACGAAGTATGTAAGAACCATTACTGTTTGCTAGCCTCCTTTAAAGGGAATTCTTTATTGAGGGCTACAATAAATATGCTTATTCACCTTGGGCTGCTTTTAAGCTGTAGATTTAATATTATAAACGATCTTTAAGGTGGGTAATTTCTCAGTTGTTCATTGGGTATGCATCAAGAGTTTTAACTAAATTTTCTATTTTCCTTAAATTCTAGAAAGCGAAATTATTATTGACGATGGACAATTTGGAATCCACAGTAAGTGAGACTGACTTACTTAAATGTTTACTGAAATGATTGAGATCGTTACTTTACATTTCACTGGAGTTATATAGCACAGGAAAATAGAACATACAGTCATGTGCTGCATAACGATATTTTGGTCAAAGACAGGCCACACATGCAGCAGCGGTCTCATATGATTATAATGAAGCTGAAAAATTCCCTGTGCTTACACAAACAACAATGAAATCGTCTAATGATGTATTTCTCAGAACTTATCTTCATTGTTAAGCAATGCATGACTGTAGTATGATTTTGAAAATAGAGACTGGATCCAAAAAACAAATCCCTACTGTTAAATAATTAGTTTCTAATATAATTGTTGCACTTTAAAATGTTATCCTTTTGGTTTTTATTTGACTAGCAATTTCAGGTATATGATGTTATATAATTAAAAGTGTGTAGTATACTGAACTGCTAATGTAGCCTTTTACCTCTTTTATGTTTGAAATTACATTAATGTTTCTAAATATCTAAAGTGTGAAATGTTACACTTAGGCTAAGTTTGTGTATTTTGTGTGTTTGTATATCTGCATATACAGTAAAATTCAGACTAACCAAAGTGTTCTAGTAATTCTGGCTGAATGTTTAAAAGTTAGTTTGAGATAGAGTAGAAAATGCTTTAACTTCTGAATATGTTGAAAATGTTATTTGTGTACTTTCTGTTTTAGTAAATACTATATCCTGAGAATTCTAATTTTCTTCAGTAACTGGAATTCTTACCCCCATCCGCCCAGGCTGGAGTGCAGTGGTGCAGTCTCGGCTCACTGCAACCTCCGACCCTGAGGTTCAAGTGATACTCCTGCCTCAGGCTCCTGAGTAGCTGGGATTATAGGCGCCTGCCACCATGCCCAGCTAATTTTTGTATTTTTTTTTTAGTATAGATGAGGTTTTGCCATGTTGGCCAGACTGGTGTCAAACTCCTGACCTCAAGTGATCCACCCACCTCAGCCTCCCAAAGTGCTAGGATTACAGGCGTGAGCCACCGCCCAGCTGGGTGACTGGAATTCTTTTTTTTTTTTTTTTTTTTTGAGATGGAGTTTTTGCACCTGTTGCCCAGGCTGGAGTGCAATGGCACAATCTTGGCTCACCGCACTCTCTGCCTCCCAGGTTCAAGCGATTCTCCTGCCTCAGCCTCCTGAGTAGCTTGGATTACAGGCATGCCCAGCTAATTTTGTATTTTTAGTAGAGACAGGGTTTCTCCATGTTGGTCAGGCTGGTCTTGAACTCCCGACTTCAGGTGATCCTCCCGCCTCAGCCTCCCAAAGTGCTGGGATTACAGGCGTGCGCCACCGCACCTGGCTGGAATTCTTACAGTGTATCAGGGCTATTATACTAAACTGCATTCTTTTTTTTTTTTTTTTTTTTTTTTTTTGAGATGGAGTCTTGCTCTGTCACCCAGGCTGGAATGCAGTGGCGCAATCTCCGCTTGCTGCAGCCTCCACCTGCTGGGTTCAAGCAATTCTCCTGCCTCAGCCTGCTGAGTAGCTGGGACTATAGGTGAGTGTCATCACGCCTGGCTAATTTTTGTATTTTTAGTAGAGATGGGGTTTTGCTATGTGGGTCAGGCTGGTCTCAAACTCCTGACCTCAAGTGATCTGCCTGCCTTGGCCTCCCAAAGTGTTGGGATTACAGGCGTAAGCCACCATGCCCAGCCTGCATCCTCATTTTGGATGCTGTACTGTAGGAGTCAAAAGGTGGAAAGAGGGTGGGCGGAATTGTGTTTGTACTGACTCTGAATCAGAGATAAATTGCTGATAACCAGTTTGCTTTCCTGCTAAGCACAGGAAAGAACAGGCCTGAATGTTTTGGTTGTGGTTTTTATTAGGTATATATGTTTATGTATGGTAGAAATGAACATGCTCTGGCAGTATTTAGATAGGAATTTGACATCTTTTCCTTGATTTTGTTTGGGATTGTTTATATTACATCAGAAAACAGTGTACAGTACTTGAATAGCTTTAGTGTTAAGTGTTTTGGAGTCTTTAGTACTTCATAAGTAATATTTACACTACATGTTTTGGAGTGCTTTATGGAGTAGTAGTTTTTGCTTGAGCTGTAATGCATGGTCTCACTTGTCTTTTCTGCAAAAAAAAAAAAAAAAAAAGGTTAAAGTCCCACAATTATTAAGCATTCTTAAGTTAGGAGAGAATTTCTAAGGAGAGAAGTTTCTTGGTATTTATTTATTTTAACTCTGTTGATGAAAAAGCTTAGATCCAAAACAGTTGACAGCTTCTCTGGTATTTATGAACATTTTATTACCTATGTTAAGTAGGTGAGTAGCTTCAAGTTAATGCCAACAGTGTTGTCACGATCATGCAGTTTATTTATGGCAGAATATATAAATTTGAGACTATGGATTTGACTCGCTGTTCTGTTCTTACCTTCTGATATCTCACACGCCCAGCACTAGTGGCATAACTGGTTGCAGCTGAATATCTAAAGTGACGCTTTGGAAGTGTAACAGTGATCCCTAGTAGAACAATTGCTAGGTTAGATGCTATCTTGTACCATGTGCTCTTTCTGAAATAGATTTTTATTATTTTAGTCATGGATTCAATACGAATATTTTAATTTATTTGTGTTGTGACAGCATAGCTAATTATTAATATTCATTTAATTTTTCCCCCTACTTCATATAAAAGTTATATTTTAATGAAGAATTTAAGACTACCTGTATATTTGCTTTGGGGAGAAGAGTACCAGTGTTATGTAACCTCAATGTATTATTACAGTGTGAATGTGGGCAGGGCGAGGTGGCTCATGCCTGTAATACCAGCACTTTGGGAGGCCTGAGGAAGGCAGATCACTTGACGTCAGGAGTTTAGGAGTTTGAGACCAGCTTGGCCAGCATGGTGACACCCTGTCTCTACTAAAAATACAAGTCAGCTGGGCATGGTGGGCGCCTATAATCCCAGCTACTTGGGAGGCTGAGGCATGAGAATCTCTTGAACCTGGGAAGTGGAGTCTGCAGTGAGTTGAGATCGTGCCACTGCACTCTAGCCTGGGCAACAGAGCAAGACTCTATCTCAAAAAAAAAAAAAAATGGAATTGATTCCTTTTAGATTTTTTTCAAAGATGATATTGATAGAACCAGGATCTTTTCTGAAGGCCTTTGGAATATGTATTCTAAATCTGCCTGTTCACAATGATTCATTATTTTGGGATTATTTTCTTTTTCTTTTTTGTGAGATGGAGTCTTGCTCTGCCGCCCAGGCTGGAGTGCAGTGGTGTGATCTCGGCTCACTGCAAGCTCTGCCTCTTGGGTTCACGCCATTCTCCTGCCTCAGCCTCCCAAGCAGCTGGGACTACAGGCGCCTGCCACCACGCCTGGCTATTTTTTTTGTATTTTTAGTAGAGACGGGGTTTCACCGTGTTAGCCAGGATGGTCTCAATCTCCTGACTTCGTAATCCGCCTGCCTCGGCCTCCCAAAGTGCTGGGATTACAGGCGTGAGCCACCATGCCTGGCCTATTTTCATATTTAGAAAGGAAAAAAGTTAATTCTTTTTTTATTGTTATTCTAAAAATACTTACTTGCTGAAAGGATTCTTTTCCTTCAGATTTTTACCTTTGGCACCCTTCGGTTGCATATGAACAATGGTTTAGGCAGGGGTTTAGGAAACAAATCATGGATTAGATCTCATTAAAAAATGTATTTCCTTTGGAGGTTAAAAAAAAAAGTGAATGTGAACTAGAATTATCAACGCCTATAGGTACTTATTGTGTTGTTTAAAAAAACATGTATAATAATTACTGTTCTTCATATTTATTCTGTCAGATGGTGTTGAAACTCTGGATTCTGGATGGCTGACATGTCAGACTGAAATAAGATTACGTTTGCATTATTCTGAAAAACCTCCTGTGTCAATAACCAAGAAAAAATTAAAAAAATCTAGATTTAGGTATGACCATGTTTATGTGTTACTTAGGCCATTTGTTTTCACTAATGCTGTAGATTTCAGATTCAATTGGTTTTAGCCTTTAAGTGTACAGTTTGGGATAATGTTACATATTCTAGTAACTACAGGGCTTTGTAATAGTGAACTACTTATCCCCGCTCAGATTGCTACTGTTGCAGTTAGTCTTAATTTCTACATGTAGAACCAGAAAACATTTATTTATATAGATAAGTGGTTTTCTAAGCTTATGTATTTTTATAGTTTCTATTTAAATTTTCATAGTGTAGCAATAGTTTGTTGTAAAATTGATATAATGTGTCAGGCGTGTTGGCTCACGCCTGTAATCCCAGCACTTTGGGAGGCCAATGGGCGCGGTGGCTCACAACTGTAATCCCAGCACTTTGGGAGGCCGAAGTGGACAGATCACACGAGGTCAGGAGTTCAAGACCAGACTGGCCAACATGGTGAAACCACGTCTCTACTAAAAATACAAAAATTAGCTGGGCATGCTGTTGGGCGCCTGTAATCCCAGCTGCTTGGGAGGCTGAGGCAGGAGAATCGCTTGAACCCGGGAGGCAGAAGTTGCAGTGAGCCGAGATCGCACCACTGCATTCCAGGCAGAGCGAGACTCTGTCTCAAAAAAAGAAAAAATTGATATAATGGAAATGATTGTCTGCTACATAAGAATGCCATAAAGAGAAAATATTTTTTGGAAATATTCTTCAGTGTTCTAAATTTTATTTTGTCTTGAAAATGAAAAATTTTCCACACAGGAGAAAATTTTTGAATATTATATGTGTTTAATAATATATATATTTTTTCTTTTGAGAGAGGATCTGGCCGTGTCACCCAGGTTGGAGTACAGTGGTGCAATCTCGGCTCACTGCAACCTCCACCTCTCAGGCTCAAGTGATCCTCCCACCTCAGCCTCCCGAGTAGCTGGGACTACAGGCATGTGACACATGCCTGGATAATTTTTATATTTTTTGCAGATGGGGTTTCACCATGTTGCCTAGGCTGGTCTCAGACTTCTGAGCTCCAGCAATCCTCCCGCGTCAGCTTCCCAAAGTTCTGGGATTACAGGTGTGAGCCACTGGCCCAGCCCTAGATTTATTTATTTTTTTTTAATGAAAGAATCAACAACCTTAGTAGGCATAATGGTCATTTATCCCATTTTAATACTTTGCAAAAATATGTGTAGATAATAACATCAGTATTTTATAAAACACACCTAATTCCTTTACCTGTAGTATGTGTAATCTTTGCATAATACATTATTTTTGTTATTCGAAGATTTAGCATATTTGGGGGCACTTTAAAATGTAGAATTTAGGCAACATTTGTATGAGTTTTTCTTTTCTGCCACTTCTTGCATCTCATTATTTTTTGTATTACGTAGGGTGAAGCTGACACTAGAAGGCCTGGAGGAAGATGACGATGATAGGGTATCTCCCACTGTACTCCACAAAATGTCCAATAGCTTGGAGATATCCTTAATAAGCGACAATGAGTTCAAGTGCAGGCATTCACAGCCGGAGTGTGGTTATGGCTTGCAGCCTGATCGTTGGACAGAGTACAGCATACAGACGATGGAACCAGACAACCTGGAACTAATCTTTGATTTTTTTGAAGTGAGTAGTTACTGCAGTGAGGGGATTGAGAAAGAATGCAGGGACAAGCTTATTTTAACGTTGGTTTTGATTTTTATTTTAATCTAATTTGTGTAAAGCTGACTTTTTAGAGGTATGCTCTTCTGTACAGTTAAGCTTAAAAAATTTAGAGTTGTCATCTTCAAGTACTATTAAGAATATAATTAAGAGAACAGCAGTATTGATGTTTCCAATCAAGACCAGATGTCTTTGATGCCTGTATGCTAAATAATCTAAATGTAAATGAATTGTATCCAAAGGAAACATCAGTGGTAAATAGAGACCAGGGCAGGCTTTGTACCTCTTGGCGGGCATCCCGATGTAACAAGCGTGATTGAGTTCTCACTATGATGGAAGCCTGTCATTTATTGAGGTACTTTATTAGGATTTGTTGATGGGACTGACTTGCAACTTGATATTGTAAATATGTAATGAAATTATAAAGCTTGTGCCAGGTTATTGACAATCTGTGCTGCTAACTTTCTGGAGCTACATGTGATACTTACACTAGTGCTTGTAGACCACTGGCTGTTCATATTTCCCCAACACATAATACTTGGTACATCCCCTAAGGTCCTTACTGCTGTGGGCCTGGCTCGGTAGTGGTATGTAGTGGTTTCCTTACCCTCTAGCTCCACCTCCACACCCATTTATACTAGATTAGAGTTGAAATCTTGGAGGGTAGGGAATATGTCTTGACCACCAGTAGCCCCCAGCCAGTTTCTTGAGAACAACAGAATTCAGAATGGATTTAAAAAAATCTAATCTTAAGCAGTAAGATCTGTGGGACTGTATTATAAAAGTATGAAATTTTGATGACTTCTTTCTTTCTTTTTCTTTCCTTTTTTCTTTTCCTTTTTTTTTTTTTCTGGAGAGAGGGTCTTGCTCTGTTGCGCAGTCTGGAGTATAGTGACATGATCATGGCTCACTGCAGCCTCAGTCTCCTGGGTGCAAGTGATCCTCATGCCTCAGCCTCTCAAGTAGCTGGGACTACAGGTGTGTACCACCACACCCAGCTAATTTAAAAAAAACTTTTTTGGCCGGGCGCGGTGGCTCATGCTTGTAATCCCAGCACTTTGGGGGGCCAAGGCAGGCGGATCACGAGGTCAAGAGTAAGAATACAAAAATTAGCCAGGCGTGTTGGCACGTGACTGTAATCCCAGCTACTCGAGAGGCTGAGGCAGGAGAATTGCTTGAACCTGGGAGGCGGAGGTTGCAGTGAGCCAAGATCACACCACTGCACTCCAGCCTGAGTGACAGAGCAAGACTCCATCTCAGAAAAACAAAAAAACAAAAAAACAACTTTTTTTTTGTTGTTGAGATGGGGTCTTTGTTGCCCAGGCTGGTCTTGAACTCCTGGGCTCAAGCAATCCTCCTGCCTCGGCCCCTCAAAGTGCTGGGATTGCAGGTGTGAGCCTCTGCTCCTGGCCTGAACATTTTCTTGTTGCTTCCTTTTAATAAACCTACCTTTTAATAAATTATATCTTGAATGTCCTACCTTCCCTTTACTTTGTTTAGCATTTTTTGTAATAGCGTTTTGTTCATAGACTAGGCTGATAAAATATCCAGTGTAATCTCAAAGTGAGTATAGTATTTGGTTTCCTAGAGAGTTCCTATCCCATGTGACACTTGTGTAGAAACATTTTTAGAGAATATGTTAAAAATTCACTACAAATATATCTTAGTCTTACAACAACATAAAAGTGATTAGAAATTTTCGAGCAGTGCTTTAAACTGAATGAGACTCTGTCTCAAAACAATATATATATTTTAAAATGTACAGAGAAAATGTATTTAATCATAGAGAAGCCATCAAGTCACTTGAATATAAATTTGATTATATCTCTTATCAGTTCTACCCCAGAGATTCTCAGTTGACTTTAAGTGAGGTTTTTGATCTTTAAATTGAAAATATTGAATTTTTTTTTTTTTTTTTTTTTTTGAGATGGAGTGTTGCTCTGTTGTCCAGGCTGGAGTGCAGTGGTACGATCTCAGCTTACCACAGCCTCCACCTCCCGGATTCAAGTGTTTCTCCTGCATTAGCCTCCCGAGTAGCTGGGACTACTGCCATGCGCCACCATCCCCGGCTAATTTTTTGTATTTTTAGTAGAAACGGGGTTTCACTATGTTAGCCAGACTAGTCTCAAACTCCTGACCTCGTGATCTGCCTGCGTCGGCATCCCAAAGTGCTGGGATTACAGACGTGAGCCACTGACCCCGGCCGAAAATACTGAAGTTTTTATGAAAAAAAAATATATATACACATTTCATATATAGAAGATATATATGTGTGTGTGTGTGTGTATATATATGTATGTATGTAATGTAGTAGTTTAAAAATTAAGATTATTTTAAATCTCATTTTTTCAGGAAGATCTCAGTGAGCACGTAGTTCAGGGTGATGCCCTTCCTGGACATGTGGGTACAGCTTGTCTCTTATCATCCACCATTGCTGAGAGTGGAAAGAGTGCTGGAATTCTTACTCTTCCCATCATGAGCAGAAATTCCCGGAAAACAATAGGCAAAGTGAGAGGTAAGGTTGAAGACACTGCCAAATAACCCAAGGTTAAGTTAGAATTTTAATTAGTTTCAAATTAAGTATTTGATAATGATAAAGATGAAATTAATAATTTGCTTTAGTATCAATTTAAGGAGCATGTCTGTTACATTTTGAATCTTGTTTTTTTTTCTGTTTGACAGAAACTGATAAAGCTGACTTGAGTGGTATTTAAATATAATGCAGCTCATAATGGCCCTTTTAATCATTTTTATTTTTGTTCCTCCCTCTTTTTTCCTATGAAAGTTGACTATATAATTATTAAGCCATTACCAGGATACAGTTGTGACATGAAATCTTCATTTTCCAAGTATTGGAAGCCAAGAATACCATTGGATGTTGGCCATCGAGGTGCAGGAAACTCTACAACAACTGCCCAGTAAGTTGAATATTTGAGTAGGATTAGCAGTTGGTGTAGCTTATGTTTGGTAGAGTTACACTGGTTTTCTCAGCAAAGGTCAAATGATGTTTTTATTATTTACCAAGGGAATTTAGTGTAATTTGGTAATTGGGGTTAGAGACCAACCTTAAGATTCTGGTCAGTTTTTTAATATATCTACTGAATTGATAAGGAGGAAGACATTAAAAGTAGAAAGGCAGGAAGGAAAGCTTGATGCAGAAAGCTTTGGGAGCATCAGTGTGTGTGTCTGTGTCATGGTCCTTACTTTTGACGTGTTGCCCTCTCTGAGTCTGAGTTTCCGCATCTATAAAATGGAAAGATTTGGACAACATTATCCCATGTCTAGAAAAGTGTGACTAAACTCAAGGAATATTAGTTAACTTGGACCTCAACCGAAAGATGCTCTGTCTTTTCAACAGACATTAGATTGTAGCCTGGAATAGTTGTCTTCCCCTTCTACTTTTGTAAGTTTATTTAATTACCAGTGCGATAGCTCATGCCACAGATTTTCTACTGTAAATTTTAATCCCTCCCCATTTTATTTTAAAGTGATGCGTGGAGAACATTAGGATTTTTTAATTTTAAGGTCTATAAAAAAATAACTATTTAAGGAAGAAGCACCCTCACCTGCCCCCACCTTTTTTATTTGTTTGTTTTTGAGACAGAGTCTCTGTCGTTCAGGCTGGAGTGCAGTGGCACATTCTTGGCTCACTGCAGCCTCAATTTCCGGAGCTCAAGCCATTCTCCCACCTCAGTCTCCGCAGTGTCTGGAACCACAGGCACGTGGTACCATGCCCAGCTATTTTTTTGGTATTTTTCTGTAGAGACCAGGTCTCACCTTGTTGCCCAGGCCAGTCTTGAACTCCTGAACTCAAGTGATCTGCCTGCCTCAGCCTCCCAAAGTGCTGGGGTTACAGGCGTGAGCCACCGCAACTTCTCAGGCCCCATCTTAAACAATACATTTTCCCCCTTTCTGTTCTTATTATTAATAGAGTTTCCATACTTCTATCCTGTGTGTGTGTCAGTTGTTTCTCATTCCCCCACAGTCTGCCAGTATTAAGTCCTTTGGAGGCTGTATTGCAAGGAGCAGGTTTCTATGTCTCTATTTCTTCTGCCATTGAAAAGGATTGTTTTTATTGAACACTTTGCATGTCTCCAAGAAAAAAGTCCATAGTACAAGGCAAGTGTATGTTGTGTTGGCTATGTCAGTATTCAGCTTGTAAATATCTATCATTGTTAGAGCTTGCATTTAAGGAATAAATTCCTAGTGACAGCCATAGTCATATTTTGGGGATGTCAAAATTGGCCTCAAAATACGGAATAAGTACCATTTCCCATTGTTGAAAGTACACTTTGCTTCTTTACTACATTTGTTTCTTTATCTTCTCTATAGTCTATGATAACTGTATTTCTTCTTTTCAGGCTGGCTAAAGTTCAAGAAAATACTATTGCTTCTTTAAGAAATGCTGCTAGTCATGTAAGTAACCTTTAAACAACTTTAGACTGCTGAGGTAGAGAAATATGGATCAGGGAGTCTCCTCCAGTTTTTATTAATAGTTAGGGGAATATCTCTTGGCATTTATATTCAGATCCATGGTGAAGATCGGGATGAAGACAATAGAACCATAAGCATCTTTTCTTTTTTTTGAGACAGGGTCTTGTTCTGTCACCTGGGCCTGGAATGCAATGGTGCGAACATGGCTCACTGCAGCCTCAACCTCCTGGGCTCAGGCATTCCTCCCACCTCAGCCTCCGTAGTAGTGGGACTAGAGGCATGTGCCACCATGCCTGGCTAATTTTTAAATTTTTTTTTTCTTTTGTAGATTCAGGGTCTCACTGTGTTGCTCAGGCTTGTTTCAAACTCCTGGGCTCAAGCGATCCTCCCGCCTCAGCCTTCCTAAGTACTGGGATTACAGACATCAGCCACTGTGCCCAGCCAGCATCCTTTTTTGAGATAATAAATTTTGAGTAATTGAGACAAAAGAAAGTTCCCACTAAGCATTGGTTTTCACTACCTGAATAATGTGCTTATTCAGATACTCACTTTGGAAAAAATGCCTTTAGAAAGATTTGATGGGACAGGCGTGGTGGCTCACGCCTGTAATCCCAGCACTTTGGGAGGCCGAGATGGGCAGATCACCTGAGGTTAGGAGTTCAAGACCAGCCTGGCCAACATGGTGAAACCCAGCCTGTACTAAAAATACAAAAAATTAACCTGGCGTGGTGGCCCGCGCCTGTTATCCCAGCTACTTGGGAGACTGAGGCAATTCAAGAATTGCTTGAATCTGGGAGGTGGAGGTTGCTGTGAGCTGAGATCATGCCACCGTTTTCCAGCCTGGATGACAGAGTGAGACTCAGTCTCAAAAAAGAAAAAAAAGAAGGGAAGATTTGATGGTGATTTTATGTAACACTTGAAAGAAGTGTATCAGCTGAGTGTGGTGGCTCATACCTATAGTCCCACCTACTTGGGAGTCTGAGGCTGGAGCTTTGCTGGAGCCCAGGAGTTTGAGGCTACAATGAGCTATGATCCATCCAGTGCACTCCAGCCTGGGTGACAGAATTGGACTCTATCTCTTTTAAAAAATAAATAAATAAAAAAGTATCAGTTTCCTCCCTTGCATACCAACTTGTCTTCCTTAACTCCTTTTTTTTTTTAATCCAGTTAGAGTCTGTTTTTTAGCTGTTAGTATTTTCAGCAACTGCAACTTGGACATTTTTAATCAATAACCTGAGATTTTTCTCCCCTATTCCTCTGTACTTGTCTGGACCGCCTCACATTCCAAAGTGAAACTAGGGGAAAAATGGAGGAACGTCTCATTTTTTAATTTCCACTTTTTCCACAGTGTACTCCATATGCCCTCTACTTTGCCTTGTAAAAAATAATTCGGGAAGTAAATTGGTTAGTCAGTGTTTAGCTTTATTACTTACATGAACTAACATCTATTCTAAGGTGTACTTTTAAAATATTTTAACCTCTTGGAAATTGGAATGGGTTTACAACTTAGCTTTGAGTCATAATTTGACAGCTTATTTCCCCCTCTTAGTGGTATATAAAATAATGCATTTTAAAATTCATGACATCTTGAATTGATTATAATTTTAATGTTTAAAATGTTAGTAGATTGTTTTATCTTTCTGTTGAAAATATGATATTTATTAGTATTATTAGGCTGTAGTTTATAATTAATTTGGAACCAGTTTTACTGTCATAGCTAGTCTAAACATCATTTCATTAGCTATAAACGTGATGGCTTGGTCACCCAGGCTGGAGTGCAGTGGCAGGATCATAGCTCACTATAGCCTCAACCTCCTGGGCTCAAGTGATCCTCCTGCTTTGGCCTCTCAAGTAGCTGGGACCACAGGCATGTGTCATCATACCTGGCTAATTGTTGTATTTTTTGTAGAGACAGGATCTCACTATGTTGCTCAGGCTGGTTTCGAACTTGTGGGCTCAAGCGATCCCCTCACTTGGCCTCCCTAAGTGCTAAGATTACAGGCATGAGCCATCATGCCGGTGTGATGACTCTGTTAAATTTTTTTTTTTTTTTTGGATGGAGTTTTGTTCTGTCACTCAGGCTGGAGTGCAGTGGCATGATCTTGGCTCACTGCAACCTCCACCTCCTAGGTTCAAGCGATTCTCCTGTTTCAGCCTCCCGAGTAGCTGAGATTACAGGTGTTTGCCACCATGCCCAGCTAATTTTTGTAATTTTAGTAGAGATGGGGTTTCGCCATGTTGGCCAGGCTGGTCTTGAACTTCTTACCTCAGGTGATCTGACTGCCTCAGCCTCCCAAAGTGCTGGCATTATAGGCGTGAGCCACTGCACCCTGCCAATAATTTTTAGATATGTGCTTTTTGAGAGAGGATTTCATTAAGCCTTTTTCTTCCATATTCTAATGAAATCCTTTATAACTCACAAGGATCACATTTTCAGATGTGTTATTTTAATTATTATTGGCTTATTTTAATGTGAAATACATATCTATGAAGATGTTTCGGTCTGTTATTGGCTTATTATTTAAACCTCACAATGAATTTTGGGATTAAGTTTTGTCTTCTACTAAAATTATTTTCTATAAGGATTATGGTTGTCTAAA
This sequence comes from Pan paniscus, assembly GCF_029289425.2. Classification (NCBI taxonomy): domain Eukaryota; kingdom Metazoa; phylum Chordata; class Mammalia; order Primates; family Hominidae; genus Pan; species Pan paniscus. The sequence goes on along the minus strand of NC_073270.2, from coordinate 6,502,013 downwards.
ACCAAAAAAATTAGAAAGCTACAACTTAAAATGTTTAATAGTTAGAACTACTTGGGAATGGTAGGGTTTGTCCTCTCTGGTAGAAAGGGTTTTGGTATTGTCTTGTTTAAAATAAGAGGTGCTAAGTTTCCCGCTTCAGAAGTCTCCAAGGAAGCAGGCTTCCTTGCCAGACTCTTGAACTCCTTTGACTCTAGTCTGTGATCCCTGTGTATTCCCAAGTTGAGTTCTACCCCTTGACAACTTAGAGCTAGTGTAAGGGGTAGAAATGCACCCATCTTTTCAGTAAAGTAGTGTTACAGAATTTTCAAACCTTGCTTCCTTCTATCGCAGCTGGCCTTCTTTCAGAAAAGGTACATATTTGTATGTCAGTTTATGACATACAGACTTTAACTGAATTAATTCATGGGGGTGAGTGGATCTGCCTTTTTCTGTCTTTCTTTCTTTCTTTTTTTCTTTAATTTCAGTCCTGCTCCTTCTCTGTGGATCTGCTTTTTAGAAATTTGGCTTTAACTATAATTCATGTCTTCCTCATTTGTTTGGCTTTCATTAGGAAACCGGACATGAGCATCATCTTTTTCCTGTTTCTGTTGTCTCTGTCTGTTCATCAGCAGTTATGGCTTCCTCTTTCATTCAGTACTGACATTTTGCTGAGAAAGGCTGTACAGTGGACTGCTCAGGTGCCCTAAGGAGCCGAGCTAAGGCACTTTGCAGCTTATTCCTTCCCTCACTGAATCTTTCATGTTAGCTGTGCAGCTAAGGTTTGCAGGGGCAGTGGGCAGCAATGTGTGGGATCCCTGAGCTCAGGGCTTTTGTTGGGTTCCTTTTCTGCCAATAGCAGTTGCAGAAGTAACAGCCCCGAAGGCTGTCTCACTGCCACTGCGGTGCCTCTGAGTGTTTTGAAGTGAATCTGTGTCCGTTTTTTTTTTTGCCAGGAAAAAGTAGCTGTGCTTTTGCAAAAGAGAAAAGCCATTGTTTTAAGAGAATACATTACTTTTTAGAAAAAGTTTGTACAGGTCCGTAATTTTATAGTGAACAAAAATTTCTTATGTTCTTGCAGTTTGAGAGGTACTGTGTACCAGGCAATGTTTTTCAAATACTTGCTTCCTTCTGTCAGGGTGCAGCCTTTGTAGAATTTGACGTACACCTTTCAAAGGACTTTGTGCCCGTGGTATATCATGATCTTACCTGTTGTTTGACTATGAAAAAGGTATGTTGAAATTTCTTCATTTCAAACTCTTAATGTTAAGTAAAAGGTTTAAAAACTAGGAAGTTTTTTTTATATTTTTAATTACTTATTAAATAGAATTGGTTAATTCATTTTCTTGGTGAATTACTGCCAGTCCTTCCCTCTCATGCTCTTGCAACATTGAGACAGTGATGAGATGGGAATACTGCCTTCCTAGAGTAGGGTCTCTATTGCTGAAAATACTTTATTTTGTTACAAAAAAGGGACATTCCAGGTGGTTTCTGTAGTGGTCTGTCTGTGCTACTATATTGAGGCAGGAGAGGAAGATATCATAGTGTTTGTTTTCTAGGATTCCAGCTGTTTCTGCTTCAAGCTTCTTCAATTAATAAGGCTAGTGAGCCACAGTGAAAAATTCAAAAAGAGGTTTGGAGTTAGATGGTGGAGGGCCTCAGTGAAGAGGTTTAGACTCAAGAACTAGGGGGGTAGGAAATACTTTTTAGCTGAAAAGGGAAATGTTCAAGACTAATGTTTTGGTAGCTGATGAAATAGGAATTTCAGAGGACAGAGACTGCAGGCAGGGTGAGCAGCAATGTGGGCTACAGGAAAGGTAAGCCTGAATTGGAGTGGGGGACCAGAAGAATGGAGAAGAGGGCATAATGGGGGGTGAGGGGGATCCAGAATGAGATTTAAAAACTTATATAGCTTTAAAAAAACTGTAATTGTTTTTGTACAAACATAATCATGATAATGATATAGTCCCTAAACGTCAGTATACTATGTAACCAAGTGATTTCTCGGGGACTTAGACTCTAAAACTGTGTTGGGTATTAATTTCCAACTGAGTTGATTTAAAGTTAGTCTAGTTGGCTAACATCACTGTACCAGATACTGTCTGTTGTATTAAAGAGTGTGACAAGGACCCTGGCACCACCTGCTGGTGAATTTTAATCAGAGTTCCTAGGGGTTGGATTATTATGATGTATATATTATGTATAGGAAAGGACCCTTTTGTTTCTGCGAAATAGTATTAGGAGAAAGAAGGAAGAAAGGAAGGAAGGGGAGGGGAGGGGAGGAAGGGAGGAAAGGAAGGAGGTGCATCTATTCAGATTACATGAGTAGAGTGACCAAACACATGGAACAGGTTGTTTTAGTCATGGAAGAACATTAATGAAAAGATAAATGAGAAAGAGTGAAGTGATAAATGATCTTATTAGCCAAGATTGAGATTAATTGATCTAGCTGCAATTTATTTATTTATTTATTTGAGACCGAGTCTCGCTCTGTCGCCTAGGCTGGAGTGCAGTGATGTGATCTTGGCTCAACCTCCACCTCCTGGGTTCAAGCGATTCTCCTGCCTCAGCCTCCTGAGTAGCTAGGACTGCAGACTCCTAAGTAGCTGGACCAAGCCCAACTAATTTTTGTATTTTTTAGTAGAGACGGGGCTTCACCATGTTGGCCAGGCTGGTCTCAAACTCTTGACCTCAGGTGATCCGCCCATCTCAGCCTCCCAAAGTGCTGGGATTACAGATGTGAGCCACTGCACCCGGCCAAGCTACAGTTTACTTCTGAAAATCAATGAGAGTTCAAATATTACTAATGCCCCATTTTCACCAGGCTATATCTTGATCTGAAGTTGAACCTGAATGAGTTAATTGAGAAATGAAAGCAATGAACTTTTATACTGAATTTTGATTTTTAAGCTGGTGTTTTTCTTATAAGAACAATTCATCTTCATTAGAAAAAATATAAGTATTTCAGAAGATTATGAAATGAGAAATAAATCTTTCCTGTTTTTCCTTGTTCTCACTGTCTTACTTTTAATAGTTTCTTGTGTATTCCAGAAAAACTTTATGCATGTACAGGTTCATACCAATGTACATGAATGAATATATATGTGATGGATTTTAGTATATTTGTTGGACAGATGATTTATTGGTGATACCTTAATTCATTTCCTGTAGAAGTGCCTTCAACAGAGTGACATTGATCATTTGATAGACATTAAAACCTAATACAACAGATTTGCTTGTGGGGGAAACACGATAGCTCAGAGTGCTTAAGTATTATGGTTTATAGCTAATCAGACAATTTTTTCATGACATTTGGTGTGTCTGCTGTTTTTAATCAAATGTTTAAAAGTCTTCGAAAAGATTAGAAACTTACAGAAATAAATTTTATATAGTACTTTCATATTGATTTCTAGTCACGTAGTATGGATAAGTATCAAAGAAAATGGGCCGGGCGCGGTGGCTCACGCCTGTAATCCCAGCACTTTGGGAGGCCGAGGCGGGCGGATCACGAGGTCAGGAGATCGAGATCATCCTGGCTAACACGGTGAAACCCCGTCTCTACTAAAAATACAAAAAAAAAAATTAGCCGGGCGTGGTAGCGGGCGCCTGTAGTCCCAGCTACTCGGGAGGCTGAGGCAGGAGAATGGCGTGAACCCGGGAGGTGGAGCTTGCAGTGAGCCGAGATCGCGCCACTGCACTCCAGCCTGGGCGACAGAGCGAGACTCCGTCTCAAAAAAAAAAAAAAAAAAAAAAAAAGTATCAAAGAAAATGTATAGACAGCATAACAGGAAGTAGGGGAGATGACTGACTTCTGGTTCTATCCTCAGCTGTCTTCAGCGCTACAGCTTTCTCCCAGCTGCATTTTCCTTCCAGGTATTCTACACTGCAATAAAAATGAAAGCCAGAATATAAGGGCTGGGAGGTGGTGTTAGGTTAGAAGGGCTGTCCTGCATGGGCTCAGTATGGCTACTAACAGTTATTCTCATTGTTGAGTAAATAGAGTTGCTAGGCCTGTCTAGTGTAAGCATTCAGTAATAATTTAGGGCTCACTTTTCTCTTAATTTTCTTTATTCTTTCTTTTTCTTTCTTTCTTTTTTTTTTTTTTTTTTTTAGAAATTTGATGCTGATCCAGTTGAATTATTTGAAATTCCAGTAAAAGAATTAACATTTGACCAACTCCAGTTGTTAAAGGTATTAATAATAACATGAAATGTAAATTATCCCTTAGCTTTAGGACTATTGTACTTGCTTGTATATGGTTATGTTCTCTTTGCACATGGGGATGACTGTTAAATTTAATGTGTAGACTGTGTGCTTTGGTATTCTGTTCTGTTTGGGAGAAGGGTTCTGTATTGATCCAGCTGTCTTCTCCAACCATTTCCATGGACCCCACTGGTTTTTGTATTTATGAAGGAACGAACTAGACCATAAGTTTTTGTAGGCCATAGTGGCTAGTCCTTCTCATTCATAATCTTTAGGTTGCTTCTGTTCTGCAGTAGCCCTTCTTCATATAATGGTCATTATTTTACAATAGGCCTTTTATGCAATAGTTGGTAAATATATGTTAATTTCCAATACCTTTGAATATTTTGTATCATGTAATTTTACATGGTATCTCTTCCTATCCCTATTAGGAACCTAAATAAATGCATGATTCCCTATTAACAGTTATCTAGTGAAGAATTTTTATATTCTTCCCTAATTGAGTATTTGATCATTATCTTACATGTGTATGCACATATAAAATATATACAGTGGCTAGTGCTTATTCTTATTAAACTGATAGTTCTACGTTTTATAGGCTTTTTTATCTTGCTAGTTTTTCAAGATATTTTCTGTTAACCATCTCTTCATAAACTAAGGCTTCCTTTCTGATTTCATTTTGTTTGTGTGCTTTCTAGCTCACTCATGTGACTGCACTGAAATCTAAGGATCGGAAAGGTATGTACCAATATGGAAACACTGTTTTCCTTTTGTAGTTAGCATTAATAGGATTTTTAAACTCGATTTTAGCACATACTTGATACTTGGTCACTTTTATGAGTATAATACTGGGCCTTCTAAAAGTAATTTTATAGCTCGGAAATGAATTTGCATTTGTTTTCTACTAAATATATATCATGTGTATAGTAACCATTGCATTGCTTTTCTTAGCTTGATGATCAAAGTGTTAATACCTATCAATCTTTCCAAACATTCTTAACCATTACAAAGTAGAAAGTAAATCAACTATAGAATCCGGCTACAGGGTCAATTTGAACCAGCTCTTCATTTACCTGTTATGACCGTGGGCAAGCTTTGTCCTGCCTACCACATCCCTTTATAATTTCACTTCACTTTTCTACTCCCATAGAAATTAATGGCTGTGCCATTCATATGAGGCTTATTGTATTCATTTTAAATCCTTTATTTTCATATATGTCCTGTCTTTTCAACTAGAGTGTTAGCCCCTCACGGGTAGGAAAATGTTTTTATATTCCCAGAGACTGATGGTGCTGTACATATAGTAGGTGTACTATAGATATAGGTGTTTATCTGTAATTGTGATAACCATACAGTTTTAATATCTTTATAAAGATTGTGAAGTGCTTAAGACCAAAGATTATCCCCACCCAGAGCATAAACGTAACTATATAGGCTTATAGATATTTTATGAGTCTTAGTAATAAAATGAATTTTACCTTTAGTTTATTCTACTGGAAAATTATACATGATTTTGTCTTTGAATTTGTAATACAGGTTTTGTGTGTGCGTTTTTAAGAAAAACTTGATATTTTAATTTTTTCCACTTTTGGAAAATAATTCTTTTTTTAGTCTATATTGATTAATTGATAATAACAAAAGCACAATAGTTGCTGTATATTCTCTTAATTTGTAATTTCTGAGCTGATTTTAGTATTTCAAATAGTAGTCTTAGCAAAATCACACAACTCTTAATTCTCTGGAGAAATAGCAAAATCACAGCTTATGACTACATTTTAAAGAGTAGTACTTTAGTACAAATTTTATAAGAAAATAATCACTCTTGGGTCTACAGACTGGTGTCTATTAATCGTTGCAAACTGGTTTTCATGATGCTTATTTAGAAAATGGGTTTTTGATGTTTAATACATACAAGAGCCTTTTAAAAATACTGTATATAGGGACTGGACACGGTGGCTCACTCCTGTAATCCCAGCAGTTTTGGAAGCCGAGTTGGGAGAATTGCTTGAGGCCAGGAGTTCAAGATCAGCCTGAGCAACTAGACCTCATTTCTACAAAAAAATTTTAAAAATGAGCTGGATGTGGTAGTGCATGTCTGTGGGCATAGCTACTCGGGAGTCTGAGGCTGGAGGATCAATGCTTGAGCCTGCTTGAGTTTGAGGCTACATTGAGCAATGATCATTTCACTGTGTTCCAGCCTAGATGACAGAGTGAGACCCTACCTCTATTAAAAAAAAAAAGGGATCTCAGAGTTACTTATGCTCTCGCACTTGCTCACACACACACTCTCTTTCTCTTTCCCTGTTTTTTTTTTTTGGCGCTAAGGATTTAAGAAAGCTCTTAGTGATATAGTGGTATTTTATTTACTGAGATTTTGTGTTTTAAAATTTCAGAATCTGTGGTCCAGGAGGAAAATTCCTTTTCAGAAAATCAGCCATTTCCTTCTCTTAAGATGGTAAGTTATTGAGGAAAACCAAGGCAAGGCTATCATTAACTTTGTTATGTATGAATAATTTACTTTTGTTTCTTAAAAGGATCCTAAAAAGGCTGTGTTAAAGACAATGTTAATATGAATTTATCATCATTGGTGCATGGAGAAGATACTTTGTGTGTTTGTGTGTGTGTGTGTGAGTGACAATCCCACTTTGACATCTAGGCTGAGTGCAGTGGTGTGATCAGGGCTCACTGCAGCCTCAACTTCCTTGGCTCAAGTGATCCTCCCACCTCACTCAGTCTCTCAAATAGCTGGAACTGCAGGTGTGCACCACCATGCCTGGCTAATTTTTTTATTTTTTTGTAGAGATGGTCTCACCTTGTTGCCGAGGCTGGTCTCAAGGGAATTCAAACCTCTGGACTTATGCTGTCCCCCAGCCTCAGACTCCCCAAGGGTTGAGAATACAGGCATGAGCCAACACACCCAGCCAATAAGATTCATTCTTGTGTAGTATACTTGTGCTGCTTTTTTTCTTTCCCCAAGAGTAACTTCTACTCAAATAAATAAAAATTCCCATCTCAGTATGGTAATTTGGTAAGAGTAGCAAATCCATATATTTCTGTTTATAAATGGGAAGGAGAGGGCACAGGTATAGGAGTGAGAGAAAGGTGATGGTGGGAGAGGCAGCTTTTGTTTTTTTTTTTTAACAATATTTTAAACTGTTCCTTAGTTTTGAGAGGGAAGCGAGTTTCTTCAACCAAAGAAAATAAGTGCCCCTCTTACTTAAGATGATATTGAAATTTCAGAAATTCACTCTGAAAAAATAGATCTTCACACAAAAACTAGCATGAAGACTTAAAAACTAGATACAATTTAATACGGGAACACCCTTGACAGCATCAGGAAAGCCCACACAGATGCCAAGGAGATGCTGGCTCTGCTTTTGTTCCACCGACTCCAGTTTCTAAATTCTGGTCTTTCTCATTGTCTTTTTCTGCTCGTGTCAGGTATAGTAGATTTCTTAGGCAAAAATAGGTAATTTTAGTTTACTATTATGTGGAAATTCTTATTTGGGGAGTGGAGCTTATTAGCTTGATGGGTTTTATCTAGTATATTAGCTACTTGCTAAAACGTGTATATAAATGTATATATGATTTAGAAAGGAAAGAAGTGACTATAATGAAGGTTTTGTTAAAATATTTAGGTATGTATTTCTTGAGGGGTTCATAAAACAATCTAAATCATTAAAATCTCAGTGGTTAAAGGTAAATTAAGTATTGATTATTCACTCTGCAAAAAGGATGCTAAAAGAGAGCCCCTGCAATGAACATTATCCTAGTGCATTTAAAACATCATTTTTGGCCAGACATGGTGGCTCATTCCTGTAATCCCAGCACTTTGGGAGGCCAGGGCAGGCAGACTTAAGCTCAGGAGGTTGAGGCTGCAGTGAGCTGTGATTGTGCCACTGCACTCCAGCCTGGGCAACAGAGAGAGATCCTGTCTCAAAAAATAAATAAGTAAAATGTAATTTGTATAACTTTTAAGGTACTTATGAAGCCCATCTAAGTAAGATCATTTCTTCTAATTCAATTTTCTAAAATCATTTGTTTTTTAGAAATCTCATGATTCCCAGGAAAAAAATTTTAAATTGTAATACAGGTTTGACAACCTTTTAGTCAAATAAGTTAAAACACACACGCAAACTCATTTACTCACTTTGCCATTATAATTCAATCACAAAGAAATTTTGGCCAGGCGTGGTGGCTTACGTCTGTAATCCCAGCACTTTGGGAGGCCGAGGCAGGTGGATCACGAGGTCAGGGGATCAAGATCATCCTGGCTAACATGTGAAACCCCGTCTCTATTAAAAATACAAAAAATTAGCCAAGTGTGGTGGCGGGCGCCTGTAGTCCCAGCTACTCGGGAGGCTGAGGCAGGAGAATGGCGTGAACTCAGGAGGTGGAGCTTGCAGTGAGCCGAGATCGCGCCACTGCACTCCAGCCTGGATGACAGAGCGAGACTCCGTCTCAAAAAAAAAAAAGAAATTTTAATGCCAAAATAATACCAAATATAATCTCATTATATAGACACTTTTCTGGCAAATTTGCCTTTTAGCAATCTCAACACTAATATATTGTCCTAGTCTTTCTCATTTTGCATTAGTCCAGCAAAAATATGACAGATACGTTAAATAAGTCTTTAAATATAGGAGAAAATTTAAAAAGCCCCACACAAAATTGAATACAAACTGTTTTAGATGCTGTACTTTACATGCAGCTGGTTAAGAGTCGACCCAGAGCTAGATGCCAGGTCACCAGACTCCTGGGCTGTGTTCTTACCACTATATTATTCTGTTTGTATGCATTTATTTGCTATTAAAAATTAAATACCGTATGTGCTATACGTGTTCTTTGATACCTAAAATTTTGAAGTATCTAAAATAATCTGCCTGGCACAGTGGCTCACCTCTGTAATCCCAGCACTTCTGGAGGCCAAGGCAGGTGGATCACCTGAGGTCAGGAGTTTCAGACTGGCCTAGTCAACATGGTGAAACCCATCACTACTAAAATACAAAAAATTAGCCAGGCGTGGTGGCAGGCACCTGTAATCCCAGCTACTCGGGAGGCTGAGGCAGGAGAATTGCTTGAACCCCAGAGGTGGAGGTTGCAGTGAACCGAGATTGTGCCACTGTGCTCCAGCCTGGGTGACAGAGTGAGACTATGCCTCAAAAATAATAATAATATAACATAATCTCTGTCAAATTCATTTTGCCCTGAGCATATTTATGTATATGTCTGGGCTTCATGTTTGTTTAAGACTGAACAAGTCCGTTATTTGGAGGTTACTAACCAAGTTTCATATTTTCAATGTCATTTTCTAGTTAAAACTGCCAAAATAATCTGATGGCAAAGTGTCTAGATAATTTAGTTTAGATACACTGATAGCATTTGTCATTTACATAAATTATAACTTTTTTGATTTATGAGCTGCAGCATAATGTTTTCATTTTGGGGATACATCTTTTCAGGAAGTTATGGTATTTGTTTAGCATCATCACCTTCAAAACAATCTAAAAATCATGGTTTTCCATAGATTTTAGGCAAGTAGATTGACATCCCCAAATGCAATGTAGAATACATGACAAATGTCTTGAATTCATGATGTTGCCTATTGTGTTAGAGTTCACTTTGGATGTTTACTAGTAATGGCGAAAAGGATTTGAGGTTAAGGACCATCTTTGTGTTGGTCAGTTATCACAGACGGTGCCTGAGACTCCTGCTTTTGCTGCTTAATTTCTTTTGACCTTATTTAACATAATCATCTACCAGGTTGTCACTTTGAGTATGACAAAATATGTTTGTGCATTATGCACAAAACATTTTATTGCTACTAATGATAAATTCTTATGATTTTTAGTAATAATTGTATTTTTTTTGTTTTCTTATTCTGCTATCCATCTCATCAAAAACAAAATTTACCAACAAACAAAACTGTAGGTTTTAGAGTCTTTGCCAGAAGATGTAGGGTTTAACATTGAAATAAAATGGATCTGCCAACAAAGGGTAAGTAATTCTCTATGCAGCACATTCTGTACTCTCTATGCCTATCTAAAAAATTCTTTCATTCCTGTCTTTGTATTTTAATGGAATAAGCTAAATTAAAATCTCATTGTGGCTTCCTCCATCAAGCACAATGCTTATTGGACCCTTTAAATAAAACATATCTTGCATTCATGCTAGTATGTGAGTATTTCAAATTAATGATGAATATTGTAGAAATTTCAGTTTACATGTGTCTTGTGTGAACAATATGATGGTTTTGGGGAGATACTTATAAAGTGGACAGTCACATCTCTTGCATTTAGTTTTTACTTTCTTATTCCCATGTAAGGATGTTTTAAATAATTTTCTAAGCAGTTTTCTGTTGTTAACAGTAGCTAGTAATAATTACTCAGGAAAAAAATTTCTGCAGTTGTTTTAAATCACTTACAAATTTAGTCATTTTTTTGTTCAACAAATATTTTTTGAAAATCTGCTGTGGACCAGGCATTTTCCAAGTGCTCGGGACAAGTAGTCCACAAAAGAGAATAAGGCCTTGTCTTCCTGGGACTTATATTTCAGTTGTGGAAAACAATTAGCTAACTATTGAATATATCAGAGAGAATATGTGCAGATTGATGGGATGCATTGCAAGGGGCTTGGGGTAGTAGAGTGTGGGCTGTTGAAAGTAGTTAATTCAGATGTCATGATTGGGCATTGAGCAATACCCTTGAATTTGTTTTGGTCAGAATAATCTGTAATTGCCCTCAAATTATGCTGTTTGTGACAAGCTGGTCCTCATTAATGTAGTGAATTCTCGACTAAGGTTTCCCTAATAATGTGATTTTTAGTTTTCTGAGCTTCTAGAATTATTTCAGTGACTAATACTTAAAACATTTAACATTTGAATGTCAATAGAGCTGGCTTGGTGTCTTGGCTATATTTATTGAGTTACTTTAATTAATTTTTGGTTACTTGATATGCCCAAGACCCAAAGAATGAGACTTTTAAACTGGTAATTAATAATTAGTAGGGACATTTTATTAATTTGTTAGCAGACGATGTGTGTGTCTTATAATTTATGGAAATAAAGTCATAGCAGACTGCAAAATTCTAGAGTTTTAGCTTTTATTTTAACTTTATTAATGCAAAAGTGTATTGATGATATAGTTAATAGTTACTTGCTTTTTGTATGAGAGTCTCTATGTCTGAATTATGACCTGTGTCATCACTAAATAGCTTTGTGAGCTTGGGCAGATCACTTAATCTTTTCAGGTTTCATCATCTATAAGATAATAGTTGGACTAGATACTGTCAGGAGTTTTTTCATCATAGCTTGCCAGAATAAAAACAGAGTTGCTAGCACTGATTTTAGGATGTGCAGTGACTTTTATTTTGCTTTCTCTTTCACTAGGATGGAATGTGGGATGGTAACTTATCAACATATTTTGACATGAATCTGTTTTTGGATATAATTTTAAAAACTGTTTTAGAAAATTCTGGGAAGAGGAGAATAGTGTTTTCTTCATTTGATGCAGATATTTGCACAATGTGAGTAATACTCTGTATTTTTTCCTATACTCTTAGAATGTGTCTAGGACTTAAGGCAGCAGTCTGGAGGTGGGGTAGTTGTCCAGCTTTCCCCCATGGTCTGTCCTCTGAAATCGTGTCAGGTTGTGTGTTTCCTCATGCCCTTTCTTGACTGCTTGCTAGGGTGCCTACTACTCCTGTGAAGTCCACACCTACTAGGTCCTAGAGCCTTACACCCTTTATTTTACAGGCAGGTCATATACTCCTTACCATATTGTAAGCTCCCTAGGGATTTATCACTGCCGATATCTGAGAATATTTTAGCTCTTGTATAGAAAAATTTTAAATTTGTATTTATCTTTTATTAAAAAAAATTGTTTTTGAGACAGGATCTCACTCTGTCACCCAGGCTGCAGTGGTGTGATGATGACACTGCAGCCCTGACCTCTTGGGCACAAGCAGTCCTCCTGCCTTGGCCTCTTGAGTAGCTGGGACTGCACATGCGTGCCATTAAGACTGGCTAATTTTGTATTTTTTTGTAGAGATGAGGTCTCCTCCTGTTTCACAGGCTGGTGTCAAACTCTTAGGCTCAAGTGACCTTCCTGCCTTGGCTTTCCAAAGTGTTTGGATTACAGGCATGAGCCACTGCACTGTACCTGGCCTGAAAAGGCAACACATGTTAATAATGGTGGTTTTAGCTGAGAAATGGGAATATGTTTCTTTGTTTTCTTTCTTTCTTTTTTTTTTAAATCTATTTATTTATTTGAGACAGAGTCTTGTTCTCTTGCCCAGGCTGGAGTGCAGTGGTGTGATCTCGGCTCACTGCAACCTCTGCCTTCAGGTTTCAAGTGATCTGGTGCCCCAGCCTCCTCGATAGCTGGGATTACAGGCCTGTGCATGATACTCGGCTAATTTTTGTATTTTTAGTAGAGATGGGATTTCGCCATGTTGTCCAGGCTGGTCTTGAACTCATGACCGCAAGTGCTCTGCCCACCTTGGCCTCCCAAAGTGTTGGGATTACAGGTGTGAGCCACCGTGCCCGGCCTCGTTTGTTTTCTTTATACTTTCAGTGTTTTCTAAAATTCCAAAAAGGAATATTACAGTTACCCCCCACTGAAAGGTATTTTTTAAATTGTTTCTTTTCAGGGTTCGGCAAAAGCAGAACAAATATCCCATACTATTTTTAACTCAAGGAAAATCTGAGATTTATCCTGAACTCATGGACCTCAGATCTCGGACAACCCCCATTGCAATGAGCTTTGCACAGTTTGAAAATCTACTGGTAAGTTATGTTTGAATTTTTATCTTTTTAATGTTCTGTTTTCTATTTTGGAGTAGTAGTAAAGATTTCATATTACTTTACCCATCGAATGTTAATGTTTTGACTAAACTGTAGCAAACAAGTGGCTCTACTTAAAAGCGAGGATATTAGATCTCAGGATGAAAAACAATTACATTAAGTACAAAATTGGTTATAGGCATACGTTAAATTTTTTAGTTTAACTTTCTGAATAGATTTTATGAATAATTTAAAAATGTTTAGACTGTATGCTTTTAAAAATATTATTCCCATTTTACAGATGAACGTGAACTTGTTTTGATAGAGCATTCCATTAGTACATTTTTTGACTGCACATTCAATATGTATGTTTATACATTATGTATATATTAATCTATTGTGAATATATTTATGTATGAAGTGTCCATTAAAAAGAATAAGATAAAGTAATTGGAAGAAAAAAATCTACCATTTTCTTTTCCCGCCTGCTGTACTTTGGAGAGCACTGATTTAGAGTGTGAGCATTTAGCTTTGCAGTTAATGTTTCTTTTTCATGCACAACTAATTTTTCTTCTTCTAGGGGATAAATGTACATACTGAAGACTTGCTCAGAAACCCATCCTATATTCAAGAGGCAAAAGCTAAGGGACTAGTCATATTCTGCTGGGGTGATGATACCAATGATCCTGAAAACAGAAGGAAATTGAAGGAACTTGGAGTTAATGGTCTAATTTATGATAGGTATTTGTTTTTCATGAAAAATTTTCATGGAATTTAGAAGTATAGATTTCATCTTACGAAATTATAAATAAAATTAAACTTAGTTAAGTTAAAATTCTGCAGTTCAGCCTGAGGTTATCTTGACATTTGCCTGTGGGTGTTTTCAAAGTTTGAAGGATAGCAGAATCACTTGGGAAGCTTGTTAAGGATTCAAATGACTGGGCCCTAACTCAGATATATATACTAAATCACCCTGAGGGTGAGGGTGACTGCCAGCCCTTAGACCTCTTCTCTGTCTATACCGACTTTTTCATTCCTCTTGTCCAATTCTGTGGCTTTTCGTAACTTTCTGTGTTCTCACACTTACGTATGTCCAACTCAGACCCTTCCCTAGACCTCTGTAGACTTTTATTTCCAGGTACTGACACCTGTTCCTCTTACAGTCTTCCTGATTTCAGTATAAGTGACAATTCAGACCATATTCTTAGTCTTCCATGACTGTTCTTTATCTCATACCCCAAATCCAGTCAGATAGAAAATCTTTTTGTTCTGTCTTCAAAATATATCCTGAATCAGACTACTCACCAAGTTAACTGTTGTCACTCAAGTAAAGCAGCTCATCTTTGGTGTGGATTGTTGAGGTAGTCTGCCCCCTGGTGACTGCCTCTACCCTTAACGGTCAGGCTGTTTATTCTTAGTACAGTAGTGAGAGGGAAGCTTTTAAGACCTATCTCTGATCATGTTGCTACTTAAAACTCTCCCACAGTTTTCTGTGTCACCTAAAGGAAAAGCTGAAGCCTGAGGGCCGTATATGAGCCAATCTGCCACCCCACCACCTTCCAACCCTCTTTCCCTCTCTGACCTTCCACAAAATTCCCCCATCTGCTGTTTCCCATTCTTTGGAGAAAGACTTCCGTAACAATTTAAATGTCACCTCAGTGAGGACTTTCTTGAATAACTGATTTCAAATAACAACTTCTATTCACAGTGCACTTCCTGACTTGTCTCCATATCATTTATCATCATCTGACACACCACATATTCTGTGTTATATTTTACTTGTTTTTCTCCCTAGCCCCTTTCCTCCATCCTCCTTGGCACTAATGCACACATGCAAATGAGAATATAGGCTCCATGAGGAGGGCAAGGCTGTTTGCCTGATTTGTTCATTGCTATTGAGGTTAGAACAATGTGGGGCATCCAGTAGGGATTCAAATAATTTATTGAACAAATCTTTTTTTTTCCATCAGCTTCTTTGGCAGCCACTAATCTGAGAGTCAAAAAGGTTTCTTTAGTATAAAGACATTTGGGGTTAGAAGGGATGTCATTTACTCTGCTGAGGGATTAGTAGACTTGCGCATACAGGTGTACCTCAGCGATAGTGAAGGCTGGGATCCAGACCACCACAGCAAAGCAAGTCCTAAATCTTTTGGTTCCGAGTGCATATAAATGTTATGTTTAGGCCGGGCGCAGTGGCTCACGCCTGTAATCCCAGCACCTTGGGAGGCTGAGGCGGGCAGATCATGAGATCAGGAGTTTGAGACCAGCCTGACCAACATGGTGAAACCCTGTCTCTACTAAAAATACAAAAATTAGCCGGGTGTGGTGGTGCGTGCCTGTAATCCTAGCTGCTCGGGGCTGAGACAGGAGAATCACTTGAACCCAGGAGGCAGAGGTTGCAGTGAGCCGAGATCGTGCCACTGCACTCCAGTCTGGGTGACAGAGTGAGACTCTGTCTAAAAAAAAAGTTATGTTTATACTACATTGTAGTTTACCAAGTGTACAGTAGCGTTGTGTCTGAGAAAACACAGTATATATCTTAATTTTAAAATACGTTATTACTAGGAAATGTTAACAATCTACCTTCAGCAAATCATAATCATTTTGCTGCTGGAGGGTCTTGCTTTGATGTTGATGGCTGCTGACTGATTAGGGTGGTGGTTGCTGAAGGTTGAGGTGGCTGTGGCAATTTCTTAAAATAAGACACAAATGAAGTCTGCTGTACCCGTGGACTCTTCCTTTTACACAATATTTCTCTGTCCCACATGATGGTGTTTAAGAGCATTTTTCACCCACAGTAAAACATCTTTTTTATTTGTTTTTGCTTTTTGAGACAGAGTCTCACTCTTAATACCCTGGCTGGAGTGCAGTGGCATGATCTTGGCTCACTGCAACCTCCATCTCCTGGGTTCAAGCGATTCTTCTGCCTCCTGGGTTGCTGGGATTACAGGCGCACGCCTGCCACCATGCCTGGCTAATTTTTGTATTTTTACTAGAGAAGAGGTTTTGCCATGTTGGCCAGGTTCTTGAACTCCCGACCCCAAGTGATCCACCCGCCTTGGCCTCCCAAAGTGCTGTGGGATTACAGGTGTGAGCCACCGCGCCCTGCCAAAACATCTTTATTTTTATTTTATTATTATTTTTTTGAGATTGAGTCTCGCTCTGTCGCCCAGGCTGCAGTGCAATGGCACAATCTCGGCTCACTGCAACCTCCGCCTCCCAGGTTCAAGTGATTCTCCTGCCTCAGCCTCCCGAGTAGCTGGGACTGCAGGCATGCACAACCACATCCAGCTAATTTTTGTATTTTTGGTAGAGACAGGGTTTCACCATATTGGCCTAGGCTGTTCTCGAATTGCTGACCTCAGGTGATCTGCCTGCCTTTACCTCCCAAAGTGCTGGGATTACAGGTGGCCACCACTCCCTGCCCCACAGTAGTACATCTTTAAATTGGAGTCCATCTTCTCAAACCCTGCTGCTGCTTTATTCACTAAGTTTATGTAATATTCTGAATCTCTTGTTGTCATTTAAACAATGTTCAGAGCATCTTTGTTGGGTGGATTTGTCTCAAAAAACAATTTTCTTTCCTCATCCATAAGAAGCAACTCCTCGTCTGTTAAAGTTTTATCATGAGATTGCAGCAATTCAGTCACATCTTTAGGTTCCACTTCTATTTCTAGGTCTCTTTCTATTTCCACCACATCTGCAGTGACTTCTTCCACCGAAGGTTTGAACCCCTCTGGCATCTATGAGGATTGATATCAGCTTCTTCCAAATGCCTGTTAATGTTGATATTTTGCTCTTGTCCCATGAATCAGAAATGTTCTTAATGGTATCTGGAATGATAAAAAGTTTTCAGTTTACCTTGCCAAGATCCTTCAGAGGAATCACTGTCTGTGGCAGCTACAGTCTTTGAAATGTATTTCTAAGGTAATAAGACTTGAAAGTCAAAGTGACTCCTTGATCCATGGGCTGCAGAATGGATTTTGTGTTAACAGGTATGAAAGCAGCAATCTCTGTTAGAGTTCCTGGGTGACCAGGTGCATTGTCAATGATCAGTAATATTTTTTCTTCCTGAGCTGTACGTCTCAACTATGGGCTTAAAATATTCAGTAAACCATGCTGTGTACAGATGTGTTGTCATCCAGACTTTGTTGCATTTCTGGAGCACAGACAAAGTAGATTTAGCGTAATTCTGAAGGGCCCTACAATTTTCAGAGTGTTAAATGAGTATTGGCTTCCACTTAAACTCATCATCAGTTGTATTAGCCCCTAACAAGAGAAGCAGCCTGTTTTTTGAAGCTTTGAAGCCAGGCATTGACATCTCTCAAGCTATGAAAGGTCTAGATGGGCATCTTCCAATAGAAGGCTGTTTTGTCTACATTGAAAATCTGTTGTTCGGCCAGGCGTGATGGCTCACGCCTGTAATCCCAGCACTCTGGGAGGCCGAGGTGGGCGGATCACAAGGTCAGGAGATGGAGACCATCCTGGCTAACACGGTGAAACCCCGTCTCTACTAAAAATACAAAATAATAATAATAATAATAATAATAATAATAATAATAATAATAATTAGCCAGGCGTGGTGGCGGGCGCCTGTAGTCCCAGCTACTCAGGAGGCTGAGGCAGGAGAATGGCCTGAACCCAGGAGGCGGAGCTTGCAGTGAGCAGAGATCACACCACTGCACTGCAGCCTGGGTGACAGAGCGAGACTCTGTCTTAAAAAAAAAAAGAAAAGAAAATCTGTTGTTCAATGTGGCCACTTTAAGTGATCTTAGCAAGACCTTCTGGATACCTTACTGCGGCTTCTCCAGCAGCACTTGATACTTAACTTTGCACTTTTACGTTATGGAGACAGCTTCTTTTTCCTTAAACTTCATGAACCAACCTCTGTTGGGTTCCAACTTTTCTTCTGCAGCTTCTTTACCTCTCTCAGCCTTGATAGAACTGAAGAGAGTTAAGCCCTTTGAATTAGGTTTTGGCTTAAGGAAATGTTTTGGCTGGTTTGATCTTCTATCCAGGCCATTAAAACTTTCTCCTTATCAGCAATAAGGCTGCTTTGCTTTCTTTTCATTGTTGTGTTCACTGTAGTAGCACTTTCAATTTCCTTCAAGGACTTTGCATTCATAACTTGGTTAACAGTTTGGTTCAAGAGGCCCAGCTTTCAGCCTATCTTAGTTTTTAACATGCCTTCCTCACTAATCTTAATCATTTCTAGTTTTTTATTTAAATTGAGAGATTTAAGACTCTTCTTTCACCTGAGCACTTAGGGGCCATTGTAAGGTTAATTGGCCTGATTTCAGTATGGATGTGTCTCTGAGAATAGGGAGGCCAGAGGAGAGGCAGAAAGATAGGGAGGGGAGAGGCTGGTCAGTGGAGCAGTCAGAACACACTGATTTATGGGTATGATTCGTGGCACCTCAAAACAATTACAATAGTGACATCAAAGATCACTAATCACAGATCACCATATCAGATAGAATCATAATGAACTTTGAAATATTGTGGGAATTATCAAAATGTGACGCAGATATGAAGTGAGCACATGCTGTTGGGAAAATGGCACCAACAGACTTGCTGGGTGCAGGGTGGTCACAAAGCTTCAATTTGTAAGAAACACAGTATCTGAAAAGCGCAGGTGGGGCATGGTGGTTCATGCCTGTAATCCCAGCACTTTGGGAGAAGACCCCATCTCATATAAAATAAAATTAAATTATAAGAAATTTAAAAAAAGAAGACGAAGTGCAGTAAAACGAAGATTGCCTGTGCTTGAGAAGTGTTACACAAAGAGTAAGTGATAAAATCTCACTAGGCCTGCTTTAAACAATACATTCCTTAGATTTGGTTCATATTACTATTCTTCCCATAAAGTTATATTACTTTCTGAATAAAGCTTGTTTTCCTTCCAGTATTTTGTCTCAATTAGTTTGGTTTTAAAATTGTAGTCCAAGTAAATCCTACCTACCTGCCTTTTAAACTATTTGGTTAATTTTGCATGAAATAGCATGAATGACGCATAGCGCTCTTCAGCATTTCCAACTAATTTAATTAAAATTTTAAATAATTTGGAACAAGTACTGGCTTTAGCAAATTTTTGAATGTATATGGTTATATGTGTATTTTTGTTACAAGGAATGATTACAAATATTTTCTGACAAGGAAGTATATTATGAGATTATATCATTTATGGTTTTGTAGAGTATACAAATTTCAGGCAGATTCTTCATCTCAAGGGCTTTACTTGGTTGAAATCAAATGTTGACATTTAATGGAGAATAGGAAGATACATGATATAACAGGTGCTCAAGAAAGTTCTCCCTGGCTTGGGAGCTTTAAAGAGGAAGAATTGAGTTGGAATTTGGGGAGTGGTTATGTTTACTTTGACAAGATTTGTGTTCTAGGCAGAGGCAAGAGTGTAAATCAGGGCATGACTGTTGAGGGTTTCAGGGAGGTGGCCAGGCACTGGATTCCTAATAGGGTCTGAGGAGGGGAAAGGTGGGTTGTGTTGAGTTGGTTTTTACCCTCAAAAAAAATTTTTTAATTTTATTCAAAAAAGCATGTGTATATAGTTTTAAAATTCAAATAGTTTGATAAGTCTTAAAATACCAATAATTTCTTGTACCTATTTCTTCCATTGTCTCTGGCCAAGACCGTGTCCCCTCAAATCTTTATTTGGCTCTTCTGGCAGTTACCTCTATTTCTAAATAATCTGCTTATGCTATTTTTTCCATTATCAAATTTAGATATCACATAGAAGGTTTTGAATGATTAGTGACTTGGAGCCTTTGAGGCATTTTGGATTGGAGAGAGGTGTGGTGAGAGTGTGTGAGTGTGTTTTCAATTATCAAACACTCAACTGCTACATATCATTTTCTGGTATTTTGTTTGGAAAATTTGCACTTAGGATGATGAGTAAGAGGCCGTTCTTTTTATTTTTTTGAGACAGAGTCTTTGTCACCCAGGCTGGAGTGCAGTGGCACTGTCTCGGCTCACTGCAACCTGGGTTCAAGTGATTCTCCTGCCTTAGCCTCCAGCTCCTGGGTTCAAGTGATTCTCCTGCCCCAGCTGTAGTTTTGTATAGTTTCAAGCTTTAAATATACTTCATAAAACTTGTAATTATGTTCTTAAAATTAACATATTGTTGCATGTAGCTATACCTTACTCCTTTTCATGGTCTTATTAATATTCCATTGTTGTCTTTACCACAACTTAGACTGCTATTTAGGAACATTTAGGTTGCTGCCAAGTAATTGCTATTTTATAGTGTTGCTGTGAACATTATTGATAGTACAATGACTTTCAAACCTTTTTGCACCCAGCTTATTTTATGCGGCAACCCAGTACACAGATAAGGTATATTTACAAGTATGCACCTGAAACAATTCCAAGCGTCCTTTAGATACTTCCTGTTCATGCGTGTCCTTCTTTGTGTGTGTGCGCGCTTCAATTCTAGTCTTCACTTTCCGAACTGTTTGTGTGACCCGCTAGGTCTCTAGCTCAGCACATCTGCCTGTGGGTCAGGCATCGGAGGTATAGCAGGAGTGGGCTGTCCTGTATTTCCTGGTTCTACACTCACTGTAGCCTGTTACCAGTTCTCAGGAGTAGGCCAAAGCATTGTAATCCTTCAGGTAATGTGGAAACTTAATCAGCACACGGTTAGACCATATTTAAGTAATATGCCAGTTCAGGCTCATGAGGGCACTCTGTTCTTAGGTTAACATAGCTGCTAGAGTGACAGTGTCTCTCTCGGAGTAATAGCCCTCAACACGTCTGCCTCTCCACCGGGCTGCTCCAGTACTGATTGGTTGATTGTGCACAGCTGTCATCCTGTGCCCTGCCATTCTCTGTGTTAGATCTCCTGTTTCCTGTAGCTCATATCTTTTCCTCTCTTGGTTCAATGAGTTTTATGGGACATGTCTTTCAGCATCTTCTTAAGAAAGGTGGACACAGGAGGTAAATGTTTTTGAGGTTTTATATGTCCAGAAATATCATGGCTGTGTATAGAACTCTATGTTAGAAATACTTTAGAATTTTAGAAACATTCTCCATCGTCTTTACCATTCCAGTGTTGTTGCTGAGTGTGAAGCCACCTTGATTATGTTCTCACACATGTAATCTGTGTTTCCTGTTTGGAAGCATTGAGGGTCTTCCTTTTATTACCAGAGTTTGGGAATTCTATAGAGATGTGTTTTCTTGTGGGTCTGGCTTTGCCCACTTTGCTGGACACTTGGTAACCCTTTTAGTCTGTCAATACATGTTCTTAAACACAGGAAAATTTTTTCAAAAATAGTTCTTTTGATTTTTGACCCTTTCAA
Source organism: Pan paniscus (assembly GCF_029289425.2). Taxonomy (NCBI): domain Eukaryota; kingdom Metazoa; phylum Chordata; class Mammalia; order Primates; family Hominidae; genus Pan; species Pan paniscus. The sequence goes on along the minus strand of NC_073270.2, from coordinate 6,480,740 downwards.
TTTTCTGGATTTTTTTTTTTTCTTTATAGAAGTCTTTTTGTTTGAATCAAATAGCTCTTGGACCAGATTTTTCATTTTTTTCCCTCCTATTTTGTCTTTTTTTTTGCTTCATTTGAAAGGTTTTCTCAATCTTACTTTCTACTCATTCTGTTGAGCTTTTATGTTTTTTGTTTGTTTGCTTTGTTTGTTTTTTTGAGATAGTCTCACTCTATCATCCAGGCTGGGGTTCAGTGCTGCAATCTGGGCTCACTGCAACCTCTGTCTCCTGGGTTCAAGCAAATTCTCATGCCTCAGTCTCCCAAGTATCTGGGCCTACAGGCGCACGCCACCATGCCTGGCTAATTTTTTGTATTTTAGTAGAGACAGGGTTTCGCCATGTTGCCCAGGCTGGTCTTGAACTCCTGAGCTCAGGCAATTTGCCTTTCTTGTCCTCCCAAAGTGCTGGGATTACTGGTGTGAGCCACCCTGCCTGGCCTCTGTTGAGTTTTTCATGTCTGCTATTGTGTCTTTAATTTCCAAGAACTATCTTTTTTTCTCTGAATGTACTTTTTTCCATATATTTAGCATCCTATTCTCATTTAATGAACATGCTATTTCCCTGAAGTCATTAAGGATTTTTTTTTTTTTTTTTTTTTTGAGACAGGTTCTCTCTCACTCTGCTGCCCAGGTTGGAGTGCAGTGGCACAATCTCAGCTCACTGCTCCCTTGACCTCCTGAGTTCCAGTCCTCCCACCTCAGTGAATGAGACTTCTCTTACATCTTAGCAACATTTGGATGGAAATTAAATTTAAATCCAGTCCACTCTAGTAGTTTTTGAAGAGGCTTTGATTCAGCTCCAAAATCTCGATTGCTTGACTTGGTCTCTTATGAGAATACTCAGAAGAATACTCAGAAGGTGTCTTCTTAAACAACAAACCTATTTTTAGTGGTGGAGCTGTTTTTAGTAGCTGTGTCTGCATGGGACTGATAACCAATCACGATGTTTGGAGGAAGTCCTAACCTTTCCTTGTATACCCTCTCTATATGTGTAACAGCTTCTCTGTTTTCACATTCAGTAGTCCATACTGCTATCTTATCACCTTTAGCTCTAACATTAAGAACAGCTGCACATATATCATCACTGAGTCATCAAAAGATTCTCCAGTAAGACACAGTAGAGTCTCTAGCCAAAAGTGATTGAGGTCCCTTCATCTCTGCTGTTTGTTCAATGTAAATTAGCCATCATCCTCCCCGTTTGTTTTTCTTATCTTCCCACATGGGCTCAACACCATCCTTAAAAAGTGAGTAGTCACAGCTAGACATTAAATTACTAGACAACTGGATGTGGTTGTACAGAGCCCAAAAGTCAACAGGATCAAACTTAGAGATCAGCGGCAGGTTTGCTTGTCAAGTTTTGCTTTTATCTTTTTTAAAAAAAACCAGAGTGCCCATCTGTTCTGTAGAGGATGTTTAATATAGTGTTCTGGGTTAGCAACCTCCTGATTAGATTCTGTTTTCTCCTCTTCATAGGGGGATTAGGAGTAGGGGTGGTTTCTGGTTTGACAGTCCGCCGTCTTACATCGATCTGCTCCTGCTTTTAACTCTGCTCTTGTTTCCTACCACTGGCCTGTGAGCCAGCCTTTTCAGTTCTCTCACTGACAAACTTTCAGTTCTTATTTATCCATCTGTTTTCCAGCTTTCAAAATGTTGTAGCTTTGTCTCTTGGGTTTTTCTCATACTTACAGATTTTATTAAAAAGAATCTTTGTTTTATTTTTAATGGAATATAGGGAGAGAACGAAGTTAGATGCTTCTGTTCTGTCTTGATACCTTGACCCAGAGGTCATTTTTCATTCTCTTAGATATGTCTTTAATAATTAATAGAAACTCTTTATTTTAATACAGTCAGATATTTATTAGAGTCACCATATTTTTTATCATGTTGAAAAAATTCTTTCCTACTGTGATGTCATAAAGATTCTCTGATACTGCCTTACATAGTTGCCTGGCTGTCACATTCAGGCACAGGAGGCCATCTTTTCTCTGCTGATGGGTAGTGCCAGTGTCAGGTCACCAGAGGCTCTTTCAGAGTTCTCCACTCTGGATGTGTCTGACGTTACTGAGCAGCTTTAGAGTAGTTCCCACGCTGGTAAGCAGTCTTCTTATCTTGATCTTTAGTGACTTTGAAGTCAGAGCAGTCAGTTTTTTATAGATTTCCATTTGTTAAAAAAAGGCAAGTTGGAGGGCAAATACTTTAAGCTAGATCACAAGTAAACTAGACATTTCATTTTCTGATTCAGCTGCTTTATGTTGAGCTCCATTGCATCGGGGGTACAAAAGGGCCATGCTGCTATTCTGGATTATTGGAAAGACTGGGAAGAAGAGAAATTTTAAAAAAGAGAATGGATACTTTCATCTTTAAAACAAAACAAAAACTCTGATGTGGATGTTCCAGGCATTCTGTAAATGAATTCTTATGAAAAGGTTGAGTCAGGCAGGTCTTAGGTAAACCATAAAATTACAGTATTTTATGTATTTTGTATTTGTTTCATCATAGGATATATGATTGGATGCCCGAACAACCAAATATATTCCAAGTGGAGCAATTGGAACGCCTGAAGCAGGAATTGCCAGAGCTTAAGAGCTGTTTGTGTCCCACTGTTAGCCGCTTTGTTCCCTCATCTTTGTGTGGGGAGTCTGATATCCATGTGGATGCCAACGGCATTGATAACGTGGAGAATGCTTAGTTTTTATCGCACAGAGGTCATTTTGGGGGCATGCACCGCTGTTCTGGGTATTCATTTTTCATCACTGAGCATTGTTGATCTATGCCTTTTGGGCTTCTCAGTTCAATGAAGCAATAATGAAGTATTTAACTCTTTCACTACAGTTCTTGCAAGTATGCTATTTAAATTACTTGGCCAGGTATAATTGCCAGTCAGTCTCTTTATAGTGAGAAAATTTATTGGTTAGTAATATAAATATTTTAAACTAAATATATAAATCTATAATGTTAAACGTATGTTCATTAAAAGCATAGCACTTTGAAATTAACTATATAAATAGCTCATATTTACACTTAGAGCTTTTCATTTGATCAGGTCTGAAATCTTTAGCACTTAAGGAAAATGACTATGCATAATTATACCTGACCATGAAAAAAATAAGTACCTCAAATGCATGCATTTGCACTGGTGATTCCAACTGCACAAATCTTTGTGCCATCTTGTATATAGGTATTTTTTACATGGGTTGACATGCACACAACACCATTTTCATTCAGTATGAACCTTGAGGCTGCTGCCATTTTTCCACTTAACCAAACCGGCCTTGAAGGTGAACCTCGAAACTTGTTTCATAAATCTTTCAAAAGTTGTTTTACATCAATGTTAAAATTTCAAAATGCTGCAGGGTAATTTAATGTATAAAATATTAGTAAGAAAAAGTATGTATTGCATACTTAGTAGAATAGATCACAACATACAAATTCAATTCAGTGCATGCTTTGTGTTAAGCATGAGATTGTACATGTTTACTGTTAGGTCCTTGCATCTGTGGTGCTAGGTGAGTATGAGAAGATGTCAAGGACTGGACGTATTTTGTTGCCTAAAAAAAAAAAAAAGGCTGTTTGTAGGCGTTTTAAATATGCTTATTTTGTGTGTCTCTCACAACCTATTACACACTGTTGCTTTGTGGGTTTTTTATGTGCGTGTGTTATACAGTAGTTAAATTTCCATGCAGAAAAATAAATGTCCTGAATTCTCATATTAGTATTCTTTATTGTATATCATGCATGTAATTTATTTAGAAATGTAGGTCTTACTAAATGTATATGCATGTATTTCAGATTATACTAGGATTTCTTGGATTAGAAGCAGATTGTGTTAACTGTAACTTAAAGAATGAATGTTAAATAAAATGATACAGATTTATTTTCTTCATTACAAAATGAAATTTCAAGAAGGTGTTACTTTTGTAGAATGGTTTTATAATATGACAAGAAATTTTAATATAGTGTCTACCCTAAAGGGATGGCTTATTTGCATCTACCTTTTACTGCATGTTTTTCAGAAGGCAGTTTATTCATATATTGACATATTTTGGTAGTAGCTGAGAACCTAAGACTTGAAATTATACATTGTGTAGTATTTTTTAAGCTAAGCAATGCAATTTTGGTCAGATCTTATTTGTGTGAAGATAGGCTCTGAAATCCTATGGTATTGCATTTGTAACGTTGATATTAATGCAAAATAGTTTAGGAAATGGAGTCTTCTGCAAGGGTTCTGTATACTTTTCCCACATTGTATGAGATTTTCCAACATTTTGGTGTGAATTGGGCACTTTTGGAAAACTCCTGAAAAAGAATTAGTTTCCTTCATCTGCAGACCTTTGTCCAATACGGTTACCATTTCTTTATAGTAACTCGATTAGCCATATATGTTTGTTTCTAGTCCTGCTCCTTTGCTCCTCTTCTATGCCTTCCCAATGCTGGCTCCATTTTGAAGACTCAAGGACAGAGGGGAAGCAGATCATAAAGAGAAAAAGGAGACAGAAGAAAGGATGAAGGAAGGAGGTCATGGGGAGTGTGGCTTCTGAGCAGTTTAGTTGCTGGGGAGAGCAGACAGTCACTGCCTACAATACAGACAGAACCTTCCTGCTCACTTTCTGTCCTATCTCTTCCTGACCTTATGAACCAGTGTCAGTAGATGATTAAAACATGACAAGCAATGGCTCCTTATTTTCACAGGACTAAGTCCGGGCCTTCGTATCACTAGCTGTTGCCTTTTACGCCCTGCTTCAGCCACCCTGTCCCTGTCATTGGCCCTGGACTTCCTCTCTGTGCCCGTGTGTCCTCTGCCTGGGAGCCCTCTCCTCCCATAGTCACTTTCTCTCTGCCAAACTCATTTCTTCTTGTGCCCAAGACCTCTCTCCTGAGCCCTTGTGGAAACTTCAGGAAGGATGAATCCGTCTTTGTGCTCCACGGCTCGTACCTTGATCAGGCTGTGCATCACAGTAATTCCGTTCTAGGTAGGCAGAGTTGATCTTTGTCTCATCTGCCAGGCTGCAGGCTCTTCAAGGGCAGGGACCTTGTCATAGTCATTTTTATTTTCACAGTGCTTGGAACATGGTGGAAAATGAATGTTGGAATTACTGGAGTAATATAATTTGTATCAAATGTCCTTTTGAATTAAGAGATTTAGTTATGTTTACTAAGAATGTAAGCTTTGAATTGGTTTGCATTTTAACAATTAGGATGGTTTATTGATGTGAATTTTGAAATGTAGAGGTATAATGTTAAATTATTTTATACTTTATGGAAATCAAGTGAAATGTTTGAAAAAATGCCGCCATTATCCTCTGGTATTTTCTACTCTCTGGAATTATGTACTGTAAATGATCGGATGTAAATGTGAGGCACACCACTCACCCCTGTGTGGAAAGTGTGGTGGTACTTCCTGCCACCCACCCACCTCTCTGCCGTTGCTCCTTGTGACACTTGTCTGTCGTCTCCCCTCCAAACTCCAAGCTTACAGCTACCTCAGTACTGCTTTGCTTGTCTGAAACACCTCCTTTGCCTTCCTTCAGTGTCCCGCTCAGGTGCAGCCTCCTCCCTAAAGCTCATCTCAGCTTTTGATCTGAATGATGATGGAAACATGCAGACAGCCTCTCAGTCTTACTATTTAATGTTGTAGCTGGGAAAAAACCCAGAGAGGTTAACTGATATACTGGGTTGGGACTAGGATGTGGGTTTCGTGACTCTGAATCCCATGTTCTCAAACTACGCTGCCTTCCGAAGTCTGGCATTTGTTAGCTCATGCTTCCTTGTAGTCCAGCTTCTTATGTGCCTGTTATATTCTCCAGTAAGATTGTAAGCCCCTTAAGGGCAGGGACGTCTTTGCATCTCTAGCACTGCTATAGTGTTCTATCCTTAGTTATGAACTAGATAAATAAATGGTGGTGGCAACAATCCTAGTTTCCTAACTCAGATTGTTTCACGATAAACACAGTTTTGTATGGCATGCTTGGCCATAATGTCTGGAGTATGTGTGTGCTCACATGTGCGTGTGTGTGTTTGCATGTGTTTGTATGTTTACCCATGGAGTTCTCTGTCCTGGTTGCTTGGAGTCATGTATTTGATGGATTATGCTAAAACCAATTTTTTGCTCCATGCAGACTGAGGAGAAATACAGGGATAGTTATTCCATTTAAGTGGAAGAAGAAGGTACAGTTTTTCCCCCAGGCCTGGTTGCCTCTTCCTGGGACAGCACACCTAAATCCCGCAGTTGGTGGACTGGTAGTGAAAAGGGCGCTGCCTTGGATAGGAATTGTGTGGCCTGGGGCAGGTCGCCTCATTAGTCCTGGTGGACACTCACTGCCCTTTCTGCCTAGGCTCGCTCTCTATGCCTCTGACTAAATTCTGCCTCTCACATTATTACTGGCTTGGTACTCTAGGTTGATAATGGAGTCCTATTAATTGAGATTTGGATATAGTTGATTTATTCCTTTGCATTTTAGTTTTGGATCATGTATTTTTGGGTAGAAAGCAAAGTATTTGTATTGGAAATACTGCATGATTTTGGCATTCATGATTGGAAACTCATTCCAATATGACCTCTTAGTGAGCTTGTACAATTTGAGAAGTAGGTCTGAGGTTTTTAAAATGCAAGAGACCATATGATGAAGACTACCATGCAAATGTATGTGGAGATGAGGAGGGGAGATGATAGGCTGGAACAGTTGGAGACTTCATACAGTTCTCAAGCTCTTACAGATAGAGGTGCAGGTCAAGGGAGTTGTGAAACCAGTTTGGGTCGCAGTCTGCATAAAGTCAGAGGCCAGGGTCATACTCGTGGTGTGTTCAGGAGGAATGAAGGAGCCATTTTGACAGTGGAGAATATATTGTGAATGCCAGAGAGAAGCTTAGCATGATATAGGAGATAAAAGTTAATGATTTTTAAGAAGGGAAATGACATGAAAGTCAAGTGTTTAAAAGTAATGAGGAAAGTAATATTAGTATAGGAATAATAAGAGGAATACTATAATTTATCTAGTCCTCTACTAAATTTACTTAAACATGAAAATAGAAATGTGGGTCGGATGGGTGAACTTCTGAAGCTTGCTTGCAAAGCCAAACTACTTAATTTAACAGGAAGAAAGCTATAAAAGCTCAGCAAAAGTTCGGTGGCATCCCACAGTTTTAAATGTATCTCTCTGCAGACCAGACCTCTCAAATAAGTTCTAGATTCATACATCCAACTGTGTCCCCATCTCCACTTTAAGGTCTAATAAGCATCTCACACTTAACATACCTCAACAGAGCTCTTCCTTCCTCCTTCCTTCTACCAAACCTGCTCCCATTCCACCTCCTCCCAAGTTCTGTCTCAGTGTGTGGTACCTGGGAGTCATCCATGCGATTAGTATAGCTTTATGTTATGTGTGTTAGGGTAGTTGCTCAATATTTTTAAATAACTTTTAAAATAACTTTTAAGTATTTTAAATATTTTTAAATAACTTGATACTTTATCAAATGCCAGAAGAGTTCGCCTGAGAGTCTGATCAGTGTTGGACTAATTTGCTATATTAAGAATATAGCAGGGGCCGGGCGCAGTGGCTCATGCCTGTAATCCCAGCACTTTGGGAGGCTGATCACCTGAGGTCAGGAGTTCGAGACCAGCCTGGCCAACATGGTCAAACCCCATCTCTACTAAAAATATAAAATTAGCCAGGCATGGTGGCGGGAGCCTGTAATCCCAGCTACTCGAGAGGCTGAGGCAGGAGAATCACTTGATCCTGGAAGGTGGAGGTTGCAGTGAGCCGAGATCACGTCACTGCACTCCAGCCTGGGTGAAAAAACTAAAATTTGTTTGGAGAGGCAAAGGAACTAGAATAGCTAAAAACAATTTTGAGCAAGAAGCAAGTGGGAGGAATCACTCTACCTGATTTTAAAACTTACGTAACTACAGGAATCAAAACTGGTACTGGCGGAAGGATAGATACATAGATCAGTGGCCTAGAATAGAAAAATCCACACAAGCACAGCCAAATGCTTTTTGACAAACATGCAAAGGCAATTCAATGAAGGATTGAAAGAAGGATGGTCTTTTTAAGAAATGATGCCGGAGCGGCCAGGCGTGGTGGCTCATGCCTGTAATCCCAGCACTTTGGGAGGCCGAGGCTGGTGGATCACTTGAGGTCAGGGGTTCGAGACCAGCCTGGCCAACATGGCAAAATCCCATCTCTACTAAAAATACAAAAATTAATGGTGGCATGCGTCTGTAATCCCAGCTACTTAGGAGGCTAAGGCATGAGAATCGCTTGAACCTGGAAGGCGGAGGTTGCAGTGAGCCAAGATTGTGCCATTGCACTCCAGCCTGGGCAACAGAGTGAGACCCTGTCTCAAAAAAAAAGAAAAAAATGCTGGAGCAATGGGACATCCAATGCCACGAGAGTGAACGTTGGCCTAAATTTTACACCTACTCAAGAAGTAACTCAGAATCATAGATTAAAATATAAAACCCCAAATCTTTTAGCAGATAACAGGCTGGGTGTGGTGGTTCACACTTGTAATCCCAGACCTTTGAGATGACGACTAGTCTGAGCAACACAGCGAGATCTCATTGCTACAAAAATTTAGAATATTAGCCCAGCATGGTAGCATGCACCTGTGGTCCCATCTACTCCAGAGGCTGAGGCAGAAGGATTGCTTGAACCCAGGTGGTTAAGGCTGCAGTGAGCCATGATTGTGCCACTGCATTCCAGCCTGGGTAACAGAGCAAGACCCTGTCTCCAAAAAAAAAAGATAACGTAGGAGAAAATCTTCAGGACCTAGGGCTTGGTAAAGATCTCTCAGACATGACACCAAAAGTACCATTCATAAAATTTAAAAATCAATAAATTGGACTTTGTAAAAATGTAAAACTGTTGCTCCATGAAAGACCTGTTAAAAGGACAAAAAGGGCCAGGCATAGTAGCTCAACGCCTGTAATCCCAGCACTTTGGGAGGCTGAGGTGGGCAGATTGCTTGAGTCCAGGAGTTCAAGACCAGCCTGCACAACGGGGTGAAACCTCATCTCTACAAAAAATACAAAACTTGGCTAGGTGTGATGGCACATGCCTGTAGTCCCGTCTACTCAGGAGGCTGAGGTGGGAGGATCACTTCAGCCCTGGAGGTCGAGGCTACAATGAGCCGAGATTGTGCCCATGCACTCCAGTCTGGGCAACAGAGCAACACCGTCTCAAAAAAAAAGAATAAAAAGACAAGTTTACAAAGTGAGAGATAAATTTGCAAAACAAATCTCTGACAACGAACTCTGAAAATTCAACATTAATAGCCAGGTGCAGTGATGCCTGTAGTTCCAACTACTGCTGAGTGGGAGGATCACTTGAGCCCAGGAGTTCAAGGCTGTAGTGAGCTGTGATTGTGCCACTGCACTTCAGCCTGGGTGACAGAGCAAGACCTTTCATAAAACAACAACCAAGAAAAAAAAAATGAAAATTCAGTTTAAAAATGAGCAAAAGATACGAGGATATGTCATATTAAAGATGATATAAGAATATCAAACACATGATAAGACATTCAACATCATTAAGCCATTAAGGAAATGCAAATTAAAATCATGATGAAGGCCAGGCCTGGTGGCTCACACCCGTAATCTCAGCACTTTGGGAAGCCAAGGTGGATGGATGACTTGAGGTCAGGAGTTTGAGACCAGTCTGGTCAACATCTCTACTAAAATACAAAATTAGCCAGGCGTGGTGGCACATGCCTGTAATCCCAGCTACTTGGGAAGCTGAGACAGAACCTCTTGAACCTGGGAGGCAGATGTTGTAGTGAGCCAAGATCGTGCCACTGCACTCCAGCCTGAGCAATACAGTGAGACTCCATCTCAGGAAAAAACAAAAAAAAAAAAAACAAAAAAACATACCCAATGGGTAAATGGTCTCCAAGTTCCTAGAAACCAACTTTATAAGTGATCTTTAGAAGCACAGTTTCTTGTGTCCACTAGTGTCTCTAGTTGAGATAGAAGTGAGAGTCTGTCTCCACTGACTTTCAGCAAGGTTGTTCCATGAGAAAAGGGGCAAGGTTTGGGGAATGAGTGTGATGAAGATATCCCAGGCTTGGTGTTAGAAGGAAGTGGCCATGTGGATAGCAGACGCAGAGGTGCCTAGGCTCCCAGCATGTTTCTGTAATTGCCTGATGGGCTTGTCCTCCCCATTGCACAGACAAAGTCAACTCACTGAGACCATGGCATTACAGTGAAGAGTTTAATTGATGCAAGACCTACCACCACACGGGAGATGGAGTTATTACTCAAACTGATCCCTGTGAAGGCTTTGAGTTTAGGGGTTTTCAAGTATAGTTTGGTGGGCAGGGGACTAGGGAATGCTACTAATTGGTTGGGGATGCTATCACAGGGGCATGGAAAATGGTTTGCCTCTGAGTGGGGGTCCCAGAGGACTGCTTAGTCATGAGTCATGAGTCTGGGTGGAGTTAGCCAATTGTCAGAAGTGCAGAAGTCTGAAAAGACACCTCAAAAGACCAATCTTAGGTTCTACAATAGTGATGTTATCTACAAGAGAGATTGGGGAAGTTGCAAATCTTGTGACCTCCGGAACAATGGCTGTTTATCCTTTACGCCTCCATCTTAGCAGAATTCAGGCCCTTCTCATTCTCCTAACCTTGCGGCCTTTCATTAGTTTTACAAAGGTGATTTAGTTTTGGGAAGGGCTATGGTAGTCTAAGGTTAAACTATAAACTAAATGTCTCCCAAAGTTAGTCTGGCTTATGCCCAGAAATGACCAAGAACAGCTTGGAGGTTAGAGGAAGAATGAAGTCAGCTATGTTAGATTTCTCTGTCTAATTTTGCAAAGGCAGTTTCATGTGGAGGACTCTGCCAGAGATACGGAATTTGTGCACCATGCCTCAGCCTCTCTTCTTTTAGGAAATATCCCAGAGATGCACATGGCACATAAATTCCCAGCTGGTCCCTTCTGGGAATTTGTAGGTGCGTCTTGGAAGATTCCCCAATGTCCATGTGTTGGACAGTCCTCCCACCTCAGCCCCGCAAGTAGCTGGGACTACGGCGCATGCCACCATGCCTAGCTGGGACTACAGGTGCGTGCCACCCACCTTCCCCTCTGAAAGCATTTCATGGTTGTCACCAAAGTGTGTGGAGTCTGGACCAACAACTCCACTAGCACATTGGTAGAGTCTTAGTGAGATGACTTTGGCTCAAAGAGGAGTCCCCAAAATGTTTATACCTCTTGTAACTAATCATTTTTAAGTTTGGGAAACATTAGGAAATAAGGAAGCCAATGACTATTGATGGCAAAAATGCAGAAGCTATGACTCCTTTGCTGTGACTCTGGCAGTGAATCCTGTACTGGACTAGCTCAAGTATGGGCAGGGAAGTGCTATAGCTTGTATTGTTTAGTTCCCAGTTTCTCTATGGGGCACTATTTGGGGTACAGGAATTGCTCATGATTTTACATAACGCAGAGATACCTACTAGACAGAATTTCACCAAGTCACGGCTAGGCACTGGAGGCTCAGTGGTGAGCACGTGGTTACCCCCTCATGAAGCTCAACAGCCGCAACATGCAATGCATTGGAATCCTGCCTCCACCTGTGTGAATCTCTGTTTGAGCATCAGTCTCTCAATCTCTCTCTCTCTCTCAGACAGGATCTCACTCAGTCACCCAGGCTGGACTGCAGTGGCATGATCACGGTTCACTGCAGCCTTGGTGTCGGGGGCTCAAGCCATCCTCCTGCCTCAGCCTCCTAAGTAGCTGCAACTGCAGGTGCATGCCACCATGCCCAGCTGATTTTAGAAAAATTTTTGTAGCGATGGAGTTTTGCCATGTTACTCAGTCTGGTCTGGAACTCCTGGGCTCAAGCGATCCTCCTGCCTCAGCCTCCCAAAGTGCTGGGATTACAGGCGTGAATCACCATGCGTGGCCAATAAAACCAAGTTTTTTTTTTTTTCAAATGGATTCTTGCTCTTGCTCTTGTTCCCCAGGTTGGAGTGCAATGGCGCGATCTCGGCTCACTGCAACCTCCACCTCTGGGGTTCAAGCAGTTCTCCTGCCTCAGCCTCCCGAGTAGCTGGGATCATAGACGCATGCCACCACGCCCGGCTAATTTTTGTATTTTTTGGTAGAGACAGGGTTTCATCATGTTGGCCAGGCTGATCTTGAACTCCTGACCTTGTGATCCACCTGCCTCAGCCTCCCAAAGTGCTGGGATTACAGGTGTGAGCCACTGTGCCCGGCCTAATAAAACCAACTTCTAATGACCACAGCTCTTTGCCAGCAACGGTGACCCAAATAAGTCCAACGAACAGGGAGGCTGTGGAATGGCACATGAGTCACTCTGGACCAGCAGGAAAATAGATTTTCACAGGTCTAGAGCAGGGCATGAATGAGGTGAGCACTGGACCGCTTATCATGTCGAAAGCAAGGAAGGTATCAAACACTAATAGGATGAAGTCAAAGGAACCCAGAACCGACTCACCTATGATGGGACAAGTTTTAGCACCAAAACAGATGTTTACAATAGACTGAAACATATCATAATGACAAAATTACAAAATGAAACAACAGCAAGACCCCCCGCATTTGTCACCACTAGAATTTTCCAGGGAATAGGTCAGTTCTTTGACAATTGAGAAATAAAGGGACAGAATCGAGCATTTATCCTACCTTTCTATATTAGCTCCCTTGCTTCTTTCCTCCCTCTCTCTCCCTTCCTTCCCTTTTTTCCTTCCTTCCTTCCCCCTTCCCTTCCCTTCTTTCATCTTTCTTCTCTTTCTTTCCTTTCTTTCCTTTCTTCAGGGGCTCATTCTGTTGACCAACCTGGAGTGCAGTGGTGCAATCATGGCTCACTGCAGCCTTGACTTCACAGGCTCAGGTGATCCTCCCACCGCAGCCTCCTGACTAACTGGGATTACAGGCATGCACCACCAGGCCTGGCTACCTTTTGTATTTTTTTGTAGAGATGGGGTTTTGACATATTGCCCAGGCTGATCTCGAACTCCTGGACTCAAAGCGATCCACCCACCTTGACCTCCCAAAGTACTGGGATTACAGGCATGAGCCACTGTGCCCCGCATCAGCTGTATTTCAAAAACACCAAGTCGGTGATAAGGAAAAGTTTTCCTTTATAGAAGAATTCTATAATAGAAGCAAAAGGAATGATAGAATTTAAAAAAAATCATCTTGCAGGCATGAATGAAACAATAAATGTAAATAATGATCATCAGGAGATGCTAGAACCACGATGTGAAAGGTTTACAGGGAACTTTATGATAAAGAGATCAGGCTCACGACACCTGAACCTGCTGAGCATTTGGCCCTAGCATCACCAAACATAGTAATGAGCCATCCAGATGGGTAGCCATAGCAAAAGCACAATATCTCTTATCAATTCTTCTTCCCTAGAAAGCTGAATCCGAACAAGGCTTTAGATCTGACTTTCCAGTGTACAGGGAATACAGGGGACAGAGTACTATAGGATGCAGATGACACCATAGGGAGCAAAAAGCCAAACTCAGAACACGGAATATTCTAGAAGGTAATTGATTCATCCTCTCCAAAAAACCAATGGCATTGAAACAAAAAGAGATGTAAGATTGCTATGGAATAAAAGAGACTTAAGAGATATGATAACCAAATGCAACGTACGGACCTTTCTAATCCTGATTCAAACAAGCCAATTGTAAAAAGATACCCTGAGATAATCAGATAAATAAATATGCATCCTGGCTAACACGGTGAAACCCCATCTCTACTCAAAGTACAAAAAATTAGCCAGGCATGGTGGTATGCACCTGTAGTTCCAGCTACTTGGGAGGCTGAGGCAGGAGAATTGCTTGAACCCAGGAGGCAGAGGTTGCAGTTAGCTAAGATCGCACCATGGCACTCCAGCCTCGGCGACAGAGCGAGACTCCGTCTCAAAAAAGAAAAAAAATACATATATATGGACAGATAGTAGGTGATATTAAAGGGATTGTTGTTAGCTTTATTGGGTGTTAGCTTTATTGGGTATTTGATGGCATGTGTTTTTAAAATATTCTTATCAGTTAGAGAAGCATGCTAAAGTATTTACAAGAGAAATGATATAGTATCTTGGATTTTAAAAAGTATTTGTCTTTTATTTGTTTCCATCCCATTTAATAGAAGTTCAGGTATCTTGGATTTGCTTTAAAACAATCCGGTACAAAAAAGAGAGGATAGATAAAAGGATTCTGGCAACTTGTTGGTAATTGTTATAATTGTAGCTGAGTGATGAGTATCTATTCTGCCTACCTTTGCATGTGTTTAAAATTTTCCCTAACAAAAAGTTAAAAGAGAAAGCAAAAAAAAAAAAAAAAAAAAAGTAGGGGAGCGCCAGGGCACTGGTTCTGAATCTGCTCCTAACCAGTTTTGAGCTTGAGCAAGTTAGTTCAATTCTCTGGGTTTCAATTTCCTTATCAGTAAAATCAGTAATTCAGTGGTGACCATCTAACACCTAACTTCTGTGGTTCTTTATTCTCTTTGACTTGGGAACCATTTTTATTTAATTAAATTAAATTTTTTTTAACATCAAAAAAAAATAATAATAGGGACAGGGTCTCCCTATGTTGCCCAGGCTTGCCTTGAAGTGCTGCCCTCAAGCGATCTTCCCGTCTAGGCCTCCCAATGTGCTGAGCGTGAGACACCATGCTGGCCGGGAGTCATTTTTAAATCCTTCTCTGTGACATCCAGGAGGGAAGGCAACCGTGGTATGGGTTGTATCAGGAGGTGTGGGCTTCCTGAGGGAAGTGGAAAGCAGAACCAGTCCAGGGTTAAACAGTGGTAATGAAGAGTTTATTTGTGTTTTCTTAGCTAACCAAGGAGCTACAAAGGGGAAGAAGGATTCATTTGACGCACTTTCCCCCCACTACCTTTTTATTTTTTCAGTGTATGTTGTTGGGTAATTTCTGTACAGGGTTCTCTATGCTGTGGGTCTAGATGAGAGAATTGCTTACTCACCCGTTGGCCTAACGCAGAGGGAATAGCTTTTCCCAGCTGCGGGGGTGTAACTGTTTCAGCTCAAGAGACTCTTACCCAACATTCTGTTCATCGTAAACAAAATTCTAGGTATGTAGGGAAATGTCTGCAATGAGGCAAGAGCAACTTGTGAGCAGAGGGTAGAGAGCTTTTGATGAGCAGCTGCTATAGGATTTCTGCATTATGAAATGTAGAAACCCCAGTCTGGCTTCTGAATTCTTAACTCTGTCAGCTGGTATTTGTCTAGGGCATACACATTGACTGTAATATTAGGTTGAGCCAAATGTCTATAGAAATATACATCTGCAAAAAAATGCACCCTTAAGAATGAATTAGCTGTTAGTTATGCCTTTGTTATTTAGCAAGCGACAGGGAGATGACTGTGGATTGATCTATAATTCTTTTAATTTCAGAAGTCAAGTTGCATAGCTTTAAATACCATCTATGTGGTATAGACCCTCAGATTTATACCTGCAGCCTCATCTCTCCTGTGAACTGCAGACCCCTATTAGACAACTGCCTACTCAGAATCTAGCAGGTGGTCTAGCAGGTCTCTCAAACTTAACATATCCCAGTATGAACTCATGTACAACCCCTCCTTCTCAAACATTCTACTTGCTGTCTTCCGCATAACAGGTGCTCCATCCTTCCAGTTTCTCAGGTCAAATCTTTAGTCACCTTTGCTTCTTTTTTTTTTTTTTTTTGGAGACAGAGTCTCGCTCTGTCACCTAGTCTGGAGTGCAGTGGCACGATCTTGGCTCACTGCAACCTCCGCCTCCTGGATTCAAGCAATTCTCCTGCCTCAGCCTCCCGAGTAGCTGGGATTACAGGCGAGTGCCACCACGCCTGGCTAATTTGTGTATATTTAGTAAAGACAGGGTTTCGTCATGTTGGCCAGGCTGGCCTCGAACTCCTGACCTCAAGTGATCTGCATGCCTCGACCTCCCAAAGTGCTGGGATTACAGGCATGAGCCACTGCGCCCGGCCCACCCTTGATTCTTTTACTTTAATTCCCAACCTCCGATTCATTAGCAAATCCTGTAGGGTGCTTCCTTCAAAATATTTCTTTTCTCCAGCATGAATTGGAATCTCTGGCCAGAACTGGACCTCCTCCCTGCTTCTGGTCACAACTTGGTCACCACTGAGAAAATCAGGACTTAACTTCTTTATGACTCTGATCTCTGCTTATTCCAGGCACCACGAAAATCCCAGGACTCCCTGGAGATCCCTCAGCCCTGAGACACTTGTCCCATACAATTGTGCTTCTGCCTCTCTGAGCCCTTCTTCCAGCTCTCACCATCCCCTGCAGCTTTTCCTCTGTGCTGCTTGGTGAATTATCAGCTAAATGTCCTCATCCACCTCTCCTCTCTACACATTCCCTTCATCTTCTTTCTCTAGGCTAGCACTGCCCAATAGAAACATAATGCAACCCTAGATGTAGTCTAACTTTTCTTTTTGTTTGTTTGTTTTGTGGCAGTGACACGATCACAGCTCACTGTAGCCCCAACTTCCCAGGCTCAGGTGATTCTCCCACTTCAGCCTCCTGAGTAGCTGGGACTACAGGTACTTGCCACCATGCCCAGCTAATTTTGTATTTTTTTGTAGAAATAAGGTCTCACCATGTTGCCCACGGTACTCTCGAATTCCTGAGCTCAAACAATCCACTCACCTTGGCCTCCCAAAGTGCTGGGATTACAGGTGTGAACCACCTCACCCAGCTAAATTTTCTAGTAGCCCTGTTAAAATAAGTAAAAAGAACCAGGTGAAATTAATTTCAACTATATATTTTACGTAGCCCAATAAATCCAACACAAAAAAACATATTTTATATAACCCAAAAGACTGCAACATGCAAAAAATATAGAAATGTTAAAAGATATTTTACATCTTTTTTCTTCCATACTGTCTTTAATATCTGGTGTGTATTTTATGTGTAGAGCACATGATAGTTTGACTTTTTTTTAATTTTTAAATTTTTATTTTATTTTGTTTAGGTGTATAAACTATTAACAAACAAGGCCTACAAACTTATTTCTTCTTAGATACACCCATGGTATGGCCACAGCGGCCAGTGGTCTTGCTGTGCTGGCCTGGGACATGAAGGCCCCAGAAGTGGCATAGCCCTCTCTGGGCTCAAATCTTCTTCAGTTGCTCCACATTCTCACAGAGGTTGTTATCCAGACCATTGGCCAGGTCCTGGCTATATTTTCCGTCCTTTATATCTTTCTGTCTGTTTGAGAACCAGTCTGGGATCTTGGGCTGGCATGGATTCTGCATAGTGGTGATCACACATCCACCTTATCCTCAGTGAGTTCTCCTGGCCTCTCAGTGAGGTCAATGTCAGCTTTCCTCAACACCACAGGAGCGTATCTTCAACACACGCCCTTGATGGCAATGATGGCAAAAGCTATTTTCCGATGCCCATCAATGTTGGTGTTGAGTACTCACAAAATATGCTGGGACTTCTCAGGGATCACTAGAGACATGGTGGCAGCACAAGTGGTGGTGTGTAGGTCTCTGGTGGAAGGAAGACAGAAGGGAAATGACCCCTTCTTTTTTTTTTTTTTTTAGAGACAGAGTCTGCTCTGTCACCAAGGCAAGAGTGCAGTAGCATGGTCATAGCTCACTGTAGCCTCGATCTACTGGGCTCAAGGGATCCTTCTGCCTCGGCCTCCTGAGTAGCTGGGACTACAGAAGCATGCCACCATGCCCAACTAATTATTTATTTATTTATTATTATTAGTTTTATTTTATTTATTTATTTATTTTTGAGATGGGGTCTCACTATGTAGCCCAGTCTGGAGTGCAGTGGCGCCATCCTGGCTCACCACAACCTCCGCCTCCCGGGTAGCTGGGATTATAGGCACGTGCCACTGTGTCTGGCTAATTTTTGTATTTTTAGTAGAGATGGGGTTTCACCATGTTGGCCAGGCTGGTCTTGAACTCTGATCCGCCTGACTTGGCCTCCCAAAGTGCTGACATTACAAGTGTGAGCCACCGCACCGGGCCTAATTTTTTTTTTTTAAGATATGGGATCTTGCTATGTTGTCCAGGCTGGTCTTGAACTCCTGGCCTCAAGTGATCCTCCTGCCTTGGCTTCCCAAAGTGTTGGGATTACAGGCGTGAGCCACCGCACCTGGCCAGTTTGGCTTTTCAATGGTTAAAGTGAAATGAAGTCCTACCAAACCAATAAAGCTGTGATTAACAGAAAAATATTTTCTACTGCCTCAGTTTTTAGTTAATTTGAATTAAATTCAATTAAAAATTCAGTCCCTGATCACAGGAGCCGCATTTCAAGTGCTTGGTTGCCACATGTGGTTGATGGCTGCCACAATGGACTTTGCAGCTCTGTGTGAAACCACACTTCCCCTACGGCTCTCTCAAAATGGGAATGTTTTCTTCCCTGTGCTTTTTGAATATCTGTGGGCTTGAGGGTGGGGTGGGTGGGGTGAGTGTCTTTTCTGCCAGTCATTGCTGCTTTCCTGGAACATTCTTCCTCCTTCCCATAACAAACTGTTTCTCCCACACCCTGTGGTTACCTTCATCTACCAAAGCCTGGGTACAAACATTCTTCCTTGGAGATTTCACTTTCTGAATCAATCATCGCCACTTTCTCTAACACTTTCCTGTCTTTGGTGATATCAGTAGCTTTGTAAATAATATTTCCAAAATACTGGCCTCTCAGTTTCCTGCCAGTGATCCTGTCATCTCCCCAGCCTTTCATTCCCATGGTCATATCCCAGAGCTGTCCTATCAAGTAGCGACACCCTTTCCATAACGGAAATGACATGCATCCCATTCCCCTCCACTGTTCACTCCCCCTGGCACCCTCCCTGTGCTGAGGCCACCAGTGCATCCATCCCAGCTTCTCTGCCCATGATCCACCTAATCTCATGCTCTCACTGACTGCCCTGCCAGCTGTAATGAGACTGTCAGCTGCTGGAATCTCTTCCTTGTGTGTGCTCAAGGCCCTTGCCCTGTCTTGCTCCATCACATCCCTCTTATTATTTTCATCTCACCTCCAAGTCTGAATCTGCACCCACACAGCTGAACCTGGCTGGGGAAAGCAAGCAGCACCTAAGGTCCCTCATGGTCATGGCCACTAACTGGCCTCAGTTGACCCCAAATCTATGACAGTTCCCTTCAACCTCCCATTCTCCTAGATGCTATTTTACTATCTGTAAAAGGACACAAAAGACCTCCACTTTTGCTAAATTCATTTTCCCCCTAAATATATCACTTAGGAAAGTTAATGATACCCTGTTTTCTTGATTTGTAAAAGGCAGATATTGTTGAATATAACTTTACACAACTTAGGTAAATCACATATCAAAAGTCTGCTTGTCAAAAATTAGAGATGCTGGCTGGGCACGGTGGCTCACACCTGTAACCCTAGCACTTTGGGAGGCCAAGGTGGGTGGATCATTTGAGCCCAGGAGTTTGAGAACAGTCTAGACAACATGGTGAAGCTCAGTCTCATTATGTTAAAAACAATTTTAAAAAATTAGAGATGTTAGGCCTGGCATGGTGGCTCATGCTTGTAAACCCAGTGCTTTGGGAGGCCCAGAGGGTCACCTGAGGCCAGAAGTTCAAGACCAGTCTGGGCAACAAAGCGAGGCTCTGTCTGTACAAAAAAAAAAAAAAAAATTAAAAACTAGGGGGTGTGGTGGTGCTTGCCTATAGTCTTAGGTGATCAGGAGGCTGAGGTGGAAGGATCACTTGAGCCCAGGAGTTTGACGCTCCAGTGATCCGTGACTGTGCCACTGCACTCCAGCCTGGGCGACAGAGTGAGTCCCTGTCTCAAAAAAAAAAAATAAAAATAAATAAATAAATAAATAAAATCACATGCCAAATATGCTCTGATAGGATTTGGAATTTTCCACATTAAAAAGAAAGAAAGAAAAAAAGGCCAGGCGCAGTGGCTCATGCTTGTAATCCCAGCACTTTGGGAGGCCGAGGCCGGTGGATCAGCTGAGGTCTGGAGTTCGAGACCAGCCTGACCATGGAGAAACCCCATCTCCACTAAAAATACAAAATTAGCCAGGTGGGGTGGTGCATAACTGTAATCCCAGCTACTCGGGAGGCTGAGACAGGAGAATCGCTTGAACGCGGGAGATGGAGGTTGTGGCGAGCCGAGATCGCACCATTACACTCCAGCCTGGGCAATAAGAGAGAGACTCTGCCTCAAAAAAAAAAAAAAAAAAGAAGAGAGAGGGAAAGCTCTGCCTGTTCACCCGATCCTAAGCTGAATGTCGCATCTGTGCCTGAGCTGGGTGGGTAAGCATGAACTGCTGAGCCTGGGGTGGTGGAGAAGACCTGGATTCCCTGTGGCTGTCCTGTCTAGATGAGAAAGATGTGCAGCAAAGAGACTGCGGCCGATAATCTTATGAACTTTTTTCTGACAATAAATTGCTAATTACTGTTCTTACTAATTCCAAGCTAAGGGCCATTCTCAATTGGTGTAGGATTGAGCGTAGACATAATCATATAACCGAGACTTCCGCAGTAGAAGCTGAGACGCGCGCGCCACCTAGAGGGAGCCTTGTGTGCCGGGGGACTGTGGGCCGTCAGGGAAGCAGGTTCTCTCTGCCTCTACTCGCTGTGCGTGCCATTGCCAAAGTTCCTGAAGGTCTAAGTCTTTCTTTCCTCATCTGTAAAATGAGGATAATAATCACTATGACAGATGGCTGCAGTAAAGTTTAATGTGACCATGCCTGTAAGGCATTGATAATGTGCCCCAAATCGTCTAAATTTTCAGGAAATAAACAGCAGCAATTATAACACATGCAAGCCATGAACCCAAGTAGGTCATCTGCGCTGAACAAACCCTTTCATCGAGTATCATTGACTTCTGGCTTCAAGTGCGACATACACACTCTGCACCAAAAGGTGAAGAATTCTGGCCACACTCAGTGGCTCACGCCTGTAATCCCGGCCCTTTGGGAGGCCGAGGTGGGAGGATCGCTTGAGCCCAGGAATTCAAGACTAGCCTGGGCAACATAGTGAGACCCTGTCTCTATGAAAAATAAATAAATAAATAAATAAATATTTTTTTTTAAAAAAAGGTGAAGAATGCTGAACTACATAATCTCCTGTTACCCTTTGAATCTCTTCATCTACCTCAGAAATGCTGCGTGTGTTTGCAACACATTATCATAGAAACAGGCATCATAACCGTTTAAGTGTAGGGCTTTCCAGGATGGCAGAGGCATTATTAGAGAGCAGATTAATTGCTGTCATCTCAGTGTGCAGGAGCTTGAAATGCTGTGTGCATGTGCTGCCATCTTGTGGTACCTTGGGGGAACATGTATCTGATTATTCTGGAGTCGCTAGCTGACTGGGTGAGTTCTAACCTTTTTGAGCAGGGTTACATGTTACATGCATACACACGGTACATAGGCACCCATAAAGCCACACCAAAAATGGTGTCCCAGACAGTGGGTTATTTCACCCATCAAATTATTCACAGGTTACTCTAAGTGTAGAAGAGAGGACAAGGCACATCCGTGCCTAAGGAGGAAACACATGCCCCTTTGCAGGCCCAGGGGGCTGTCCTGTGGAGGGAGGCCCTGTTTCCTAAGTGCTTCCGAGGGAAGCAGATCTAGGAAACTGAAGGCCTTAGAGATTCAGCTCAAGATGTACCCAACTCTAGACTGAACTCAGTTCTGCTGGTGTGCCAGCACTGCTCGCTCCCAGCCCCTCAACAAACACCTTAACTCATTCTCTGGAAAGCTACACACATTCCAAGTAAGAGCATGGCAGTGTCAGTCCCCAGGCTGCTCTGGACATTCACGCACTGAAGGGCATTGGGGTTGTGTCCAGTTTGGGACTATTATGCATAAATCAGCTATAAACACTTGTGTACGGGCTTTCGTGTGAACTAAGTTCTCATTTCTGTTGGCTAATTCCAAGAACAGTTAAGTATTAGGTCATATGGTAGTTGCGTGTTTAGCTTTTTTTTTTCTTTCTGAGATGGGTTCTTGCTTTGTTGCCCAGGCTGGAGTGCAGTGACATGATCATAGCTCACAGTTGTCTCTAATTCCTGGGCTCAAGTAATCCTCCTGCCTCAGCCTCCAGAATAGCTGGGAGGCCACCACACCTGGCTTATTTTTTAAAGTTTTTGTAGAGATAGGGGGTCTCCCAATGTTACCCAGGCTGGTCTCAAACTCCTGGGCTTAAACAATACTCCCACCTTGGCCTCCGAAAGTGCTGGGATTACAGGCATGAGCCACTGTGCTCAGCTGCATGTTTAGTTTTGTTGTTGTTGTTGTTGTTTTGAGATGGAGTCTTGCTCTGTCACCCAGGCTGGAGAGCAGTGGCACAATCTTGGCTCAGTTCACTGCAACCACCTCCTCCCAAGTTCAAGCAATTCTTGTGCCTCAGCCTCCCAAGTAGCTGGGACTACAGGCACACACTACCATGCCTGGCAAATTTTTGTATTTTTAGTAGAGACGGGTTTTCACAATTTTGGCCTGGTTGATCTCAAATTCCTGACCTCAGATGATCCGCCTACCTTGGCCTCCCAAAGTGCTGGGATTACAGGCATGAACTACTGTGCCCGGCCTTTTTCTGTGCCTGGCCTTTTTATTTATTTATTATTTTTTGAAATGGAGTCTCACTCTGTCACTCAGGCTGGAGAGCAGTGGCAGGATCTTGGCTCATTGCAACGTCAGCCTCCAGGGTTCAAGTTATTCTTGGGCCTCAGCCTCTCGAGTAGCTGGGATTACAGGCACACCACCACATCTGGCTAATTTTTGTGTTTTTGGTAGAGACAGGGTTTTACCATGTTAGTGAGGCTAGTCTCAAACTCCTGACCTCAAGTTATCCATCCACCTCCCCCTCTCAGAGTTCTGGGATTACAGGCATGAGACACCATGCCCAGAAATGTTTAGCTTTTTAAAGAAACTGTTAAACTGTTTCCAGAGTGGCTGTACCATTGTACATTTCTACCAGCAATGTATGAGTGATACAGTTGCTCCTCATTTTTGTCAGCACTTGGTATTGTCACTCTTTTTATTTTAGCTATGATGATGGCTATATAGCAATATCTCATTGTGGTCTTAATTTGCATTTTCCCAGTAACTCATAATGTTGAACATCTCATGTGTTAATTCCTCATCTGTATATCCTCTTTGGTGAAATGTTTAGTTACATCTTTTGCCCATTTTAATTTGGCTTTGTGGGTTTTTAAAATTACTTTAATAGTTTTAAGTATCCTTTGTATAGTCTAGATATTAGTCATTTGTTAGATATGTAGTTTGCCAATATTTTCTTTTAGTCTGGAGACACATCCACTTAAAAGCTTTTTTTTTTTTTTTTTTTTTTTGAGACGGAGTCTTAGTCTGTTGCCCAGGCTGGAGTGCGATGGAGTGATCTTGGGCTCACTGCAACCTCTGCCTCCTGGGTTCAAGCAATTCTCCTGCCTCAGCCTCCCAAGTTTCTGGAATTACAGGCGCCCGCCACTACACCCGGCTAATTTTTGTATTTTTAGTAGAGACAGGCTTTCACCATAATGGCCAGGCTAGTCCTGAACTCCTGACCTCAGGTGATCCGCCTGCCTCAGCTTCCCAAAGTGCTGGGATTACCAGCGTGAGCCACTGTGCCCAGCCAAAAGCATTTCTTACAAAGGAAAAGTTTTCAGTTCTGGTAAGATTCAATTTATCATTTTTTTTATGGATCAGAGTTTTGGTATAAAGTTTAATAACTCTTGCCTAACTCCACATCCCAAAGATTTTTTTCTTCTCTATTTTTTTCTTAAACATTTTATAGTGTTGTGTTTTACGTTAAAGTTCATGATTCATTTTGAGTTAATTGTATTAGGTGTGAGACTTAAGTCAAGATTCATTCTTTGCCTATGAATGTCCAATGCTGCAGCACCATTTGGTGAAAAACCTCTCCTTTCTCCATTGAATTGCTTTCTCATCTTTGCTAAAAATCAGTTTACTGTGCTTATGTGTGGCTATTTCTGGGTTTTGTATTCTGTTCCTCTGATCTATCTATCCCTTAGCCAATACTGTACAGTCATGACTATAGCTATATAATATGTTTTGAAATCAGACTAACTCCTCCTGCTTTATTCTTCCTTTCCAAATTGTTTTAACTATTATAGTTTCTTTGCCTTTCCATATAATTTTATAATAATCTTGCCTAAATCTACAAAAACAGTCTTGTTTGGATTTTGATAGGAATCATGTTAAACTTATATACCAACCTGGGGAGAATTGACATCTTTAATATATTGGGTCATCCAATCCATGAACATGGTATATTCCTCCATTTATTTAGGACTTTCTTTCAGGTTTTGTAGTTTTCAGCATACAAGAGTCCTGTCCATGTTATTTTCCTTTTGCACCTAAGTAATTTCTTTCTTTCTTTTTCTTTCTTTCTTTCTGTTTCTCTTTCTTTCTTTCTTTCTTTTCTTTCTTCTTTCTTTTCTTTCTCTAGTGGTTTTAAGTGGCATTGGATTTTTAATTTTGGTGTCTAAGTGTTCATTGCTACTATATGTTGATCTTGTATACTGAGCTCACTTGTTAGTTCTAGGAGGGATTTTTTCTTCTTTTTTTGTAGATTCCTTGAGATTTTCTGAATAGAACATCATGCAGTCTGCAAAAGGACAGTTTTATTTCTTCTTTTTCAATCTGTATGCCTTTTATTTCCTTTTCTTACTTTGTTGAGCTGGCTAGAACTGCTGGTATTATGTTGGATAGCATTGGATGGTGGAAATGCTTGGTCTGTTCCCAATCTTAGGGGTGAAGCATTCAGTATTTCACCACTAAGTATGATGGATGTTAGCTGTAAGGTTTTTGTAGATATTATTTATCAAGTTGAGGAAGTTCACTTTTATTTCTATTTTGATGAGAGATTTTTATTATCAATGGGTACAGAATTTTGTCAAGTGGTTTTTCTGCAGATTGATATGCTTGTGTGATTTTTCTTCTTTAGCCTGTTAATATGGTGGCTTTAAAAAAATTTTTTTTTGATAGAGTCTCACTCTTGCTCAGGCTGGAGTACAGTGGCATGATCTTGGCTCACTTCAGCCTCTGCCTCCTGGTTTCAAGCGATTCTTGTATCTCAGCCTCCTGAGTAGCTGGGATTAGAGGTGTGCACCACCACACCCAGCTAATTTTTGCATTTTTAGTAGGGATAGGGTTTCACCATGTTGGCCAGGCTGGTCTTGAACTGGCCTCAAACGATCCACCTGCCTCAGCCTCCCAAAGTGCTGGGATTACAGGCATGAGCCACCACGCTCAGCCAATATGGTAGATTCAATTAAATTATTGACTGATTTTCAAATATATTTATTTATTTACTTACTTTTTGCAACAAGGTCTTGCTGTGTTGTCCAAGCTGGAGTGCAATGGTGCGATCTCGGCTCACTGCAACCTCCGCCTCCCAGGTTCAAGCGATTCTCCTGCCTCAGCCTCCCAAGTAGATGGGATTACAGGCAGGTGCCACCACGCCCAGCTAATTTTGTCTTTTTAGTAGAGACAGGGTTTCACCATGTTGGCAAAGCTGGTCACCAACTCCTGACCTCAGGTGATCCACCCGCCTCAGCCTCCCAAAGTACTGGGATTACAGGTGTGAGCCACCGTGCCCGGTCTTTTTACACTGTTTTTGTCTGGCTTTGGTATGAGGGTAATACCTGCTTTCTGGAATGAGTTGGGAAGGGTTCCTTTTTCTTCTATTTTCTGTAGAGTTGGTCTTAACTCCCCTTTAAATCTTTGATAGAATTCTCCAGTGAAACAATCTGGGTTGGAGATTTCTTTTTCAGGAAGTTAATTAAAAATTCAATTTTCTAATAGTTATGCAGCTATCCAAATTACCTATTTCAATTAGGTGAGTTGCGGTAGTTTGTACTTTACAAGGAATTGGTCCATTTAATCTAAGTTATCAAATTTATGTATGCAGAGTTGTTTGTAGCATTTCGTTATCCTTTTGATGTCCGCAGCGTCTATAGTGATTTCCTCTGTTTCACTCCTGATATTGGTAACTGTGTACTATAATTTCTAAAATCTATAAGCGATATTAGTAATTTTTTTCTTTGTCAGTCTTGTCAGAGCTTGGTCAGTTTTACAGATCTTTTCAAAGAACACACTCTTGACTCCACCAACTTTTTCTAATGTTATTCTGTTTTTCATTTCATTGATTTCTGCTCTTTATTATTTCCTTTCTTGTGCTGGTTTTAGGCTTATTTTGTTCTCTTTTTTTAAGTTCTTCTTCTTTTTTAAAAATAACATAAATATTGATGAGATCTCACTGTGTTGCCCAGGCTGGTCTTAAACTCCTGGGCTCAAGTGATTCTCCTGCCTCAGCCTTCCAAAGTTCTGGGATTACAGGCGTGAGCCACTGTATTTGGTCGTTTTTCTAAGTTCTTGAAGGAGAGTTTAAGTTTTTCATTTGAGACTTTTCCTCTTTTCTGAGGTATGCATTTAGTGCTACACATTTTCCTCTTAGCCTTGCTTTAACTGTTCTCACAAATTTTGGTATGTTGTGTTTTCAGTTTCATTCGTTTTATTCTATTTTAAAAATTTCCTTTGAGACTTCCTCTTTGATCCATGGATTATTTAGCATACATTGGCTAGTTTCTAAGTGCTTTGGAGATTTTCCTCCAATCTTTCTGTTGCCGAGTTCTAGTTTGGTTGCCAAGCAACTGGCCTTTTATTCCTTTCTGAGCCTGCCTGGCCAGTCTCTGGCTTTACCTCCCGGTATGTTGGTGTCACAAAGGGATCTTCATGACTTCACTGCCCTTCCCTCAGGTACTTGAGTCCGGGAACTGACTCTCAACCTGCCTTTGCCTACCTCTCAGTCTCAGAGGAACCCCTTCGTTGAGTTTTTTCCTCCTTTTGGCTCTTGCGTTTCTCTCACCCCATCTCACCTCCGCCTGTCCATCATGAGCCTATTCTATTCCCTGTCCTAAGTTTGCACAAGAGACAAACCTGAGGCTCAGATTGGGTAACATGGCCACAGGTTGACAGCCCAGATGTGATGAGCAGGAACAGAGAGAGCAGAGTCCCCAGGTGAATGGTCAGGCCTTGGGGACTTCAACAAAGAAAGGTGAGGTGCTGAGGCCTGGGGCTCTGAGCCTGAGGAATATAGGACACTGGGAGGACAGCAGGTGGAGTCATGGCTAAGGGGGCTGAGAACGTTCCTGTATCCTTGATTCTAACACTAGGATCAGCCCCAGGAAGACACACATGGGCCTTGACAATGGAAAACTTTGTGCTGGTGGGGTGTCCTAGAAGGGAGCAGGACAATGGGGAGGAGCGTCTCTCAGTCCCTGGTGCTGTGTGACAGGCATTGGGTGATGATCAGGAAAGAGGTTCCTTTCTATTATTTTGATATCTTATTCAGATTTTGCATGAATTGAACAGTCAACTTCTAAGAGGTTTTATTTCAGGAAACGGCAAACTCCTCCCCTTGCCTGTCCCCAGTACCTGCCCCTTAGGATGCCATTTTCTTTTCTTTTCTTTTCTTTTCTTTTTTGAGACAGAGCTTCACTCTTGTTGCCCAGGCTGGAGTGCGATGGAGCGATCTCAGCTCACTGCAACCACCGCCTCCCAGGTTCAAGTGATTCTCCTGCTTCAGCCTCCCGAGTAGCTGGGATTACAGGCATACGCCACCACGCCCAGCTAATTGTGTACTTTTAGTAGAGATGGGTTTTCTCCATGTTGGTCAGGCTGGTCTCGAACTCTCGACCTCAGGTGATCTGCCTCGGCCTCCAAAAGTGCTGGGATTATAGGCATGAGCCACCGCGCCCGGCCAGGATGCCATTTTCTCCTCTCTGTCTCATTTTTTTTTTTTTTTTTTTGAGACAGAATCTTGATCTGTTGCCTAGGCTGGAGTGCAGTGGTGCAATCTCAGCTTACCACAACCTCCATCTCCCAGGTTCAAGCTATTCTCCTGCCTCAGCCGCCCGAGTAGCTGGGAGTGCACCACCACGCCCAGCTAATTTTTGTATTTTTAGTAGAGACGGGGTTTCACCATGTTGGCCAGACTGGTCTCGAACTCCTGACCTCAGGTGATCTGCCCGCCTCAGCCTCCCAAAGTGCTGGGATTACAGGTGTGAGCCACTGCGCCCAGCCATTTTTTTTAAGGGGTGCTCTCATTGTGTTACCCAGGCTGGCCTCAACCTCCTGGGCTCAAGCGAGGCTCCTGCTTCAGCCTCCGGAATAATTGGTATTACACATGCAAACCTTTCCGAGCTGAGCCACAAGGAGCTTCTCTCATATTATACCCATCCCCCAATGACCCACATCTGCCAGCTCGATTTCAAGGCAGCCTGCTGTCTTCCCTTCTGTTCTGTAAGTGGCTAGATCTCAGGATTATTACATCATAATTTGTTGCAACAATTCGGGTCACAGTTGTCTTTGCTCTAAGGCAATGCTTTTCCTTCCTTCCTTCCTTCCTTCCTTCCTTCCTTCCTTCCTTCCTTCCTTCCTTCC
Organism: Pan paniscus; assembly: GCF_029289425.2. Classification (NCBI taxonomy): domain Eukaryota; kingdom Metazoa; phylum Chordata; class Mammalia; order Primates; family Hominidae; genus Pan; species Pan paniscus. The sequence continues at coordinate 6,452,290 of NC_073270.2, read as the reverse complement.
TTCCTCCCTCCCTCCCTCCCTCCCTTCCTCTCTTTCTTTTCTTTTCTTTTTTCTTTTTTTTTTTTGACAGGGTCTTGCTCTGTTGCCCCAGGCTGGAGCACAGTGGCATGATCTTGGCTGACTGCAACCTCTGCCTCCTGGGCTCAGGCCTCCCGAGTAGCTGGGACCACAGGCATGCACCACTACACCTGGCTAATTTTTGTATTTTCTGTAGAGATGCAGTTTTGCCATGTTGTCAAGGCTATGGCAGTGCTTTTCTGGTGAATGTTCTCCATAAGCCTTGCTTTGCTTTTTCTTTTCTTTTCAATTCTTCCTTTTATATGATTTTTGTACTTCTCTCCAGGTCATTCTTTCTTGCTAACTTTTATGTCTGAATGTGGCAAGTTTTTCCTAAGTTGATTTTAGCAGAAAGCTTGTCTAGAGAAAGATGAAGAAGCACTGTGGTCCAGATTCTGATGAATTATCATGGGAAGCCAAGGTCTCTGTCTGTGAGGTTTTTTCTCCATTAAAAAAAAATAAAATATAGGACTGAGAGAAGTGGCTTACACCTGTAATCCCAGTACTTTGGGAGGCCGAGGCAGGAGGATTACTTGAGACCAGGAGTTTGAGAACAGCCTGGGCAATATAGCAAGACCCTCATCTCTCCAAAAAATAAAAGTAGCCAGTTATGGTGGTGCATGCCTGGAGTCCTAGCTACTCAGGAGACTGAAGCAGGAGGATCACTTGAGCCCAAAAGTTTGAGACCAGCCTGGGCAACATAGGGAGACCCTGTCTCTACAAAATAAAGGTTAAAAAAAATGAGGCTGGGCATGGTGGCTCATGCCTGTAATCCCAGCGCTTTGGGAGGCCAAGGCAAATGGATCACTTGAGGCCAAGGGTTCGAGTCAAGCCTGGCCAACATGGTGAAACCCCATCTCTATTAACAATACAAAAATTAGGCCAGGCGCGATGGCTCACGCCTGTAATCCCAGCATTTTGGAAGACCAAGGCAGGCGGATCACAAGGTCAGGAGTTCAAGACCAGCATGATCAACATGGTGAAACCCTGTCTCTACTAAAAAATACAAAAATTAGCTGGGCGTGGTGGCACGCACCTGTAATCCCAGCTACTCAGGAGGCTGAGGCAGGAGAATTACTTGAACCTGGGAGGTGGAGGTTGCAGTGAGCTGAGATCATGCCATTGCACTCCAGCCTGGGCAACAGAGTGAGACTCTGTCTCAAAAAAAAAAAAAAAAATTGAAATGAGTCGCGTATGGTGGCACATACCTGTGGTACCAGCTACTTGGAATGTTGAGGTGGGAGGATCACTTGGGTCCGGAAGGTCAACGCTGCAGTGAATTGTGATAGCACCACTGCACTCCAGCCTGGGCGATGGAGAGAAAAACCTTGTCTCTAAAAAAAAAAAAGAAATACAGTAGCCAACATGAAAGTACATATAAACACATATATGTTATGCAGAAAGAGAACTAACTCCAGAACTCATCCCAGTGTAGCCATTGCTCAGCTCCAGAAACAAACTTCTGTGATTATTTTTGCAGACCTCTCTGTAACCACCTTGGCAGCCACTATCCAGAATTTTATGTTTTTCAATCAATTGCCTTTCTTTGTAGTCTGCTTCAATTCTTTGTATTTGCACAGATTACATGGAATAGTTTTGCAAGCTTTTTATGCCCTACTGTTCTTCTGGATCTCCACACCTTGTTTGTGACTTTTCTGCATGTTGGAGCATAGAGCCTGTGCAGTATTCCACTGTAGTGGCTGTAGCGCATATCATTTCTCCATTCTTCTGTTAATGTACATTTGGATTGTTTTCAGTTTTGCTGCCTTGATCAATATTTACCTGTCTTCCAGGACACATGTGCAAAGTGCTATGTAGTAGTGGAATTGCAGGGCAAGAGTTGCATGTTCAACTTTATTGGATAAGGCCAAACTGTTTTCCAAAGTGGTCATACTAATTTGGACATTTGCCTGCCACCCCCATCCCAGTGAAAACAGGTTCCTCCTATTCTACTTCCTTGCAAATACTTTGGATTCTTGCATTAATATTAACTCTTCACTTTTTACTCAGTGACTGGTAACTGTAGGGCTATTCATAGGAATACAGCTCTCATTCCTCCTCCATCAAAATGACTATCTTTCATGATGCTGTTACCAGCGGTGAATCCATATGGGTCTGCAGCAACTCAATTCTTGCCTCCTTGATGGAAGGAATTCATCTGAGTGGCAGAAGGCAGAGTGAGCAACCAAGGCAAGTTTTAGAGCGGGAGTGAAAGTCTATTAAAAAGTTTTAGAGCGGGATGAAAGGAAGTAAAGTACACTTGGAAAAGGGCCAAGCAGGAAACTTGAGAGATTGCCCTTTGACTTGGGGTTTTGTACATTGGCATGATTCTGGAGGGTTGTGTCTCTCTTTCCCTTATTCTTCCCTTGGGGTGGGATATCCCCATGCAGAGTGGCCTACCAGCACTTGGGAGGGTCTGCATGCACAGTGTGTTTACTGAAGTTGTATGCATGCTCACTTGAAGTGTTTTTCACTTACCAGTGGAATGTTTCTAGAGGAAGGTCATATACCAGTTAAACTCTGCCATTTTGCCTCTTAGTAGGCATGCTTGAGCTCATTCACCCAACTCCTGAGATCTTATCAGGAAACTGCTAACGCGGCTAATCACCAGCTTCAGGTGTTTTGTATCTATTGGGAGACGGCCGTTCCCTTGTGCCAGCTGTGACCAATTAGTATTTTAGAGAGACAGTTTGACAACCACCTAACCATCACCTGATGGTTGTCTGACAGTCCTGGTGGTGTTGGGGGCCTCTCCTTCCCTGCTCGTGTCTGTCTAACTACCTACTGTAACATTTCCCCCCTCGAGATTCTAGACCCAATTCTGGAAAAAATGGATGAAGGTCAGTCTTCTGTAGCCGCTTCCTGCTGGCAGAGGGGTGGTGGTGGTTGTTCTGTGGGTTTTGGCCTCTTGCTAGCTGTCAGGGCAGGGTGACTCCATAGACTGATGAAAACAGTATCCAGCCAGATCTAACAGAGACAGGGAATTCACCTCTGCCGTGTCCCACTGATGGGCAGTCTACTGATCTTCTGTAGAAGGGTGACTCTTGATCATTGAGGGGATGGTATCCCTCACCGAGGATCATCTGGTGCTTGGCAGCCCCAAAGTGAGAGGAGACAAATCAGGTGATTAGATTTAGAAGACATGGACCAAAAAGGAGCAAAAGTAGGAGATTAACAAGTGGACCTAAAAAGGGAATAAACCCAGAGAACCATTTCCATGTTGCTTCCTAATCTAACAAACCCTGAGATGCTTGTTCCCATCAACTAGAGGCTCAGTATAGGAGTTGTCTGATGTTGTCTTGTACTTTTGCCAATTCATTTACCCAAAAGCAACATTTGTTATCTAAGGCTAAGCAAATTCCTCCCTGTGCTTCCATTAACATATCTAGTCCTTGGAGATTTTGGAGGACTACAGCTGCTAAAGAGTCAATTTGTTCTTACAACGTTGTTAAAATTTTAGCCATGGCCTCAATATTGTCAGCTATTTCCTTTGTGAGTTGGCTATAGATCAAGGAGACTTTTGTGATTCCAGCAATTCTGATTTCCATACAGGGTATAATGCCATGTTCCACAAGAAGCAGAATTAATTGGATAGCCCTCTTCACCTTGGGCAAGATAGGATGCCTGTAGATTGGTGCTGGAAGAGAGAGATTGCCAGGGACTATGAAGGCATCTGGGGATACATAGCCTATGGTACAAGTTTCATTCCAGTTAGTGGGGAGGCATTGGTGAACTGATTGGCCACAAATATAGATGGCTCCTTGGGTTTTAAGACAAGTAGAGATGTCCAAATGAAATAAGTCGGTGAGGACAGCTTCAAAAAATCCTGAAGCTGCCAACATGCCCAGGTAGCTCATGGCTATTGTCATACCTGGTAAGACTTGGGTGCCTGGGGTTGCTAGCTGATTCCAATATGTGCCCAGAATTAGAATATTGATCCAGATTTTTACATTACCCATGCCTCTTATTTCATCTGAGCTGTAGCCAGAGATTACTGGTTGGTTCACAGAAGTAAGCAGGATCAGTCTAAATTGCAGAAAAAAAACCCTCAAAAACAATTGATGAGACTAGAATCTAATAACAGGTGTACCATAGTCATAGTTTTTTTGTTTTGTTTTGTTTTGAGATGGAGTTTCACTCTTGTTGCCCAGGCTGGAGTGCAATGGCGTGATCTCAGCTCACTGCAAACTCTGCTCCCCCAGGTTCAAGTGATTCCCCTGTCTCAGCCTCCCAAGTAGCCGAGATTACAGGCACGTGCCACCATGCCTGGCTAATTTTTTGCATTTTTAGTAGAGACGGGGTTTCTCCGTGTTGGTCAGGCTGGTCTCCAACTCCCAACCTCAGGTTATCTGCCTGCCTCAGCCTCCCAAAGTGCTAGGATAACAGACGTGAGCCACTGCAACTGGCCCCATAGTTCTTAAAACATAATTTTCCTCTCTCCAGTCCTCATTTTTATTAAAAACAGACCATGATAGGACTGATTTGTTTGCAAAATAAGCTTTAGTCTTATTATACTTGGCCTGATTATTTGCGTAAAGCACAGCAAGAATAGTTGTTTGCCATATAGGCTCCTTTTTATATTGGCTTTGATGAAACATTGTTCCACGAGGAATCTCAGATAAGACTTTAAAGCCTTGAGCCCAGCCACGGTTTTTTGCCATCACATACCTGTATGAGTTGAGTACATTTCTCTCCTCCTGAGGTCCTAATATAACTTGGGCCTTCTGGGCCTGCTAGGAACTGATATTCTTTACTTATCACAGGTTAGGAACCCTGTACAGGAACCGTATAGACTAGGTATGAGGCCAGTTTTCTCAAGGGGTTTTTATTGGCTCTATAAGTCAACTTTGATTCCTTAAAGGAGTCTGTTTGTATCTCAAAGAAAGCCACTCCAGTCAAAGCCTTGGTAAAATAACCAGTGTCTCCAATTGTGTCCTGTTAAAAAAGAAAACAGATTCACATTGCACTTATGCAGATAACTATATTGCTATAAATTAAGAATACTCTACAAATAGTTTCCACATTTTGGAGATATCCAGTAGAGAGAAATATACTCTAAATTTTGTTTACAGGAGTATTCTTTACTCAATTTTTAAAAGCTGTAAATAGCTCACAAAAGTTGTCTTGGCTTCGAAAAACAAAACAAAGGGTTAGTAATTCTTTAAGCAAAAAGTCATAAAAGGATTATTTTAGTCTTCCATTAGTTCAGTTCATGTAGTTAACTCCTGTTCTGCTTCATATTCATGAACATTTCAGCTCTCCATGAGAGTCCTGAAAGTTTTTTTCTTCTATTCTAATGTCACAATCTCCAAAGTTATTGGAAACCTGCATTTAAGAGCACGTGTTAGAGTCCTATAGCTGCTTATAAAACCACCTTTTATTTATTTATTTATTTACTTATGTATTTGAGATGGAGTTTCACTCTTGTTACCCAGTCTGGAGTGCAATGGCGTGATCTTGGCTCACTGAAACCTCTGCTTCCTGGGTTCAAGCAATTCTCCTGCTTCAGCCTCCCAAGTAGCTGGAATTATAGGCATGTGGCACCATGCCTGGTTAATTTTTCTATTTTTAGTAGAGACATGGTTTCTCCATGTTGGTAAGGCTGGTCTTAAACTCCTGACCTCAGGTGATCTTCCTGCCTTGGCCTCCCAAAGTGCTGGGATTACAGGCATGAGCCGCTGTGCCTGCCTGTTAAACCCATTTTTGAGCTACTTGGTATTTTCTATTTATGGAATGTGCCAAAATTTAAAAATGCTACCATAAAAGGCTCCCCTAAAGCTTCAGTGAAACCTGGCCCAGGTCTTAGACGCTTATGTGGTATAGTGTATACCAGTCCAATTCTATCCTGTCTTATAACTTTAAGACATAAGAGGTTTTCTTTTTTATTTATTTATTTTATTATACTTTAAGTTCTAGGGTACACGTGCACAACGTGCAGGTTTGTTACAAATGTATACATGTGCCATGTTGGTGTGCTGTACCCGTTAACTCATCATTTACATTAGGTATATCTCCTAATGGTATCTCCCCCATCCCCCTACCCCACGACAGGCCCTGGTGTGTGATGTTCCCCACCCTGTGTCCAAGTGTTCTCATTGTTCAATGCCCACCTATGAGTGACAACACGCAGCGTTTGGTTTTCTGTCTTTGCGATAGTTTGCTCAGAATGATGGTTTCTTGCTTCATCCATGTCCCTACAAAGGCCATGAACTCATCCTTTTTATGGCTGCATAGTATTCCATGGTGTATATGTGCCACATTTTCTTAATCCAGTCTATCATTGATGGACATTTGGGTTGGTTCCAAGTCTTTGCTATTGTGAATAGTGCCGCAATAAACATACACGTGCATGTGTCTTTATGGCAGCATGATTTATAATCCTTTGGGTATATGCCCAGTAATGGGATGGCTGGGTCAAATGGTATTTCTAGTTCTAGATCCTTGAGGAATCGCCACACTGTCTTCCATAATGGTTGAACTAGTTTACAGTCCCACCAACAGTGTAAAAGCGTTCCTATTTCTCCACATCCTCGCCAGCACCTGTTGTTTCCTGACTTTTTCATGATTGCCATTCTAACTGGTGTGAGATGGTATCTCATTGTGGTTTTGATTTGCATTTCTCTGATGACCATTGACGATGAGCATTTTTTCATGTGTCTGTTGGCTGCATAAATGTCTTCTTTTGAGAAGCATCTGTTCATATCCTTTGCCCACTTATTGATGGGGTTGTTTGATTTTTTCTTGTTAATTTGTTTGAGTTCTTTGTAGATTCTGGATATTAGCCCTTTGTCAGATGGGTAGATTGTAAAAATTTTCTTCCATTCTGTAGGTTGCCTGTTCACTCTGATGGTAGTTTCTTTTGCTCTGCAGAAGCTCTTTAGTTTAATTAGATCCCATTTGTCAATTTTGGCTTTTGTTGCCATTGCTTTTGGTGTTTTAGTCATGAAGTCCTTGCCCATGCCTATGACCTGAATGGTATTACCTAGGTTTTCTTCTAGGGTTTTTATGGTTTTAGGTCTAACATTTAAGTCTTTAATCCATCTTGAATTGATTTTTGTATAAAGTGTAAGGAAGGGATCCAGTTTCAGCTTTCTACATATGGCTAGCCAGTTTTCCCAGCACCATTTATTAAATAGGGAATCCTTTCCCCATTTCTTGTTTTTGTCAGGTTTGTCAAAGATCAGATGGTTGTAGATATGTGGTATTATTTCTGAGGGCTCTATTCTGTTCCATTGATCTATATCTCTGTTTTGGTACCAATACCATGCTGTTTTGGTCACTGTAGCCTTGTAGTATAGTTTGAAGTCAGGTAGCGTGATGCCTCCAGCTTTGTTCTTTTGGCTTAGGATTGTCTTGGCAATGTGGGCTCTTTTTTGGTTCCATATGAACTTTAAAGTAGTTTTTCCCAATTCTGTGAAGAAAGTCATTGGTAGCTTGATGGGGATGGCATTGAATCTATAAATTACCTTGGGCAGTATGGCCATTTTCACAATATTGATTCTTCCTACCCATGAACATGGAATTTTCTTGCATTTGTTTGTGTCCTCTTTTATTTCCTTGAGCAGTGGTTTGTAGTTCTCCTTGAAGAGGTCCTTCACGTCCCTTGTAAGTTGGATTCCTAGGTATTTTATTCTCTTTGAAGTGATTGTGAATGGGAGCTCACTCATGATTTGGCTCTCCGTTTGTCTGTTATTGGTGTATAGGAATGCTTGAGATTTTTGCACATTGATTTTGTATGCTGGGACTTTGCTGAAGTTGCTTATCAGCTTAAGGAGATTTTGGGCTGAGACGATGGGGTTTTCTAAATATACAATCATGTCATCTGCAAACAGGGACAATTTGACTTCCTCTTTTCCTAATTGAATACCCTTTATTCCTTTCTCTTGCCTGATTGCCCTGGCCAGAACTTCCAACACTATGTTGAATAGGAGTGGTGAGAGAGGGCATCCCTGTCTTTTATTTTTTTTAATTTTTTATTTTATTTATTTTATTTTATTATACTTTAAGTTTTAGGGTACAAGTGCACAACGTGCAGGTTAGTTACATATGTATACATATGCCATGTTGGTGTGCTGCCCCCAGTAACTTGTCATATAACATTAGGTATATCTCCTAATGCTATCCCTCCCCACTCTCCCCACTCCATGACAGGCCCCAGTGTGTGATGTTCCCCTTCCTGTGTCCATGTGTTCTCATTGTTCAATTCCTACCTATGAGTGAGAACATGCAGTGTTTGGTTTTCTATCCTTGCAATAGTTTGCTGAGAATGATGGTTTCCAGCTTCATCCATGTTCCTACAAAGGACATGAACTCATCATTTTTTATGGCTACATAGTATTCCATGGTGTATATGTGCCACATTTTCTTAATCCAGTCTATCATTGTTGGACATTTGGCTTGGTTCCAAGTCTTTGCTATTGTGAATAGTGCCACAATAAACATATGTGTGCATGTGTCTTTACAGCAGCATGATTTATAATCCTTTGGGTATATACCCAGTAATGGGATGGCTGGGTCAAATGGTATTTCTAGTTCTAGATCCCTGAAGAATCACCACACTGACTTCCACAATGGTTGAACTAGTTTACACTCCCACCAACAGCGTAAAATTGTTCCTATTTCTCCACATCCTCTCCAGCACCTGTTGTTTCCTGACTTTTTAATGATCGCCATCTATCTGGTGTGAGATGGTATCTCATTGTGGTTTTTATTTGCATTTCTCTGATGGCCAGTGATGATGAGCATTTTTTCATGTGTCTTTTGGCTGCATAAATGTCTTCTTTTGAGCAGTGTCTGTTCATATCCTTTGCCCACTTTTTGATGGGGTTGTTTTTTTCTTGTAAATTTGTTGGAGTTCATTGTAGATTCTGGATATAAAATCAATGTGCAAAAATCACAAGCATTCTTATACACCAATAACAGACAAACAGAGAACCAAATCATGAGTGAACTCCCATTCACAATTGCTTCAAAGAGAATAAAATACCTAGGAATCCAACTTACAAGGGACGTGAAGGACCTCTTCAAGGAGAACTACAAACCACTGTTCAACAAAATAAAAGAGGATACAAACAAATGGAAGAACATTCCATGCTCATGGGTAGGAAGAATCAATATTGTGAAAATGGCCATACTGCCCAAGGTAATTTATAGATTCAATGCCATCCCCATCAAGCTACCAATGACTTTCTTCACAGAATTGGGAAAAACTACTTTAAAGTTCATATGGAACCAAAAAAGAGCCCACATTGCCAAGACAATCCTAAGCCAAAAGAACAAAGCTGGAGGCATCACGCTACCTGACTTCAAACTATACTACAAGGCTACAGTGACCAAAACAGCATGGTATTGGTACCAAAACAGAGATATAGATCAATGGAACAGAACAGAGCCCTCAGAAATAATGCTGCATATCTACAACCATCTGATCTTTGACAAACCTGACAAAAACAAGAAATGGGGAAAGGATTCCCTATTTAATAAATGGTGCTGGGAAAACTGGCTAGCCATATGTAGAAAGCTGAAACTGGATCCCTTCCTTACACCTTATACAAAAATTAATTCAAGATGGATTAAAGACTTAAATGTTAGACCTAAAACCATAAAAACCCTAGAAGAAATCCTAGGCAATACCATTCAGGCCATAGGCATGGGCAAGGACTTCATGACTAAAACACCAAAAGCAATGGCAACAAAAGCCAAAATCGACAAATGGGATCTAATTAAACTAAAGAGCTTCTGCAGAGCAAAAGAAACTACCATCAGAGTGAACAGGCAACCTACAGAATGGGAGAAAATTTTTGCAATCTACTCATCTGACAAAGGGCATCTCTGTCTTGTGCCGGTTTTCAAAGGAAATGCTTCCAGTTTTTGCCCATTCCATATGATATTGGCTGTGGGTTTGTCATAAATAGCTCTTATTATTTTGAGATATGTCCCATCAATACCTAGTTTATTGAGAGTTTTTAGCATGAAGGGCTGTTGAATTTTGTCAAAGGCCTTTTCTCCATCTACTGAGGTAATCATGTGGTTTTTGTCATTGGTTCTGTTTATATGATGGATTACGTTTATTGATTTGTGTATGTTGAACCAGCCTTACATCCCAGGCATGAAGCCCACTTGATCATGGTGGATAAGCTTCTTGATGTGCTGCTGGATTCGGTTTGCCAGTATTTTATTGAGGATTTTTGCGTCGACGTTCGTGAGGGATATTGGTCTAAAATTCTCTTTTTTTGTTGTGCCTCCGCCAGGCTTTGATATCAGGATGATGTTTGCCTCATAAAATGAATTAGAGAGGATTCCCTCTTTTTCTATTGATTGGAATAGTTTCAGAAGGAATGGTACCAGCTCCAACATAAGAGGTTTTCTAAGTGAAGCTTTGGTATTAGCTCTGTGGGCTCGAACAAGTGTAAATTCACTGAGGCACTTCCACTTGAAGACTTGTTTTCTGATTTTCTCATATTTGCCTCTAGGGTAGTGGGCCTCGTTTCGGTTACTGACGTTTGCATTCCTTTCTTTCGTGTCATGTTGAGTCACTAAGTAATTATCATCAAAGGGCCAAGGAGCGGCCGGTGGACATTAACATCATGGAACAGGGCTTGTACATGATTTTGGATTTTACACTGAGGCATTGTCCTTCTTCTTTCCTTATCCCCACGGCTTCTCATCTTTTGAAGCAGCCAGCTCTACCCTGGCTCCCTGGGCCTCACAGTCCCCTGGTGGCCCTGGGTATACTCAATACTAGAGTCCTATTTGTAGGATTTTGGGAAGAAAGGGATCAGAGGCAGCATAGGGCCTGGAGAACTATATCTCTATGCCCAGATTTCCTCCTGCCTTGTCTCAGGTCTGGAGAATCAATACTGTCTTTTTTGGCTCAGGTGCTGGTTGCTCACAGAGTCTTCAACTGTCTTCCCAGGGCTCACCTCTCCTCAGAGCTTTTGCACTACTCCTCCCATCCTTTATTTTCTAGAATCATATTTTCAAAAGGTTTCTCACGGGTTTTGTCCTTTTAAAAATTTGAGGCCAGGCGCAGTGTCTCATGCCTGTAATCCCAGCACTTTGGGAGGGCGAGGTGGGTGGATCACCTAAGGTCAGGAGTTCGAGACCAGCCTGGCCAGCACGGTGAAACTCTGTGTCTACTAAAAAAAATACAAAATATTTGCTGGGTGTGGTGGCAAGCACCTATAATCCCAGCTACTCAGGAAGCTGAGGCAGGAGAATCACCTGAACCTGGGAGGCAGAGGTTGCAGTGAGCTGACATCCCGTCATTGCACTCCAACCTGGGCAACAGAGTGAGACTCTGTCTTAAAACAAACAAACAAAAATTTGATATTGGCTGGGCATGATGGCTCACGCCTGTAATCCCACCACTTAGGGAGGCCGAGGCAGGTGGATCACCTGAGGTCAGGAGTTCAAGACCAGCCTGGCCAACGTGGTGAAACCGCATCTCTACTAAAAATACAAAAATTAGCCAGGTGTGGTGGTGGGCCCCTGTAATTCCAGCTACTCGGGAGGCTGAGGCAGGAAAATTGCTTGAAACTGGGAGGCAGAGGTTGCAGTGAGCCAAGATCACACCACTTCACTCCAGTGTGAGCGAAAGAGCAAGACTCCGTCTCAAAAAAAAAAAAAAAGATAAAAATAAAAATCTGACATTTTAGCTACTTCTTGACTTTTGTGGCATAATTTTGAACTTCTGCCAAACTCATTTCGAGTCCCATGACATTGTCCATGTATGGAGTTGTGCCAATAGAAGCAAATGCTGTCATATAGGCTCCCCTAAAACTTTAGTCAAATCTGGTCCAGATCAGACCCTGGCAACCCCTGCTGTCATTGGATCTCAGTAAGGCCTCTGCACCCATTCCCTCCCTTTGTGATTCATCCATGGACATCCGCCTCCATTGATTTGAAAACTATCTCAGCAATATTCCTTGCCTTCTTCCACCTCCAGCCGATCTCTCACTCCATCCCACCTGCCTGTTGTTCTTCCTTATGGAATAAAGACATGTCCCACACTTTAGAGATTAAAAAAAGATTTAAAAAAAAGAGGGTGGACGTGTCAAGATCACACAGAGCTGGGAATGTGGTAAGCCCTTGAAACTGGGTCTCAACAACAAGGCTGCCTTCCAGAGATTCGTAATGTCTGAGTCCCAGTGAGCTGGGGTGAACCCAGGGCCTCAGAATGGCTCTCTGGTTCCACCACTTCCAAAGCCACACCCAGTGCACATGGCCTGAGGCTTCCACGGTGATGGTAAAGCAACCTCCCCTGCTGCCTCTCCCAATACCGCCGAGTCCCCTCTCATCTTATTCATGCTAAATGTACAGATGTGATCAATAGAATCAAAGGGAAATCGAGCCCTGAGGGGAGGGCCAGACTCCGGGAGGAGAGGGGTTGGAGTCAAACGGGGGGCTCTGCAGCTCTGAGTGCAGGGGCTTCAAACTTTAAGAGCTCGACAGCAGTGTGAAGTGGAATCGGGGGGAATGAGGTCCAAGTTTATGTTGGGAAGAATATAAGCATTATTTGGAGATTCCTGATGTTCATGTGTCCCCAACAAGTACAGCTGGGAGGCACTGGAGGAAAGATTGGTGCTAGAAGTTCATGTGGGAACAGGGCAGACCCTTGGATAAATGTGGGGTCTCTTAGGCATTGCAGGGGTTTGAATAGAGGCCCTAACACCATGGTGGGGATAGTGCCAAAGAACTCCAACATGTATTTTACCAGGGGTTTAACATAAATATCAATTCTGGAGAAAATCGGCACCAGAAGTTAAAATCTCATTTAATCTTCTATAAGATGCTATACATGTGGAAAACTAAGTTAAGTGTCAAATTATTACCAAATTGCTGCAACAAATGACCAGTGCAGCAATCCCGCATAGCTACAAGGGTTCAGGGAACAGAGGGGGTCACCATCACCCTGGGAGAAGGAGACAGCACAGAAGAAGGTCTGTGACTCAGCTCAAAGACAGGAAAGTGGTTTTGTGGGCAGGCAATGAGGAAAGGGGGACAGAGTTGCAGTTTTCTGAGATAAAGCCTCTTAGGTGTTTTTTGACTATTTGATTGTTCCCTGTGAATGTATAAGTTTGATTTTAAAAATAAATAGAAAAGAGCCTCTTTCCTGACACCACCCAATCTCTGAGCCCCACAGATGATGTTCTAGTTTCTTGCAGGAGGTTCTGGTCCCACCCGCCTGCTCCCTTCTAAGACAACCCCACCAGCAAGGAGGTCTTCTAGTTCTTTCTGTGAGTGTTCTCTTGCTGGTCCTGGCTTGGGCCCCTGGGCCCAGGAACCTCTGGGTTCTCTCAGCTACACTTCCATCCGTGGTCCCCAACCTCAGTGTCCAGGATGCTGTGGCTGACCTCCTGGAGGGAGTGTGGCTCCTCACAGGTATCCACCTTGTAGTGCATCAGGCCAGGCCTCCTGCGGCAGCTCTCCTCTGATGACCGAGTGTGGTGGGGATGCTAAGGCCAGGCTGGTTGCCCAGACCTACTTTGCTGCCTGACTGTTTCAAATAGTTGGTGAAGGCTCTGGATTTTCCTCAGAACTGTGGTCCGGAGTGCTCCCACCCCTCCTCTTCCCCTCTCTCCCTCACATTGGGAGTGAGACTTGCTTCATGGTCCGGTGGCTCTCCCAGTCTTTTGTAACTCTTTTCACAAAGGTATATCTCCCGCTAAAACCCTTGCAATTTAATCCTGTCTTGGTGTCTGCTTCTCAGAGGAGCTGGATAACACACTCCAACCCTTCTCTCAGTCCCTGCAGCCCCTGTGGTGGGGTTGACTGTGGGTGACCACAGAGCCAGGCTGGCCTTGTCCAAACCGCAGGCTGCTACTTCACAAGGCCTGACCCCACTAAGAACTGTGTTTCTCCATGTTTCTGCTGGTCATATCCAGTGCATCTAGATTGCCTTTTTTTTTTTTTGAGATGGAGATTCGCTCTTGTTGCCCAGGCTGGAGTGCAATGGCATGATCTTGGCTCACTGCAACTTCCGCCTCCCAGGTTCAAGCAATTCTCCTGTCTCAGCCTCCCGAGTAGCTGGAATTACAGTCATGCGCCACCACACTCGGCTAATTTTGTATTTTTAGTAGAGACAGGGTTTCTCCTTGTTGGTCAGGCTCGTCTCAAACTCCTGACCTCAGGTGATCCACCCGCCTTGGCCTCCCGAAGTGCTGGGATTACAGGCGTGAACCACCGTGCCTGGCTCATTTTTTTTTTCTTTTTTAAGTGGAGATGGGGTTTTGCCATGTTGCCAAGGCTGTTCTGGAACTCCTGAGCTCAAACAGTCCTCCCACCTCGGCCCCCCAAAGTGCTGAGATTACAGGTGTGAGCCACCACACCCGGCCTGGACTACCAATCTTGATGGCAACATTAGATTGGGGGCCACTGTAGTCATAACAGTGGTGGACCAGGCAGCAGAGTCTTGTCTTCAGTACCATGGAAACCGCGGCATCCAGTGCTAGCAGGTGTTTTAGAATGCAGGGTCAGATGCATTCTAACCCTCCTCTGCCCTCCCTGAGAGGGCGACCCCAATCCTCCGCCCCTCCCTGCAGCTGCTAGGCAGGCCTCCTGCGCTCTTCACTGCCTCTAGCAGCGTCTTGAAACAGCTGGCTCTGGAAGGCATCCTGATTCTGGATTCAAGAGCTTTGCTTGGATTTCTATATGAAGGTGTGAAGTGTGAATGCCACCTTTTCTGAGTTACATTTTCATTTTCTGTTGCAAACTTGGGACGTTTACTGAGGGACACTGAATAGTTGGGGGGTGGGTGGGGCAAGGGAGGCAGTGGCTAGAAGGAAGGAAGGATTATAGCAGGGGGGCTCTCCGGGACAGGGCATAGGACAGAGACGGCTCCAGGAGGATTTCACAGGAAAGAATGAGGGGTGGGATGTAGTGATGTCACAAGAGTCCCATTGTGACCCCTCCCCCATCATTGGAGCAAGGACTGGCTAAGCCTGAGCAAGGGTGGGGGAAATAAATAAGGCACTGTTGCCAGGGCCTGAGCCCAGCAGAAAAAGGGTGTGTGCAGAGGGAGGGCCTCGGGTCCTGCTGCTCCTCCTGGACTCCTTCATCCCAATCCCTTCACATCCTCCTCTGACAAGGACTCCCACGTCCCTCCCCGGCTAACCTGGATCCTGCTCAACCCAACACCTGCCTTCTCTCAGTCCCTGGGTTCCCGCAGGCCTTGGGGCCCCACAGTCATATCTGCTATTCCTGCAGGTCAGTGGCCAGGGTGGGGGTGGGTGGTGGTGCAAAGGAAACCTCTTGAAAGGGGCAGGGCACAGATGGGGCCTCCACCAGTCTTGCTGGGTGAGGGCTTCCCACCATCCTGGAATCCTCTCCTGGGTCTCTAGTTGACCACCCTCCTGCCTCCACCTTTTTCCTTGTTTTGGTCCTGCTGTTGGGTTTCTTTTAAAATCCTCCTGCCTCCAGCCTCCCTTGATGATCAGTTCCTGCCTGGGGTCACCAGGCTGCTTCAAATTGGGGTGACCATGGTAGGGATGGTGACTTGAGATTCCTGGGCCATAATGCAGGTGAGAAATGTGCCCTACAGAGTAAAAGGGAACAGTGTCACTGCTGGGTCATTTTGAAGATGGGACTTAGGCAACACATGTCCCTTAAATCCAGTCCCTGAGGGTACCACAAATACCATGTTTTTTTTTTTTTTTTTTTTTTTTCAAATTCTAGCAGAGAGGTTGTACTGGGTTGAGAGAGAGGCCTCAGAATCAAGACCTTGTCTCCTGCCACAGTTTCCCTGGTGAAGCTCCCAGGCTGAGCACAAACTTCCAGGTCGAGCACAGAAGTTTCGACCTGGAAACTTCAGCCCTAAGAGAGGAGGTGGCACTAACACTCTAGGTGGGCGGCTGCTCTATGGTCTTCTGCTGCCTGGAGAGCTTTGCCTCCATCACTGGTGCCCACCTGGGGAATGCTCAGGAACTAATCTTCAAAAGTACACTCGGATGCCCACTCTGCAAAGCCATTTTGTTTCCTTATTGTACCTCTGAAATCATTTGTTAACCAAGCATTTGCAAATCCGTCTGTCTTCTGTGTGTGGCATATCTATAGATACTGCGGGTGAAAAACAAGGGCAAGACTTGATTCCTTTTCTTGCTTGCTTGCTTGCTTTCTTGCTTTCTTTTCTTTTTTCTTCTTTTTCTTTTCTTTTTTTTTTTTTTTGGAGACGGTTTTGCTCTTGTTGCCCAGGCTGGAGTGCAATGGTGCAATCTTGGCTCACTGCAACCTCCGCCTCCACGGTTCAAGCAATTCTCCTGTTTCAGCCTCCCAAGTAGCTGGGATTACAGGCTCATGCCACCATGTCTGGCTAATTTTTGTATTTTTAGTAGAGATGGGGTTTCATCATATTGGTCAGGCTGGTCTCGAACTCCTGACGTCAGGTGATCCACCCGCTTCAGCCTCCCAAAGTGCTGGGATTACAGGTGTGAGCCACTGCACCTGGCCCTATTCCTTTTCTTAGGGAGCTCACAGTTCACTGGATGAGACAGAAGGAAGCTGATTCTGAAAGGAAACAGGGTGTGGTAAAGATAGGGCAGAGGGGTGAGCACAGAGGGGATCAAGAGAAGGGGGTGAAAGACCATTGTCATCAGTGCAGCCTTTTTGGGGAGCAATGTGTGAGCTGAGCTTTGGGAAGAAATGAGGTTTTAATGAGTGTGGGAGGAGAGCCCTCCTGAGATATGTGGAGAGACCAATGCCCCTCTTCCCTGCTGCTCCCCCTCTTGAAGCAGTTCCCTTCTTCCCTCTGTCCCAGCTCAGCACAGTCACAGCAACTCTCCAAATCATGACGCTCAAAACGCCACATCTAAAAAGAACATCCGGGTAGGTGCCTCTGCTTCTTCTGACTTGACCCCCCTTCCCTGCCCTCTTTGGGTATCATGCGGTTCTTTCCCCTCACCCAACCTCCACACTCCCTCGACAGCAGTTGAAAACATTTGCTCTCTGAATCCCCATCTGCTTGTATATGATTCGTATCCTCTCTGAGTCAACAAGGTGAATATATTCCTCATTTGGTTGAGGGATTTTTTAAAAACGTCTCCAACAGGCTCTGCCCCTAAGAAAGTAAATTCATGCACCTACAAAGAGAAAGGAACGGCACAGCCATCCACCTTTCAACTCCTGAGTTTCCATCTGCACCCTTCAACACTTATTAGGACTTACATGAAACTATGTGACAACTTTTTATTTCTATTAAACAAAATACAGCTTTCTTCCTTGTATCTGAAGAAGTTGGCACCCCCTACACAGAACAGGAGGCCCACAGTTCCAGCAGTTATTGTCTACATCACTGACCATGTTAATGACTCCACAAAATCAATCCTGGGTCCACCAAATATTCTGTTGAAGATTAAATTATAAAATTAAACTCCAGCAACATGCATACACAGTTAATAAACTCAGGGAAAAGATCAAAATGGGACCTACATAAAAATGGTTTAAACTTTTTATTTATTCTGTTTCTCATGCTCGCTGAGGCTGGAGTGCAGTGGTGTGATCTCTGCTCACTGCAATCTCCGCCTCTGGGCTTCAAGCAACTCTCCTGCCTCAGCCTCCCGCGTAGCTGGGACAAGTGCATGCCACCATTCCTGGTTAATTTTTGTATTTTTAGTAGAGACGGGGTTTTGCCGTGTTGGCCAGGCTAGTCTTGACTCCTAGCCTCAAGTGATCTACCTGCCTCGGCCTAACAAAGTGTTGGGATTACAGGGAATGAGCCACCCGGCCCAGCCTTTTTTTTTTTTTTTTTCCTTGAGACAGGGTCCCTCTGTGTCATCCAGGCTGGAGTGCAGTGGCTCAATCATGGCTCACTCTAGATTGGACTTCCTGGGCTCAAGTGATCCTCCCACCTTAGTCTCCAGAGTAGCTGGTGCTACTCAAACTGTACACAAAAATTAATTCGAAATGCATCAAAGACTTAAATATGAGAACTAACTATAAAGCTTTTTGAAGAAAACGTAGATAAACATAGATAAATCTTTGTGACTTTGGATTAGGCAGCGATTTTTTTTTTTTTTTTTTTTTTTGAGACGGAGTTTTGCTCTTGTTGCCCAGGCTGGAGTGCAATGGCACAATCTCGGCTCACCACAAGCTCCGCCTTCTGGGTTCAAGCAATTCTCCTGCCTCAGCCTCCCAAGTAGCTGGGATTACAGGCGTGTGCCACCACGCCTTGCTAATTTTGTATTAGAGACGAGGTTTCTCCACGTTGGTCAGGCTGGTCTCCAATTCCCGACCTCAGGTGATGTGCCCACCTCGGCCTCCCAAAGTGCTGGGATTACAGGCGTGAGCCACTGCACCCGGCCACGATTTCGTAAATATGACACCAAAAGTAAAAGTGGCCGAGCATGGTGGGTCACGCCTGTAATCCCAGCACTTTGGGAGGCCAAAGCGGGAGGATCCCTTGATCGCAGGAGTTTGGACCAGTCTGGGCAACATAAGGGGACCCTGTGTCTACAAAACAAAATAAAAAAATTAGCTGGGTATGGTGGCATGTGCCTTCAGTCCCAGCTACTCCAGCTACTCCAGAGGCTGAGGAGGGAGGATCACTTAAGCTGAGGAGATCTAGGCTGCAGTAAGCCATGATTGTACCACTGCACTCCAGCCTGGGTGACAGAGTGAGACCCTGTCTCAAAAAAAAGAAAAAAAGAAAAAAGTACAAGTGGCAAAAACAAAATTGGACTTCACCAAAATTAAAAAAAAATTGACTTCAAATAACACCACCCAGAAAGTAAAAAGACAAGCCATAGGATGGGAGAAAAACCTGGCAACTTGTTTATCTCATGTGGGACTTGTATTAGAATACACAGGGAACTCTTACAACTCAACAAAAGGAAAATAACCTAAGTGAAAAATGAGTGAAAAATTTGCATGGACATTTCTCCAAAGATAATACACAAATTGCCAATAATCACATGATATGATGCTCAACACCATTAGTCATTAGGGAAAGGCAAATCAAACGCACAATGAGATGCCACCTTCTACCCCTTAGGATGGCTATGATAAAATCTACAGACAAGAACAAGTGTTAGCAAGGATGGAGGAAAAAAACCCTCGTCACTGCTGGTGGGAATGTGAAATGGTGCAGCCACTTTAGAAAACAGGTTGGCGGCCAGGTGCTGTGTCTCATGCCTGTAATCCCAGCAATTGGGAGGCCAAGATGGGTGGATTGCCTGAGGTCAGGAGTCCGAGAGCAGCCTGGGCAACATGATGAAGCCCTGTCTCTACAAACAAACAAACAAACAAACAAACAAACAAACAAACATTATGCAGGCATGGTGGCATGTTCCTGTAGTCTCAGCTACTTAAGGAGCTGAGACAGGAGGGTCCCTTGAGCCCAGGAGGTTGATGCTGCAGTGAGTGGTGTTTGTGCCATTGCACTCCAGCCTGGGTGACAGAGTGAGACCGCATCTCTGAAAAAAAAAAAAAAAGAAGAGGGGAAACAGGTTGGCAATTCCTCTCAAAAATTAGACAGTTATACTTTGACCCAGAAATTATACTCCTACTTATATAAGCAGAAATGAAAACATAAATCTACACAAACTTCTACACAAATGCTCATAGCAGCTTTATTCATAATAAACAAAAGTGGAAACAGTTCAAAAGTCCATCAGCTGATGACTGGATAAATATCATATATGCATACAAGGGAATATTTTTCAGTAAAAAACTAAGTTCTGGGCCAGGTGAGGCATCTCATGCCTGTAATACTGATGCTTGTACCCATGCAAGCATAGGTATTGCACAGGCTGAAGAAGGAGGATGGTTTCACCCCAAGAGTTCAAGACCAGCCTGGACAACATAGCAAGACTCCTTTCTCTACATATATATAGAAAATGTTCTCAAATTAGATGGTGCCGATGATTGCATAATTCTGTGAGTATACTACGAACCAGTGTATATTCTATTTTATTTTATTTCATTTTATTTTAGAGACAGGGTCTCACTCTGTTACCCAGGCTGGAGTGAAGTGGTGCGATTTCGGGTCACAGCAACTTCTATCTCCCAGGTTCAAGCGATTCTCCTGCCTCAGCCTCCCGAGTACCTGGGATTACAAGCACACACAACTATGCCTGGATATTTTTTGTATCTTTAGTAGAGACAGGGTTTCGCCATGTTGGCCAGGCTGGTCTCGAACTCATGACCTCAGGTGACCCGCCACCCCCACCCCCGCTGCCCCCTCGGCCTCCCAAAGTGCTGGGATTACAGGCGTGAGCCACCGCGCGGGGCCCATTGTACATTTTAAATGGGCGAATTACATAGTGTGTGAATTATAACTTAATAAAGCTGCTGGGAAAAAAGATAAAAAAGTGAGGTGGATTAAAGGGCCCATAGAGGAAGCCGCCTGACCCCCGGCCTGGCCTCCTTCTCGTCTCTTCCTCTCCGGGGGCCCAACAGGGCTGTGCGTTTGACAGGCAGTTGGGAGACCCTGGTGGCCGGTTTTGGTCGGTCACGTGGGCACGCGGCTGAGCCAATCAGAATCTCCCGGCAGTTGGTTCCCGGAGGCAGAATCTGTTAAACTGACAAAGCCCACGTCTCAGGGTCCCTGTCTCGGGGAGTCGGGACTACTGGGTCACCCTGGGTAGTCGGGACTTTAGACTGAGCTGTCTTGGTCACTCGGGGGCAGTTGGCAGAGTATTCGTGGTCAGGGAGGTGACCCGTGGTCAGCAGGGTCAGGCCACCCAGGGACAAAGGGTCCTCCTGCACCGAGCCTTGGAGAAGGACAGACCGGTGGAGACTTGGGGTCAGCGGGGGAGCCTCCGCGGATGGGGAGTCACCACCTGCCGGGTAAGAGGGGACTCATCACAGGGGCCGGAGCAGGACAAGCCCTCCCTCCCGGCTCAGGCCGGGTCCCAGGCTGGACTCCTCCCTGTCCCCCAGGGCCGGCCTCCTTCGGAGCTGGCTGGGATGGAAAGGGGAAGTAGGAGGAGCTCAGGGCACAGGGATTGGGGCCGATCCTGGGGTCTGAGCTGTGGGGTGAGGAGGGGATTGCCTGTCCCCTGGGGAGTGATGATGTCATCCAGCCGTGGCCGATGCTGGAGGTCATGATCTGAACCTTGACAGGTTACCCCAGGGCTGCCTTCCTGTTCTTCTCCTGGGCTGTCAGGGGACACCCTGCTGTTTTGTTTTTAAGTGACCAGAGACAGACATGTAACATAGAAAACGCTATCACTTTGATCATTTGTTTCAAATAGAAGAAAAACCGACACAAGTGGGTTTCTGGTGGGAAGCGCTTCCCTCCAACTCCAGGAACTCCATTAAGGAGTTAAGAAAGCACAGAGTCCTGTCAGCAGCCAGAGACATGCTGGGCAGTGGTGACCTCGGAGCCACCCCGGGACATGGAGATCTCGAGCTCCACCCTCCATGCAGGGAGATTCCTTTTGGAAAAAATCTCTGGCAGAGTGGGAGAGTATAGGGGCCAGTCACATACAGGCTTGCTGCTAGGACCCCTTAGCCATGGGCAGGGTGGGCACAGTGACCAGGGCCAGGAAACTTACAGGCCCACAAAAGAGTGTCAATTTCAGTCAGAAGAAAAAAAAAATTGAACTATGTGATTTTTTTTTTTTTTTTAAGACGGAGTCTTGCTCTGTCGCCCAGGCTGGAGTGCAGTGGCGTGATCTCGGCTCACTGCAAGCTCCTCCTCCCGGGTTCACGCCATTCTCCTGCCTCAGCCTCCCAGGTAGCTGGGACTACAGGCGCCCGCCACTGCGCCCGGCTAATTTTTTTTGTATTTTTAGTAGAGATGAGGTTTCACCGTGGTCTCGATCTCCTGACCTCGTGATCCACCCGCCTCGGCCTCCCAAAGTGCTGGGATTACAGGTGTGAGCCACCACGCCTGGCCTATGATATTAATATATTTATCATTATACCAGTAACTCATAAAATCAAATTTCAAACTTTTTGTTTCTTTTTTTTTTTTGGGACAGAGTCTTGCTGTGTTGCCAGGCTGGAGTGCAGTGGCTCCATCTCGGCTAACTGCAACCTCCTCCTCCCAGGTTCAAGCCATTCTTCTGCCTCAGCCTCCCGAGTAGCTGGGACTACAGCCACCCACCACCACGACTGGCTACTTTTTTGTATTTTAGTAGAAACAGGGTTTCACCGTGTTGGTCAAGATAGTCTCGATCTCCTGACCTCGTAATCTGCCCGCCTTGGCCTCCCGAAGTGCTGGGATTACAGGCATGAGCCACCGCACCCAGCAAACTTCAAACTTTTTAATGGAACAAGGACACACAGGCATTAATCCCCAGTGTCCATCAAAGTTGCAATGCAGCCCTAACGCCTGGCATCCTTGAAAGGGACGGGCATTTAGTAATGAGATATGCTCAGCAGCATAGTCAGCTGTGTGGTGCATTCTCAGCTGTGCCTCAGCAGCCCTGATGCAGACACCCAGAAGGAGCACAGCCACTTTATCCAGAGGTGAAGTTTTGCAGCAAGACAGCATTCACAGGGGGAGTTCTCAACAAATGTCAGTCCCCAAAAAGGGAACTGGCTTTATTATGGTCATTAGGATATTCACTCGTAGAGAACAGGACCTGACAGACAAAGCAAAGAATGAATACTAAGATTAGACTAGAACTATTTGGCACATTTGGGATGAGAAGGAGGCACAATGGGAAAGTGTTGAGTTGAAATCAAACTTGGGTTAAATGTGTTCAGTTTTGCCCAGGATCATTCTTGGCCGCAGGACTCAGTTTGCTGAGCATGTACACAACACAGAAGGATACAAGCAGCCATTGCACACAGACACACCCACATCAGACACAACCTGCTCCCCTCTCCTCCCTGCACCAAGAGGCGCATGTGGCAGGGGTCCTGGTGGAGCACTTCCAGGAGAAGTGTCTGGGGACCCTCATGTGAAGGGAACTCCGTGTCAAGGCACCCCCTTTCCTCAGCCACAATGAGCTCTTGGGAGCTGGGCAATGGTGTGGGAAAGGTTGTAGGGGGTAGCAAAGCAGGGGAACCAGCCTGGAATTGTCTGAGAGAAAGACCAGGCCACTAAGAGTGCAGATGGAGACATGAGACATCCGAGGAAGGGAGGAGAGGGGAACCCCTCGTGAAACTGGGGCTCACGTAAACCTGCATCAAGCACTGCGGCAGTGTTCAATCAGAAATGCTGCCCAGTACCCAGGTGGGGCACATACATGCTCAACACCTGAAAAATATCTGTTCTGATTTGGGCTTCAGGAGAAGAGTTAATGTCTCCTTCATCTTTCTCTCTAGCAATCAGCCATGACTGCCTTTGCACTGTCCATGCTCTCAGCCCACCACCTCGTCCCCCTGCCATTGCAGTGGCTAACACTGGAGACGAAGACCAAGACACCACAGCCTTTCTCCAGTACCTCTCAAATCAGCACAGACAAGGACAAAGGCCTCAATCCACAACTGCTGATGACGGACCCTGGCCACATGGGATGGCCAGACATACCTGCCCAGCTATCTGCAGGCGAAGAGGCTCAGAAGAGGTTTGGGGGCCTGAAGGACATCTTGCTCCCATGTGCATATGGGCAGGCTATTTCTGCTCCATGAGTCAATTTTGCCATATAAAATACTTAATTTCAGCCATTCCAGGGTGCTATAGGATGCACAGCTTCCCATCAGCCCACCTGAACTCCAGCCATGCCATTTTGATACCAGGAATAAGGTCACCTGCTTTCCTGCCCCTTAGGAGGCCAGAGCCGTGGAAGAAAATGGCACTTCTGTTTACCTGTTATATTATTTTTTTGTCATCCTTATATGTTTGAAAAATGCAATTATATGAAAAAAGTTTAGTAATTACAGACATAACAGCAGAAAGACCTCGGAACCAAGCTTATTCTCTGGCCGATTCTGCTCCACCTGGGACTGTGCTGTGCTGCGGGCATCCTGTGGTCAGAATCGCAGAGGGGCCATCAGGGAGGGTCTTCCCAGAGGATGGACCTCACGTGACTGCTGCCTGAGCAAGTGGCACTGGCCACTCTGCCTGGAGAGAGGAGTAAATACAGGGCTGGCCAGGAGACCTGCACACTCTGCTACCGGCCTTGTCCATCTTTAGCTTCTAATTTGAAAATGAGGAACACACAGACCAAGGGTATCTTTGAGGGTTAGTACAGACCACAGAAATGCCCTGGGCCTTTCACTCTCTCCTTTTGCAAATTCCCATGTGTGGAAATGCCGTTTGGATAATGAGGGAGCCCGAAGGAGGTGGACACATGAGCAGCCCTGACACGGCTGGCTCCATCCTCTGAAAATGGGGCCCCGTGCCCGGCGTGTGGCCTTACTGGTTCAGTCTTCTTTACAGTGGGAGGTTTTGAGTGCCCAGATGCCCAGTGCCTCCTACCCGGAACAGGACAGGACCAGGCTGACCCCTGGAAGAATTCCATGCACACTTGGCTATTCAGGGAGTTTCCACGCAGCCAAGCTCGCCTCTGTGGCTACCCTTGTCTTGCTGCTCATATCTGCCAGGAAAGGCCTGGACTTGGAGAGAAACCTGGGATTTGGATTCAGTCCTTGCCAGCCCGGCTGGTTCATATCCTTACCTCTGTCTGTGGAAGCCTATGTTCCTGAGCAGCGAGTCAGAGGGGGCATCTGAATGCAGAGCAGGGAGCTTCAGATGGGAAGAAGTCAGAGGAACCAGAATGTATCAGAGAATGTGGAGTTGGGTGCCTGAGCTCAAAGGCAAGCTGGGCCTTGGGCTGGCTGTGTGATCTTGGGCAAGTTTGACCAGCTTCTTTGTGCCTCTTTTCTCTCCTTAATAAGATAAATGTCTTCACTAGTACACTGAGGGCTGCCATTAAGTTCTATGTGCAGGGATCCAAGGCAGGCCCTAGGCCTCTTGGTGACTGCTACTCCTCCTTACAATTTGCTGCCTGGAGCAACATTGGGTGAGAGAACTTCTTAGCGCCTTGGCAGTCCTTGTCCTCCTGGACCCTCTGTTTTGAGGGTGGAATGAGGTGAAGGGCAAGTGCTTTCCCAGCTGGTCAGGTGCTCTACCAGCTGGGCATATTCTAATCCCCCCAGAGTATACAGATCAGAGTTTGATGTGGCCAATGTGTCCAATGCCCAAGTGAGAATCTCTTGATGAAGTTATTGGTGTGGGGTTTTGCTTTGGTTTTTAATTATAGAGAACAAAAGTATTGAAAGTATTACATTTACCCTAAAGGTGTAAGTGAGTTATGGTCAAGTGAAGATGAAATACCATCCTCAAACACAGGTTCCATTCTTAGCTCATCTCATTTAAAGGAGAGAAAAGCCCTGCAGGTGAAACATGGTGGGGGTAGACAGGGGTTCAGCCAATTTCAGTGTTTGGCCCCAAGAAGTGAATTTGGGTTTGAGGACCTCTCTCTGGAAGGATTTTATGACCAGATCTTCCTGGAGATGATGTTAGAAGCTTTTCTCACCAAATATTTATTTTCCTGGGGTGCAACTTCTGCTTCATTCTCTCTTTAACTCCAGCTGTCTTTTTGGACTGAAGTGCAGGTTGCTCACAGCATCCTACAAAGTAACTGTCTTCCCAAATCTCACCTACCTCTGAGCTTCTGCTGTATTCCTCTCTTTCTCTCTCTTTTTTTGAACTGGAATCTATTACTTTGGATGATGCATGCTGGTGTTTTCTAAAGTTTTCTGATTGATTGTGTCTTTAAAAAATAATCTGATAATATTTTAGCTTCTTGAATTTTGTGGCATATTTTTAGGCCTCTGCTAAACCCATTTTTGAGGGCTATGACATTGTTCATGTATGAAGTTATGCCAATAGAAACAAAATGCTGTCATATAGGCTCCCCTAAAACTTCAAATCTGGTCCAGATCTTAGACTGGCAGCTTCTGCTGTCATTGGATCTCAGTGAGACCTTTGCACCCATTTCCTCCCTTTGTGATTCATCCACGGACATCCCCATCTCCTTGAGAACAATCTCAGGAATATTCCTTGCCTTCTTTCGGCTCTCACTCCATCTCATTTTCTGCCGTTCACTGGGGAATATAGAAATGTCCCATACTTTAAAGAGTAAAAACAAAAATTGGAGCCAGAGAGGGTGAACTTGTCAATATCACACAGAGCTGGGAGTGTGGTAAGCCCTTGAAATGGGGCTCAATGACACCGCTACTTCCCAGGGATTCCTAATGTCTGAGGGTTCCAGTGAGCTGAGATGAACCCAGGGCCTAAGAAGAACTCTCTGACCTCCTCACCTCCAAAGCCCCACCCAGTGCACATGGCCTGAGGCGTCCATGGTGATGGTAAAGAAACCTCACCTGCCATCTCTCCCATTACTGCCATGTCCCCTCTCATCCTATTCTGTGCCAAATGTCCAGATGTGATCAATAGAATCAGGAGAAAATTGAGGCCTGAGGGGAGGGGGCCAGACTCTGGGAGTAGAGAGTGGATTGAAGTCAGACTAGGGCTGTTCAGCAAGGAGTTCAGGGCCTTCAAGTGTTGGGAGCTTGGCAGCAATGCCAAGGGGAATGGGGGTGGATTTGGGTCCAAGTTTATGTTCGAAGAATATAAGCATGATTTGGAGACTCCTGATGTTCATATGCTCCCATCAAGCAGAGCTAGGGGTTGCTAGAGGAGAGAATGGTGCTAGAAGTTCAGGTGAGAACAGGGCAGACCCCTGCATAAATGTGGGATCTCTCTGTTTGAATCACGGCCCAAACACTGTGGCAGGGACACTCCCAAGGAACTCAAACATGTATTTTATCAGGGCTTTAACATAAGGAATATTGATTCTTAAGAAAATTGGAAACATGAGAATCTAATTTACTCTGTTATGAGATGCTATACACCTGGAAGAATAGGTTAACTGTCAAATTACTACCAAATTGTTGCAAAAAATTGCCAATGAAGCAATCATACAAAGCTCAGGTAACAGACTGGGTGGCCATCACTCTGGGAGAGGGAGATAGCACTGGAAAAGGTCCTTGTGACTCAGATCAAAGAGAGCAAATGGCAAAGAAGGGGGCAGTTGCTGTTTTCTGAAGTAAAGCCTCTTAGGTGTTATTTGACCATTTGTTACCTGTGAATGTATAATTTTGATTTTTAAAATAAGTAGAAAGGAGCCTCTTTCTTAAAACCAACCAATCTCTGAGCCCCACAGATGGTATTCTGGTTTCTTGCAGGAGCTTCTGGTCCCACCCGCCTGCCCCCTTCTAGGACAACCCCACCAGGAAGGAGGTCTTCTAGTTTCTTCTGTGTGTGTTCGCCTGCTGGTCCTGGCTTGGGCCCCAGGGAGCCCAGGAACCTCAGGGTTCTCTCAGCTGCACTTCCATCCATGGTGCCCAACCTCAGTGCCTAGGACTCTGTGTGCCTGACCTCCTCCAGGCGGGGCTGCTCCCTCCAGGTGTCCACCTGGTATGGGCATCCCGTGGCAGCTCTCCTCTGATGACCGAGTGTGGTGGGGGTGCTAAGGCCAACTTGCTGCTGGCATGCCCAGAACTTATTTGCTGGCTCTTTCAAAGACTCCCTAAAGGCACCATGGGTTTTCCTTAGAACACAGTTCTGTGCAGTCCCACCCATCCTCTTCCCCTCTATCTCCCACTAGGGCTGATACTTGCTTTAACGTCTGATGGCTCACCCAGTCCTTCATAATTTTCACGATGTTATGTTCCTTCCTAAAACCCTTGCAGTTTAATCTGCTCTTGGCGTCTGCTTCTCAGAGGAACTGAGTAACAGAGACTTCAACCCTTCTTCTCTCAGTTCCTGCTGCCCCTGTGGTGAGGTTGACAGTTGCAGACCATAGAGCCAGCCTGGCCTTGCCCAGATCATACATGACCTCTTAGTAAGGCTGGGCCCTGCTAAGGGCTATGTTTTGCACACGTTCCTGCTAGTCACATCCAGCACATCTGGGCTACCACTTGGATGGCAACATTACATTGGAGACCACTGTGGCCGTGGCAGGAGTAGACCAGGTGGCAGTCTTGTCTTCAGTCGTCATGGAAATCCCAGCTATGCAGCACTAGCAGGTGTTCTGTAATGGAGGATCAGATGCTTGAGCTTCTGAGCAGGCCTCCTCCCTCTACTGCCTTCTGTCAGGGTCTTGGCAGCAGCCGGCTCTGGAAGGCATCCCGGCTCTGGGTTCAAGAGCTTGCTGGGCTTCTACATGAAGGTGTGAAGTGTGAATGTCACCTTTTCTGATTTACACTTTTGTTTTCTGCTACAAACTTGGGATGTTTTCTGAGGGATGCTGAATAGATGGGGGTGGATGGGGAGGGAGGCAGGGGCTAGAAAGTGTTCTCCTGGGGCCACCCTCCAGCCTGGGGCATCTGATGGATGAGGAGGGGAGAATCTTTGAGATCTTGTTTATGAGGGCACTGCAAATACCACATTTTTTTCTTTTTTGCAAATTCTAGTGGAGAAGTTTTACCAGGTTGGGAGAGAGGCCTCAGAATTAAGTCCCTGTCTCCTGCCACAGTTTACAGCGGTGAAGCTTCCTGGCCAAGCATAAACTCCCAGGTGGAGTACAAACAGCCTTCAACAATGGCACCATCATTGGTACCAATGGCATTGAGAGGAGGTGGCACTGACACCCTAAGTGGGTGGCACTGACACCTAAGCCTTATGGTCTTCTGCTGCCTGGAGAGCTTTGCCTCCATCACGGGTGCCCACCTTGGGAATTCCCAGGAATTACTCTTCAAAGGTACACTCGGACGCCCACTCTGCAAGGCCATTTTGTTCCCTTACAGTGCCTCTGAAATCATTTTGAAAGAGGAGAATAGGGAATTAGGGTAAACAACGGTTAAGGCATAAGCAAAAGAACAGTAGGTGCAGCCAGCTCTAGACAGCATATAGGCCACATCCTCACTCCTGTTATAACAAAACAGAAGTTTCCACTTCAGCCTTTTGTTTCATCCTGGGTAAGTCCTTCATAGGGTGTAACCAATTGGAGGCCTCTAAAGGGCACCTAGGGGTGTTGCTAAATTATTTTATTAATAGCTTAAAACCCTAAAGAACATTGTAATCAGCGCTCTTGAGCCCTTTACATAAGCCGGCTTCCACTCTGTGGAGTGTACTTTGCTTCAATAAATCTGTGCTTTCATTGCTTCATTCTTTTTTTGCTTTGTTTGTGCACAACAAATCTGTGCTTTGGTTGCTTCTTTCATTGCTTTGCTCTTTTGTTGCTTTGGCTGAGTGTTTTGTTCATTCTTTGTTCAATGCCCCATGAGCCTGGACAACTCAGAGTCAAGACTTTTTACCTCGTAACAGTTTGTTATACCAGAACTTGCAAATCCATCTGTCTTCTGTGTGTGGCTTTCTATGTGGCATAACTATAGACATTGAAGGTGAAACACAAGGGTAAGACTCTGTTCCTTAAGGAGCTCTCAGTTCACTGGATGAGACAGAAGGAAGCCACTGACTCTGAAAGGAAACAGAGTGTGGCAAAGATGGGGCAGAGGAGTGAGCACAGACAGGATCAAGAGAAAGGGGAGACAAACCATTGTCAGCAGTGCAACCTGCACACAGTGCAGAGCAATGTGTGAGCTGAACTTTGGAGAAGAAATGAGGAAGCTGGATGTGGTGGCTCACTCCTATAATTTCAGCACTTTGGGAGGCCAAGGCAAGTGGACAGCTTGAATCCAGGGGCTTGAGACCAGCCTGGGCAACAAGGTGGTCTCAAGATGCTCTATCACTTGTCCTTCTGACTCAACAGACCCAATGATACTTTAAGTGTGGCAAAAGGTGAAACCCCATCTTTACTGAAAATACAACAAATTAGCCAAGCGTGGTGGCACGCATATGTGGTTACAGCCACTCGGGAGGCTGAGGTGGGAGAATCACCTGAGCCTGGAAGGTCAAGGCTGCAGTGAGCTGAGATCGCACCAGTACACTCCAGCCTGGGCAACCGGAGTGAGACCCTGTCTCAAAAAAACATGAATAAATAAATAAATAAAATAAGAAGAGCCTTCCAGAGCAGTATGGAATGGCCAATGCCCCTCCTCCCTGCTGCTCCTCCTCCTGTAGCTGTTTCCTTCTCCCCTCTCTCCTTGCTTGGAACAGCCACAGCGACTCTCCAAATCATGACACTCAAAATGCCACTTCTAAAAAGAACATCAGGGTTGGTGCCTCTGCTTCTTCTGACTTGACCTCCCTTCTCTGCCCTCTTCTGACTCATCCTCCCTTCTCTTTTGGATGTAATTCTTTCCAGCCTCCACACTCCCTTGACAGAAGATGAAAAATTTGTATCTCTGAATCCTATATCTGCTTGTCTGTGATCTAAATACTTTTTGAGTCAACAAGGTGAACATATTCCTCATATTTCGTTATGGAATGTTTAAAACGTCTAAAATAGACACTGCCACTGAGAAAGTAAATTCATGCACCTACAAAGAGAAAGGAAAGGACAGCCATCCACCATTTGACTACTGAGTTTCCACCTGCACCCTTCGACACTTATTAGAACTTTCATGAAACAGTGTGACAACTCTTATTCCTATCAAACAAAACAGAACTTTCTTCTTTGTATGTAAAGAAGTTTGCACCCTCTACACCGAATAAGGAGATGCACAGTTCCAACAGTTATTGTATACATCACTGACCATATTAATCACTCCTCAAAATCCATCATAGGTCCACCAAATATTCTGTTACCTTAAGACTACATTGTAAGATTAAACTCCAACAACATGTATATACAACAAATGAATGGAGGGAAAAATAAAAGTGGTGAGCATATAATATTAATGTGTACATATTACAAATATGCAAAGCTACTACCACACTTGATTTTGTAATTTATCATGAGGCCACGACACCTTTTAAAAAATATATTAAAAAAATATAAAAATTTATTTAAAAAACATTCTTTTCACTACGCTTCTTTTATTTTGTGGAATCAGGCCATGATGGTACATTTGTTTTCTTGTTTCACTACCCATTCCATATTTTCCCGGTCCTCACTGAGAACCTCAATTTGTCTCAGGTCTTTGTCTAATATGAGTGACCTAAATCACCAAAGTCCAGTCCTGAAGACAGGCTTTTCTGGGGAATATGCAGGGTTTGAGCAGCTGAGGCCCACTAAGTGAGCCCTTTCCAGGCACCAAGGGAAATGCCTTCAGGAAAAGGAGGAAGAAAAATCTAACCAAAGATCCAAATCATAGGACCATGTGGACATGGCTACAATGCCAGGTGATTCCCAAAGAGCAGATACTGATGAACTGCCCATGAGGGAAATTCTCTCTTATCAGTCCATGAGAGGGCAAACACACTTAAAGCTCTGAGCAGTTATCAGGAGAAGATGCCTGAGCAGCTTTGGTGCTGACTGTGAAGAAACTGCAGGATGACCAGAAAGACCTGAATCTCCATGCTGAGGTCTGTGCTGTGAGGACAGGGGTGTAGCTAATGCATCTAACTCCACCTTCTACCCTGACTTCAAACTCTTCAAGAATAAACTGCATCAGGGCAGAGGCTGAGGAACTTCAGTCCATAATAAAACGTGAGGCCTTATGCCCGGCAAGGTGTGTTAGAGACTTGCTGGCAACCAAGGTTGCCAAACATGTCAATTCTTCTGGACACAGGGGCACAAGTCATGGACGTGCCAAGAAATGTCTATGCCCATTTTGAAAAATTAACTGGATTTGGAAGTAACTCTGAACAATGGGCTGATATATCTTTGTGGGTGGGCCCTTTTGTGCCAATATACACTGGAGTGGCTGTAATTAATAATACTGAACGTATTGTGGGAATAGATGTAGAGTGTGTATGTAATACTATGTTTAACTGTAAAGGACATTCCCTGCAAGAAAATACAAAGTAGAACAATGGAGAGGCACAAGTACATAAGCGGGAGTAACAGTACGTGTTGTTACACGCCAATATCCCTATCCTGGGGTGGGTCAGAAATGAGAACACTAACAAAGTGGATATTGCCCGACAAGCATCCATTACTAATGGAGGTGTTACATCCAGGAAAGAAGTAAACTAGACATTAATGGCATCTCACAGCTACATGAAGAAGTGCCTAGTCACCCTCTAGATGTGGCTGTCTCAGACACAGGATCTGTGCCAGCACTGTGGGCTTCTTGGGGACTTTAGTGCACTGAAGTTCTTGAGGATACCTGGGCTTGGTTCACAGATGGGTCAGCTAAGTTCAAGGCCAGTGGGGGATATTGGGCTGCTGCTGCTGTGAAGCCCCAAAGGAAATTGCCCAAAACTGCATGGAAAAAGGAACTCTGCTCAGTTGGTGGAGTTGCCGGCCAACATTTGCCCTAGAAACACCCCCCTACCCCCAAAATGCACCTTGTTACAGTTCACTGACTTGTGGGCAGTCAACAGTGGAATTGGCAGTGTGGTGCTGGTGATGAGATGACTGGACGATCAAGTTGTAGCTTCTATGAGGACAAATGTTATGGTGCAGATTGCACAAGATTTCAACCCCCGGTTTGTGACGCTTCTGGATGCCAAGAAAAAAGACCCTTCAATAATGGACATCACTGAAATCCACAAGCTGATCAGGAGACCTGTACTGCCCTGGTGCCAGGAGCCATTAAAAGATGGAATGTGCTGCCCTTAAAGAGAAACGGATAAAGGTAACTAACAGTGAAGCCTATGCACCAAGTGGAGCATACTCATCATGAAGGCACTTTGGGCAAAAAATGTGGCAGTTCCCTGAAATGGTACCTTCTATTATATTTAAATAGAATTTGTGACAGATTGGAACAGAGGAGGCCCAGGCAGCCTGTAAAATTCCCAAACCACATAATTAACACTTCTTGCACTATCTTCTGTGTCTACTTCTGAGCTACTGGAATTTCGGAGTAGCAAAAATGAGCCAGAGAATAGGTGATTCTAATATGGTACATCTTTTGCTGTCTGGCTATGCTTACTGAATTTAGGCAGTTATGGACATTGATGATAATGATCATGAATATGAGGTGGCAGTTCCTAAGGTAGTCCTGGTGGGCCTCAGTGCATCAGTGGGGAAGAGAGAGTTTTTAGGGTGGTACAAAGTATATAAGGAAGAAACTCCTGAGCCACTTAAGGATGAGTCTGAATGTGTGGTGTTGGCTAGATGTGGAAAACCAAGAGCTGCAAACACAGTGAAGTGAATGCTGCAAGGACTGGTCATACTGACCACCCGGCTATGCAAGGAGAAGAGCAACCCTGGTTGATGTGAGGAGAGAACATCTTGGGCCCTGGAGTGTCAGGGGTGGTGGGAGTTGTCTGCAGGGCATCTGGCCAAATTTAACCCAGAGTGCCACCACCACCCTCCACTGCTGGCCAGCATAGAATCTTAATCAGAACCCTCCCAATAGCCCTTGGCACCAGGAAATAGCTTCCAGTGAAGTGAAAGAACAAGGTTAACTTTGCAGACACTCATGTTGTTAGAATTTTTAATATGCTTTTCACCGACTATTCTAAACTCTGTAGCATGAGTGATAATGGACAATCATGTTGCCCTGGACTTCCTGCTGGCCAGTGAGTGTGGGAGGTGTGTGGTTGATAACACCTCATGCTGCACCTGGGTTAGTAACATATTTCACTGGCTTAACTCCAGATGTGGCATCTGGCTATGGTCTGATTGCACTAATGTGAGTAATAGCATGATCACTGTCATCTAATTTTGCCCAAGACAAACAGAACAGACTTGATCTGATACCTTTACAGTTACTTAAAGAACGTAATAATGGTGGCCTGTGCTACCAAGAATTCTTCACTGCATATGTGAACAAGCAGGAGGTGGCGCATGAAGTTGTAGGGGGATGCCCCCACCTTGCAGCCTGACAACCTTGCACATATCCACACAGGCCTTCTGGGTAAAGGCACGAATCACAGGTAATCTGACTCTTGGCAGAACACCCTGTCATCCTCCTGGAACACAGGGTGAGAGGCCTATGAGGAGCTGCTGTAAGGCCATTTCCCACTCCTGTATATCTGCTAAGAGGCTGCTATTGCCTCTTGGGTTCTGATGAGGTGTGAGGTTTTCTACCCCACCCTCTTCAGAATAGAGTTGCATAACAAAGTTGCAGAATTGGATCCTCAGCAGTGGGTACCCTCCAACTTGTCTTGCAGTCATCTGACTCCTTTCATTTCAGTTTTGTGTGTGTGTGTGTGTGTGTGTGTGTAGGGATGTGGTTGGGGGACAAGAACCACACGGAGCTGTCACCTTTGACTATTCTTCCTTTCAGTGTCTACGTCTACGTACATAATAAACAATCTAAATCAAAAAATGGCTTTTGTATCTTTACTGGTCAAATCAGTCATGCTTTGCCCTTTTTTGTACATTTGACAAGTGAAAGTTCTTGCAACTTACCCTCCCTACCAAGAATAAACCAGAAGCAAAGCATCACTCGAGAAATTGTATCAATGAATGCCACAATCAAAGACTCAAAAGAAGTGGTGGTACCTATCACATCCCCATGTAACTTACCAGTTTGGCCTGTTCAGGAGTTAGATGAGTTTTGGAGAGAGGCTGTGGGTTATCAATAAGTAAATCAGGTAGAGACTCTCATTGCAATTGCAGGCTCAGATATAACAACTTTACTGGAGCAAATCATCATAACCCTTGAAACTTGGTATGCAGCTACTGACTCAGCTAAAGCTGTTTTTCATCATACCAATTTTCAAGGACCACCAGAAAGAGTTTGCTGTGACCAGGTAGTGCTAACAGTATACCTTCACAGCATTGCCACAGGGTAGCTCTATTCTGTTCTCCACCATGACATGGTCTATAGAAATACTGAGCGTTAAGCCAGACATGGTGGCTCATGCCTGTAATCCCAGCACTTTGGGAGGCTGAGGCGGGCAGATTACCTGAGGTCAGGAGTTCAAGACCAGCCTGACCAACATAGAGAAACCCTGTCTCTACTAAAAATACAAAATTAGCTGGGCACGGTGGCACATGTCTGTAATCCCAGCTACTCAGGAGGCTGAGGTAGGAAAATTGCTTGAACCCAGAAGGCGGAGGTTGCGGTGAGCTGAGATCGCGCCATTGCACTCCAGCCTGGGCCGCAGGAGCGAAACTCCATCTCAAAAAAGAAAAAAAAAGAAAGAAAGAAAAGAAATACTGAGTGTCTTGACATTCCACAAAACATAATACTGGTCCATATTGATGATATTATGCTGATTGGATTTGATGAGCAGGAAGTTACAAGTACTTTAGATGTTTTAATAAGACATATGTGAACCATATTGAAGGAGATAATACCCACACAAAAGCCAGGGGCTGGTCACCTGAGTGAAGGTTTGGGGATTCAGTAGTCTGGAGAACACAGAAATATCTCCTCCAAGGCAAAAGACCAACTTCCGCATTTTGTACTACCTACCACAAAGAGGCACAACTCTTGATAAGCCTTTTTGGGTTTTGGAGGCAACATGTATCACATTTATGAATCTACAGAGATACTTGTAAGGCTTCCCATTTCACATGGGACCTCAGACAAAGAAGGCTCTGCTCTAAATTCAGGCTATAGTATAAGCTGCTCTATCACTTGTCCTTCTGACTCAACAGACCCAATGATACTTTAAGTGTAGCAAACAGTTGATGTATGTAGCTTCTCAAAAGCATGAATAGGAAAATGACCACCTTGACCACTAGAATTTTTGAATAAAATCCATGTCTTCTACAGATAACTATTCTCTTTTTGAGAACAGCTTCTGTCTTGCTACCAGGCCTTGGTAGATACTGAATGCCTAATGCTTCCCATCACAAACTCACCTTGCCAAGAGATCGGGCATGTGCACAATCTATCATCAAATGGACATGGTATATAAGAGATCAAGTTTGAGTAGGTCTGGAATATATGAGTAGATTTCATAACAGGCACTTCAGATTCCTTTGACACAAACTCCTGTTGCATTGTGTCCTGTCCTTCACCCCATGCCTGTGACCTCATGAACTGCTTCTTATGACCAGTTTACTGAGGAAAACACTTAGACCTGGTTACAGCTGAACCTATGCAGTAAGCTGGCAATACACAAAAGTGGACAGCCTCAGCATTACAGGGGTGACCCTGAAGTATGATGGAGCTGCCTGCCTTGCCTGTAATGCTTCTGCCAGCAACACCATCTGCGGACTGACAGAATGCTTTATCCACATTCACAGGAATCCAGCCATCATCTGAGGAAGCAGTTCATGTCGCAGCAAAGGAAGTTCTGTTCTCACCACAGCCCCTATCTTCTGGAAGCAGCTGGTGTAATTGAAAGGTGGAATGGCTTAGATTTGGTTATGACACCCTATAAGGATGGAGTTCTGTTTTACCTGATGCAGAATCTGCTTTGAATTAGAAGATATATGGTGCTGTCTCCCCCATAGTCAGAATATGTTGGTTTATAAAAAAGAATAGAATTAAGTGTGGCTCCTTTGACAATCACACCTAGTAACCCACTTAAAGAATTTTTGCATTTTGTCTCAGCAATTTTTAGTTCTGATGATTTAGAGGAATTTGTCCCTAGGGGGTTAATATCAGAGGACAGCAATTGCTTCATTAAACTGGAAGATGAGACTTCTACCTGAATACTTAGGTTCCTTATTTTATTGAACCAACAGACACAAGGGATTACTTGACTGTCTGGTGTTAATGATTCTGATTTCCAAGAAAAAATTGGGTTGCTGCTACCCCGTGGGTCAAAGGATGGCTATGTTAGCAACCCAGGGGATTCTTAGGGTGGTTCTTTGTACTTCCACATTCAGTTGTAAAGTTTAAGGGAAAGGTACTAACCTAAAAGACGGCAGGATGATTGAGGACTTGGTCCTTTGGGAATGGAGGTTTAGGGCACTCTAAAATACAAAGACCTGAGATGAATTGAGGTTCTTGATGAGGGCAGGAGAAATATGGAGGGGATAATGAAAGGAAGAAGTCATTGTATCCATCATGGCCTGAATCCACAAAGCAGAAGAAGTGTGGTGAAAAATAAATTAATTAATTTAAAAATTTTAATGGTATTACGGCCTCATGACAAATTACAGAAACAGATATGGTAGTAGCTTTCTATATTTTTTCTTTGTAATACGTACACATTTACATTATATGCTCACCAATTTGATCTTTTCTCTCTGTTCATTTGTTGTATATTCATGTTGTTGAAGTTTAATTTTATAAGTTAGTCTTCAGGTAACAGAATATTTGGTGGACCCAGGATTGATTTTGTGGAGTCGTTAATATGGTCAGTGATGTATACAGTAACTGTTGGAACTGTGCGTCTCCTGTTCTGTAGAGAGGGTGCCAACTTTTTCAGATACAAGGAAGAAAGGTGTATTTTGTTTGATAGAAATAAAAAGAAAGGTGTATTTTGAAACATAGTTTCATGTAAGTCCTAGTAAACGTTGAAAGGTGCAGATGGAAATTCAGTAGTCAAATGGTAGATGGCTGTCCCTTTCCTTTCTCTTTGTAGGTGAATGAATTTACTTTCTTAGGGGCAGGCAGAGTCTGCTGCAGACGTTTTAAAAAATTTCACAACTGGGTAGGCACGGTGGCTCATGCCTGTAATCCCAGCATTTTGGGAGGCCGAGGCGGGTGGATCATGCGGTCAAGAGTTTGAGACCAGCCTGGCCAACACGGTGAAAGCCTGTATCTAACTAAAAATACAAAAATTAGCTGGGTGTAGTGACACGCACCAGTAGTCCCAGCTACTCGGGAGGCTGAGGCAGGAGAATAGCTTGAACTGGGGAGGTGGAGGTTGCAGTGAGCCTAGACTGTGCCATTGCACTCCAGCCTGGGTGACAGAGCAAGACTCCATCTCAAAAAAAAAAAAAAAATCACAACCAATTGAGGAATATGTTCACCTTGTTGACTCACAGAGGATACAAATCATACAAAAGCAGATGGGGATTCAGAAATGCAAATTTTTTCATCTGCTGTAGAGGGAGTTTGGAGGTTGGGTGAGGGGAAAGAACTACATGAGACACAAAGAGGGCAGGGAAGGGAGGCCAAGTCAGAAGAAGCAGAGGCACCTACCCGGATGTTCTTTTTAGATGTGGCATTTTGAGCATCATGATTTGGAGAGTCGTTGTGACCGTGCTGAGCAAGGACAGAGGGAAGAAGGGAACAGCTGCAGGAGGGGGAATGGCAGGGAGGAGGGGACATTGGTCTTCCAAGAAGAGTCCTTGGAAGACTCTTCTCCCACAATCTTTAAAACCTCATTTCTTCTCCAAAGCTCAGCTCACACATTGCTCCCCAGAAAGGCTGCACTGATGACAGTGGTCTTTCTCCCCCTTCTCTTGATCCCCTCTGTGCTCACCCCTCTGCCCCATCTTTGCCACATCCTGTTCCCTTTCAGAGTCAGTGGCTTCCTTCTGTCTCATCTAGTGAACTGTGAGCTCCCTAAGAAAAGGAACAGAGTCTTACCCTTGCTTTTCACCCTCAATGTCTATAGATACGCCATATAGAAAGCCACACACAGAAGACAGGTGGATTTGCAAATGCTTGGATAACAATTGATTTCAGAGGTACAGTAAGGGAACAAAATGTCTTTGCAGAGGGGGCATCCGAGTGTACCTTTGAAGGGTACACTCAGGAATTCCCCTGAGTACACTAAGGAATTCCCCAGGTGGTCACCAGTGATGGAGGCAAAGCTCTCCAGGCAGAAGAAGACCATAGAGCAGCCACCCGCCTAGAGTGTTAGTGCCACCTCCTCTCTGAGGGCTGTTTGTGCTCGACCTGGGAGTTCGTGCTCGGCCAGTGAGCATCTTCAGGGTAAACTGTGTCAAGAAACAGGATCTTGTTCTTTAGGGCTTTCTCCCAATCTAGTACAACCTCTCTGCTAGAATTTGCAAAAGATACAGGCTTTGTGGTGTCCTCATAGACTGGATTTATGGGACATCTGTTGTCTAAGTTCCATCTTTAAAATGACCTTGCGATGACACTGTGCCTTTTCACTCTGTAGGGTGCATTTGTCACCTGCACTGTGGTCCAGGAAACTCAAGTCACCGTCCCCACCATGTTCTTCCTGACTTCGAAGCAGTCTGGTGACCCCAGGCAGGAACTGACTAGCATGAGAGTCTTGATGCAGGAGAATTTTTGAAGAAATTCAGGAGCAGAACCGAAAGGAGGAGAGAAGGTGGAGGTGGGAAAGCTGACAGCTGGAGACTGGGGAGGGCCCTTTGAGGCCTGGGAGAGAATATGTGGATGGTGCGGAGACCTTTCCCAGCATTTTGGTAAAGGCTCCATCAGTGCCCTGTCCTCGTGTTGGGGTCTCCCTCTCACAAAGTATCTTTTCCACCTTTAGCCACCTCCACCCTGTCCACTAACCTGCAGTGGGAACAGCAGATGCAACTGGCGGGGCTGAAGGTCAGTGGGAACTCCAGGGCCCCAGAGAAGGCCCGCACCACACTGAGCAGGATCCAGGAGAGTGGAGAAGGGAGGTCGAGGTCCCTGTTAGAGGAGGGTGTGAAGGGGTCAGGATGAAGGAGCAGCAGGACCTGAGGCCCTCCCTCTGCAAACAGACTTTCTCTGGTGGGCTCAGGCTCTGGCAACAGCCCCTTATTTACTCCCCTCTCCCTCTGTTCAGGCTCAGCCCATCCCCCCTTAGCTGATGGAGGAGGGGTCATAATGGGACCCTTGTGATGTCACTGCATCCCACCCCTCATTCCTCCGTGTGAAGTCCCCCTAGCACTGTCCCTGCGCTACACCCTGTCCCAGAGGGCCCACCAAGTGATAGCCCTTTCCTTCCTTCTAGCCCCTCCTTCCTCCCCTCCATCGACCCCCATGTATTCGGTGTCCCTCAGGAAATGTCCAAAATCTGCAGCAGAAAAATGTAGCTCAGAAAAGGTGACATTCTAACCTCAAACTTTCAAGCAGAAGCCCAGCAAGCTCCTGAACCCAGAGTCAGGATGCCTTCCAGAGCAAGCTGCCACTGAGGCCCTGCCAGAAGGCAGTGATGAGCCCAGGAGGCCTGCCCAGCAGCTGCAGGGAGGGGCGGAGGATTGGGGCCGCATCCATGAACATCTGAGCCTCTATTCTAAAATACCTGTTAGCACTGGATGCCGGGGTTTCCATGGTGACTGAAGACTCTGCCACCTGGTCCACCCCTGTTATGACCACAGTGGGCCCCAATCTAATGTTGCCATCAAGAGTGATAGCCCAGATGTGCTGGATGTGACTAGCAGGAACAAGGAGAAATGCAGCCCTTAGCTGCGGGGGCGGCGCTCCATTTTGCTAAGGAATAGCTTATGCTTTGGACAAGGGAAGCCGGCTCTGTTGTCTCCAACTGCCCACCTTGCCACAGGGGCAGCAGGGACTGGGAGAAGAGAGTGTGGAGTCTGTTACCGAGCTCCTCTGAGAAACAGACGCCAAAACTAAATTGCAAGGGTTTTAGGAGGGAACAGACATAATGAAAAGAATGAGAAAAAACTGGGTAAGCCGCTAGACCATGAAGCAAGTGTGACCCCCAGTGTGGGGGAGAGAGGGGAAGAGGATGGGTGGGACTGCTCAGGACTGTGTTCTAAGGAAAATACGTGGAGTCTTTAGGGAGTCTTTGAAACAGTCAGCAAAGAAGGTTTGGCTGTGCCAGCAACAAGTCAGCCTTAGCATCCCCAGCACACTCGGACATCAGAGGAGAGCTGCCACGGGAGCCCCGTACCAGCTGGACACCTGGGGGCAGCAGCCCCGCCTGGAGGAGGTCAGGCACAGAGTCCTACGCACTGAGGCTGGATGGAAGTGCAGCTGAGAGAACCCAGAGGTCCCCGGGGCCAAAGCCAGGAGCAGCAGGAGAACACACACAGTAAGATAGAAGACCTCCTTGCTGGTGGGTTTGTCCTAAAAGGGAGCAGGCAGGCGGGATGAGAACCTCCTGCAAGAAACCAGAACACCATCTGTGGGGCTCAGGGATTGGGTGTTGTCAGGAAAGAGGCTCTTTTCTATTTATTTTTAAAATCAAAGTTATACATTCACATGGAGAAACAAATGGTCAAATAACACCTAAGAGGCTTTATTTCAGGACACAGCTACTCTGTCCCCCTTTTCTCATTGTCTGTCCACAAAACCATTTTCCATTCTATGACCTGAGTCACAAAGACCTTCTGTGCTGTCTCCCTCCGCCAGGGTGCTGGCCACCCCCTCCGTTACTTGAGCCCTTACAGCTATGCATGATTGCTGCATTGGTAATTTGTTGCAACAATTTGGTGATAACAATTTAACACTTAACCCAGTTTTCCACCTGTATAACATCTCATAGCCGATTAAATGAGATTTTCACTCACATGTTGTGGATTTTCTTAAGAACTGATACTTTATGTTAAAGCCCTAGTAAAATAAATGTTTGAGTTCCCTGAGAGTACTCCTGCCACAGGGTTTGGGCCTTGATTCAAACACCTGCGGTGCCTGGGAGACCTCCCCCGCCGCCCCGCATTTATGCAGGGGTCTGCCCTGTTCTCACATGAACTTCTAGCACCAATCTTCCCTCCAGCGGCTCCTAGCTCTGCTTGCTGGGGACACAAGAACATAGGAGTCTCCAAGTCATGCTTATATTCTTCCAAACACAAACTCAAACCCCAATGTCCCCCATTCTTCTTGGCACTGCTGTTGAGCTCCCCAGGTTTGAAGGCTCTGAGCTCAGAGCTCAAAGCCCGTGGTCTGACTCCAGGCCCTTTCCTCTCTGAACATTTCCCCTTGATTCTATTGATCACATCTGGACACTCAGCACAGAATGGGATGACAGGCAACTCAGCAGTAACGGGACACGGCAGTAATGGGAGAGATGGCAGGTGAGGTTTCTTTACCATCACCATGGAAGCCTCATGCCATGTGCACTGGGTGTGGTTTTGGAGGTGGGAGGGTCAGACAGCCCTTCTTGGGCCCTGGGTTCATCCCAGCCAACTAGTCAGGAACCTTTTGAAAACACCAGCATGCATCATCTGAAGAAGTAGATTCCAATAAAAAAAAAAAGACTGGGAGGAGTACATCACAAAGGAGGGTGAGATTTGGGAAGACACTTACTCTAAGACCCTGTGAGCAAACTGCACCTGATTCCAGAAAGACAGCTGGAGTCGAGGAGAGAATGAAGCAACTTTACTGGCTGGGTTGAAGCCTACTCTATCAGAACAGAATAAGGCTAATGCGGTTATCAAGGTTCTCTTGAAGGAAATAATCCCCTGGTTTGGGTTGCCCCAAAGCCTCCAAAGTGATAATCGCTTGTCTTCTGCCTCCCAAATAACTCAAAGGGTTGCTAAGGCTCTCAGAATTAAATACTATTTACACTCAGCATGGAGGCCTCAATCCTCAGGGAAAGTAGAAAGGGCTAATCAAACTCTAAAACTGGCATTAGCTAAGCTACGTCAGGAAACATCAGAAACCTGGATCAACTTACTGCCCATAGCCCTCTTAAGAAACCATTATTCTCCAAGAGCAAAAATTAATATAAGCCCATATAAAATGTTATATGGGAGGCCATTTTAACTAATGATCTAATTACTGATCCAGAAACGGCTGGGTTAATAAAATACCTAGGTAACCTAGGACAGTTTCAGCAGGTCTCGCGAGAGTTTGGAACTCAAAAGCTCCCCGCACCAGGAACTAACCAGCAAACCAAGGTCAGGCCAGGAGGTAAGGTACTTGTTAAAACATGGAATGAGGAGTCACCTGCTCAACAACTACAACCCTAATGGAAGGGACTATTTTCACTGGTGTTGGCCATGCCTTCCATGGCCAAAGTACTAGGATTAGATAGTTGGATACCTCTTTCCAGGTTTAAGCCTGCAACATCTGAAGCCCTGGACCTGGAACCGGAGACTCCCACCAGCCACTATACCTGTGAACCCGTAGAAGACCTGAACTACCTATTTAAAAGACAGTCAAAAGATAAGTAAATGCTTACCAATTTTCCCTGGTGTAAAATGTTAACTGATTTTTGCTGTCTCACTTACAGATGTTTGTATAAGGGTTTCAGCCAATTTTGGAACAAAATTCAAAATCAGGCCAAAATACTTACCTGTTGTGACTAGATCAAGCCAGCTGCACCTTTTATAACCACGTACAAGGCTTGCCGCAACCCATGGATACCCACCTAAACACCTAGGGATAGAGAGCCATGATCCTCAATAGGCAGGGACAATGCCCATGACCAGTAGAAAGTAGCTGCAGAAAACTGATCTTCAGCCCTTCTGCCTCCCATAAAGATTTATGTGGATCATATCTCTCAGAGGGAAATGAGGCAGGAGAATAGGGAATTAGGGTAGCCAGGGTTTCAGCTGGTGCAGCCAGTGCCGCCGGTGGGTTGGAGGGGGGGGGTGGAAGAACAGCAGGTGCAGCCAGTTCAAATGAGCAGAAGAACAGCAGGTGCAGCATATAGGCCACATCCTTGCTCCCATGATAACAAGCCACTTCAGCCTCTGATTGGTCTCGGGCCAATCCTTTATGAGGTGTGGTCAACTGGAGGCCTCTGAAGGGCACTGAGAGGTGTTGCCGGGTTTTTTCTTTAATAAAAACCATAATTGAGGGGGCTCTTGAGCAGCCGCTTGCTCAAGCCCAATCCCACTCTGAATTTTCTTCAATAAATCTGTGCCCACACTGGCATTTTGTTCAATTCCTTGCCCAATACACCAAGAACAGCAGGTGCAGCATACAGGCCACATCCTCGCTGGACAACTCACATTTAGGACACTCTATCCGGCAACAGGTGATATCATCCTCTTAGCCTGTCAAAATGTTGGTATTACAGGCATGAGCTGCCCTGCCTGGCCTAGAACTGGTTTTTTTGCTGAAAAATATTCCCTTGTATGCATGTATTACATTTAGCCATTCATCAGCTGGTGGACATTTGAACTGTTTCCACTTTTGTTTACTATGAATAAAGCTGCTATGAACACATGTGTAAAGTTTTGCATAGACATGTTTTCATTTCTGTGTATATATCTAAGAGTATAATTTCATTTATTTATTTATTTATTTTTGAGACAGAGTTTCACTCTTGTTGCCCAGGCTGGAGTGCAATGGCGTGATCTCAGCTCACTGCAACATTTTCCTCCTGGGTTCAAGCGATTCTCCTGCTCAGCCTCCCAAGTAGCTGGGATTACAGGCACAAGCCACCACACCTGGCTAATTTTTTATATTTTTGGTAGAGACGGGGTTTCACCATGTTGGCCAGGCTGGTTTCGAACTCCTGACCTCAGGTGATCCACCTGCCTCGGCCTCCCAAAGTGCTGGGATTACAGGCATGAGCCACCACATCTGGCCTATAATTTTTGGGTCAAAGTGTAACTCTGTTTAATTGTTTAGGGGAATTTCCAACCTATTTTATGGTTTTATTGTTCTTGTTGTTTTGAGACAAGGTCTCACTCTGTCACCCAGGCTGGAGTGCAGTGGCACGAACATGACTCACTGCAGCCTTGACCTCCTGGGCTCAAGCAATCCTCCAGTCTCAGCCCCTCAAGTTGCTAGGACTACAGGCGCAAGCCACCACACCCAGGTAATTTTTTATTATTTTTTTGTAGAGATGGGGGTGTCACCATGTTGCCCAGGCTGGTCTCAAACTCCTGAGCTCAGGCAATCTGTCCACCTTGGCCTTCCAAAGTGCTGGGATTACAGATGTGAGCCACCACACCTGGTCACCAACCTGTTTTCTAAAATGACTGTACCATTTCACACTCCCACTAGCAGTGTATGAGGGTTTCATTTCTCCTTCCTCACCAACACTCGTTCTTCTCGTCTGTAGATTTTATCATAACCATTCTAGGGGGTATAAAGTGGCATCTCATTCTGCTTTTGATTGCCTTTCCCTAGTGACTAATGGTGTTGAGCATCGAATTATGTGATTATTGGCAATTTGTGTATCATCTTGGAGAATTGTCTGTGCAAATCCTTTACTCATTTTTTCACTTGGGTTACTTGCCCTTGTTGAGTTGTTAAGGGTT
Organism: Pan paniscus; assembly: GCF_029289425.2. Lineage (NCBI taxonomy): Eukaryota > Metazoa > Chordata > Mammalia > Primates > Hominidae > Pan > Pan paniscus. The sequence goes on along the minus strand of NC_073270.2, from coordinate 6,407,489 downwards.
CCCTATGTATTCTGATACAAGTCCCTTAACAGATAGACAAGTTGCCAAGTTTTTCTCCCATCTTATGGGTTGTCTTTTTAGTTTCTTGGTGGTGGTCTTTGAAGTCATAAGTTTTTAATTTGATGAACTCCAGTTCTGTTTTTGTCACTTGTACTTTTCTTTTTTTGAGACAGGGGTCTCACTCTGCCACCCAGGCTGGAGCATGATGGTACAATCATGGCTTACTTCGGCCTCAAATTAGGCCTCAAACTCCTTGGCTTAAGTGATCCTCCTGCCTCAGCCTCCTGAGTAGCTAGAGTAGACCTACAAGCACATGCCACCATACCCAGGTAATTTTTAAATTTTGTTTTGTACAGATGGGGTCTCTTTATGTTGCCTAGACTCGTTTCAAATTCCTGGGATCAAGAGATACTCCCGCTTTGGCCTCCCAAAGTGCTGGGATTACAGGTGTGAGCCACCATGCTCGGCCACTTTTACCTTTGGTGTCATATTTAAAAAATTATTTTTCTGATCCAAAGTTACACACATTTACCCCTATGTTTTTTTCAAAAAGTTTTATAGTTTAGTTCTTATATTTAGGTTTTGATCCATTTTGAAATTAATTTTTATGTATGCTGTGAGTCCCAGCTTCTCTGGATACTAAGGTGGGAGGATCAGTTGAGCCCAGGAAACCCAGGCTGGAGTGAGCCATGATGGGGCCACTCCACTCTAGCCTGGATGATAGAGTGAAACCTTGTCTTAAAAAAAAAAATGGTCTCATGACAGATTAGAAAAACAAGTATGATAGTAGCTTTCCATATTTTTTCTTTGTAATATGTACCCATTTATATTATATGCTCACCATTTTGATCTTTTCTCTGGGTTCGTTAATTATACATGCATATTGTTGAAATTTAATTTTATAATTTAATCTTCAACAAACAGAAAATTTGGTGGACCTGCAATGAATTTTGAGGAATAGTAAGAATGGTCAGTGATGTATGCAATAACTGTTGCAACTGTGCTCTCCTATTCTGTGTAGAGGGTGCCAACTTCTTCAGATACAAGGAAGAAAGCTGTGGTTTGATAGAAATAAAAAGTTGTCATATTGTTTCATGTAAGTCCCAATAAGTGTTGAAGGATGCAGAGGGAATCTCAGGAGTCAATTGGTGGATGGCTGTCCCTTTCCTTTCTCTTTGTAGGTGAATGAATTTACTTTCTCAGGGGGCAGAGACTGTTTGAGACGTTTTAAAAAATCCCGCAACCAAATGAGGAATATATTCACCTTGTTGACTCACAGAGGATACAAATCACACACAAGCAGATGGGGATTCAGAGTTGCAATTTTTTTCATGTGCTGTCCAGGGAGTATGGAGGTTGAGTGAGTGGAAACAACTACATGAGACACAAAGAGGGCAGGGAAAGGGGCGGTCAAGTCAGAAGAAGCAGAGGCACCCACCCAGAACTCGGATTTTTTTTTTTTGACGGAGCCTTGCTCTGTCACCCAGGCTGGAGTGCAGTGGTGTGATCTCGGCTCACTGCAACCTCCTCCCACCAGGTTCAAGTGATTCTCCTGCCTCAGCCTCCAAAGTAGCTGGGATTACAGGTATGCACCACCATGCCCGGCTTTTTTTTTTTTTTTTTTTTTTTTAAGTAGAGACAGGGTTTCACCATGTTGGTCAAGCTGGTCTCAAACTCCTGACCTAAGGTGATTCACCCACTTTGGCCTCCTAAAGTACTGGGATTACAGGTGTGAGCCACTGCACCCAGCCATGATGTTCTTTTTAGATGTGGCATTTTGAGTGTCATGATTTGGAGAGTTGTGATTGTGCTGAGCTGGGACAGAGGGAAGAAGGGAACAGCTGCAGGAGCAGGAGTGGCAGGGACGAGGGGCACTGGTCTCCCCATACATCTCAGGAGGGCTCTCCTCCCACACTCTTTTATAACCTCATTTCTTTTTCAAAGCTCAGCTCACACATTGCTCCCCAGAAAGGCTGCACTGATGACAATGGTCTTTCTCCCCCTTCTCTTGATCCCCTCTGTGCTCACCCCTCTGCCCCATCTTTGCCACATCCTGTTCCCTTTCAGAGTCAATGGCTTCCTTCTGTCTTATCCAGTGAACTGTGAGCTCCCTAAGAAAAGGAACAGAGTCTTCCTCTTTTTTCACCCTCAATGTCCATAGATATGCCACATAGAAAGCCACACACAGAAGACAGGTGGATTTGCAAATGCTTGGATAACAAATGATTTCAGAGGTACAGTAAGGGAACAAAATGTCTTTGCAGAGGGGGCATCCGAGTGTACCTTTGAAGAGTAGTTCCTGGGAATTCCCCAGGTGGTCAACAGTGATGGAGGCAAAGCTCTCCAGGCAGCAGAAGACCATAGCAGCTGCCCACTTACAGTGTTAGTGCCACCTCCTCTTTGAGGGCTGATGGTGCCATTGGTGAAGGCTGTTTGTGCTTGACCTGGGAGTGTGTGCTTGGCCAGGGAGCTTCACCAGGGTAAGCTGTGTCAAGAAACAGGATCTTGCTTTTGAGGCCTCTCTCCAAAACTAGTACAACCTCTCTGCTAGAATTTGCAAAGAATAAGGACTTTGTGGTGCCCTCATAGACTGGATTTAAGGGACATGTGTTGCCTGAGCCTCATCTTTTTTTTTTTTTTTAATTATTTTACTTTAAGTTCTAGGGTACATGTGCACAACGTGCAGGTTTGTTACATATGTATACATGTGCCATGTTGGTGTGCTGCACCCATTAACTCATTTACATTAGGTTTATCTCCTAATGCTATCCCTCCCTACTCCCCCCACCCCATGACAGGCCCCAGTGTGTGATGTTCCCCACCCTGTGTCCATGTGTTCCCATTGTTCAATTCCCACCTACGAGTGAGAACATGCGGTGTTTGATTTTCTGTCCTTGCGATAGTTTGCTCAGAATGATGGTTTCCAGCTTCATCCATGTCCCTACAAAGGACATGAACTCATTCTTTTTTATGGCTGCATAGTATTCTATGGTGTACATGTGCCACATTTTCTTAATCCAGTCTATCATTGATGGACATTTGGGTTGGTTCCAAGTCTTTGCTATTGTGAGTAGTGCCAAAATAAACTTACGTGTGCATGTGTCTTTATAGCAGCATGATTTATAATCCTTTGGGTATATACCCAGTAATGGGATGGCTGGGTCAAATGGTATTTCTAGTTCTAGATCCTTGAGGAATTGCCACACTGTCTTCCACAATGGTTGAACTAGTTTACAGTCCCACCAACAGTGTAAAAGTGTTCCTATTTCTCCACATCCTCGCCAGCACCTGTTGTTTCCTGACTTTTTAATGATTGCCATTCTAACTGGTGTGAGATAGTATCTCATGGTGGTTTTGATTTGCATTTCTCTGATGGCCAGTGATGATGAACATTCTTTCATGTGTCTTTTGGCTGCATAAATGTCTTCTTTTGAGAAGTGTCTGTTCATATCCTTTGCCCACTTATTGATGGGGTTGTTTGATTTTTTCTTGTAAATTTGTTTAAGTTCTTTGCAGATTCTGGATATTAGCCCTTTGTCAGATGGGTAGATTGCAAAAATTTTCTCCCATTCTGTAGGTTGCCTGTTCATTCTGATGGTAGTTTCTTTTGCTGTGCAGAAGCTCTTTAGTTTAATTAGATGCCATTTGTCAATTTTGGCTTTTGTTGCCATTGCTTTTGGTGTTTTAGTCATGAAGTCCTTGCCCATGCCTATGGCCTGAATGGTATTGCCTAGGTTTTCTTCTAGGGTTTTTATGGTTTTAGGTCTAATATTTAAGTCTTTAATCCATTACCTAAGCCTCATCTTCAAAATGACCCAGCAGTGACACTGTTCCTTTTCACTCTGTAGGTTGCATATGTCACCTACACTGTGGTCCAGGAGTCTCAAGTCACCATCCCCACCATGGTCAGTCGCCTGGTGACCCCAGGCAGAAACTGATCATCAGGGGATCTTGGAGGTAGGAAAATTATTAAAGAAATCCAAGAGCAGGACTGGAACAAGAAAGTGTGGAGGTGGGAGAGAGGACAACTGGAGACCCAGGAGGGCCTCTGAGACCAGGGAGAGAATGCGGGGATGGCAGGGACAGAATCTTCATCCACTGAGATTGGTGGAAGCCCCGTCTGTGCCCTGTCCGTGTTGGGGTCCCCCTTTCAGGTGGTTTCTTCTGCACCACCAGTCACCCCTACCCTGTCTACTGACCCATGGCAGAAACAGCAGATGTGACTGGGGGGCACTGAGGCAGGTGGGGACCAAGGGACCAGGGACAGCAGGCGCCACCCTGAGCAGGATCAAGGAGAGCTGGAAAAGGAGGTGGGAGTCGTTGTTAGAGGAGGGTGTGAAGTAGTCAGGATGAAAGAGGCCAGGAGGAGCCCCAGGACCTGAGGCCCTCCCTCTGCACACAGCCTTTCTCTGTTGGGCTCAGGCCCTGGCAACAGCCCATTATTTACTTCCCCCAACCCTGGCTCATGCTCAGCCAATCCCTGCTCCACTGAAGTTCTCTTGCCCAGTGTTCCTGGCAGTAAATTGTAAGGAGGAGGAGTGCTCACCGAAGGGCATAGGGCCTGCCATGGGTCTTTGTACATAGAACTTAATAGCAGCCCTCAGTGTATTAGTGAAGTGGTTTCTCTTATCATTTTGAGGCGAGAAAAGAGGTATAAAGAAGCTGGTTGAACTTGCCCAAGATCACACAGCCAGCCTGTGGCCCAGCTGACTTTTGAGCTCAGGCACATGACTTGGCATTTTCTGACACATTCTGGTTCCTCTGACTTCTTCCCATCTGAGGCTCCCTGCCCTGCATTCAGATGCCCCCTCTGACTTGATGTTCAGGAGCACAGACTTCCAGCAGTGAGAGCCAAGGAAGTGGAACCAGCCAGATGGGGAAGGACTGAGTGTAAATCCCAGGCTTGTCTCCAAGTCCAGGCCTTTTCTGGCAGATATCAGCAGCAAGACCAAGGTAGCCACAGAGGCGAGCTCTGCTGGGCGGGAACTCCCTGAATATTCAAGTGTGCATGCGATTCTTCCAGGGGTCTGCCAGATCCTGTGCTGTTCCAGGTAGGAGGCACTGGGCATCTGGGCGCTCACAGCCTCCCTTTGCACAGAAGACTGAACCAGTAAGGCCACACGCTGGGCACGGGGCCCCATTTTCAGAGGATGGAGCCAGCCGTGTCGGGGCTGCTTATGTGTCCACCTTCTTCAGGCTCCCTCATTATCCAAACGGCATTTCCACACATGGGAATTTGCAAAAGGAGAGAGTGAAAGGCCCAGGGCATTTCTGTGGTCTGTACTAACCCTCAAAGATACTCTTGGTCTGTGTGTTCCTCATTTTCAAATTAGAGGCTAAAGATGGACAAGGCCGGTAGCAGGGTGTGCAGGTCTCCTGGCCAGCCCTGTATTTACTCCTCTCTCCAGGCAGAGTGGCCAGTGCCACTTGCTCAGGCAGCAGTCACGTGAGGTCCATCCTCTGGGAAGACCCTCCCTGATGGCCCCTCTGCGATTCTGACCACAGGATGCCTGCAGCACAGCAGAGTCCCAGGTGGAGCAGAATCGGCCATGAGAATAAGCTTGGTTCCAAGGTCTTTCTGCTGTTATGTCTGTAATTACTAAACTTTTTTCATATAATTGCATTTTCCAAACATATGAGGATTACAAAAAATAATATAACAGGTAAACAGAAGTGCCATTTTGCTTCCATGGCTCTGGCCTCCTAAGGGGCAGGAAAGCAGGTGACCTCATTCCTGGTATTAAAATGGCATGGCTGGAGTTCAGGTGGGTTGATGGGAAGTTGTGCATCCTATAGCACCCTGGAATGGCTGAAATTAAGTATTTTATATGGCAAAATTGACTCTTGGAGCAGAAATAGCCTGCTCATATGGACATGGAAGCAAGATGTCCTTCAGGCCCCCAAACCTCTTCTGAGCCTCTTCGCCTGCAGATAGCTGGGCAGGCGTGTCTGACCATCCCATGTGGCCAGGGTCCATCTTCAGCAGTTGTGGATTGAGGCCTTTGTCCTTGTCTGTGCTGATTTGAGAGGTACTGGAGAAAGGCTGTGGTGTCTTGGTCTTCGTCTCCAGTGTTAGCCACTGCAATGGCAGGGGGACGAGGTGGTGGGCTGAGAGCATGGACAGTGCAAAGGCAGTCATGGCTGATTGCTAGAGAGAAAGATGAAGGAGACATTAACTCTTCTCCTGAAGCCCAAATCAGAACAGATATTTTTCAGGTGTTGAGCATGTATGTGCCCCACCTGGGTACTGGGCAGCATTTCTGATTGAACACTGCCGCAGTGCTTGATGCAGGTTTACGTGAGCCCCAGTTTCACGAGGGGGTCCCCTCTCCTCCCTTCCTTGGATGTCTCATGTCTCCATCTGCACTCTTAGTGGCCTGGTCTTTCTCTCAGACAATTCCAGGCTGGTTCCCCTGCTTTGCTACCCCCCACAACCTCTCCCACACCATTGCCCAGCTCCCAAGAGCTCATTGTGGCTGAGGAAAGGGGGTGCCTTGACACGGAGTTCCCTTCACATGAGGGTCCCCAGACACTTCTCCTGGAAGTGCTCCACCAGGACCCCTGCCACATGCACCTCTTGGTGCAGGGAGGAGAGGGGAGCAGGTTGTGTCTGATGTGGGTGTGTCTGTGTGCAATGGCTGCTTGTATCCTTCTGTGTTGTGTACCTGCTCAGCAAACTGAGTCCTGTGGCCAAGAATGATCCTGGGCAAAACTGAACACATTTAACCCAAGTTTGATTTCAACTCAACACTTTCCCATTGTGCCTCCTTCTCATCCCAAATGTGCCAAATACTTCTAATCTTAGTATTCATTCTTTGCTTTGTCTGTCAGGTCCTGTTCTCTACGAGTGAATATCCTAATGACCATAATAAAGCCAGTTCCCTTTTTGGGGACTGACATTTGTTGAGAACTCCCCCTGTGAATGCTGTCTTGCTGCAAAACTTCACCTCTGGATAAAGTGGCTGTGCTCCTTCTGGGTGTCTGCATCAGGGCTGCTGAGGCACAGCTGAGAATGCACCGCACAGCTGACTACGCTGCTGAGCATATCTCATTACTAAATGCACATCCCTTTCAAGGATGCCAGGCCGGTAGGGCTGCATTGCAACTTTGATGGACACTGGGGATTAATGCCTGTGTGTCCTTGTTCCATTAAAAAGTTTGAAGTTTGCTGGGTGCAGTGGCTCATGCCTGTAATCCCAGCACTTCGGGAGGCCAAGGCGGGCAGATTACGAGGTCAGGAGATCGAGACCATCTTGACCAACATGGTGAAACCCCATTTCTACTAAAATACAAAAAAGTAGCCAGGCGTGGTGGTGGGTGGCTGTAGTCCCAGCTACTCGGGAGGCTGAGGCAGAAGAATGGCTTGAACCTGGGAGGAGGAGGTTGCAGTTAGCCGAGATGGTGCTACTGCACTCCAGCCTGGCAACACAGCAAGACTCTGTCCCAAAAAAAAAAAAAAAAAAAAAAAAAAAAATTTTAAGTTTGATTTTATGAGTTACTGGTATAATGATAAATATATTAATATCATATAGTTCAATTTTTTTTCTCCTGACTTTGAAATTGACACTCTTTTGTGGGCCTGTAAGTTTCCTGGCCCTGGTCACTGTGCCCACCCTGCCCATGGCTAAGGGGTCCCAGCAGCAAGCCTGTATGTGACTGGCCCCTATACTCTCCCACTCTGCCAGAGATTTTTTCCCAAAGGAATCTCCCTGCATGGAGGGTGGAGCTCGAGATCTCCATGTCCCAGGGTGGCTCCGAGGTCACCACTGCCCAGCATGTCTCTGGCTGCTGACAGGACTCTGTGCTTTCTTAACTCCTTAATGGAGTTCCTGGAGTTGGAGGGAAGCGCTTCCCACCAGAAACCCACTTGTGTCGGTTTTTCTTCTATTTGAAACAAATGATCAAAGTGATAGCGTTTTCTATGTTACATGTCTGTCTCTGGTCACTTAAAAACAAAACAGAGCAGGGTGTCCCCTGACAGCCCAGGAGAAGAACAGGAAGGCAGCCCTGGGGTAACCTGTCAAGGTTCAGATCATGACCTCCAGCATCGGCCACGGCTGGGTGACATCGTCACTCCCCAGGGGACAGGCAATCCCCTCCTCACCCCACAGCTCAGACCCCAGGATCAGCCCCAATCCCTGTGTCCTGAGCTCCTCCTACTTCCCCTTTCCATCCCAGCCAGCTCCGAAGGAGGCCGGCCCTGGGGGACAGGGAGGAGTCCAGCCTGGGACCCGGCCTGAGCCGGGAGGGAGGGCTTGTCCTGCTCCGGCCCCTGTGATGAGTCCCCTCTTACCCGGCAGGTGGTGACTCCCCATCCGCGGAGGCTCCCCCGCTGACCCCAAGTCTCCACCGCTCTGTCCTTCTCCAGGGCCTGGCGCAGAAGCACCCTTTGTCCCTGGGTGGCCTGACCCTGCTGACCACGGGTCACCTCCCTGACCACGAATACTCTGCCAACTGTCCCCGAGTGACCAAGACAGCTCAGTCTAGAGTCTAGAGGCCTGAGTACCCAGGATGACCTAATAGTCCCGACTATTAGGACCCCGGGACTGGGGCTTTGTCAGTTTAATGGATTCCACCTCTAGGAATCAACTGCCGCGAGGTTCTAATTGGCTGAGCTGCGTGTCCACGTGACCGATTGAACCGCCCACCTGGGTCTTCCAGCTGCCTATCAAACGCACAGCCCGGTAGGGCCCTGGGGAGGAACAGCCAAGAGGGAGGCCGGGCCAGGGGCTGGCGGCTTCCTCCGCGAGCTCTGCCATTTCTGGCCTCAGGTACCCATCGAGTTCTTGCAGTGCCCTGCAGTCTTCAGAGTCAGATCGGTCTCTGGAAGTTTCTTGATGTGAGACCCACAGATGGGCTCCATAGAGACCACTGAGTTCCTGAAAGCGTATTCATCTTTGTGTAAGGAGAGGTCATAGTACTTACCTAGCTCTCGAAAATGACTATCTTAGAATTCAAAGATATTAGGAGTCACTTCTCCACAGAGACCCTCCAGAAGGTCAGGATGGTCCCAGAATAAAACTCACTAAATCCCATTTCACTCTTGCTCCTAGAAGCCCAAGGTATCATGGAGGCACCTTGGCGGGATGCCAAGGACTGAGCTGGGGGTGAGGTTGTCAGGGAGGAGGGTCGAGGCCCTGGGTGCCCTCTGAGTTCCAACTGGGGCTCTGAGTCCTTCACTCAGTTGTCCCTTGAAGAGCAGTTGCCATATGAAAGGCGCACTGGTGTAAGGTGGAAGTCTCCCTTTTTTACTTCTGGTCTAGGACACCCAGAACAGTGGAGAATTCCTGCCTCAGCTCAGCACCAAAGGCCCACATTTTTACCTGAGATTCCTGGCACCTGCCACTTGGAGCTGGAAGGGGCTGTGCACCTGAGTGTATACAGGGACATTGGAGTCTGTGGACATTCACACCCGGACACGGTTTATGCCACAATGTGTTCATGTCCCTGGTGACTGTGTGTTGATCATTGAGAACACGTGGTGTCTGCACACGAAGGTGGAGCCACTGGCTGCCTGCGACCCTCCTTACCGGAAGGCTCCACCTGGCTTTGTGCTGCATGCTGACTGTGATCATTTATGTGCCAGGAAGGGCAGATGCAGGATGATCCATAACAACTAGGTCCTCTGAAAACACTCAGCCCTGGAGAATCTCACCAGGTGACCAGGCAGAAGCCCCACATGAGAACCCCTCCCATGCGGGTCACTGGTGCTGATGGCCATGGTACTGAGACCCACTGGTGCTGACGGCCACTGGTGCTGATGGTCACTGGTGCTGATGGCCACTGGTGCTGACGGTCACTGGTGCTGACGACCACTGGTGTTGATAGCCACTGTTGCTGTTCTTACCATGTGCTGTCATCCTGGCTGCACATGAGACTTATTGGTAGTTTCATCAAAGTTACTGCCTCTTGGACCTCACTTCCCCAGCTCTTGCTACTGTTTTGTGGGGCTGAGTGAATATCAGCAGTTTTAAAGCCCTCAGATTATTGTGATGAGCAGCTAGCTGTCTGCCCCAATCCTTCATTCTTCTAGCAGCCACCTCCTAACCACTTGCCACCTCTCTCACCCAAGCACCTATAGCCACTATGCTGACCAGCTGTCCTGTTGCCCAGGGATGAGGGAGGTCCCTTGGAAACACCAGCTCAGTTCTGGGAAATCGGGACCCACACTCTAACCTGGCCTTCCAGTTTCCTACCAAGGATGGAGCTTTCAATCTAGCTCACAAGTTCTTTGCTTTAACTCCCCATAGTGAGGGCAGAAAGCATGACTGGAAATTGTGATGTCCAACTCCATAGAGGCTCCTTTGCTACATGGCATTTATCCTTGATGCCAGGTTCTTTTGGCTAAGCTGTGGGGCACAGGTAGGCTGCAGCCCATGGCAGCTGTGCTGCCTAAATAGCTCTCCAGTAGTTGAAGTGCAATAAATTTATCCAAGTCCTTCTCATGTTACCTTCAGCATTTAGTGTTATGGAGGAGGTTTTCTTCCCCGGTGTAGACATGTGCTTCAGAAGAGGCCCAGGGGTTTCCTGGAGTGATTTAGCAGAATGGCTGCACTTCCTTGGGGTTTGGAGCTCCTGAGACCCTGAGCACACAGGGATGAGTCATGCCCTATGCTGCCATCTACAAAACTGTGATTGCAATAGTTATTTATTTTTATTTTTTTTGAGACAGGGTCTCACTCTGTTAACCACGCTGGAGTGTAGTGATGTGATTTTGGCTCAGTGCAGCCTCAACTTCCTCGGCTCAAGCTATCCTCCCACCTCAGCCTCCTGAGTAGCTGGGACCACAGAGGTGCACCACCATGCTTGAGTGATTTTTATATATATAGATATTTTTGTAGAGACGCCATGAAGGGGCCATAACCCAGGTGATTCTGTGCAATACTGCATATTCCACAACAGGCTGCATTCCCCTGAAGGAACTAGGTCCAGATTGCGGAAGGGTCTTGAAGTCTCAAACAGTCTGAGCAGAACAGTTCCCAGAACCCAGAGCTCCTGATGGCGGGCTCCTGTGCCAGCCACATTAACTCTCCATTCCCTTCTTCCCTCAGTCCCTAACAACCAGCATTCTACTTTTTGTCTTTATTTTGACTAAGTACGTAGATTCCATATAAGTGGAATCATATGGTATTTTTCTTTTTGTGACTGGCTTATTTCACTTAGCATAATATCTTCAAGTTTTAGCATAGCATATTACAGAATTTCTAAGGTGAGTAATATCCCATTGTATAGATACACCACATTTTGCTTATCCATTCATCCACTGATGGATAATTCGATTTTTCCATGTTTTAGCTATTGCTATGAACAAAAGTATACAAATATCTCTTTGAAACCCTGCTTTCAATTCTTTTGAGTATATACCCAGAAGTATAATTACTAGCTTATATGGTAATTCTATTTTTAATGTTTTAAGGAACCACTATACTGCTTTCCTCCACAGTTATGCCATTTTACATTCCCACAAACAGTGCACAAAGGTTCCAATTTCTCCATATCCTCACAAGATGTGTTATTTTCTGTGTGTGTGTGTGTGCGCGCGCGCTTTTTTTTTTAAAGTAGCCATCCTAATGAGTGTGAAGTGGTATCTTGCTATAGTTTTGATTAGCATTTCCCTAATGATTAGTGATGCAGAGCATCTTTCCAAATGCTTATTGGCCATTTGTATACCTTCTTTGGAGAAAGGTCTACAAAAGTCCTTCGCTCATTTTCGAATCAGGATTTTTGTTGTTGTTGAGTTTGCGATGCTGGCTTTTTTGTATATTTCTTGATTTGGTGCTGGTTACACAAGTGAGTTGAGGTTGTGAAAATTTTTCAAGGGCCAGGCGCAGTGGCTCGTGCCTGTAATTCCAGCACTTTGGGAGGCCAAGGTGGGTGGATTACCTGAAATCAGGAGTTTGAGACCAGCCTGGCCAACATGGTAAAGCAACATTTCTACTAAAAATACAAAAAATTAGCCAGGTGTGGTGGCAGGCACCTGTAATCCCAGTTACTCGGGAGGCTGAGGCAAGGGGATCGTTTGAACCCAGGAGGCAGAGGTTGCAATGAGCCAAGAACGCACCAGTGCACTCCAGCCTGGGCAACAAGAGCAAAACTGTCTCAAAAAAAAAAAAAAAAAAAAAAGGAAAAGAAAAGAAAATTTATCAAGATGTACCCTTATGACATTTGCACGTTTTTCTGTGTGTGTATGTATACTATTACATGTAATACACATATACGATACTTCAATAAAAGTTAAATTAATACATTAAAAAATAAGAAATGGGAGGGAGGGAGGGAGAGAGAAATTGAGGGAAAGAGGGAGGAAACACCAGGCAGAAGCTGTATCCTCTTAAGCTAACCTTAGAAGTCAGCTAGAATCACTCCCACCACACTTCACTGCTTGGAGAAGCCAAAAGCTTCCATCCAGATTGATGGGGAGGGAAACTAGACCCCACCTTTCAGGAAGAGGGATGTTAATCACATTGCAAGAAGAGCAGGTGGCATGGAATAAATGTATAGATGTGTCCATCTTGGGAAAATACGATCTGTCCCGGCAGTGTAGGGGAGGTGGAAAGTGGTGGTGTGGTAGCTAAAAGTGCAGGCTCTCTCAGGCCCCAGCCCGAGACAGCCCAATTCAGTCTGTCTGCAGGGAAGCCGTGGGAATCTCTACTTTCACAGGATGGGGCTGACATGCAAATGCAGTGGGTGACCCTTTAGAATTACTGCCACATGAATTGAGGGTTTGAATTCTAGAGTTAGAGGAATTCTCTTGGACAAGTCCATTAACTTTTATTACTCTCAGCTTCCTCAGCCACAAAACTGGCATCACGGTTCCTACACCATAGGTGTATCATAAGGATTGAAATAGCATTCTTAACGGGCTTAGTGGAGTGCCTTGCATGTAGAAAGTGCTCCACAGATGGTATTATTATTGTTATCACTGTTTTCAAATTATGGGAATAGACATACCTGAAAAATTAGAGCACTGACAGCCCATTCTGGAGTTCTCAGGGCACCAAGTCTCCATCAGACTCTGCCTTCGCATCTGGAGGCCAGCTGGAAGGCCAAACTGCTTTGGCGACAGGGAGAGGATGGCATGGCTGTCAGTGGGTCTTGAGACTGAGAAGGTGCAGGGCTTGCTTATGGACCCCACAGTTGGAATGTGGAAGTGTCAGGTAAAGCCCAGGGATCCTGGGACCCCGACTTGTGTTCCACTGCTGGTCTCCTTCCCTCAAGTGCCCAGCGGGCCTCAAGTTTCCTCTCGTTGAGTGAGGCTTGTTGCCAGCTTCCTCACTCACCCTGGGGAAGCAGAAAGTCTCAAAATGCAGGCAGGCACTGTGGGCAGGAAGGGCATCTCCTGTCACAGTGGGTGGTGCCTACATAGGCATAGGGGACTCCTGCAGGAACCACAGTATTGGGAGAGCTGGCGCCTTGTCACTGAAACCAGTGGAAAGAAACATTTACTTATAGAAGCTATGCAAACCTACCTTTCATCACACCACTCTCCAGCTCCCTAACCCTCAATGGCTCCCCTGTGCCTTAAGAAAATCTAACTGTGGACCTTATAAGAGAAAAATATACCTAAGCCCTCCAACCCAGGGAAAATAAACCAAGTACTCTCCTTTAAGCACATCCCAAGCCCTCCTGTCTTTGTTCCCAGCTTCTCCCTACTGTCCTTCTTGCTCAGATCTTATTGTCATTGTCATTGCAATGACAGTAAGTTCCTTTCTCTCTTCTTTCCAGCCTCTACCAGCCACTGTGGCTCCAGAGTGAACTCCTCACATCTTCCTCTGAATTCATCTAGAGTAACTCTGTAGCAGTCATCGACAGTAGGTCCCATTTCATCAGTAGGAAAAGCCTGTTTTTGTCTCCCTTTGAAGACTTTTCTGTCAGTCTGCCTTAGATTTTTCTAATTCCCCGCAGCTCCTGTTCAAAAACTGTTTCCCCCAATTGACTCATACAGTGCCCAAATTGTACACAAGCCAATGCAGATTTCAGAAATCCTATTGTCACAGGATCCTCTGGGTGTCGCTTCACCAGCTGGAAACCTCACGGCTGGCAGCGCCTCTACTTGAATATTGCTCACGCCCACTGGGTTCATTCCACCCATTCAGCCTGGCAGGCTGTGCCCAGCTTGCACTACCAGCCCAGATCCCATGCCTGCCGAGGGCAAGCCAGATGCAGAAAGGTGAAGGGTGTGTGAGTGAGCAAGTGCAGAGCGTGGCCACTGCACACAGCCAGGCACGCCAACTGCCGCAGCAGGGCGGGCAGCTCCAGGCACCGGCATAGGCACTGGCTCCATGCAAGGCTGCAGCTGGACCAGGCATACTACAAGCGGCTTCTCCTGCAGTTGCCAGCATCTGGATGAAGGGAATGTGCTGGCTCTTGAAAACCTGGAGATGCCAGCAACTGCAGATCCTCTACAGGTTGGGGGTGCATGTTACAGCTCTCTCATTCCCGCCACCCGCAGCGTGACAGCATGGCAAACAGTGGTGGGAGGCAATGTGTTTCAGCCCATTTGTGTTACAGCTTGTCCAATCCCATCACCCCAACTCCAGCCCACAGCTCCTGGGCTGGCCTGCCCCGCCACTGCTTCCTGTCACATGGGGCAGCCGCCCAGCGCTGGTGGAGGGCAGGAGGGCTATAGTGTTACAGCTCTGGCTTGGGAATTCTGAGGTCTGGGTCCCCAGAAGGGTCACCACTCTTCACTCCCACAGTTTGGTGAACAGGGAAGCATATCACGACCTGCAGCTCAGTGAGCTGGCCAGGAAAGTGTTACAGCCCTTTTTGTGCCCCCTGTTCGCAGGTCCTGAGTTGTTATTGCAAGTCCAGGAAGAATGAGGTTACTCAGGCAACTGGAGGGTGAGGATGGAGAAGAGCTTTATTGAGCAACAGAACAGCTCTCAGCAGAGAGGAGACCCAAAGTGGGTAGCTCCTACCTGCAGGAAGGTAATCCCAATGTGTGTCTGAGTCCTGCTGAGTCTAGGGGTTTTTACAGCTGCAGAATGGAGGAAGTGCATGCTGATTGGTCCATGAGTGGGAGGAAGTGCATGCTGATTGGTCCATGAGTGGGAGGAAGTGCATGCTGATTGATCCAAGGGTAGGTCCAAAAAACCAGTCACCATCAACTGGCTGAAAGGCATCAAGGAAGTTCTTACTCCCCAGTCATGGACTCCACCTGGAACTGGCAGCTTGGCCTCCAGGCTTCAGGCCATCCCTGGTTTGAAGGTTGGGCCTCACCAGGGACCCACCCCTTCCCACCTAGGTACCTGTCTGCCTCCTGCCACCATCACTATTGTTAAATCTCAGGGTGGAAGGCATGAGGGGTGGGCAATGGGAAGTGTAAATTTGTGAATTATCACTTTGGCTAAGTGAATAACTTAGTTTACAGTAATCTGTGATCCTATTTTATGATATCAAGTGTTTTGAACCTTTGATATTAGACAAACTTTTCAAAATCAAAGCTTCAAGTTCTAAATTTAGTCTTTTTGACCTTAAACTAACCTTTTAGATATTAATGTCCCTGAAAGTCCAAGAGAAACGTATTGGGTTTATTTGGTATGTTAAAATCCTAGAGAAAGCCTTGTCAAATATGAAACAGTGTTTGCCTTTCCTTGGATTATATTTTATGGGTGTTATTAATATGTCTTCCAAAATTGTATGAGATACATATAATTCTGATGTCTTAATGCATGTTATTAGTAATAATTGTAATTATTACGTTAAATTTTTTTCTGTTACAGAAATAATCAAATTTTCTTGCCAATTGTGTCTTTAACCATGGCTGATCTAAGACTGTTGTCATCCACAGACAATTATTGTTTTACTTTTTGATTCTTCTCAAAAAGAGGTTCATAATCAGCTGTAGACCAAAATTTGCTTCTATATGGAAATTCATGGAAAAGACTCTGACAAGTATTCTTAAATACAGGTTTCTGAAGGGGGCCAAGATGGCCCAATAGGAACAGCTCCAGTCTGCAGCTCCCAGAAAGACCAACGCAGAAGGCAGGTGATTTCTGCATTTCCAACTGAGGTACCCAGTTCATCTCACTGGGACTGGTTAGGCAGTGGGTCCAACCCACAGAGGGCGAGCAGAAGCAGGGTGGGGTGTCACTTCGCCCAGGAAGTGCAAGGAGCTGGGGGACCTCCCTCCTCAAGCCAAGGGAAGCCATGAGGGACTGTGCTAGCTGGCCAGGTTACTACGCTTTTCCCACGGTTTTTATAATCTGCAGATCAGGAGACTCCTTCGTGTGCCTACACCAACAGGGCCTGGGATTTCAAGCAGAAAACCCAAGTGGCTGTTTGGGCAGACACCAAGCTAGCTGCAGGAGTTTGTTTTTCCTATCCCAGTGGCACCTGGAACCCCAGCAAGACAGAACTGTCCACTGCTCTGGAAAGGGGGCTGAAGCCAGGGAGCCATGTGGTCTCGCTCAGTGGGTCCCACTCCCACGGAGCCCAGCAAGCTAAGAACCACTGGCTTGAAATTCTCGCTCCCAGCACAGCAGTCTGAGGTTGACCTGGGACAACTGAGCTTGCTGTGGGGAGGGGCATCTGCCATCACTGAGGCTTTAGTAGGCGGTTTTCCCCTGACAGTGCTAAGGAGGCTTGGAGGTCTGGGCTGGTTGCAGCAAAGCAGCTGTGGCCAGACTGCTTCTCTAGATTCCTCCTCACTAGGTAGGGCATCTCAGGAGGAAAGGTAACAACCCCAGTCAGGGGCTTACAGACAAAACCTCCATCTCCCTGGGACAGAGCACCTGAGGGAATGGGCAGCTGTGGGTGCAGCTTCAGCGGATTTAATCGTTCCTGCCTGCCAGCTCTGAGGAGAGCAGCTGATCCTGATGAGAGGGATTCTCCCAGCACAGTGCACCAGCTCTGCTAGGGGACAGACTGCCTCCTCAAGTGGGTCCCTGACCCCTGTGCCTACTGACTGAGAGAGACCTCCCAACAGGGGTTGACAGACACCTCATACAGAAGAGCTACAGCCGGCATCAGGCTGGTGCCCCTGTGGGACAAAGCTTCCAGAGGAAGGAGCAGGCAGCTATCTTTGCTGTTCTGCAGCCTCCACTGGTGATACCCAGGCAAACAGGGTCTGGAGTGGACCTCTAGCAAACTGCAGCAGACCTGCAGAAGAGGGGCCTGATTGTTAGAAGAAAAACTAACAAACAGAAAGCAACAACATCAACATCAACATAAAGGGACCCCCACATAAAAACCCCATCAAAAGGTCATCAGTCTCAAAGATCAAAGGTAGATAAATCTAGAAAGATGAGGAAAAACCAGCGCAAAAATGCTGAAAATTCCAAAAATCACAATGCCTCTTATCCTTCAAATGATTGCAACTCCTGTCCAGCAGGGGCACAAAACTGGACGGAGAATGAGATTGATGAATTGACAGAAGCAGGCTTCAGAAGGTGGGTAATAACAAACCCCTCAGAGCTAAAGCAGCATGTCCTAACCAATGCAAGGAAGCTAAGAACCTTGGTAAACGGAACTGCTAAGTAGAATAACCACGTTAGAGAGGAACATTAATGACCTGATGGAGCTGAAAAACACGGCATGAGAACTTTGTGAAGCATACACAATTATCAATAGCCGAATAGATTAAGCAGAAGAAAGGATATCAGAGACCAAAGATCAACTTACTGAAATAAGGCATAAAGACATGATTAGAGAAAAAGGAATGAAAAGAAACAAACAAAGCCTCCAAGAAATATAGTACTATGTGAAAAGACCAAACCTACGATTGATTGGATTTCCTGAAAGTGACAGGGAGAATGGAACCAAGTTGGAAAACACACTTCAGGATATTATCCAGGAGAACTTCCCCAACCTAGCAAGACAGGCCAACATTCAAATTCAGGAAATACAAAGAATACTACTAGGACAATCCTCGAGAAGAGCAACCCCAAGACACATAATCGTCAGATTCTCCAAGGTTGAAATGAAGGAAAAAATGTTAAGGGCAGCCAGAGAGAAAGGTCAGGTTACCTACAAAGGGAAGCCTATCAGACTAACAGTGGATCTCTCTGCAGAAACCCTACAAGCCAGAAGAAAGTTGGGGGCAATATTCAACATTCTTAAAGAAAAGAATTTTCAACCCAGAATTTCATATCCAGCCAAACTAAGCTTTATAAGCAAAGGAGAACTAAAACCCTTTCCAGACAAGCAAATGCTGAGGGATTTTGTCACCACCAGGCCTGCCTTACAAGAGCTCCTGAAGGAAGCACTAAATATGGAAAGAAAAAACTGGTGCCAGCCACTGCAAAAACACACCAAAATATAAAGACCAATGACACTATGAAGAAACTGCATCAATGAATGTGCAAAATAATCAGCTAGCATCATGATGACAGGATCAAATTCACGCATAACAATATTAACCTTAAATGTAAATGGGCTAAATACCCCAATTAAAAGATGCAGACTGGCAAATTGGATAAAGAGTCAAGACCAATTGGTGGGCTGTATTTAGGAGACCCATCTCACATGCAAAGACACACATAGGCTCAAAATAAAGGGATGGAGAATATTTACCAAGCAAATGGAAAGAAAAAAAAAAGCAGGAGTTGCAATCCTAGTCTCTGATAAAACAGACTTTAAACCAACAAAGATCAAAAAAGATAAAGAAGGGCATTACATAATGGTAAAGGGATTAATGCAACAAGAGCTAACTATCCTAAATATACATGCAACCAGATTCATAAAACAAGTTTTCAGAGACCTACAAAGAGACTTAGACTTCCGTACAATAATAATAGAAGACTTTAACATCCCACTGCCAATATGTTAGACAGATCAACAAGACAGAAAATTGACAAGGATATTCAGGACTTGAACTCAGCTCTGGACCAAGTGGACCTAATAGACATCTACAGAACTCTCCACCCCAAATCAACAGAATATACATTCTTCTCAGTGCCACATAGCATTTATTCTAAAATGACCACGTAATTGGAAGGAAAACACTCCTCAGCAAATGCAAAAGAACAGAAATCATAACAGTCTGTCTGACCACAGTGCATCAAATTAGAACTCAGGATTAAGAAATACATTCAAAACCGCACTACTACATGGAAATTGAACAACTGCTCCTGAATGACTACTGGGTAAATAATGAAATGAAGGAAGAAATAAAGAAGTTCTTTGAAACCAATGAGAACAAAGAGACAACATACCTGAATCTCTAGGACACAGCTAAAGCAGTGTTAAGAGGGAAATTTATAGCACTAAATGCCCACATCAGAAAGCTGGAAAGATCTAGAATCGATACCCTAACATCACAATTAAAAGAACTAGAGAAGCAAGAGCAAACAAATTCAAAAGCTAGCAGAAGACTAGAAAAACTAAGATCAGAGCAGAACTGAAGGAGATAGAGACACAAAAAACCCTTCAAAAAAATCAATCAAACCAGGAGCTGGTTTTATGAGAAGATTAACAAAATAGATGAACCGCTAGCTAGACTAGTAAAGAAGAAAAGAGAGAAAATCAAATAGACACAATAAAAAATGATAAAGGGGATATCACAACTGATCCCACAGAAATACAAACTACCATCAGAGAATACTATAAACACCTCTAAGCCAGTAAACTAGAAAATCTAGAAGAAATGGATAAATTCCTGGACACATACACCCTCCCAAGACTAAACCAGCAAGAAGTCGAATCCCTGAATAGACCAATAACAAGTTCTGAAATTGAGGCAGTAATTAGTAGCCTACCAACGAAAAAAAGCCCAGGATCAGATGGATTCACAGCCGAATTCTACCAGAGGTATAAAAAGGAGCTGGTACCATTCCTTCTGAAACTATTCCAAAGAACAGAAAAAGAGGGACTCCTCCCTAGCTCATTTTATGAGGCCAGCATCATCCTGATACCAAAACCTGGCAAAGACACAACAACAAAAAAAGAAAATTTCAGGCCAATATTCCTGATGAACATCAATGCGAAAATCCTCAATAAAATACTGGCAAACCGAGTCCAGCACCACATCAAAAAGCTTATCTACCATGATCAAGTCAGCTTCATCCCTGGGATGCAAGGCTGGTTCAACATACACAAATCAATAAACATAATTCATCATATAAACAGAACCAATGACAAAAACCACATGATTATCTAAATAGATGCAGAAAAGACCTTCAATAAAATTCAACATCCCTTCATGCTAAAAACTCTCAATAAACTAGGATTTTGATGGAACATATCTCAAAATAATAAGAGCTATTTATGACAAACCCATAGTCAATATCATGCTGAATGGGCAAAAGCTGGAAGCATTCCATTTGAAAACCGGCACAAGATAAGGATGCCCTCTATCACCACTCCTATTCAACATAGTATTGGAAGTTCTGGCCAGCACAATCAGGCAGGAGAAAGAAATAATGGGTATTCAAATAGGAAGAAAGGAAGTAAAATTGTCTCTGTTTGCACACGACATGATTGTATATTTAGAAAACCCCATCGTCTCTCAGCTCAAAAACTCCTTAAGCTGATAAGCAACTTCAGCAGTCTCAGGATACAAAATCAATGTGAAAAAATCACAAGCATTCCTATACACCTATAATAGACAAGCAGAGAGCCAAATCATGAGTGAACTCCCATTCACAGCTGCTACAAAGAAAATAAAATACCTAAGAATACAACTTACAAAGGAAATGAAGGACCTCTTCAAGGAGAATTACAAAGAACTGCTCAAGGAAATAAGAGAGGACACAAACAAACAGAAAAACATTCCATGCTCATGGATAGGAAGAATCGATATCATGAAAATGGCCATACTGCCCCAAATAATTTATAGATTCAATGCTATTCCCATCAAGCTATCATTGACTTTCTTTGCAGAACTAGAAAAAACTACTTTAAACTTCATATGGAACCAAAAAAGAGCCCACATAGCCAAGATAATCCTAAGCAAAAAGAACAAAGCTGGAGGCATCACACTACCTGACTTCAAACTATACTATAAGGCTACAGTAACCAAAACAGTATGGTACTGGTACTAAAACAGATAAATAGACCAACAGAACAGAACAGAGACCTCAGAAATAGCACCACACATCTACAACCATCTGATCTTTGACAAACCTGACAAAAACAAGCAATGGGGAAAGGATTCCCTATTTAATAAATGATGCTGGGAAAACTGGCTAGCCATACGCAGAAAACAGAAATTGGACCCCTTCCTTACACCTTATACAAAAGTTAACTCAAGATGGATTAAAGACTTAAATGTAAAACCCCAAACCATAAAAACCTTAGAAGAGGTCAGGCGCAGTGGTTCATGCCTGTAATCCCAGCATTTTGGGAGGCTGAGGTGGGTGGATCACCTGAGGTCAAGAGTTCAAGACCGGCCTGGCCAACATGGTGAAACCCCGTCTCTACTACAAATACAAAAATTAGCTGGGCATGGTGGCATGCGCCTGTAGCCCCAGCTACTTGGGAGGCTGAGGCATGAGAATTGCTTGAACCCAGGAGGCGGAGGTTGCAGTGAGCTGAGACTGCACCATTGCACTCCAGCCTGGGCAACAAGAGTGAAACTCCATCTCAAAACACAACAGAAAAACCTTAGAAGATAACCTAGGCAATACCATTCAGGACACAGGCATGGGCAAAGACTTCATGACTAAAACACCAAAAGTAATTGCAACAAAAGCCAAAATTGACAAATGGGATCTAATTAAACTAAAGAGCTTCTGCACAGCAAAAGAAACTATCATCAGAGTGAACAGGAGACCTACAGAATGGGAGAAAATTTTTGCAAGCTACCCATCTGACAAAGGGCTAATATCCAGAATCTACAAAGAACTTAAACAAATTTACAAGAAAAAAATTAAACAACCCCATCAATAAGTGGGCAAAGGATATGAACAGACACTTCTCAAAAGAAGACATTTATGCAGCCAACAGACACATGAAAAAATGCTCACCATCACTGGCCATCAGAGAAATACAAATCAAAACCACAATGAGATACCATCTCATGCCAGTCAGAATGGCGATTAATAAAAAGTCAGGAAACAACAGATGCTGGTGAGGCTGTGGAGAAATAGGAATGCTTTTACACTGTTGGTGGAAGTGTAAATTAGTTCAACCATTGTGGAAGACAATGTGGCAATTCCTCAAGGATCTAGAACCAAAAATACCATTTGACCCAGCAATCCCATTACTGGGTAGATACATACTCAAAGGATTATAAATCATTCTACTGTAAAGACACATGCACACGTATGTTTATTGCAGCAGTATTTACAATAACAAAGACTTGAAACCAACCCAAATGCCCATCAATGATAGACTGGATAAAGAAAATGTGGCACATATATACCATGGAACCACTATGCAGCCATAAAAAAGAATGAGTTCATGTCCTTTGTAAGGACGTGGATGAAGCTGGAAGCCATCATTCTCAGCAAACTATCACAAGGACAGAAAACCAAACACCACATATTCTCACTCATAGGTGGGAATTGAACAATGAGAACACATGGACACAGGGAGGGGAACATCACACCAGGTGGGGCCTGTTGGGGGGTGGGGGGCAAGGGGAGGGAGAGCTTTAGAAAAAATATGTAATGCATGTGAGGCTTAAAGCCTAGATGACAGGTTGATAAGTGCAGCAAATCACCATGGCACACATATACCTATGTAACAAACCTGCAGATTCTGTACATGTATCCTAGAACTTAAATTAAAAAGAAAAATACAGGTTTCCAATAACTTTAGAGAGCATACCATTGGATTAGAAAAAACTTCCAGGGCTGTAATTAAAAAGCCAAGGCTGAGAGCAGTGGTTAACATCTATAAGTCCAGCACTTCGGGAGACCGAGGTCAGTGGATTGCTTGAGCCACAGGAGTTCGAGACCAGCCTGGGCAACATGGTGAAACCCTGTCTCTAAAAAAAATACAAAAATTAGCCAGGCATGGTGGCATGTGTCTGTGGTCCAAGCTACTTGGGGGACTGAGGCGAAAGGATCCATTGAGTCTGAGAGTTCAAGGCTGCAGTGAGCTGTGTTCATGCCACTGCACTGCAGCCAGGGCGACAGCAAGACCCTGTATCAAAACAAACAAACAAAAAAAGCTGATGCATTCATGAGGATTACTAACTCAATATCAAGCAGAACAAGAGTTAATTACATGGGACTAAACTAATAGAGGACTGAAATAATTTTTTTTACTTTTGGGTTTGAAACATTGCTGATTCTTTTGTTTTCCAGTCAAGAAAACTTTTTTTTTTTTGAGACAGAGTCTTGCTCTGTTGCCCAGGCTGGAGTGTAGTGGCACAATCTCAGCTCACTGCAACCTCCACCTCCCAGGTTCAAATGATTCTCCAGCCTCAGCCTCCAAAGTAGTTGGGATTACAGCAGCGTGCCACCACACCCAGCTAATTTTTGTATTTTTTAGTAGAGATGGGGTTTCACCATGTTGGCCAGGCTGGTCTTGAACTCCTGACCTCAGGTGATCCACCTGCCTTGGCCTCCCAAAGTGCTAGGATTACAGATGTGAGCCACCGCACCCAGCCAACTTTTTTCTTTTGAACTGTTTACAGCACACCACAAATTAAGTAAAGTATACTGTTTTGAGCAATATTTAAAGCATATTTCTTTCCCTCTAGCTGATTTCTTCAGAATTTGGAAACTATTGTGAGTATTATTAATTTATGGCAACATGGTTATTTGCATAAGTTCAATAAGAATCTGTTTTCTTGTGTAACAGGACACAATTAGAGACACTGGTTATTTTTCCAAGGCTTTAATTGGAATGGTATATATTCAGATATGATCAGAAAGCTTTGAGGAATGGAGGTTGACTCTACAGAGCTGATAAAAATCCATTGGAAACACTGGCCTATTACCTTGTCTATGCAATTCCTTTACAAAGTTCCTGACCCATGTCACTTTCTAATGAGCCTGGGAAACTTGAGTTATTTTGAGACCTTGAGAAGAGAGATTTTTTTTTTTTGAGTTGGGGTCTCACTCTTTCTCCCAGGCTGGAGTGCAGTGGCATGATCACAGTTCTTGTAGCTTCAACCTCCAGGACTCAAGTGATCCTCCTACCTCAGCTCCCCAAGTAGCTAGGACCACAGGCATGTGCCACCACACCTGGCTAATTTTTTTTTTTTTTTTTTTTTGTGGATAGGGTGTCTCCCTGTGTTGCCCATGCTGGTCTTGAACTCCTGGGTTCAAGTGATCCTCCCACCTCGGGCTTCCAAACTGCTGAGATTATAGGCGTGAGCCACTGTGCCCGGCCTGAGAAGAGAGGAATGTACCCAATTTGTACAGGTATCTGAGGGCACAGATAAAACCTTGGATTGGCTAACCTCAAGAGGCTTTTAAAAGTCTAATCTGAGATTCCTTAGGAAAAGTTCCAGCAAAGCCAGTTGAAAAGGGGCCTTGTCTGGTCACGGTGGCTAACACCTCTAATTCCAGTGCTTTGGGAGGCTAAGATGGGAGGACTGCCTGAGGCCAGGAGTTCAAGACCAGCCTGGGTAATATAGTAAGACCCCATCTCGACAAAAAATAAATTAACCGGGCCTGGTGACGCATGCCTGTAGTCCTAGCTACTCGAGGCTGAGGTGGGAGGATTGCTTGAGCCCAGGATGTTGAGGCTGCAGTGAGCCATGGTTGTGCCACTTCACTCTTGCCTAGGTGACTGATAATTAAAAATTAAAAAAATAAAAGAAACCTATACAGCCCAATCATTATTCTTGCTGTGCCTTATGCAAATAATCAGGCCAAGGATAATGAGACTAAAACATATTTTGCAAATAAATTGGTCCTAACATGATTTGTTTTTTGTAGAAATGGGGGACTGGAGATTTAAAAAAACCATATGTTTCAAAAGAAACTATAGTACACTTGTTATTAGATTCTACCTTTGAGAAGGATGATGATGATTATTATTATTATTGAGATGGAGTCTTGCTCTGTCGCCCAGGCTGGAGTGCAATGGCACGATCTTGGCTCATGCAACCTTCACCTCCTGGGTTCAAGTGATTCTCCTGTTGCAGCCTCCCAAGTAGCTGGGATTACAGGTTCGTGCCACCACACCAGGCTAATTTTTGTAGTTTTAGTAGAGACAGGATTTCACCATGTTGGCCAGGCTGGTCTCGAACTCCTGACCTCAGATGATCCACTCACCTCAGCCTCCCAAAGTGCTGGGATTACAGGCATGAGCCACGGTGCCCAGCCTTTGTTCATTATTTTTAAGATCTTATTATTTGTCTACAGTTTAGACTGGATCCTGAACTTTTTCCTGGCTATACGCCTCTAAACTAACATTAAAAAAATTTTTTTCTTTTTCTCCCCTTTTTGTCCCTGACTTGAAATTACTAGAAATTAAAACTGTGCTTTTCTTAAAGCTCTGCAAACTAATGCTATACACCTTAAGCTTTGGGAGAAATAACAGCAACTTACATATAAGCAACTGTTTTGCCTGCTGATGTATGCACTTTTCAGAAAGTTCATTTAAACACTTGATTCAAACTACAGTCCAGAAAAACCTGTCAGATTGCTGCTGTAATGAAAGTGCTTCAGAGACTCATAAAAAATTAACCTAGGGTTAGAATAATGATTGCCCAAAGAATATATATATATTTTAGTATTTATTGATCATTCTTGGGTGTTTCTCAGAGAAGGGGATGTGGCAGGGTCATAGGATAATAGTGGAGAGAAGGTCAGCAGATAAACACGTGAACAAAGGTCTCTGGTTTTCCTAGGCAGAGGTCCCTGCGGCCTTCCACAGTGTTTGTGTCCCTGGGTACTTGAGATTAGGGAGTGGTGATGACTCTTAAGAAGCATGCTGCCTTCAAGCATCTGTTTAACAAGGCACATCTTGCACCGCCCTTAATCCATTTAACCCTGAGTTGACACAGCACATGTTTCAGAGAGCACGGGGTTGGGGGTAAGGTTATAGATTAACAGCATCCCAAGGCAGAAGAATTTTTCTTAGTATGGAACAAAATGGAGTCTCCTATGTCTACTTCTTTCTACACAGACACAGCAACAATCTGATCTCTCTTTCTTTTCCCCACATTTCCCCCTTTTCTTTTCAACAAAACCGCCATCGTCATCATGGCCCGTTCTCAATGGTCGCTGTCTCTTCGGAGCTGTTGGGTACACTTCCCAGACGGGGCGGCCGGGCAGAGGCGCTCCTCACCTCCCAGACGATGGCTGGCCGGGCAGAGGTGCTCCTCACTTCCCAGACGGGGCAGCTGGGCAGTGGTGCTTCTCACTTCCCAGATGATGGGCCGCCGGGCAGAGGCGCTCCTCACTTCCCAGACGGGGTGGCCGGGCAGAGGGGCTCCCCACTTCTCAGACGATGGGTGGCCAGGCAGAGGTGCTCCTCACCTCCCAGATGGGGCAGCCGGGCAGCGGCGCTCCTCACCTCCCAGACGATGGGCAGCTGGGCAGAGGCGCTCCTCCCTTCCCAGACGGGGCGGCCGGGCAGAGGGGCTCCCCACTTCTCAGACGATGGGTGGCCAGGCAGAGGTGCTCCTCACCTCCCAGATGGGGCGGCCGGGCAGCGGCGCTCCTCACCTCCCAGACGATGGGCAGCCGGGCAGCGGCGCTCCTCACCTCCCAGACGGGGCGGCTGGGCAGAGGCGCTCCTCACCTCCCAGACGATGGGCAGCTGGGCAGAGGCGCTCCTCACTTCCCAGACGGGGCGGCCGGGCAGAGGGGCTCCCCACTTCTCAGACGATGGGTGGCCAGGCAGAGGTGCTCCTCACCTCCCAGATGGGGCGGCCGGGCAGCGGCGCTCCTCACCTCCCAGACGATGGGCAGCCGGGCAGAGGTGCTCCTCACCTCCCAGACGGGGCGGCCGGGCAGCGGCGCTCCTCACTTTCCAGACTGGGCAGCCGGGCAGAGGGGCTCCTCACATCCCAGACGATGGGCGGCCGGGCAGAGGGGCTCCCCACATCCCAGACAGGGCGGCCGGGCAGAGATGCTCCTCACTTCCCAGACGGGGCGGCCGGGCAGAGGCTGTAATCTTAGCACTTTGGGAGGCCAAGGCAGGCGGCTGGGAGGTGGAGGTTGTAGCGAGCCGAGATCACGCCACTACACTCCAGCCTGGGCAACACTGAGCATTGAGTGAGCGAGACTCCGTCTGCAATCCCAGCACCCCGGGAGGCTGAGGCGGGCAGACCACTCGAGGTCAGGAGCCGGAGGCCAGCCCGGTCAACAGGGCGATATCCCATCTTCTCCAAAAATACAAAAACCAGTCAGGCGTGGCGGCGCACGCCGGCAATTCCAGGCACTCGGCAGGCCGAGGCAGGAGAACCACGGGAGCCCAGGACAGGGAGGCTGCAGCGAGCCGAGACCACGGCAGTACAGTCCAGCCTCAGCAACAGAGGGAGACCGAAGGGAGGGAGAGGGGGAGGGGGAGGGAGAGGGACTGAATATTTTAATTGAAGACACAGTCACATAGCTTAAATCAGCTTCCAGGATTACTTTCCCTTTGTAGCTATAATTTGGCATTGGTCCTTTTCTGATGTAATTTCCCCCTCTCTAGGATGTGACCACCTAAGAGGGAGCCTTCATGGTAACATAGGATTGGATAAACCAATAAACCACAATCTCGTGTCTTCCTCAACGCTTTCTCCAAAAGCTTTGAAGAATAGGGGAAATGAAAAGGAAATTTTAAAATGTCAGGACCTCCAAACTTAAGCCCAGATGCTGAGTCATGCAACACCCACTTTCAAATGAATACCTGTTACTAGCATTATGCATCAGCCAGATCCCCATGGAAAGGTAAAAGGCCTCAAGCATCTACAAAGGCCTGCCCCCACAGATCATTCATAAGTAAATTCTTTGCTGGCCTCCTATAAGCAAGGGAAACAGGAACATAGGAGAGCCAGGGTGACACCATTTTAAAATGAACTCCATTTGAAAACCAGGAAGGCACATTCTTTGCCAATCACAAACTATGGTCATAAGATATTTACAATTGAGGAAACAGCCCAAGGATACCTACAAGGACACAATCCTACAACAAAAGAAAGTCCAGATGTCTCAATACCCATAATAGTATACGCTTTCAAGATAATTATAATTATGCTTTGATGCACTCACACACTAAAGTGTCAAGGATAGATTCCTTTCCTTCTCTTTTCTTTCTTCCTTTCTTTCTTTTTTTTCTTTCTTTCCTTCCTTCCTTCCTTCCTTTCTCTTTCTTTCTTCTCTCTGTTTCTCTCTTTCTTATTTTTTCCCAACAGAGTCTCACTCTGTTGCCCGCAATGGAGTGCAAATGGTGTGATCTTGGCTCACTGCAAACTCCGCCTCCCCACAGACTCCACCACCCTGGCTCAAGAGATCCTTCCACCTCAGCCTCCTGAGTAGCTGGGGCCACAGGCGTGTGCCACCACGCAGGCTAATTTTTGTATTTTTAGTAGAGATAGGGTTTTGCCTTGTTGCTCAGGCTGGTCTCGAACTCCTGAGCTCAAACAGTTTGCTGGCCAGTCTCCCAAAGGTCTGAGATTACAGGAATGAGTCACCGCACCCAGCCAATAGTTTTCTTGTTTTTTCTTTTCTTTTTTTTTTTTTTTTTTTTTTTTTTTGAGGCAGAGGCTCGCTCTGTCGCCCAGGCTGGAGTGCAGTGGCGCGATCTCCGCTCACTGCAAGCTCCGCCTTCTGGGTTCACGCCATTCTCCCGCCTCAGCCTCCCGAGTAGCTGGGACTACAGGCACCTGCAACCACTCCCGGCTAATTTTTTGTCTTTTTAGTAGAGACGGGGTTTCACCGTGTTAGCCAGGACGATCTCGTTCTCCTGACCTCGTGATCCACCCGCCTGGGCCTCCTAAAGTGCTGGGATTACAGGCGTGAGCGACCACGCCCGGCCTTCTTTTTCTTTTTAATTTTTTTGTAGAACAAATTTTATTTTAAAAACAGGGACGAGGTTTTGCTATGTTGTCCAGGCTGCTGTTGAATTCCTGGGCTCAAGCAGTCCTCCCACCTTGGCCTCCCAATGCTGGATTACAGGCATGTGCCACCAGTAGTTTTCTTTAAATCAACAGAATAATAAATTTGGTCATGCTTCCAGCCCACCCACAGGTAGACACAGCTTAGCTCAGTCTCCACATAGACAAGACTCCTATATACGAAAAACGTAAAGACGAGGCATTCCTCCGCTTGCTTTCTGAGGACACCCTACCCTGTATTTGAGTAGCCTTCAATAAACCTTCCCTCCCCACTGAACTCTGTGACTCGCCTGGAATTCCCTCCTGCACGAGATCCAAGAACTTTCTCTTAGGGTCTGGATTGGGACCCCTTTTTTTTTGGCAACACAAGGACATGCCAATTGTAACTTTAGGTCTACAAACTAAGTCTATTTCTTAATTTTTTTTTTTTTTTTTGAGACTAACTCTCATTCTGTCGCCCAGGCTGGAATGCAGTGATGCGATCTCGGCTCACTGCAACCTCTGCCCCCTGGGTTCATGCGATTCTCCTGCCTCAGCTTTCCAAGTAGCTGGGATTACAGGTGCATGCCACCATGCCTGGCTAATTTTTTTTTTTTTTTTTTTTGAGAAGGAATTTCATTCTATTGCCTGGGCTGGAGTGCAATGGCGTGATCTCAGCTCACTGCAACCTCCGCCTCCTGGGTTCAAGCGATTATCCTGTCTCAGCCTCCTGAGTAGCTGGGACAGGCATGCTCCACCACACCCAGCTAATTGTTGTATTTTTAGTAGAGATAGGGTTTCACCATGTTGGTCAGGCTGGTCTTGAACTCCTGACCTTAGGTGATCCACTTGCCTTGACCTCCCAAAGTGCTGGGATTACAGGCATGAGCCATCGTACCTGGCCTTAATTTTTGTATTTTTAGTAGAGATGGAGTTTCACCATTTCATCCAGGCCGGTCTCGAATTCCTAACCTCAAGTGATCTGCCCGCCTTGGCCTCCCAAAGTGCTGGGATTACAGGCATGAACCACCATGCCCAGCCTAGCTGCTAAAATTAAAGTTGATTGCATGCTGATAATGTTGATTGCAAGCTTAGATAGAAGTGCAGGTGCAGAATAAAGACAAGACTCATTCCTCTACCTACCCAGAGACATGTGCATACTTGACTCTTCCTTTACTCTCGTTTTCTTTTCAAACATCCAGTTTGTCTTATGTAAAATGTAGATTTACCAGGCAGTAGCTAGAGTCTCACAGGAATGTAGCCATTCGCCTTACCACCTATCTGCCCTTTTTCCTAAAATCCTTTCCCCCATTTAAGGAAATGTGTAAATACTAAATCCCCTGAAACTCTCTTGAGAAAAACAGCCAGAGATGTACCTGTGGCTTGTATTTTTCCTGGAAGCACCCTCAAGCTGACTTAATAAACCTCGATGATTGAGATTTATGCCTTGGTCATTCTATTCAGATGTCAGAAGGACCCATGGGAAGAAGCAGAGAGAAAGGTCTGTAGGAAGAGGCTAAGGAGCCCAATCTTCTCCCGGAAAATGGACACTTCGGGTGGTCATGAATTGCAGGGCTATTGGTAGTGGGGTGAGTAAAGAGGAAGAGAAAGAGAGCAAGGCCCCAAGGAGAAGGGGAAACAGGGAGGGAGGAAGCGGCCATGCCCTGTCCTCCCCTCCTCCAGTGTCCCTGCCCCTCCCCAACCTCAGAATTCCCATTGCTCCTTGAGAACTCAGACACTAGCTTCCCCACCAAGGCCTCCTCCCTCTGCATTCCCCCAGCCTGTCCATTCTTGGTCACACGGACTCCGACTCTGGTCAGCTGCTTGTATGCCTGTCTCACCCAGTTAACTTAAATTCCTTGGGGTCAGGAACAACACTTTCTTCTTATTTTCCATGCCACAGCTCCAGTTACTGTGACTGACACACAGAAATATTGGCTTGGAGTCGATTATCTCAGGGATGCAGCTCAAAGTAAATGTGTCTTGTATAGAGTGGGCATAGGGATGCTTTAATGAGGAACGAGCAAGTCCCAAGAGGAGCAAGGAAAACTTGAGCTGCAACCACTTTGCATTTCAGATGATGAATTAGAGCGGTTGTTATCGAATCTGCCACCAGAGGGCGATCCAGGTAAAAAAGATCTTCGGGCTACTCTTCAGCCCCGTGACCTGATCTTCCCCCAAACTCAGATCCTTGCTGCCTCCCAGAAACAGCAGACACCTAAGTCCAATGTAGCTTGCCAGGATCTCAGGGAATGAAATTTTATAGTTTGCTGGCATTTTCCTCAGGGGAGCAGAGGCAAGAAAACAATCAAATCCAAGTTTGCGCCACTGCACACCAGCCTGGGCGGCAAAGCAAGACTACCGTCTCAAAAAAAAAAAAAAAAAAAAAAAAGAAAGAAAGAAAACAATCAAATCCATGATCTGCTGTTTACCGGATGAAGAATAAGACTGCCTAAAGGCAACGTGTTTAGTACAAAGGTGTCATAAGCTCTGAGCTGGTTCCTGCTTTACCAATTTCTGGAAGTGTGACATTAAAGCAACCATTCTCTTTTCTGGGCCTGGTTTTCCTCTGTAAAAATGTCAGTTCAAGTTCCAGCCTGTCTTGGGATGTCATCGGCCTTTACAACCTACCTGGGCTATGGCCCTGCGATTAAGTGCACAGTGGAAGCTCAGTCCCCTTGCTTTTCTGCCTCTCTTAGGGAACCACAGTCACGGAAACCAGCACTTGCTGCCATAGGAACTGCTAATATCTTGGACATTCCCTGTATTCTCTCCCAGCCCAAACAGGCATAGCCAGAGGAGTGAGACATGCAGAAAAATGAAAGAAGCCCAGGGCATTGTTCAGCAGTGAGCCTAAAGTCTGTACATGCAATAGCATAATATTTGTGAAAATTCTTGCAAAATGCAAAGCTGATGGCATATGACTTGTAACTCATTCTTGTATATAACAGTAGAACAACGTGCAGCTGAAGAAAGCACTACTCAGGATGGAAGTAGCCTTGGGAGGGAGGCAAGGAGTAGTGAGGAGGGAGAGAATGAGCTGTTTCTGTAACATTTCATTTCATAAGAGAGATGGATGGACTTCAAGCATCTGTGGCAAAAGGTCACCTCAGATAAATCTGATTGGTTCCAAATTATTTTCTGTAATCCTCCCTATGTTTGACTCATTATTTTAATTAAAGAGAAAAAATATTTAAAGTAATTTAAAAAATAACAGAGCTCACCAGCCCCTTAGAGCGCAGCTTGGTCTAGGGTAGTTTCTTTAACTAGCAGAGCTTTCTGTAGATACAGACATGCGTTCACAAAGTATCTTTAGGTTTCCCAGGCCCAGGAGGGGTGAGATAACACTAAGGGAGGGAGATCTGCTCTCGGAGGAGGGACCTGCTCTAACCAGCCCTGTAGCTCTGCAAATCTTTGGGATTTTGTCCTTATCTGTAAATAGGGATGGAGTTTGTCCCATTTATCTCATTCAGTTATAATGTGCATCAGATAAGATGATATTTGTAAAAACAACTTGAAAATACAAAATGATGTACACAGGTATTATTTAGTTGTGAAGCTCTAAGTCCTGAGGCCTCGTTTATATTAACAATAGCAATAAAAATAACAATACAGACTGGGCGTGGTGGCTTACACCTGTAATCCCAGCACTTTGGGAGGCCAAAGCATGCAGATGACGAGGTCAGGAGTTTGAGACCAGCCTGGACAATATGGTGAAACTCAGTCTCTACTAAAAATACAAAAATTAGCCGGACATGGTGGCGTGCGCCTGTAGTCCCAGCTACTCGGGATGCTGAGGCAGAAGAATCGCTTGAACTCGGGAGGTGGAGGTTGCAGTGAGCTGAGATCTCACCACTGCACTCCAGCCTGGGTGATAGAGTGAGACTCTGTCTCAAAAACAAACAAAAACAAACAAACAAAAAACAATACAATGGCAAGGGAAGAAATAAAAGGAGGGTGTGTAATGTGGTAAGGAGGGAAGGAAAAATGAAGAAAGAAGAAAAACCTATTGAAAATAGCCAAGAAAACAGCTGCCCTTCTAAGATACTGACTTGAGGGCTTTCAAAATAATGGAAATTATGCTTCACAAAAAATAATCCCAATGGTCATGGTCATTAGAATTTAGAACAATATTTATATGGCTCCCTGTGGTGAATCAACAATTATTTTCTATGGCTTCAATTTTCAGAGTTTAAATAATGAACATAGCAATACCACCAAAGAAACATTCATTAAATATCAATATAAAATAAAGTGGAAGAAAAAGAGAAAAACAGCAAGCTGCTCATTGCAGTGTTTCCAACCGAGACTCTGTTCTGCAAACCCTGGGGGATCAGCGTGGATTGAGCTATTACTAGAGGTTGGGGTTAAACACGGTAGGCTATAGACTTTCTGGGGGAGAAACAAGTCAATTTCTATTCTGAAAACCTGGCACTGCCTAAGAAAATCCAAACCCTTCAAACAGAAGCTTCACAAGAGTGTAGTTAATGGCATAAAAGAGTGCTCAGAGACTCACCCACAGAGACTTTCTGATAGCTGATGCCAGGAACAGCAAAAAGCAGAATGTCCAGTTGGGGATAGTTAACCAAGCCCCTCTCAATTCTTCTTCTTGAGGCTATCCTCTCCTCACTGGTCCCCATTTTATAACCATGCTCAAGGAGCCTAGGCTTCTCTTCTTCTCTTACAGCATGTTTAATATCACTACTTTATCCATTCTGTACTGTTGCAGGCTGAAGGTGACATTACACTTAGAGGGATCCACAGATTCAAGAGGCTGCTTGGGGAGGGCAGCACAGTGAAGTACAAGGACTTTGACATCAGAGAGGCCTGGATTCAAGTCCCAATTTCTGTGTGTGGTAACCAGTCTGCAAGACAGCCTGTGATGGTTCCTGCCTCCTCGTATTCATGTCCTTAGTTCCCTTGCGCATTGAATCAGGGCTGGCTCTGGGTGACCAATAGAATGTGGAGGAAGTGATGGGGTATGAATTCCGAGGCTAGGTCACAAAAGGCATTGTATCTTCCACCTCTTAGATCTCTCTCTCTGCAGAAGCCAGCCACCGCTCTCCAAGGACTCTCGAGCAGCTCCATCTACAGATTCACATGGAGAAGAATTAAGGGTTCCTGCCAATCACCAGCACTACTTTGCCAGCCTTGTAAGTGGGCCACCTTGGAATTGGAGCCTCCAGTTCCTACTGACATCTGACTGCAACATCATGAGAGACCCTGAGTTTGAACCACCCAGCTGAGCTGCTTCTGAGCTAACCCACTGAAACCATGAGAAATAATCATTATTGTGTCAAATCCTAAATTTGGGAGTGATATGTTATATAGCCATATTAACAAGAACTTAACCTAAGTATTGGGGGCATTTAGGGCTGATATTCATTTGGGAGGCACCTGTACAGCTGTATCAATTGTTCAATTATTTAAATATTTCTAAGTTGCTTGGTAAAAAGTCCTGTGCTTGAATTAACCTCATCTTGAATTGCAAGCTCCCTGAGGTGCCTCGCAAAGACAAATCAAATCCTCCTCAGAGGAAGGTAACATTATCCTTGCCCTCAAATTATTTCAACAAGCATTTTACAAATACCATGTTCAGCACACAACCAAAGATAAACTGACATATGGTTAAAAACAGAATGTTTTTAGACACCCAGAAGACATCCTTCACTGAGGGCTTATGTGATAGAAAAATTAAGCATATGATGACAATGGATTCAGTGTATGGCACGGAGAAATAAACCAAAAGTTGGGAAAGGTGTAAATGGCCCTAATGGGAAAGGAAAGAGGCTTCCATTGCTTCCCAAGACTGGGACCCATCTCTAAGAATCACAGAGAACAAATCTGTCTCCTTGCTGTTCTCCAGAGGGTAGTTGGACCTCAGATGGATTAACCAGAGAACCAGGACCCCCAGAGCCCAAACTCCCATTTTTCTGAAAATTCCCACGTCCAAGTTTGGCTGGAGAACATCCAAGTTGCCTCTTCAAGGTAGCCGGCGCCATGGACCTTTAAAAGGGACCAAAGTGTTCAGAGGACCAGGAATCCTTACTTGAATGTTCTAGACTGCAAGACACCTAGAGATTCATAGAAAACATGACTGAGGGAAAATGCTCCTCTAACCTGAAGGATGGAGACTTAGACCAGCTAGTATCAGATTGAGGGGAAAAAATGAGTTGTTTTTTTTTTCACCAAGTATGTAAAAAAATTAAAACCCACTGTAGAATATTAGCAAGATCTTCAACAAGTCTCTCATTATACAGATGAGGAAATTAAGAACCAGGAGGTTAGAAATTCAGTCCCAGCATGCTGACTCACAGAACATATGTGGACTTTTCTTACACTCCACTGCTCTGATGAATATTGTTAAACACTCTTTCTTCCTTACTCTTAGGATATCAGGGCCTTGAATGTCACAGACTACCTGGCACTTGTTTCCCAACAAGCTAATATTGACCCACACAAACTGAAAGCCTCAATTTGACATTATTTGTAGCATCCCCTTGTCCTTTTCTTTCTAAACCCAAATTCCAGTATCCACTGCAACCTTCTAGGTAGGCATCCGCAAAAGGTCTTTCTTCTGATCCTGCCAACTCATCATGGTGCATGGTTTTGAGTAGTGCCATAGAGAATATCTTAATTTCTCTGAGCTTTAGTTAAGAGTGATATACACTGGAAACAAGGAGCTTCCTGCTTCCTCTTTGTAAATTTTGATAAGAGATTCCCCAGTGGTCGGAATTTGCCAGGGACCCCCAGCCCCATTCATGCATGAGCTCTTTATTGCTAAAGATGACCAAGGAGAGCCTCAGTGCCTCTCTGCCAGTCTTGGGAGGCAGGAATGATCCACATAATTTCAAAGATTTCTCCCAACTCTAAGAACTCTGGTCATGTAGGGGGAGGAATGCATTAATTACTAAAAATAATTTTAAAAATGATTTAGTATAATTTCTGGGGCGCCTACTCTGTTTTACCAACTACCCCTTCCACCTCCATCTACCACCATGATTTTCATTATCTTCTCTGCACCTCCATGGCAACCTCTGTCGTGGTCTGGAGAAACTTAGCCTTCAATTCCAACTATCTGTCAAGACCTGAGCAAGTCCACTAACTCCTCTGAAACTCAGGCTCTTCAGTAAATGGGCCTAATGAAGAGGAAAGAGGCTTCCATTGCATCCCAAGACTCGGACCCAGCTCTAGGAATCACTGAGAACAAATTCATCCACATCCACTTGCTGTTCTCCAGAGGTAGCTGGACTTCAGATGGGATAACCGGAGAACTAGAACCTCCAGAGCCCAGAGTCTTATTTCTCAAAGTTCCCATGTCCAAGCTTGGATGGAGAACACCCGAGTTGCCTCTTTAAGGTGGCCTGAATGATGGACCTATAAAAAGGACCAACATGTTCAGAGGACCAAACATCCTTACCTAAATGTAAGGCTCTCTTCCTGCATCATGGCATTACTGTTAGGAGGGACTGTATTAGGTTTTTTTCACACTGCTATAAAGAAATACCTGAGCCTAGGTAATTTATAAAGACGTTTAATTGGTCCATGAATCCACAGGCTGTACAGGAAACATGGCTAGGGAAGCCTCAGGAAACTTACAATCATGGTGTAAAGGGAAGCATGGAGAAGGGGAAGCAGGCTTGTCTTACATGGCTGGAGCAGGAGGAAGACAGAGAGGGAGGGTGCTACACACTTGTAAACAACCAGGTCTCATGAGAAGTCTGTCATGAGAACAGCACTAGAAGGATGGTGCCAAACCATTAGAAAGTGTCCCTATGTCCAATCACCTCCCACCAAGCCCCACCTCCAACATTGGGGATTACAATTGAACATGAGATTTGGATGGACACACAGATCCAAAGCATATCAGATAGTAACGAACATGGAGGAGCAGCCCAGTATCCAGCACAAAGGCCCTCAGTAAACAGAAGACTCAGAAGGAGGGCCACCCTGTCTCAGGAGCACTGTTGGCCTGCCCTTCTTTCCTTCAGCCTCCTGGAGGGCAGGGTCTGTGTCTTCTTCATCTGTACCCTGAGCCCCTAGTCCTCATGGCTAGTAGGCACTTCACGAACTCATTACTCCAACATTAGAGGTAGAGAACCAGGAGAGTGGCTAAAAACAAGATTTAGACTCTTTAAGCAGGTAATATAGAAACACAGCCAAATGTTCTTAGAGATGAGTTGTACTTTTCAGCTTTACTTGGCCTTTTAATATGACTGCTACTGCTTTAGCATATGTCAAAATAATTGACCAAGATGGGCAAAAAGTCACTAAGAATGAAAGCACTTCCATTAAGGAATATTTTATTTTCCATGAGGTCTTTGAGAGCTTAGAGAGAAATTGAAGCAATAGTGAAATAATAGAGAGTAGACTGCTGCAATTAAATGTGATTTACCACAACTTAAGTATCACTTTCAGATAGTGTCAAATTAAAGCATTAAAGAAGATTGCTGAAAATAGGAGACTTTTTTCTTATCTAAGTGAAATGCTGGCACACGAGGCCTCCAAAGGGAAACTGCCAGATGCTGCTTTATGTGCTTGGCGTGTTTGTGCCTAACATCTCCGTAGTGTTTTTGAATTTTACATTATCTGCAAAATTGCCACTTCATTAGAACTGCCTCAGAAACTCCCTTTTAAACGATGGAGGTAGCCGTCAACGTGCATCTGTGCTGCCCCGTTCTCATTTCAGAAATGTGGGAGTTATTTTCAAAAATACCTTTTTATTTAATTTTGAATTTTGTATGCCTTCAGGAAAAATATTCATTGGTTCAGGAAGTCAGAGGGATGACTTTAAAATCAGTATATTTAATATATCTCTTTGTTTAAATGGTTAGGAGCTAACAGTTCCTGAAGTTCGACCTCATTGCAGTGATATATGGCATAAATTCCCAACATAATTTTGTTTTAGCTTTGACAGTAGTCTCTTACAATTTGAGGTTTAAAAGAATTTGAGTAAAAGTGGATATAGAATACCCTTTCTTTCTTTCGCTTGCCTTATTGCCCTGGCCAGAACTTCCAATACTGTGTTGGATGGGAGTGGTGAGAGAGAGCATCCTTGTCTTGTGCCAGTTTTCAAGGGGAATGTTTTCAGCTTTGGCCCATTCAGTATGATATTTGCTGTCAGTTTGTCAGAAATGGATCTTATTATTTTCAAGTATCTTCCTTTAGTACCTACTTTATTGAGAATTTTTTAACATGAAGGGATTTTGAATTTTATTGAAGAACTTTTCTGTGTCTATTGAGATAATAATTTGGTTTTTGTTTTTAGATATCTTTATGTGATGAATTACGTTAATTGATTTGCATATATTGAACCAGCCTTGTATCCCGGGGATGATGCCAACTTGATCGTGGTGGATAAGCTTTTTGATTTTCTGCGTATTTGGTTTGCCAGTATTTTAGTGATAATTCTTACATCAATGTTCATCAGGGATATTGGCCTGAAGTTTTCTTTTTTTGTTTTATATCTGCCAGATTTTGGTATCAGGATGATGCTGGCCTCATAGAATGAGTTAGGGAGGAGTCTCTCCTTTTCAATTATTTGGAATAGTTTCAGAAGAAAGGGTATCAGCTCCTTTTTGTATTTCTGGTAGAATTCAGCTGTAAATCCATCTGGTCCTGAACTTTTTTTTGGTTGGTAGGCTATTTATTACTGCCTCAATTTCAGAACTTGTTATTTATCTATTCAGGGACTCAACTTCTTTCAGTTTCAGTCTTGGAAGGGTGTGTGTGTCCAGGAATTTATCCATTTCTTCTAGATTTTCCCGTTTATTTGTATAGAGATGTTTATAGTATTCTCTGATGGTTGTTTGTATTTCTGTGAGGTCAGTGGTGATATCCCCTTTATCATTTTTTTATTGTGTCTATTTGATTCTTTTCTCTTAGAGGAAGTAAAATTGTCTTTGTTTGCAGATGACATGATCCTATATCTAGAAAATCCCTTCATCTCAGCCCCAAAGCTTCTTAAGCTGATAAGCAACTTTAGCAAAGTCTCAGGATACAAAATCAATGTGCAAAAGTCATAAGCATTCCTATGTACCACCAAGAGGCAAGTAGAGAGCCAAATCATGAATGAACTCCCATTCGCAATTGCTACAAAGAGAATAAAATACCTAGGAATACAGCTAACAAGGGAAGTGAAGGACCTCTTCAAGGAGAGCTATGAACCACTACTCAAGGAAATGAGAGAGAACACAAACAAATGCAAAAACATTCCATGCTCATGGATAGGAAGAATCAATGTCATGAAATTGGCCATACTGCCCAAAGTAATTTATAGATTAAATGCTATTCCCATTAAACTACCATTGATGTTCTTCACAGAATTAGAAGAAACTATTTTAAAATTCATATGGAACCAAAAAAGATCTCATATAGCCAAGAAAATCCTAAGGAAAAAGAACAAAGCTGCAAACATCATGCTCCAGACTTCAAACTATACTACAAGGGAACAATAACCAAAATAGCATGATACTGGTACAAAAACAAACACGTAGACCAATGGAACAAAATAGAGAACTCAGAAATAAGGCCGCACATCTACAACCATCTGATCTTTGACAAACCTGTCAAAAAACAAGCAATGGGGAAAGGATTCCCTATTTAATAAGTGGTGCTGGGAGAACTGGCTAGTCATATGCAGAAAATTGAAGCTGGACCCCTTCCTTACACCTTATACAAAAATTAACTCAAGGTGGATTAAAGACCTAAATCTAAAGCCCAAAACTATAAAAACCCTAGAAGAAAATCTAGGCAGTACTATTCAGGGGATAGGCATGGGCAAATACGTCATGACGAAATCACCGAAAGTAATTGCCACAAAAGCAAAAATTGACAAATGGGACCTAATTAAACTAAAGAGTTTCTGCACAGCAAAAGAAACTATCATCAGAGGCTGGGCACGGTGGCTCACACCTGTAATCCCAGCACTTTGGGAGGCCAAGGTGGGTGGATCATGAGGTCAGGAGTTTGAGATCAGCCTGGCCAATGTGGTGAAACCCCATCTCTATTAAAGATACAAAAAATTAGCCGGGCATGGTGGTGCACACCTGTAATCCCAGCTACTCGGGAGGCTGAGGCAGGAGAATCACTTGAACCTGGGAGGCAGAGGTTGCAGTGAGCCAAGATTCTGCCATTGTACTCCAGCTTGGGCAACAGGGTGAGACCCCATCTCGAAAAAACAAAAAAAGAAAAAAGGAAACTATTATCAGAGCAAACAGGCAACCTACAGAGTGGGAGAAAATTTTTGTATTGTATTTATCTCACAGAAGTCTAATATCCAGAGTCTACAAGGAACTTAAACACATTTACAAGAAAAAAACAAACAACTCCATTAAAAAGTGGGCAAAGTATATGAAAAAGACACTTCTCAAAAGAATACATTCATGCAGCCAACAAACATGAAAAAAAGCTCAACATCACTGATCATTAGAGAAATGCAGATCAAAACCACAATGAGATATCATCTCATGCCAGTCAGAATGGTTTGTATTAAAAAGTCAAGAAACAACAGATGATGGCAAGGCTGTGGAGAAATAGGAACGCTTTTACACTGTTGGTGGGAATGTAAATTAGTTCAACCATTGTGGGAGACAGTGTGGTGATTCTTCAAAGATCTAGAACCAGAAATACCATTTGACCCAGCAATCCCATTGCTGGGTATATAACCAAAGGAATATAAATAATTCTGTTACAAAGATACATGCACACATATGATCATAGCAGCACTATTCACCATAGCAAAGACATGGAATCAACCCAAATGCCCATCAATGATAGACTGGATAAAGAAAATCTGGTATGCATATACCATGGAATACTATGAAGCCATAAAAAGGAATGAAATCATGTCCTTTGCAGGGATATGGGTGGAGCTGGAAGCCATTACCCTCAGCAAACTAATGCAGGAACAGAAAATCAAACACCGTATGTTCTCACTTATAAGTGGGAGCTGAACAATGAGAACACAGGGACACAGGGAGGGGAACAACACACACAGGGGCCTGTCGGGGGGTTAAGTGTGGGAAGGGGGAGCATTGGGAAAAATAGCTGATGCAGCTGGGCTCAATACCTAGGTGATAGGTTGATTGGTACAGCAAACCACCATGGCGCACATTTACCTATGTAAAAAACTGCACATCCTGCATGTGTACCCCAGAACTTAAAATTTAAAAAGAATGGATATAGATATAAATATGTAAGTATAGATGATATAAACATATTGATATGGGTGGCAAGGTAGGAAAATATTGGTTTCATTTTAAATTTAAAAAGCAATACACATACACAGAAAAGAGGATTCAGCCTGGGGTTCAACAAATTAGTGTGGTTTATTCCAGGCTGAGGTCAAGGCTTACTGTGGTTCAAGTGCCTAAAGTTTATTTCCCAGGAAAAAATAAAGTGGAGATTTAAAAGGAGTGGTCAGAAAGGATAACTTTTTTTCTTTTCTTTTGAGACAGAGTCTTGCTCTGTCACCCAGGCTAGAGTGCAATGGCATAATCTCAGCTCACTGCAACGTCTGCCTCCCGGGTTCAAGCAATTCTCCTGCCTCAGCCTCCCGAGAAGGTGGGATTACAGGCATCTGCCACCGCACCCAGTTAATTTTTGTATTTTTAGTAGAGATGGGGTTTCACCATGTTGGCCAGGCTGGTCTTGAACTCCTTACCTCAGGCGATCCACCTGCCTCAGCCTCCCAAAGTGCTGGGATTACAGGTGTGAGCCACCAAGCCCGGCCAGAACATTTTTGCAATTAGCAAAAGCCAAGGTGAATTACAGTTGATAGTTTGCATGAACAATATTTGACAAGCTTGATAAAATATGTGGGATATGAATACTTTGTTGATGACAATTTACATCAGATCTTATATAAAATGTTAATATTTTATCTTTTATTCTATAACTTACTTTTTTTTTAAACAAGTGAAATGTTTGTTTGTATAGACGTGTGAACATGAAGTTCCTTTTGTATTGATATAACATCCAGTTGTTTGTTTATTGGTTAAAAATGATAATGTTCAACCCCATTGAAGTGAGGGGGGGCAGAAAGATGCTGACCTCAGTAACTCTGGAAATGTTTTAGTGTGTAATACTAAAGGTGAAAAGAACTGAATTTAAGCACTGTACTGTAGTTGATAATATTGCTTCCCATGGGTCAATATTTCTGATACTCATATATATATATATATATATATGAATTAAATAATTGAGTAAATGAATGGCAAGTGTTGGGAACAAGATTTCTCTCTTTTGGGGTGAAAGTTTACAGATAAGCAAGGGAATCAGGAGAATAGAATGATCCATGTGGTAAAGGATTACAGTTGGAGAGATCAGTAGGAACTCATGTCTAGCTTAATATAAATGTAAACGGTTACACACAGAAATATTTATAGATATGTTTTATATACAGGTGAGTATACATTCATATATTTCCTTGCTTTGTGAGGTGAAAGTACCTGAATGAAACAACACCCAGTAGCCACTAGCACACCTAGCTCCCAGATCTCAGTTTTTGATGCCATTCTTCAGTAAAAGGAAGCAAGGCTGCTTGGAGAAATTGCTATCAAGGACTGGCGTAGAAAATATACAGGATGAAATTGGAGCATCTTGTAGTGCTTGAAAGTAAGGAAGTGCTGTTTTTGTTGTTGTTGTTTTAAAAAGCATTGATGGGAATATGTCAAAAGGACCGCAGAAGAGCTCTGTGTGTGTGAAAGAGCTCCCAATGACAAAACTGGAATGATTATTTAATTGACACATATTAGATATACATATTTTGGGGGTACGTGTGATAATTTGATACATCCATATAATCAAATCAGGATAATCAGATACCATCACCTTAAATATTTATCTTTTCTTTACACTAGGAACACAGCTTGAACAACAAAATAAATAAAATGATGGTGGATTATAAAACAAACTATACTTGTATAAATAAATTACTGAATAAATAAATAAATAGAGAAGATGAGGCAAATATCCCATGTTGAAGAATTCCAAATAATTGATGTAGATACTGTGCTCTCAAGGAGGGGGGCATAAATTTTCACTCCTAAGTGTGGGCTGCTCATAGTGACTTCCTTACAGACAGCACAGTGTGGTAAAGGGATGGGGTGAAGGGTAACCTTGCCGTGGAGAAATCTGACAAACACGTCTTCAGCCATCAAGGTCAACATCAACAGTGAAAGGTCATGTTGTTAGTATGTTCCCTTGATATGTGATGAAAATGTCACGTTACCTTCAGGGTCCTCCTCCTCAAGAAACCAGCCTAATCATGAGAAAAGTGTAAAATTCCAATAGACGGGCATCCTACAAACTACTTGACCAATATACCTCAAAATTATTAAGGTCATAAAAAAAGGAAAGTCTGAGAAACTGTCACATCCAAGAGGAGCCTAAGGGAACATGGTGACCAAGTGTTATGTGATATTCTGGATGGGATTCTAACACCTAAATAGGACATTAGGTAAAAATAAGGAAATCTGAGTAAAGCATGGACATTAGCTAATAATAATAACGTATCAATATTGGTTCATTAATTGTAACAAATGTACCACAGTAATTTAAGATGATAGCCATGGGGGAAACTCGGTACAGGCATATGGGAACTCTACTGTTTTCTCAACTCTTCTGAAACTCTAAAACTGTTCTTTAAAAATTCAGTCTATTGTTAAAAACTCAAACAAAATGATATGGGCTATAGGCTGGATTACAATTCAAGGCTATGGACATACACAGAAGAATATTATTAACATTGATTTGACTTATTAACAGCAAAGGTATTTAATTTTCCGAAAAGATTTTCAATTGACCAACTTAAACACTTTATTCTCCAAGCATGATCTACACAGTTTGAGAAATATAATAAGAGAAACTGATAAGGTTTTTTCAGCATTGCAATAATCGCCTTAGCTCTTACTTGCCTGTTTAATCCTTATAATAACTCTAGGAGGAATATGCTGTCTCCATTTTAAAGATGAAGAAATTGCAGTTTAGTCAATTGCCCAAGTTTGGACAGTTAGTAAACAATAAACAAAGATTTGAACTTGGGAAGTGTGAATTCTATACCCACAGTCTTAACCCTATGCTGCACACATACCAACATTAACAGCTGAAAATATTCCCAGTAACTGAGTTGACTGACTTGCTATATGCTGTTATCAGCAACATAATAGTTAGAAATTGATGGCAGCTATTATGAATAAGGACTTTTGCTTTAGACAAGTTGATTTGTAGATTATTTTTCTGGCAGAAATTTGAAACCAGAGAACTGTTGACTATTGGATATCCTATGATTTTTTTTTAATAGAGACGGGGTCTCACTGTGTTGCCCAGGATGTTCTTAAACCCCTGGGCTGACGCAATCCACACGCCTTAGCCTCCCAAAGTGCTAGGATTACAGGTGTTAGCTACCACACCTGGCTATTTTTT
The DNA here is from genome assembly GCF_029289425.2 of Pan paniscus. NCBI lineage: Eukaryota > Metazoa > Chordata > Mammalia > Primates > Hominidae > Pan > Pan paniscus. The sequence goes on along the minus strand of NC_073270.2, from coordinate 6,363,190 downwards.
AAAAATCATAAAATGTGTGAAAAAATTACCATGTCAGTAAAAATTCCCTTCATACCAGAATTTGGCATAGTGTAGAAACAGGTTATTATTGAACTTAGAACATCAGGTTTTTGCCTGAAAAATTATTTCTACTTATCAAGAAATGTTCTTGAATGGAAGTGAACATTATGTCCAAGGCACTGACCTTTCAAAAAAATAAACTGGAGAAAAATGCTTTTATGAAAATAAGGACATTGACCTCACTGTTGGCTACTCTTAATGTGTTGTGTGTGAAATTCTGATTAAAGTATGATAACATTTCAAAAATGTTGCTTAACCTAGTATACACTTTCAAGATATAATCTTTGACTGAGGAAGACTCAGTCTAGCAAAAGTCTTTTCTATAATGTGAACATGACTTTCAGATGAAGATGGCGATGGTACCATCAATATTTTGCCTTAAGAAACTTAAGAACTTAATACAAAAAATTTAAATGTACTCCCTTTAAGGGAAAGCCACCAGCAATTTCTAAACTTAAAGCAGGAAGATGAAAGGATAGAATAAATTGTGCCTTATATTCTACAATTCTAGAAGAAACATGAGCCCAACTCCGGGGTTGCACACAGTCATGCCAGTGTGATTTGGGGAGGAATCCTGAGGCTCCAGCCCTGGGCTCCAAGTTTTGATCCCTCAGCATTGGGTACAGAAGGCGGATTGATGCTGCTGGTGTGGAATTTCCTGGGGCCTGACTTCACTAACTCATCACATCTCATCATTCTTCCGTTCTCTCCTCTCTGAGTCCTTTTCTTCAGCTGTTGCACCATTTCTACTTTGTTCAGAGGGATAATGCTGGAACGTATACGATGTCAAGTTCACTCTGCTTTTATTTTTTATTCCCTTTGGCAGACAGTTGGCATCTGTGTGAAGATGTGAATGGAGGAGGCAGGGTAGGCAGTGAGTGCCGCAGCCACAGCTTGGGTTCTCTGCAGCCCTGGCACAGAAGGTAGGAACACCCATGGGGGATGCGGCCACTATGATGTCTTCCCACACAAGAAGTGCCAAGTGCTTTTCTCATGCTTTTCTGGATTGTTCCATGGTGGACGAGTCAGCAGGAGTGAGATGGAGCAGCACAGTAGAGGGGTACCTGGCAAGGCCTGGAGGGAGGAACCCCTGCCCCAAACATTTCAATGATATCAGGTGACAGCCGTGATTCTCTTAGCACCTGGTCTGTTTTGTCCCAGGCCAGGATATCATTGTACATATTCTCAGCTAAGTGAGCACCAATAGAGGAGAGGGAGAGTCTCATGGAAGTTCCTTCTAAGCCTTTGCCTCTTTTTACCTTCAACAAGGTGTGCCACCTCTTTGATCCAGCAAGTGGGAAGAACAGTCCCGGCCTCTTTGCACACAAGACTGTAATACGAATGCACCATCACAGGCCCCACAGGGGAGCTGTCCGCTTCCCCACACAGCTGCTAGGGGCTCTTTTGCATGTTCCCAACCTTTCCTGCCTTTATCTGATATTCGTAAGTACAATTGTAGAAAAGGGAAGTGCTTTACTAGTCAGCAAGTGTCTGCAGGTTGAGGATTCTGTAAAGGCATCTTGGAAAATCAAGGAAGGAGACACATGCCTAATTCCTATGCTCTGTTACCCTGGCCTCCAGCAAAGTCTACCCTCGTATCAGAGAGACCCATTGTAGATAAATATGGGCTGCCAAAAGCAAGACAAGCCTCGGGCAAACTGCCCAACAGATGGTTCAACTCTGTGTGTACCAGCCAAGGGCCAATGTGTCAGACGGTAGCTTCTGTTTGTGCCTTAAGTCAGAGTTGTGAATATAAGATAATTCCGGGATGGCAGGGATCCCACAGTTACGGATGTGGGATGGTTTAGTTCCATCCAAGACAAACTTAGGACATCCTCTTTCAGGGGTTTGAATACACAGCTTTCTCTGCTACCCCCTCAAAGCGTTGGCCACCAGAGCGGAGTGGTTAGAAGGGTGAAGGGCTTTAGACAGGAGGGAAGGAATGTCCTTGCATGGCTTAGAGGATGGGGACCCTAGCCAAGATCTTGGTGCTTTGGCCTGCAGGCAGCATCAGAAGCCAGCCCAGGGAGTGGGGCAGTGGCCTTGTACAGAGGGCTAGTGGTGGCTAAATTTATGTGTCAACCTGACTAGGCTAAGGGATACTCACACAGTGGGTGGAACATGATTCCTAGGTGTGTCTGTGAGGCTGTCCCCTAGAGGTTGGAATTGGACTCAGTGGATTGGGTGAAGATCTGCTCTCACCCGTGTGGGTGGGCACCGTCCAATCCACTGAGGGCCCGAATAGAATAAAAAGGTGGAGGAAGGATGAATTCACTCCCTCTGCTTGAGCTGGGACATCCGTCTTCTCCTTGGACATCTGTGCCCTGCTTCTCAGGCCTTCAAATCCTGGGACTTACACAGACCCCCCACCCCCCGTCCCCCCAAGGCTAGTCCGATTCTCACTCTGTTGGACTTGAACCAAATTACACCACTGGCTTTTCTGGTTCTCCAGCTTGCAGCCAGCAGATGGGAGTACTTCTCAGTCTCCATAACCACATGAGCAAATTCCTATAATAAATCTCGTCATAGCTATTGATCTATAACTATTTATTCTCTGGGAAACCTTTACTAATACAGGGCTCTTGTTTCCCTCAGGTTCCTTAGATCCTGGGATGAGGAGGTGGACCAGCAGAAGGTGGGCTTGGGAAGGCAGCCCGGGGTCCAAATCCTCCTGGCTCTTCAGCTTAGCGGGTTAGTTAACATTCAGAAGCCTTCATCTCCCATCTGCAAAATGGGCATGTCCAACTCAGAAGCTGCCTTGAAGAAAGGGTCTACCCAGCATGGTGCGTGGAGCCTAAGCAATCAGTACTTCAGGACTTCACCCGGCCCCTTTCCAATAACTGCTGCTGTCGCCCTCACAGGATGTCACCTTCAGTGTCTGAAAGCTGGGTTTGATGCGTCTGGAAAGGCGCCCCTGACAGGCGTCGTTGCCAGGAGCCCCTAGTGCCGCCAGCAGCCAGCAGCCAGCAGGGGAGAGCGTCCTCTGCCCGCTCACTTCTGACCCTTCTCTCGTTGCACCCGGGACATGGTGCAGCTGGGAGCAGCCTGGGCTGCGCGGAAGGCTCAGATTTGGGGACGGCCCTTGCCAGTGACTGTGAGCTGGGGTGTCTTGGAAACTCCCAGTCTCAGCTTCTCCATTTATAAGATGAGAATGATCATACCAGCCTCAGGCAAGGTTGTTTGTGCATTAGTGAAATCAGACGTATCAAATAAAGTACCACATTGATCGTGGAGTTGTAGAATAACCAAGAACACACCTATCTGTCTCCAAAAAATAAATGTTGAAAATGATGAGGGCATGGCTCTACGCTGGGAAGGGAAATAGGGTGCTTGGATGAGAGAATCCTGAGGCATGGGACAGTGGAGGGATCCAGGATAGTTCCATAAGAAAATGTGCTTGCACTATGGTTTCTTTGCAGAGGCTCTTGTGTGCTGGGAGGCTGGCTGGGATGGGGAGTTGGTGGCAGAGAATAGTGTCTGTTTTCTTCCTGGTAACTGGAGAGCTCTGCGACAGAGGACTGGGGTCATTAGGAACAAGTGGGCAGGTAGGGACAGCCGTTGGAGTGGACTAGCACTGGTTCCCCTGAAGCTCTCTGGGGTGGAGGTGAAGGAGCTTCTAGGGCAAAGTTTGCCAGTTAAGGAGGAGACACTGTTTGGGCTGCTCTCCGAAATGGAGAACTTTTGTGTGTGCCTGGAGTGTTTCTATTTGAGAAACACTATTTGAGAGGTGGGAAGGTGAATTATTTACCAGTAAGTTTATCCTTCTCTCCTCAGATTCTGCAGAACTTGCAGACCCATAAACAAATTAGAAATTGCTTTTCTCCTCTTGCTTAACCTAAATTTCTTTGTGGAAGCTGAAGGAAAATATGAGTAATTTTCTAATATATTCAGTTACAGAGACAGCAAAGAGAAATATTCAAGAAAAAAAAAAAACCCTGAGGTGCTACTGACTTCGTGTATGTCTTAGCTGTAGACAGAATTGGGATTTCCTAATATGGGTTTGTTCCAGTACAGCCCCTCAGAAAGATTTTCATCAGCAAAACACACATTGGAGGACCAGCTGCTGTGCAGTTGTCTCCTTTAAACCATTTTCTCACTTCATTGCTAATTTTCCCAGCACCTTTCTTCTAACAGTTCTACATTTTTGATCTGCAAACAACCTGAGATTATTTCTTTCCCTCTTGGTAAATAAAAGAAATTTAAAGTAGATTCTAGAATGGGTTAGACTGGTTTATTCCAGATCCCTTTAAAAGAAGTCTCTGTTAAAGTTTAAGCCATAAATACAATAAATGGAGAACTGCCTGGTTAACTGAGGGCTGATTCCCAGAGATGCAACCAGAGGGAGCTTCCTGAGCAAGGTAGCTACTCCCTGCCAAGGTAACCACAGCTTTCTAACAATAAGTAAAATGTTTCTACTCATATCATAGGGACCCTACAACAACATGGCCCTTTTCTCTCTGCCATGCAAAAAAGCATCAAGAAAGTAAGAAGGGGCATTTTTGAGAACTAGAAATCTTAGCATCATGCCTTCTCTCTAATTATGTTGGAAACAGGCTTTGAAAAAGAAAAAAACTGAGGAGAAGATCACTAAATAGAATTCAATAAAAATGGCTTTTGATATTCTGTAGCTTGAAAGCATTTGTATTGGGTTTATGTTCTCATGGTTTTTGTTTCAAAGAGTTTAAGGTAAATTTGAATGTCCCATTCCTCTGAGAACTCAGAGAAAGCCAGGTTGATTAAGAAGTAATTAAGAGGCTGGGCGCGGTGGCTCACACCTGCAATTCTAGCACTTTGGGAGGCCGAGGCGGGCCAATCACCTGAGGTCAGGAGTTCGAGACCAGCCTGGCCAACATGGTGAAACCATGCCGCTACTAAAAATACAAAAATTAGCCAGGCGTGGTGGTGCATGCCTGTAATCCCAACTACTTGGGAGGCTTAGGCAGGAGAATCACTTGAACCCGGGAGGCAGAGGGTGCAGTGAGTTGAGATCGTGCCATTGCACTCCAGCCTGGGTGACAGAGCCAGACTCTGTCTCACACACACACACACACACACACACACACACACAAAGTAAGGCCAGATTCAAGCTTACTTCTTAGGAAAAAAAGAAAAAGGTAATTAAGAACAGGTAGACATTTTAGATAAACTAGCTAATTAGCATTCATAGTTCCTTAAGTTTTGCTCTAATAGTCTGTTATGTTTTGCAAGTATATGATGTGCATATGTAGATATAGTAGTTTATCATTAAGCCTCACCTTGTGATTATTAAATGTGATACTTTGCTCTTTTAATACTTGCAGTTCCTATTTTTAATGTGCAACAAAGTGCACAATTTTCCTTTGGTTCCAGGGAATTTGGTGAATGGAAACTCAGCTATTTTTCCCTAAGTCCCTTTTAGTCACACAAAGGTAATTCACCTGACTTTTCAGTAAATCTCACGGGAGAAAAGAACCGACTTTGGTGGTTCCCAACCTTTTTTTTCCCCCAACCCAGTTTTTGTTCGGCCTCCACTGCATTTACCAAGTAGAGTAGCAACTGTGGAACTATTGCATTCTTTCTACTGAAAAGATACTATTGAAAGGAGACAGAACTTGATCTATAGAAAAAGGGAAGTCATTCTTTGGGTATGGAGGCCAAAGGAATTTCAAAGTCTACAACCTGCTATTAGACTGCTATGTAAAGAGAAGAGCAAGTATTAAACAGAACCCTGAGACACTCGAATTTAGGAACACCCGCATTGACCTTGCCCTACAATTACTCCCCAGTGAGGAGTGATGAGTGGCAAATGACAGTCCCTGACTGGGAGAAAGAGGCAGGTTCAAGACATAGTCTCCCTTATCCTGGTATCCTCATCTCTAAAACATTCACTATTCTTTTTTTTTTTTTTTTTCGAGACAGGATCTTACTCTGTCACCCAGGCTAGAGTGCAGTGGTGGGATCTCTGCTCACTGCAACCTTCACCTCCGAGGCTCAAGCTGTTCTCCTGCCTCAGCCTCCTGAGTAGCTGGGAGTACACTCACCTGCCACCATGCCCGGCTAATTTTTGTATTTTTCGGTAGAGATGGGGTTTCACCATGTTGGCCAGGCGGGTCTCAAACTCCTGACCTCAGGTGATCTGCCCACCTCAGCCCCCCAAAGTGCCGAGATTACAGGCATGAGCCACTGTGCCTGGCCTAATACTCACTATTCTGTCTCTCTCACCTTACGGGGTTGCTATGAAGTTTAGTGAGTTCATGTATGTGACTCTAGAGGGGGCTGAGTATGTATAAGGTAGGGACCATGTTCTCGATGACTTTTGCATCCTCCCAGCACAGCTTTTGTGGAACTGTACTTTAGCTCTGTGATGGCACATGTGAAATGAAATAAATGTACACAATAAAGAAAAACACAAATGAATGTAAGACACATTTTCCAGTTCAGATTAATGAGAAGAGGCTTAGTTCTCATCTCCTTCCCCCAAATTTGACTTTACAGGGTTGCTTAGACTCGGTGGTGTGCTGGAGCGGGCTCCTACCAGCTAGAAAGAATCAGTTCAATACATCTCTTCTCAACTCCATGTTCAGAGTTGTCAAGTTGGTAGCTTGAAACTGGCCATGCTGGAAGTATTTACAGCATGAAAACTGGCAGGTGCTACATATTATGGCTTTTTTTTTTCTTTCAGAGAACCAATTGTTAAATAGTTACTGGCACTCCACTGCTTAGATTTTACCAGTGCTTGTAAGTAATTTTGGTTTGATTTTACATACTATGGTATCCATGAGTGTTACGGTTTTAGGGGATATGGAGTGAGCTGAAAACCAAAAGAAAAGCTCCATTCATTTACTACTCACAAATGCATCTTTGCCACTTCCCACAGACAGTATGGAGACAGACATGGTCTTAGGTCCATTCGCATTAGTCACCCTGCACAGAGACTGTGGACTGTAGTGCGTGCCTTGATTCTAGTGAAGGTCTCCTAAAGTCACAACTCTGAGAAGAGATTTGAAGCTAGGGGACCTAGGTTCAATTCCTTCTCAGCCATTACCAACTGTGTGATCTTTGTCAAATAATCTGATTTCTGTCATTTGAGCTGATTTCTTTGGATTGCTCATTTGTAACATAGGATAAATACTTATTTCACAGGCTTGTTAGAATAAATGGGATATTGCATGTAAAACACTTAGCATGTGGCCTGACCTGTAGTGACCTCTAAATAAAAGAAGGGCAGCTATCCATCAAATTACCACGGTCATCCCAATGCTTGTCATCATGAAGGGATCATGGGTAGTCACCATGGTTCATAACTATCCGTGAAAAGGCCTTCTAAGGTCACAGGTGATTGAACCATGGTTTACTTACTCCATCTTTTTTTTTTTGAGACAGAGTCTCCCTCTGTCACCTAGGCTGGAGTGCAGTGGCATGATCTTGGCTCACTGCAACCTTCACCTCCCAGGTTCAAGCGATTTTCCTGCCTCAGTCTCCTGAGTAGCTGGAATTACAGGCACCTGCCACCATGCCCAGCTAATTTTTGTATTTTTAGTAGAGACAGGGTTTCACCCTGTTGGCCAGGCTGGTCTTGAACTCCTGACCTCAGGTGATCCACCCACCTCGGCCTCCCAAAGTGCTGGGATTACAGGTGTGAGCCACCATACCCAGCCTACTACATCTTTATAAATCCCTGATAATCTTAGATTCTCTACTGGAGCCAAGAAATCTCTTTGGGCTCTCTTTTCCCTTGATAAAGCTCCATAGAACAACCAGGTCAAACAACAGGTCAAATATTAGCATTTTATAGGTTTTAAATATATCATCCAATTAATTTAAAAACCATCATATCTCACTGTTGCTTAATAAGAAAAAGGAACAGAAGGAGGAGACCAAAATATTACCTCATTACTAAGATGGAGCGTGTAGTTTAGTGCAAGAACTACATGGGCCTGCTTAATAGGACCTCAGAATTGGACAGACTTGATCCCCTCTCTCAGGCAGTGCTAACCAGGAGCTCATCCCTGGAGGAGAGGCAGAGAATGTGTACTCCCAGATGCAGCCAGCATCCAGAAAAAGAGGTAGGAGCCAAGCAGAGCATGCCCACATCAATCTTCCAGCATTTAATGGCCATAGAAGTTACTGAACCTCCCTTGGACGGATAGAAGATGGCATTATCTTTCTTAAATATGATACCTCTTATCTTTTTGTTCCCTTGACACTTGAGGAGGGAGGCCAAGGGTTGATCATGCAAGCAAGTTTGTGCATTTTGCACATTTATTAAGTTATGCTTTTGAGGAAATTAAAAGATCACAAGGGCTTCAATTTTCTGTGACCCTTTTATTTACTTATTTCAAAAAGTGCTCAATGGGAAATGCCTACGTATTCTCCCCAGTGCTCCCATGTGGGGATATGTCCTCAGTCCAAAGATATTCCTCAGTCTAGGAGTTCACAGTTGGATGGTATAAAAAAGTGTATTAACTCATCATTACAAGACCAAGTGACAAATGCTGTTCTGAAATATGACAAAGGGGCTATGGGAGGATACTTTGTCTAGGAACATCTGAAAAGACTTTTCAAGGGAAGTCTTTAAGGATGAGCAGGCCTTTGCCCATAAGAGCTTTCTGTAGCTTCTGAATAGATGGTGATATAGATACATCCCAACATTTCTCTCCATAGGTGTGTTTCACTGGAAGTTGTAGGGGAGAGCTCCTGTTAATGTCTCTTTACCTTTCATCTCAGCCCTGTGTCCTACTCCATTTGTCTTCTGATAGCCAGTTATAGATAAACTATTAACACTTCACACTCTGTGGCTGCCAAAGCATTTGAATGAAAAACCAACATTTCAGGAAACCACAATGGGTCGTGGAGGCTTCTATTTTACCTACGTTGTACCTATCAAAGTGCTTTCCAGTCCTTTAGTTCAGGGGTCCCCAACCCCCAGGCTGTGGACCAGTACTGGTCTGTAGCCTGTTAGGAACTGGGCCACACAGCAGGATGTGAGTGGTGGGCGAGCAAGCATTACCACCTGAGCTCCTCCTCCTGTCAGATCAGCAGCAGCATTAGATTCTCACAGAAGCACAAACCCTATGGTGAACTGAGCATGCAAGGGATCTAGGTTGCACGCTCCTTATGATAACCTAACTAATGCCTGATGATCGGAGGTGGAACAATTTCATCCCCAAACCATCCCTCCTACCCCCATCCCTGCCCCCATCCCAGTCCATGGAAAAACTGTCTTCCACAAAATCAGTCCCTGGTGCCAAAAAGATTGGGGACCACTGCTTTAGTTCATTTGACTCTTCATTTCCCCAGTAACACAGGAAAGACTGACATCCATTTGCAACCCCCAGTGCCATGCTGCACATCTCCAGGGTGCAGTCTGTGTTGTGTTGGGCAGTGCCACCATGGATTCCTGACCAAGGAAAACACTTTCCTTTCTCTTTGCCACTCAAACCATCTCCCAGAGCCCCATGCTGCCCTTCCATCCTCATCCAAGGTGATTCCATGACCCCTACCCCTACTCTTTCCCATACTTCAGACCCTCTCTAGGAAAACCCGTCTTTCTACTGTCCCATTCTTTAGGACCCAACTCTCTGTAAGAGATGAATGAATGCATGTCAAGGGGTTAGTGAGTTATTAACAAGTTGGTCCTTTTCAGATTAATCTGGTATTTTACTTGGGCCTTCCTGGAGGCTGGACTTTAACCCAGAGAAATGAGTGAAGCGGGAAATTCCAGTTTGGGAACTGACAGCCTAGGCAGGGGTGATGGTGGAGATATTTTGGCATAGAAGGGTATTTAGGGCATCTGTAGCCTCTGATTTTACATAGTCATAAACAGGAGACTTGGACATTTAGCAGGATTATAGTTTGGGTCTCCTTAACAGGAGCCAAAGGTATATTTGCAAACTTATTGAATACACACAAACAGAGACACTGACAAAAATATTAACCTGACTTTTTCTAACCAATTATGTCTATATGGAGGTGGTTCAAATGCTGGTAGAAGCATAAAAGAGTGATATGATTTTTGTCTGCCTTTGAAGGTGGGTTTAATTGGTTATTTGTGCTGAGTCTGGATTGCAGGGGAAATAAAATTTGGATTTTCATCTACATATGATTTTAGTCTCTACATATTACAATAAAAGGTTGGGATTTGTCTTCTTCTTTTCCTTTCCCATCTTTTGCAAACAAGTTGCAAATGATGCGAAGGAAGCTCTTAAATGATTTTTCCAATTTCCAGTCATCATATTTCCACAATTCTATACTAAGAATAGATCTGGGTCTTACTTTTCTTAAGGTCTGGCTTTAAATTAAAATATCCTGAAAGGCTTATAATAAAAAACCACAGTCTCCTGCCTCCAAGTTCTGCTCCCCGGAAACATTTACTTTTAACTTTTTTCATCATTTCTTCTGGTTGTTTCCCGCATTTAAAAAATAACATAATTGAGTCATAATTTTATGATTTATCCACGTTAAAGTCTATTAGCTCCCTGCTATGCCAGGTGAGGAGTTAACTTTATAAATCCCCCAATCCCTTCTTCTCAAGGTAGTTATATTAATACCATCTTTTAAATTATTTGTCAATATTTATGTTATTATGATTTGAAAAATATTGTTTATGGCAAAGTTCTCAGTGTACTGTGAAAGCATTTCCTTTCTTAGGTAGCTTCAGAAAAGTGGTTGTAATCATCTTTTTGAGTGGGATATCAAGACCCTTGCTGATATAGATACCTTCTCCAGAGAGAAAACCCCTCAACTCTTAAGGACATGCAGACGCCTTAGGGCTGGTACACCAAGGTCTGACCTATCACTGTCGCTATGATCACTAGTTTGCATGCATAGCTCAAAGGAGGCTTGGTATGTCAGTTGTACCTAGGGAATGCTTTCTGTGTACATGTGTCCCATGCTTTAAATGTAGGCTGCAGGAGCAGGGTGTATGTCCTTGGATAAGCATGGCTTTTGGAGTCAAGAAGACCAGAGTTTAAATTATCATGGTAAGCAGAATACTTACCTCCACAAGTGGTCCATGCCCCAGTCCCTGGAACCTATGAGTATGTTATCTTATTTGGCAAAAGGGACTTTGCAAATGTCATTAAATTAAGGATCTGGAGATGGGGAGATTATCTTGGGTTATCTGGGTAGGTCCCATGTAATCACAAGGGTCCTTGTGGGATCTTTATAGGACCAAGGAAAAGGGGGAGGCAAGAGAGTCAGAGGAGATGTGATGACAGAATCAGAGACTGGAGTAACACACTTTGAAAATGGAGTGAAGAGCCAAGGAATGCAGGCAGCATCCAGAGGCTGGAAAAGGTGATAAAATGGATTATCTTTTAGAGCCACTAGAAAGAACACAGCCCTACTGACCCCTTGCTCTCCCACTGCCCTAAACCTCCACCTTCCGTGATGAGGGGCCCAACCTGAGAAACTGAGGTCCATTGCCAAACAGCTGCACATGCAGCTGGTCTGGGAGTCAGAGATGCTGAGGGGTGACCCAGCAGGAGCTGCAGCAGCCACAACCAGGAGGCTGAGCTTATGGACAGGTGAGCCAACAGGTGAGTGATGCCGTGCACAAGCAGCAACAGCACACTGATCCCCTAAGAGTACTGGGAATATGGCTGCCATTTCACTTCCATCTTCCAAATCTCTCAGCACATCTCCTGTGGCCATGCTCACTTATACCTGTGCAAGGAAGGTAATTCTGGAAAACCTACTTCCAGCTAGGTTAGGTTGACACAATCCAGATCTACCCATCCTGTGTGCAGGATTCTTCTCAGCACGATGCAGTGTGGTACTCAGCAACCGTTCTTCCGTGTTCTGGAAAGCATGAAAGAAGTTAAGACAGGACCTCTGTTTTCAAACTGTCACTTGCCATCTGTATTAGTTTGCTCGGCTGCCAGGACAAAATGCCAAAGACTGGGTGGCTTAAACAACAGAAATCTGTTTCCTCACAGTTCTGGAGGCTGGAAGTCCATGATCAAGGTGTCAGCAGGTTTGGTTTCTCTGGGGCCTCTCTCCTTGGCTTGCAGATGGCTGCCTTCTTGCTGTGTCTTCATATGGTCGTCCCTTTATGTATGTTTCTGATGCTCTCTGTGCGTCTAAATGCCCTCTTCTTTTATTTATTTACTTATTTTTTGAAACAGGGTCTAGCTGTGTCACCCAAGCTGTAGTGCAGAGGTGTGATCATGGCTCCCTTGCAGGTTTGACCTCCCAGGCACAAGCAATCCTCCCACTTCAGCCTCCTGAGTAGCTGGGACCACAGTATGGGCCAGCATGCTCAGCTAATTTTTGTATTTTTTATAGAGATGGGGTTTTGCCATTTTGCCCAGGCTGAGCTCAAGCAATTCACCCACCTTGGCCTCCCAAAGTGCTGGGATTACAGGTATGAGCCACCACACCCTGTCCTGAATGTCCTCATCTTATAAAGATGTCAGTCAGGTTTGATTAGGGTCAGCTCTAACACCCTTGTTTTAACTTAATTACCTCTTTGAAGGTCCTGCCTCTAAATACAGTCATATTCTGAGTTACTGAGATTGGTGTTTCAACATACATAAGGATTTGGGGGAGTCACAATTCAGCCCATAACACTGTCCAATAAGCCAAGACTTACAAATAGGGTGATCACACATTCCAATTTGCCCACAGCAGTGCTGGTTTTCACCTGTTGCTCTGGTACAATTTTTAAAAAATTTTTTATTTCAATAGCTTTTGGGGTACAAATGGTTATTTTGTTACATGAATGAATTATGTAGTGGTGAATTCTGAGATTTTAGTGCCCCCATCACCCAAATAGTGTACATTGTACCTAATGTGTAGGTTGTTTTTTTAATCCCTAGTCCCTCCTTCCGCCCTCCAGCTTCTGAGTCTCTGAAGTCCATTATATCACTCTGTATGCCTTTATGTACTCGTAGCTTAGCTCCCAGTTATAAGTGAGAACATATGTTTTTTGGTTTTCCACTCCTGTGTTACTTTACTTAGAATAATGGTATCCAGCTGCATTCAAGTTGCTGCAAAAGACATATTTCATTCCTTTTTGATGACTGAGTAGTATTCCAGGGTGTATATATGCCACATTTTCTTTATCCATTCATTAATTGATGGGGACTTAGCTTGGTTCCACAGCTTTGCAATTGTGAATTGTACTGCTACAAAAGTACATGTACAAGTGTCTTCCTCTATAATAACTTCTTTTCCTTTGGGTACATATCCAGTAGTGGTGTCACTGGATCGAACGGTAGATCTACTTTTTAGCTCTTTGAGGAATTTCTACACTGTTTTCCATAGAGGTTGTACTAATTTACACTCCTGCTAGCAGTGTATAAGCAGTCCTTTTTCCTCACATCCACTCTAACATCTATTGTTTTTTGACTCTTTAATAATGGCCATTCTTGCAGGAGTAAGTTGATATCTCATTGTGGGTTTAATTTGCATTTCTTTGATGATTAGTGATGCTGAGCATTTTTTCATGTTTGTTGACCATTTGTGTATCTTCTTTTGAGAAATGTCTATTCATGGCCTTTGTCTACTTTTTAATGGGATTTTTTTTTTCTTGCTGATTTGTTTGAGTTCCTTGTAGATTCTGGATACTAGTCCTTTGTCAGATGCATAGTTTGTAAATATTTTCTCCCATTCTATGGGTTGTCTGTTTACTCTGCTGATTATTTCTTTTGCTGTGCAGATACTTTTTAGTTTAATTAGGTCCCATCTGTTTATTTTTCTTCTTGTTGCATTTGCTTTTGGGGTCTTAGTCATGAATTCTTTGCCTAGGTTGATGTCTGGAAAAGTTTTCCCAATGTTCTCTTCTAGAATTTTTAGTGTCAGGTCTTGTATTTAAGTCTTTGATCCATCTTGAGTTGATTTTTGTATAAGGTGAGAGATAAGGACTCAGTTTTATTCTTCTACATGTGGCTTGCCAATTTTTCCACGCCATTTATTAAATAGCATGTCCAGGCTGGGCGCGGTGTCTCATGCCTGTAATCCCAGCACTTTGGGAGGCCAAGGCGGGGGGTCACCTGAGGTCAGGAGTTCGAGACCAGCCTGACCAACATGGAGAAACCCCATCTCTACTAAAAATACAAAATTAGCTGGGCATGGTGGTACATGCCTGTAATCCCAGCTAGTCGGGAGGCTGAGGCAGGAGAATCACTTGAACCCAGGAGGCAGAGTTTGCGGTGAGCCAAGATCACCCCATTGCACTCCAGCCTGGGCAACAAGAGTGAAACTCCGTCCCAGAAAAAATAAAAAATAAAATAAAATAAAAATAAATAGTATGTCTATTCCTCTCAATTTATGTTTTTGCATGCTTTGTTGAAGACTGGTTGGCTGTACGTATTTTGGCTTTATTTCTGGATTCTCTATTCTATTCCATTGGTCTGTATCTGACACAATTATTAACAGCATTCTCTTTCTCTCTTAAAAGCACCCAGGACTGAATAATAAATTGTGTGTTCACCCTGCATCTATGGGAAACAGTTCTTAACAGCTCAGAGTGAACCATGGTGGAAAGATCCTGTATCAGGAGACAGGGCTGCTGTTCTAACTTGGCCACCAACCCGGGGAGACTTTGGATGAGTCCCTTCACTTCTCTGGGCCTCATCCAGAAATGAGGGGTTGGAACCAGAGCCATTCCCTGATTCACTAGATCATTTATTCATTCAACAGATCCTTTTTGAGCTTCCTACTATGTTTTGGATGTTATAATTTTGGCAGATTTCAATATTAATGACAGAATGTTCCAGCTTCTCCCTGCTTTTGTCTGCTAAACAGAATTCTGGCTTGGTCCATTAGGTCTATGCCTCCCCTTGTGGAAAACTAGAATATGTCACTCTAAAATGTGCCTATTTTGCATAAGAATTGTTGAGCTGCAGGCAATTAAGAAGAAGCAGATAAGGCCAGGCACTGTGGCTCATGCCTGTAATCCCAGCACTTTGGGAAGCCAAGACGAGCAGATCACCTGATGTCAGGAGTTTGAGACCAGCCTAACCGACATGGTGAAACCCCATCTCTACTAAAAACACACACAGAAATTAGCCAGGCATGGTGGCACACACCTGTACTCCCAGCTACTCAGGAGGCTGAGGCAGGAGAATCATCTGAGCCCAGGAGGCGGAGGTTGTAGTGAGCCGAGATCGCGCCACTGCACTCCAGCCTGGGTGACAGAGCGAGACTCTATCTCAAAAAAAAAAAAAGAAGAAGCAGATAAACGAAAGCTCTCTGGCCTTCCTCTAGTTTCCTAAAGCCAGATATAGATTTACAAAGACAGAAGATACTTCACCACTCACCCCCTCTTTACCAGGGAAAACGAGGTTAACCGCTGAAGACAACTTTAGACACTTACTGGTCTGGAGATGGTACCATAGGAATCTACACTAACAAGCTTTACCAACTGGCCTTTATCTGCTATTTGTTTGCCTTTCTACAATTTGCAGCTCCTAGAGACTTAAAGTCTTTCTTTTGTCTTGTCTCTTCCCTAAAAATTGACTATTCCTTGTTGAAGATGCTATATAAGCTGGAATTCAAAGTCACCTTTTCGGGTATTCAATTAGGAAAAGAGGAAGTCACATTGTCCCTGTTTGCAGATGACATGATTGTATATCTAGAAAACCCCATTGTCTCAGCCCAAAATCTCCTTAAGCTGATAAGCAACTTCAGCAAAGTCTCAGGATACAAAATCAATGTACAAAAATCACAAGCATTCTTATACACCAGCAACAGACAAACAGAGAGCCAAATCATGAGTGAACTCCCATTTACAATTGCTTCAAAGAGAATAAAATACCTAGGAATCCAACTTACAAGGGATGTGAAGGACCTCTTCAAGGAGAACTACAAACCACTGCTCAAGGAAATAAAAGAGGATACAAACAAATGGAAGAACATTCCATGCTCATGGGTAGGAAGAATCAATATCGTGAAAATGGCCATACTGCCTAAGGTAATTTACAGATTCAATGCCATCCCCATCAAGCTACCAATGACTTTCTTCACATAATTGGAAAAAACTACTTTAAAGTTCATATGGAACCAAAAAAGAGCCTGCATCACCAAGTCAATCCTAAGCCAAAAGAACAAAGCTGGAGGCATCACACTACCTGACTTCAAACTATACTACAAGGCTACAGTAACCAAAACAGCATGGTACTGGTACCAAAACAGAGATATAGATCAATGGAACAGAACAGAGCCCTCAGAAATAACGCCGCTTATCTACAACTATCTGATCTTTGACAAACCTGAGAAAAACAAGCAATGGGGAAAGGATTCCCTATTTAATAAATGGTGCTGGGAAAACTGGCTAGCCATATGTAGAAAGCTGAAACTGGATCCCTTCCTTACACCTTATACAAAAATCAATTCAAGATGGATTAAAGACTTAAATGTTGGACCTAAAACCATAAAAATCCTAAAAGAAAACCTAGGCATTACCATTCAGGACATAGGCACGGGCAAGGACTTCATGTCTAAAACACCAAAAGCAATGGCAACAAAAGACAAAATTGACAAATGGGATCTAATTAAACTAAAGAGCTTCTGCAGAGCAAAAGAAACTACCATCAGAGTGAACAGGCAACCTACAAAATGGGAGAAAATTTTCACAACCTACTCATCTGACAAAGGGCTAATATCCAGAATCTACAATGAACTCAAACAAATTTACAAGAAAAAAACAAACAACCCCATCAAAAAGTGGGTGAAGGACATGAACAGACACTTCTCAAAAGAAGACATTTATGCAGCCAAAAAACACATGAAAAAATGCTCATCATCACTGGCCATCAGAGAAATGCAGATCAAAACCACAATGAGATACCATCTCACACCAGTTAGAATGGCAATCATTAAAAAGTCAGGAAACAACAGGTGCAGGAGAGGATGTGGAGAAATAGGAATACTTTTACACTGTTGGTGGGACTGTAAACTAGTTCAACCATTGTGGAAGTCAGTGTGGCGATTCCTCAGGGATCTAGAACTGGAAATACGATTTGACCCAGCCATCCCATTACTGGGTATATACCCAAAGGACTATAAATCATGCTGCTATAAAGACACATGCACACGTATGTTTATTGCGGCATTATTCACAATAGCAAAGACTTGGAACCAACCCAAATGTCCAACAATAATAGACTGGATTAAGAAAATGTGGCACATATACACCATGGAATACTATGCAGCCATAAAAAATGATGAGTTCATATCCTTTGTAGGGACATGGATGAAATTGGAAAACATCATTCTCAGTAAACTATCGCAAGAATAAAAAACCAAACACCGCATATTCTCACTCATAGGTGGGAATTGAACAATGAGATCACATGGACACAGGAAGGGGAATATCACACTCTGGGGACTGTTGTGGGGTGGGGGGAGGGGGGAGGGATAGCACTGGGAGATATACCTAATGTTAGATGACGAGTTAGTGGGTGCAGTGCACCAGCATGGCACATGTATACATATGTAACTAACCTGCACAATGTGCACATGTACCCTAAAATTTAAAGTATAATAATAATAAAAAAAAGAGGCCTAATAGAAGAGGATGGAGTAAAACCACTTGTGGGGATAGAATGAGATGTGTTCACTAATGGGATATTAATATAAAACAAAAGGAATACGGTAATGCTGGAAAATGTATGAGATATAATGGGATCTTCTCAGTTCTTCTCTCTTTCTGGTCTTTGTGATTATCAAAGACATCTCTGCTACTGCTCTGAACCAGGTATTAGTGTCCAGCATGGGAGAGTGTGTTAACCAGTTTATTACTTTAATAATGCTGTGTAACAAACAACCCTAAAATCTCAGCAGCTTATAGCAATACATATTTAATTCTCTCTCACAGATCAGAAGGTTGACTATAACTCTGTGTGTTGGTTTTATTTTTTTATTTTGAGACAATGTCTCACTCTATCACCCAGGCTGGAGAGCAGTGGTACAGCCTCAACCTCCTGGGCTCAAGCAACCCTCCCACCTCAGCTTCCTGAGTGCCTGGAATCACAGGCATGCACCGCCCCCACCTAGCTAATTGTGTGATTTTTTTTTTTTTTTTTTTTTGTAACAGAGATGAGGTCTCACTATGTTGCCCAAGTTGGTCTTAAACTCCTGAGCTCAAGCAATCTGTCTGCCTTGGCTTTCCAAAGTGTTGGTATTACAGGCGTGACCCACTGCACCCAGCTAACTCTGTTGGATTTGACAGAGTGTGGCGGGGTTCAGCTGGGCTTACCTCCAGGCTGTGTGTGGGATTCAAGCCTGCTCCGTAAGTCTCCTTCTTCTGGAGCCAGAGCTAGGGTGACCTTGGTAGACACTGCTGAGACCCTGACCTATGCCAGGCAATGCACTGCATACTGGGCATACAGTATCTGAATAATTAAGGAACAGTTTCTGGTGACTAAAATGTCATCAGACTACATGGCCCTTAACAATGAAGTGATTTAAATGGGAGTGAGAGAACGGTGATTCCAGCTCCTTCACTGTTGGGTGTCAGCCACCAGCCCTTTGGCTTCCTACCCTCCCTCCAGGTGTCAGCTGCTTCCCAGTGCCAGGGAGTCAAGCATAGGGACACCAAGTAAGTACTCCCCACAAGATGCACATGGCAATTAAGCCATCAGCCACTGCAGAAGCCTGCACTCGGTTGTGCTTCCCTCCAACAGAAAATGCATCAAATTACAGGGAAGGCTCCTGCCCCCTTCGCACTGTTATCCATGACACAGAAATTTGGCAGTGATTTCTCTGAGGAGCTAATTGCCAATGTTAGCACAGTAAATCAAAAAGCCATGTATGGATTTTGCCCAACAGACCAGACATAGCTCACAGCGCAGATCCTACCACACAGAGCAAGGTCTGTGGGATGTCCCAGGAGAATTGATGTTGCAGCCCAGATCCTTGGAGGTGTCTTACTTCATCGTGACTCATTCTAATGATGATACGGTTTGGATTTGTGACCCCACCAAATCTCATGTTGAATTGTAATCCCCAGTGTTGAATATGGGGACTGGTTAGAGGTGATTGGATCATGGGGACAGAGTTCTCATGAATGGTTTAACAACATTCCCCCTTGGTACTGCACAGTGAGTGAGTTCTCACAAGATCTTGTTGTTTAAAAGTGTGTAGCACCTCCCCCTACCCTTTTTCTCAGGCTCTGGCCATGTAAGAGGTGTCTGCTTCCCCTTTGCCTTCCACCATGATCGGAAGCTTCCTGAGGCCTCCCCAGAAGCAGAAGCTGCTATGCTTCCTGTACAGCCTGCAGAACTGTGAGCCAATTCACACTCTTGTCTTTATAAATTACCCAGTCTCAGGTATTTCTTTATAGCAGTGCAAGAACAAACTAATACAGATAATATAGACATTCCCTTCCTTGTTGCTCCACCTGATCCCGTGGTGGAGCAGGTCAAAGAGCAAAGAATGAAGATGAACAGAATGAGACTTCTGGGTATAAAAGAATGGTGAAAAGGTCTGGAGAAAGGGCATCTTGCAGAAGCCTGAGAATTTTAGTAGAGCCCTTTCTTAAAAGCCTTATTCTATTTTGATTCATAAAAGTATCAAAATATTGAATTGACTCATTAGTATGACCAAATATAAAATTACTAAGACTAAAAGTACTGATGACCTAAGATTAAGTGTTTCTAGATGGAGTGGGTTTTGGGGGCCTCATGTCTGGGGCCATCCTCCCAAGGGGCAGACCATACCCGAGGTGTACACTCCCCTAAACTAGAGGAGTAGCCAAGGGATGCTGCTTGAAGGGCTTTGGACCACAGGGCGGGGTAGCCAGACCCATGGGAAAAAGGTCCCTCTTGGTACAGAATGTAGCTAGGGGTGGAAGTAGAAGAGAAAGCGAGTAGGCGTGAGCCACAGGCAATGGGTCACTATCTTGGTACCACCAAGTTCTGGCCCAGAAATCCAAGGAATTCAAGAATTCTGACATTGAACCTGGTCTCGTAGGTGATCATAGAGATATATGTGTCATGACACAAGATAAAACATTTTATTTACCTTTTTTACCTTGATTTATAACTTCAAATATTTAGACAAATGGTTCAAGGACCTCCATTTGTATCCTTTCCCTAATCCCTACAAATATCAGGGGTGGGAGT
The DNA here is from genome assembly GCF_029289425.2 of Pan paniscus. Classification (NCBI taxonomy): domain Eukaryota; kingdom Metazoa; phylum Chordata; class Mammalia; order Primates; family Hominidae; genus Pan; species Pan paniscus. The sequence goes on along the minus strand of NC_073270.2, from coordinate 6,343,079 downwards.
GTATCCAGGACTGGGGAAGGGGCAGGTCAGTTCCTGCCTGTGGCTGTTCCCTTAGGTTTCTGTGATGAGAAATCAGAGCAGCGAGCATCTCAGGTCTGGCTTGTTAACTCTGGGGTCCCATCTCAGCCAGCTGTGAGCTCGTGATTGATCTTCCACCACCCTATCCAGCCCAAATCATATTTATTCATTTATTTTCCATAAGCATGTTTTTTCAACCTGAGAATTTTATCTGAACTACACTGTGCACCTCATTCATTTATTTCTAATTTCCCATACATTAGAAATGACACAAAATCACTAGCATGGATTACTTTTTTATTAACAATGAGAGAAGAGGCAAATTGATGCCAAGATTGTTATCAGTCACAAAAAACCGTATAGTCAAAGAGCAAAAAATGAAAATGGTCAGAGTGACATTTCTAGGGATTGGGGAATTGAAGAAAAGTCTGGAAACAGGGCGTCTTGCACAAGCCTGAGATTTTAGTAGAGCTCTTTTTAAACACTGTATTCTATTTTGATTCATAGAAGTCTTAAAATTTGAATTGATGAATTAATACAACCAAATATAAAATTACCAAGATTAAAAGTACTGATGACTCAAGATTAAGTGTTTCTGGATAGGAGTCCAGAGGACGCATTATCTGGGACAGAGGCTACACAAAGTAGAGTAAACTTGTCCATGACTACTGATCTGTAAGCCCTTGTTACTCAAGGGCTGGTCCACTGGCCAGCACCATTGGCATCACCTTGAAGCTGGTTAGAAATGCAGATTCTCAGGCCGCACCTCGGACCTGCCGAATCAGGACCTGCATTTAGCAAGATCGCCAGTTAATTCCTACGAGAAGGGCAGCCATCACTTCTTTAAAATGATTATTTTTCAGTTCTGATTACTTAAAGCAGTGTATTAGGGTTCTCCAGAGACACAGAACTAATAGGCTGTATACATATGTAGAAAAAGATTTAGTATAAGGAACTGGCTTATGCAATTATTGATCCTAATAAATTCCAAGATCTGCAGTCAGCAAGCTGGAGACCCAGGAGAGCTGATGGTGTCATTCCAGTCCGAGACTAAAGGCCAGCAGGCTTGAGACCCAGGAAAAGTTGATATTTTTGTTCAAGTTTGAAGGCAGGGAAAAAACCAATGTCCCAACTCAAAGGCAGTCAGGCAGGAGGAGTTCCCTTTTACCCAAGAGAGGGTCAGGATTTTGAGCCTACTCAAGCCGTCAACTGATTGAATGAGGCCCACCCATATTAGCGAGTGTGTATTAGTCCATGTTCACACTGCTATAAAGAACTGCCCAAGACTGTGTAATTTATAGAGGAAAGAGGCTTAATTGATGCACAGCTCAGCATGGCTGAGGAGGCCTCAGGAAATTTATAATCATGGTGGAAGGTGAAGGGGAAGCAAGGCACCTTCTTCACAAGGCGGCAGGAAGGAGAATGAATGCAGGAGGAACTACCAAACACTTATAAAACCATCAGATCTCGTGAGAACTCACCATCATGAGAACAGCATGGGGAAAACCGCCGCCATTATTCCATTACCTCCACCTAGTCTGTCCCTTGACATATGGGGATTGTGGGGATTACAATTCAAGATGAGATTTTGGGTGGGGACACAGCCAAACCATATCAGAGGGCAATCTGCTTTACTCAGTCTATCAATTTAGTGAAGTTCATCCTAAAATACCCTCACAGAAACACCAAGAATAATGTTTGGCTAAATATCTGGGCATCCCATGACCCACTCGAGTTGACACATAAAATTAACCATCACAGGCAATCCATAAAAAATGAGATAGCCATTGGTTGGGAATTACTCCTTCAATTTCCTTTCATTATTCTGCCGTCAACCCTGTGTATATTCCTATCTCACCTCTAGCCCTATTGCCTGAGAGCCTTCCCCGTGCCATGCCCACCCCCCCCAACAAGGTGGCCAGGTGGAGGCCCTGTAGGGCATGGAGATAGAGGGGCTGCCCATAGAGGCTTTGTGAGTGTGTCCATGGAGCTAATGAGTCAGGCAAATCCCTGACTTTCCACCACAGGAACTATCCCTCCATCATGACAGTCTTTCTCATCATAAGACCCCCACTGTAATGACCAAACTCACACTTACAGTCATTTGGCAACTTTTAACAGAGCAGAAGAAATGATCAAAGCAGCAGTACACTACCCAGAGATTCAGGTGCCTTCATGCCATGAACATTTTTTAGAACAGTACCCCTGATTTTCACCTTACTTCAAAAGTCCTTGGTACAATGAAGATTGCCTATTTTTGTTCCTTAGAAATTTTACTCAAAAATGTGGAAGGCATTTTCAATCTAAATCTCATTTAACTCATGTTTTAAGACACTCTAGTCATCAAGCCCTTGCAGAAAAGTCCACCCAATTTAACATTTATAACATTTGGTTTTCATATTACTTGTTTTTTTCTACTTAATAAATCTCTGTGTGTATATGTGTGCGTGTTGTATATCTTGTTTTATTTTCATGGTCAACTTTTATGTTTTTATGAAATAAAATGAATTTCCAGGAACAGAACACCAATTCATAACTTTTTGCCTCTAGGAAATGAGGGTTTAATTTATGAAGTATTGATCTGCTGCCATGGTTCAGAAATTTAATTAAATCATAAGTCGAGTGAATTGTGTTTCTTTTCCCAGCCCAGAGGCCAGTGCCACTGCGAGTGTCGGGGTGCTGAGTGTACATGGGATCCCCAGAAGCTCTGTCTGGGAAGTGGGAGTAGGGGGCAGTGTGGGGAAGCTCAGAGGCCCTGGAACAGGATTGCCAGGGTCTGGAGTCTGAGGCCGTCTTTTACTAACTGTGTCTTTCCCACTGTTTCATTATTTCTAAAATGGAGAAATTGGTCAATGCAAGTTACAGATTAATGAGACTATTGATGTAAAGTGTTCATCATAGTACCCAGCACTTAATAAATGTACAGCAAGTATGAGCTACCAGCTATCCCTCCCCTGGGGGTTAAAAGCTATGTGTAAAAGGAAAACTGGGGCGTCCACCCCGGCCAGGCATGTTCATTGCTGGTACCGGCCTTGACAAATTAGGCCCTCTGAGGGAGCCTCAGCCTCATTCTTCTTCAGAAGTGACCAATAGCAGATGACCTCCAGGTGTCCCTTGGCCAAACCAAACTTTCAGTCTGTTGCTTGTCCTATGTCATGCAAGTACCTTCCAGGGATTGTAGAACCTTTGAAGGAGCTCACGGATAGAGCTGCTGTGGCTTCCCTGGATGGGGACACAGAAGAAGGGGCCCTGTAAACCTTCACTGCTTTTGGCAGGAAGTGAACAAGACCTTCTCCTATTGCAGGCCCACACAGATCTCACTCGCAAGCACCCTCTGCTGCATTTGAGTTTTTAAATGGTCTGCTCAGAAATGCTGAGATGTTGCTCTCACTTGTTCAATGTCTTCTTGCAGCAGACAGCACATGAATCCTAAAGTAGCCAAGCCTCAAGGGCTTTGCTTCATCCTCCGGGTTTCTCCTCCAAGAGACACACACCCTGGGAAGGAACAGAGGCACCTTTTGGGGGATATGGAATGTTCTACATCTCAGTCTGGGTGTTAGCTACGTGAAAAAAACCCATCTGCAAAACATTCATTGACTCTGTACTTAAGATGTGTGCACTTCATCCACTGTACTGTATATATGTTATTATACTTCAACTAAAACATTAAAAGAAAAACAAGATGTGGAGAAGCTGTGAAAATTAACAGGCAACATACAAACACCTAAAACAATTAGTGCAGACTGTTAGGCAGTAGAAATTACCTCCAGCTTCTCATGAAGAAATGAGAGAAATCCTACTGCTAATCATAGGGCCTCTGGAAGCTTTGCTCCCCCTTTTATTTCTGATTTTCATGGCTTTGGCTCTTGACCTTAAATGAAAGCCAGTGGCAAGGTTAGCAGCAAAGGGAGGTGAGCTCATTACTTCTCTGACAGTCTGTTTCACCTAGACACTGAAGACAATTTCTCCCCATACTTGAGTAATCCCCACCAAATTACTTCAAGAAGGGCTGTTGGAATCACAGCCTAGAGGAGTTCTGATGAGTTCAGAATTGGAAATCATTAGGTCCCTCTAACCACTACTTAAGCATTTACTGTTAGAAATCCTTTGCCCCAGACACAAATGGTGGGTTATAAATTATTTATGGACCCAATTAGGGACATAATTGGAGTGATCTGGCTGTTTGCCATAGCACTAATGCATCTAAAGTTTTTCATCTTTCAGTTAAACTTTTTTCTGCTTTCTGTTACACTTTGATATCCCAATCTGCTCTCCAGAGGTCTGCAAAAAAATAAAATAAAATAAAATAAGGAAAAGTGTTCATGACTCTTTCATAAATGCATATAAACTTGAGCTTCAGTGAAGAGTCATTGAATATCAGCAAGTTAATCATGCTTTTGCTTCATTATGCTCCCACAAGTATTAGCAAAAATCACTGACCTCAAATCACTTATAAAGAAATGGCTTTGATGTGTTTATGCAACCTCCTTCCTCTTTCAGTGCCACTGCAACCTCTGCCTCCCAGGATCAAGAGATTCTCCTGCCTCAGCCTCCTGAGTAGCTGGGATTACAGGTGCACATTACCACGCCCGGCTAATTTTGTACTTTGTAGTAGAGATGGGGTTTCACCATGTTGGCCAGGCTAGTCTCAAACTCCTGACCTTGGGTGATCCACCCACCTCGGCCTCCCAAAGTGCTAGGATTACAGGCATGAGCCCCATGGCGCCCAGCCTGACATTTCTTTATTTAAATGAGCTCAGTAGCGTTTCGGTTTCTTGCATTAGACTGTTTCTAAAACACAGAATAAGATTAGTTAATCTCTTCAAAATAAATGTGCCTACTTTTCCTTATTTGGTCCTGCCCCATTAAAAACTCAAGCTCCTTCATCTTTTAATGCTCAGTTCCACACTGACACAGCGTGATATTGTAAAACACATATTTGGTCTTCAACCTCCTTTTCTGGCATACAACTCCTAAAATCCTTAGAATCTCCCCAAACTGATGGCTTTTGTATGCTAATGATTGACTGGTGGCTGGCAGCCCCTAACATAGATTCAGGGTGGGGTTGGTCACTGGTCACTGGGAAACCAAAGCGGGATTAGAGAGTTTGAATTTTCAGCTGTATGGGAATCCCAAACCTCTGGGGAGGGAAGAGGAACTGAAGGTTAAGTTGATCACCAATGGCCAATGGTTTAATCAATCATGCCTATGTAATGAAGCTTCCATTAAAACCCTAAAGGATGGGGTTTCAGGAACTTCCAGATAGCTGAACATATGGAAGTTCCTGGTGGGGTCCTACGAGCTCTATCTGGAGGGCATGGAAGCCCTGCACCTCTCCTATTACCCTCCCTATGCATCTCTTCATCTGTATCTTAATAATCTGGTATTTCTCTGAGTTCCGTGAGCTGCTCTAGCAAATGAATTGAAGCCAAGGAGAGGGTAGGGGTGGTGAGAACCATGATTTATAGCCAGTCAGTCACAGGCACAGGTAAAACAGCCTGGGGCTTGCTGTTGGCATTGGAAGTGGAAGGCAGTTTTGTAGAACTGAGCCCTCAACCTGTGGGATGTGATGCTATTTCCAGGTAGATAGTGTCAGAATTGAATCAGAGGAAATTCAGCCAGTGTCTACTGCAGAATTGATTGCTTACTGAATGGGGAAAGAATCCACATATTTGGTCACAGAAGTCTTCTGTGTTGATTGTTGTTGAGTGAGAGAATGGAAAAACACTTTGGGTTTATTTTCCCACTTAGACACCCTCAAAGGCTACCATGCTGACCTCAACCACTGAGACACCTGCCCACTCAGTGACATCCCAGTCCATATGGATTTTCATTGTCATTTCTTGGCTACGTCTTTGTCTGGACCCCTCTTTCCCAGGAATTCCCTATAATCCCGGTTATCTGCATGGTTGGCTCCACTACAGGGTCTGAGTTCACTAAGAATGACTATGACTATGGTATTGGTCTGGGAAAAGTCTGTTGGCCTCTCAGACAGCTCTCCATGAGGGGCCATTTCCTGGCTGTCAGCTCAGAAATTTGATCTTCTCATTGCCCCAGAGGTGATGGGACTTGGGAATGGGACTCACGCTAACTAAGACTATGGGGGCTGACCTCTCAGGGCAGAATGCCACTGCATTCATTTGTTCTCTGTAGCCAAGAGGTATGGGAAGTCCAAATACCTCCTGAGGAGCTTGGGCCAAGAGCAAGAAGTTTGATCTGGATAACAGGAAGGCTTCCTGGCACCAGGCTGGGATTGCCCCTGCAGCCATCCCTAGAAGAGGATCTGGGTGATGGGCTGCGCAGATCTTCCATGGATACCCTTGTCTCTGGGGTTCTGCTTTCTCCACAATCTGTCTTTATTTGACTGAATCTACCCAGGCTGGCTAACACACTCTTTAGAAGCATTAATAACACGGTATATGCTGTGCTTTGCTGCCCAGATCCACCTTCAGAATGGAGGCACTCGATCATCCAGGTGCTGAGTTCCTCCCAGGGAAGCTGCCTCCCTAGGACATCCAACATCCAATGACTAGTGGATGCAGAGGTATAAAAGCCCACCCCTCCCACCCCAACTCACAGTGAAGAACTGTCTATTGGAACTATCATTCCCTCCATTTCATACTCTTGGGGGCACCTTTTGTCTGTATTCCAAGCTCTATAAGTTACTACTTGTGTGAACTTTGGAAGGTTACTTAACTTCTCTGTGCTTCTGATTTCCCGTCTGTAGTATGAAATTCAAAAGAACTTCTTTACACAGACACTGTGAGTTTTGGATGAGACAGTAATTAGGAACACATACTACCAGATATGTGGTAGGCAGTGAATCTGTTTGTCAAATTAAGTGAACAATTAATGAGTAATATTAACAAGTGTTAACCTGATCAGACAGCCAATTCTCCTTGTGAGCCTGCGATCAAAATGCCTGAGACTTAGATTGCATTTAGGCATTTATTGATTTTTTCACTTGTCCATTCACTCACTCACTTCTCATTCATTCATTAATTTATGCATTCATTTGACAAATATTTTTGATCACCTTGCCTAATGAAGCATACAAAGAACACACAATTACTGTTCTCAATTGTCACTGGAAGATAGTAGACCTTATGTTCTTAAAACATTTTAAAGCGTATCAAATGTTTTTATATCTATTATCTCATTAATCCTTACAACAACTGGTTGAGGTGGGGACAGTTATTTTCATTTTCAGATGCAGTTAAATGACCTGCTCAAGACCTTACAGGAAGTAAGTTGTGTCTGAATTCCATTGTTTTGAATACAGACCCAAAGAGCTTTCTATGACCACATTCTAGGCTCCAGACAGACAGATGTGAAAAATTAAAGAGTACCTGATTAAGTGCTAAGTGACTGAGCCAAACGGCACTGCAGACAGATGATAAGTGGTGAGGGAAATATGTGAGGGATGGATTCCAGCACTTCTCCTGCTTTCCTTCCATGGCTATGGTAAAAACAACCTATTGATGCCCATTTCTCTGCAGAGCCCACACTCACATTTCCCAACCACCAAGATGAATTTTGGAACCTAGATTTATTTTTTAAATGATATATCCACATCTTGGTAGCCTCCCCCAACAAATTAACCTGGCATCCTAATTCCAAAGCCTATGACCTGAATAAATATGCAGTAGCTCTAGGCAATGGTAAACGATGAAGACTAAAAGTTGAAAGGTTTCAATAAAGTCAAAAGATAGTTTCAGTGGAGTACTTGACAGGAAGTGGTGGTTGGAGAGTGGGATGTTTGAAATTGCCATTTCAGAACTTTTGATGTAGGGTTTGACTGTAGGAATGGACGTCCGAGTTGAAATGGAGGAGTCTTTGGAGATGAGTAAGTCAAGAAAATGAGGATCCAGAGTGGTCGATGATTCCTCCATATGGACAAGAAAATCATTCAGAATGAAGCTAATGTTGACAGGAGAAGACGGAAAACAGGAGCTCCCTTCTTTGGTAAATGACAGAAAGTGTTGAGGATGTTGGTGAATTACAACAATGAGGAAGAGGGGAGGGGAGACAGACGGAACAATCCTCAGAGACACTGGGGCTTACAGGAGAAATGACTGGAATGTGGAAATCGTAATTAAAAACACAGACCCCACTTCCTGACCCCAAAGAACTTGTGCTGGATACAGGAAAAATAAATAAATTAAAACCAGCCTCCACTTGAGAGAGCTATGAGGGAAAGGGGGCCCTACAGGAGGGCCCATCTAAGTCCAGAAGGAAGAGGCATGTTTTGAGAAGGTGTTGATGATACAGGAAACTTTGCTGGCATTCCAGAGTACATAGAGCAAGGCTTTGGGATGAAGGACCAGTCCAGTCCATCTTACAGGATGAAATCAGCAGCACAGGATGAGTCTGAGTGATGATGTATGCTGCCGAGATGAGACTTAGGACTCACCCTGAAGTTCTGAAGCATGGAGCCAACTGTCCACAGGTTTCTCCACATGGATGTCCTGTGCATTCCTCAAACACATCTTCTTCCTCTTCCTCCTCTCTTCCCTGCTCCAATTTGCTCTTCTACAACAATCTAAGTCACCCCATTCATCCCATGCCAAAATCTGAAAAACAGGAATCATTCATCACAGATTTGTGCGTCTTTCTGTCAACCCCAAAGCAATGTCGCCAACTCTTGTTGCTTTTATTTCTTAAGTATTTATTGAATATATCCCCTCCTCTCCATTCCATCTATTCTCTCCTCACTTTCTCTCCACTTGTTGTTTGCTCCTCTCAAACTCCTTCTACTTTGTTGCTAAAGTGACCTAATGAATATGCTAAATCCAACCCATTTCTACTGCCTTTAAAACCTCAGTGTCTCCCTGCAGGATGAAGCCTGGGGCTCAGCGGAATGCACACACGGACTTTGTGACCTGACCCCATTCACCTCTGCAGGGTCATTTCCACCAAACCTCCAACTGGCATCATCTTTTCCAGAAATATCAAATTGCCTGAGATTCCCTGAAACACCACACAGTCTCCTACTCCAGACCTCTCGTGTTCTTCCTATGGCCTGTGTGGGAGCAGGCTCTTTTAGATGCAAAGAATAAAGACACACTAGGACTGCCTTAGGAAAGGGGTTATTGTCTATCAGAATGGAATTTACATGGAGTGGCATGTCCTCAAGGTGTGATGGGAACCAAGACACAGCCTCTTGTGGAGACCAGAATGTGGTTCAGGATCTAAAAAGTCATTTGGGAACTCTCTACTATCTTCTTCTTCTCTAGTGATTAAGGGAAAAGACATGATCATAAGAAACAGTAACACAGAAGATTTATTGGTTGGTGCTTGAACAGGGTTGGCCGAGAGAGAAAGTCCCTTACAGTATGACACTGTCCAGAAGCTTCTAGAAGAGGAGGAGGTCAAGGGAACTCCCAGGGGAGAAAGGGATCAGAGTGTGGCTTATGTGTCTAGGTGATGTCACTCAGCAGCACAGCGGGGAGTCTCTGGGTCAGAGAGCTCCGAGGGGCAGGGGTGGCTTAGGGTCTTAAAACCATAAGACTCTTATCTTATCAATGGCCAGCAGATACTGGGTGTAGTTTCACAGGGTTGGCAAAGACAGTGGGCTCTAAATGGTTTTGAGTTTGATGCCTGTAGCCTTTTAGTCAACAAGTCTCAGCCTGCTATGAAGAAATAGCCTAGAGGCCAAAACACAGAGGCCCTCTTTGGTTCATTTATACAACACAGCTGCACCAGTGCCAGGCTGCTCATAGGTCACTGGCCAGCCTGTTGAGTGGCTGCCATCTGATCTGGTACCTAGTCCTGCTCCAAACAGCTTGGGCCACAGTGAGAGGGTCAATGTTCTAGACATGGCCACCCCTGCATAAGGAGCCACTCAAAGGGTGGTTACTAGTTTAATGGACTCCAGATAATTTTCCCTGAAACCCCAGAGGGCCCTGCATTCTTTGTGATCTTTGCTGTCCCAGTCAGTCATTCACAGCTGAAGTCACATGCCATCTCTTACAGGTCGCCTTCCCCCCTGACACTTGCCCACCTACTGCCCCCACCCTCCTGTCTCCATAGCATCCTATGCATGCTTCTGTCTTTCCATGTCTGATATTGTTTGGATATTTGTCCCCACTCAAATCTCATGTTGAATTGTAATCCCCAATGCTGGAGGTGGGGCCTGGTGGGAGGTGTTTGGGTCATGGGGTGGATCTCTTATGGCTTGGTGCTATCTTCATAATAGTAAGCTCTCACAAGATCTGGTCATTTAAAAGTGTGTGGCACCTCTTCCCTAACTCTCTCTCTTTCTCTCTCTCTTGCTTCTGCTTTCACCATGTGACATGCCTGCTCCTCCTTCACCTTCAATCATGATTGTAAGCGTCCTGAGGCTTCCCTAAAAGCTGAGCAGATGCCAGCACCATGCTTCCTATAAAGCCAGCAGAACTATGAGCCAATTAAACCTCTTTTCATTATAAATTATATTTATAAATATAAATTTATATTATAAATGTATTATATAATTATTGTAATTTATAAAGCATACAAATTATAATATACCTTATATATTATACATTTCTATATAGCAATTCAAGAACAGCCTAATACATAAAATTGGTACTGAGGAGTAAGGCATTGCTATAAAGATGCCTGAAGACGTGGAAGTGACTTTGGAACTGGATAATTGGCGGAGGTTGGAAGGATTTGGAAGGCTCAGAAGAAAACAGGAGAATGAGGGAAAGTTTGGACCTTCTCAGAGACTGACTAGACAGTTGTGACCAAAATGCTGGTAGTGACATGGACAGTGAAGTCTGGGCTGACAAGGTCTCAGATGGAAATGAGGAACTTATTGGAAATTAGAGCAAATGACACACTTGTTATGCCTTAGGAAAGAACATGGCCATATTGTGTCCATGCCCTAGGGATGTGTGAAAGTTTGAACTAAAGAGTGATGATTTAGGGTATCTGGCGGCATATATGGGCAGTCTGTCCAAGGTGGAAGACATTTCTAAGCAGCAAAGCATTCAAGATTTGGCCTGGCTGATTCCATAATAATAGCCTATGCTCAGATGCAAGAGCAAAGAAATGAACTAAAGTTGGAATTTATATTTAAAAAAGAAGCAGAACTAAAAGTCTGGAAAATTTTTAGCCTGGCCATGTGGCAGAGAAAGAAAATATCTTTTTTTGAGAGAGGAATTTAAGCTGGCAGCAACCACTTACTAGAGGAAATACTTGCATAACTAAAAGGGAGCCAAGTGCTAATACCCAAGAAAACTAGAAAGATCTCAAAGGCATTTCAGAGACCTAAGAGGCAGCCCCTCCTATCACAGGCCCAGAAGCCAAGGAGAGAAGAATTGTTTAGTGAGTCAGGCCTGGGGCCCCACTTTCCTGCACAGCCCCAGGACACTGCTCCTCACATTCCAGCCACTCCAGCTCTAGCTCCAGCTGTGGATCAAAGGAGCCCAGGCAGAGCTCAAGCTGCCACTTTGGAGAATGCAAACCATAAGCCTTGGCAGCTTCCATGTGGTGTTAAGCCTGTGGGTGAGCAGAGTGCAAGAGTGAATGCTTGGCAGCCTCCACCTATTTTCAGAGGTTGTGAGAAATCCTGGGTGCCCAGGGAGACGCCTGCTGTGGACCTCCCACAGAGAACCTCTACTAGGACAGTGTGGAGTGGAAATGTGGGATTGGAGCCCACACACAGAGTCCCCACTGGGGCACTGCCTAGAGGAGCTGTGAAAATGGGATTCCACTAGGCAGTGCCCCAGTGGGCTCTCTACTCCACTGCCCTCTAGTGGGGACTAGCTCTACTGCTGTCCAGACTCCGGAATGGTAGATCTACTGGCAACTTGTACTCTGCACCTAGAAAAGCTTCAGGCACTCAAAAACCTGTGAGAACACCTGTGGGGGCTGAAGCCTGCAAAGCTACAGAGGCAGAGCTGCCCAAGACCTTGGGAGCCCACCTTTTGCACCAGTGTGCCTTGGATGTGGGATATGCAGGCAAAGGAGATTATTTTGAAGTTTTAATATTTAATGACTGCCCTGCTGGGCCTTGAACTTTCATGGGGCCTGTAGCCCCTTTCTTTTGACTAACTTCTCCCTTTTGGAAATGAGCATGTTTACCCAATACCTATACCCCCTTTGTATCTTGGGAGTAACTAACTTTTTTATCTTACAGGATCGTAGGTGAAAAGGACTTGCCTTGTCTCAGATGAGACTTCGGGCTTTGGAGTTAATGCTGGAACAAGTTAAGACTTTAGAGGACTGTTGGGAAGCATGATTGTATTCCTTGATGTGAGAAGGACATGAAATTTGGAAAGGGCCTGGGGCAGAATGGTATAGTTTTGATATTTGTCCCCACCCAAATCTCATGTTGAATTGTAATATCCAAAGGTGGAGCTGGGGCCTGGTGGGAGGTCTTTGGGTCATGGGGGCTTGGTGCTGTCTTCATGATAGTGATGAAGCTCTCATGAGATTTGGCCATTTAAAAGTGCATGGTACCCACCAACTCAACCACCGCTTTCTCTCTTGCTTGCTCCTGCTCTGGCCATGTGACATGCCTGCTCTCTCTTCACCTTCTGCCAGAATTGTAAGCTTCCTGAGGCCACCCTAGAAGCCAAGCAGATGCTAGCAGCATGCTTCTTCTGCAGAGCTATGATCCAATTAAAACTTTTTCCTTTACAAATTACCCAGTCTCAGGTATTTCTTTATAGCAATACAGGAATTGTCTAATACAATGTCATTTATATAGGTTTTTTTTTATCACTTTGTCTCAAGTATGAAACTGAAAAGCATCAATGTCTGAGCCACCTTGCACGTCTCCAGGACATCTCAGAATTTCTAGTAAAGGGTGCTCAATGAATAGCCACTAAAGAGAATTATTTCTGAAAAAGATTAAGAAGGTTTCACAGAAGAAATTATGCCTAAACAGTGTTTTGAAAGAGTGGATTTCAGAGAAAGATATAACAGTTTGGATAAAAGCCCAGAGGCATGAAAGTATAACATGGTTGAGAAACTATAAGTACTTTGAGCTATAAGTCCTTGGCCAGAAGTTCCAAGTAGCTTGTGGGGGGCTAGTGGGGGGGTGGGAATGGATGGTCCCTAGAGGCCTTCAAGGGTAATAGCATCTAAGTGAATTAAGCCCAAATCCTCAGTTTTGGCAACACCTCAGAATTAATCCCAGACAGGCTGACTTGCACTAACAAAGCTAATTTAATATGAAGGGATAAAATCAGAATGCCAGTTTCTTAATTAACAAGGAGAAATAAACATGTCAGGCAGAAAAGAATGCTTGTGTCAACACAACCAGTACATTCTCTCTCTGTACATGGATTTACATATGAAACCAATTTATGAACAGAATAATGCTGAGAGAGGATAAGATTTGAAACAAGGGAGTTGGGATTTGAATGCTTAATGATATCAAGCCCCGATCAGGGTCCCAGCAGGAAACAGATGGCACACTCAAATTGGATAACTATGGGGACAGTTCAGTACACTATTACTACCACTAGGTCAGAAGAAGTGAGGGAAAGAGTGGCAACTGGAAATCAGAGAAAGAGAGCTGTAGGAGAAACCATAGTGAAGAAGCTGTGGCCTTAAGTCAGGACAGCCAGCATGGAATGGAGCAGGAGGTATCAATAGTCCAAACTGACTCTCATCTCCCCCTTTTATCTCCTGCTGTGTTTTCCATTAACTAAAGCCAATGCAAAGCCACATGGCAAGGGAACCCATGGATGCAGTTTATTCATGCCAGCCTCCCAAGACCAGAGAAGGAATGGAGGGGCCAACTGAGAACAGCTAGCACATTACATTGATCTAACAGAGTTGCATTTGGGGCAAGCCTCCCTGAGCAATGCTCAAATGGACATTGCCAGTTCTTCCTTGTTGCAAACTCACTTTCTTCCCAGCTACTGATGGCTCTCCCCTTTGTGAACAACACATTTTCTTCACAAACTTCTTTAAACAGGAACATGATCTTTTCTCTGCCTGGACTTGGTTTGGCTCACACAGACAGGCTTTTTTCACTTTTCCTGTTTCTGGCCCTGGAACTATTTTATCTCTAAGGAGCTTTTCATATATATCGTTCTCATCCATTTTGGGTTGCTATTTATAGTTTAACTGGCAGAGTTAAACTCTACCTGTTGTCCACTTTAATGACCTTGAATTAAGTTCTGTATGCATCAGGGGTGGAAGTTGATAATTGCAGACACTGAGCAGCAAGACATCTGAAAGAAAGTAGTTAGGGAAATTATTGCAGTGGCAATGAGAATGGAGAGGAGAAAATGGTTTTAAAAGCTATTTAGGAAGTAGGGATGCAAGACTTAGGGAATATAAGAGGAAGAAAAGGGCGTCTGAAAGAAAATGAATTTCATTTGAGACTGCAAAGTTTGAGGGGCCTGAAGATCACTTAGGAAAAGACCCACCCCTCTCCCAGTAGCTGTTTTTGTTCATTGTTCAGGCTATCCAGTGTTTCCAGAAAGTTAACCTTTCAGCACCACAGCTGAGGACAGCTCCAGTCAGGACTCTCATCAAGTAACCCAGTGACATTAAGGGTGCTGGACAACTCTTTGGAGGATCATATCTATACCCTTGGGGTACACTAAGAAGCATAATTGTTCAACTATATTCTTTCCTTGATTTTTTTTCTTTGCTGGCACAAGTTAACTTGTTCCCTCACCTTAGGGCTTACTTGGGGGATTATACATACAGCTCATCACTCTGCAAAATTATCATGGATGTAAACTAGGTAAATATGCAAACTAGACTGTACTATAAGCTGGAAGATTACAATTTCCACATAATGAATAACTGTGTAATTCTCACTGGGCAGGCTCCAAGAAAGAATAAGAAATGGTCTTCATCCTCGTGGAGCTTACAATCTAGTTGGATGCACAAGACAATCACACACTAAAATGATAATTATATGGAATAGCATTGGCATTCTGAGGAGAGAGAGAGAGACCAATGTTGGGGAAGGCTTGAAAGAGGAAGCTTGTAGGACACATAAACTTTGGTTATGCTGGAAAGGGAGGGAAAGGCCCTCTAAATGAGGGGAAGAGTCTGGGCAAAGGCATGGAAATAGGGATGCTCCATGTGTTGGAGACATAGGAAGGTGGGGCATGTCAGTGAATATGCATCTATAATAACATCATAGAGGAGATGCTGTAGAAACCGTAGTAATAAAAATGTGAGGCTGTCCATGGCCTTTGGCTCATCTCACTCTAAATCATAATCAGGGTATCTCCCCTGCCAGGTAATTATCTCACCTTAAATTGGACTCGGAGGAAAAAAAAAGCAAGGCTAGTACAATACAGGCTGAAGACAAGGGTTTTCAGGTTACCTTATTCACTGTTAAAAGCATTGTGAGGGCCTGCTACGAACAAGAATCCATGTATACCAAGATGAATGTCATTGAGTGCTTTCATATTTCTTTAATCCATTTGATTGTTAAAATACCTTTGTAAGGTGGACAGAAGGGAGAAGATTGTGTGTAAGTGTCCAGAGGAGAAAGCTGAGCACAGAGTTCAGATGGCTTCATTAAGGCCAGGTGGTTTTTGAGGAAGAAAGTCAATACCATCATCCGAGTCTCTTTCTCCTCGGGGTGCAATTGGCGCCAACTTTCTCAAGCAACCCTGAGCCTGCCTAGAGAGTGATGGATGACCAAGAGAATGAGAAATGAGAAATGGTATCTACCGAACACTAATACATCATATATTTAGGAAGCACCTACTGTCCTAGGTGTTGTCCTCATTCCACTGTGAATGAGGGGCCATGGTCCTGGTTTTATACAGTTCACTTTAGACTTTAGTGACTCTGTCCTGACTATTAATCCATACAGTGATAGATCCTTGCAAAGACTTCCCTACATAGTGGGGGCACTGGAATGTGGGACAGTCACACAAGCTTATGGCCACCACTTTCCTGTTTTGCTCATTGCAATAAGCCAATTTGAAGAGACCTGAAGGGAAGTCATCTCATATCCTACACTCTAATTGACTTGACCCACAATGTAGGTGTCTATATAGACTGGTTCCCAAACTGAACTAATGAAATGTTTAAAGAAGGCTGGACATATGAGATTCCCTCTTTTTAGGTCTACAGTCATTTGGTGAGTATGCAGCAGGTATAATTGATCCCTCAATATTCTCCATGCCTTTGTAACTCAGTCTTATTTCCCAGTCCTTCCTTTTTAGTTACTTAATTAACATATTCACCCAAGAGTATTCAGGGACAGCAAAGGGAAAGAAGACATATTATCCATTCCAGCACAATGCACAGGCAGACCTGTTAACCATGTTACTTCTTGAAACGACTCTTAGTTGAGGAAGTATTAAGGCAGAAGTCATCCCTAATATTTCCTGTTTAACGCATGACCTATATCTTGTTTCAATAGTAAATAAGTCTTTGTTAATAATAGTGAAAGAGTTGTGAGCATACATGGACTTGTCTGAAATTACAGAATTTAAAAATTAGCAATCTGAAGTCTAATCCACCACTTCAAGTTTAAAAGATTCTTCTTATTGACTTTGCCTTTATAATGTGTAGTCAGAGACAACATAAAGATACACCCTCATTTCTCAGTATATTTTTCTACATACATATGCATCCTTGAATATGTTGTATTATATACATAAGTGTCTCACTAAATTGAATCTGTAAACTTCCTAGGTCTAATGTTTTTCTTAAACATATTTTTTTTACTATGGATATGATTATAACAAACTGTCGTGTAGAAACATAGAATCCTAGGACTAGAAAAGATCTTAAATTTCATCCTCAACTTCTAATAGACATTCTAAGGTAATATTTTTAAAAATCATTTTAATAGCCCCTCTGATTTTTAACATACTTTTATCTTCCCTGGATGTGAAGACAGCAAAGTGCATTTACAGTATCTCTAATTCCTGGTCTTTGGACTGCTGTTCCCTCGCCAATCCGTGTGACCCCATACACACGAGGGATTTTTTTTTTTCATAAACATTTTCAAGAGTTTCAAGGCTCTTTTACGAAAGTCAGGTAGGTTGCATTATCTGAGTTTCTCTAGCAACCTAGTTATTAGAATTCAATTAAAAATGAAAGTATAGGAGCAGTGGCTCAGGTAACCCGTTGTTCTTAGTTGTTATTTATGGTTTATTATGACTCAGAGCAGTGGACTGCAACTCAAAGAGAGGGAGCACTTGTAGAATAAAGTCATAAACTATAGGCTTTCTGCCTAAAAATTCTATATTGCCTGTATATGCAGTGCAGTGAATCATCATGAAAATGAGTCACATGAATAGATCAACTAGTAATCACTGGAATTTTTCCTTTAACCAGCAAGGAATTATTTGGCCCTCAAGCTGGAAAATGTGGAAGAAGAAAATGATTAGAGCACTGGTTTTCAACCTTGGCTGTGCACTTGATTCATCTGGCAAGGTTTTAAAATCCTTAGTGTTCAGGCTGCACAGCAGACCCATTCATTAATCAGAATCTCTGGGAGTAGGAGCAAGTATCAGTATTTTCTAAAGCTTCCCGAGATATTCTAAATGTGCAGCCAGATTTTAAAACTACTGTCATCAAAAAACTACTGATGCCTGGGTGCCATCACAAACACTGAGTTGCAAAAGGTTTAGGGTACAGCCTGAGCACCAGGATTCCTACAAGCTCCCTAAGTGGTTTCAGTTGTGTGGCCAGGTTGGGAGCTAATTGTTTAGAGATGAGAGAGCAATGCCATGGCTGCATAAAATGAAAAGACATTCTATACATGGTGAGAGCACCTTCTTGCCTATCTTCTTCTCCACCCTCTCTCCCCAGCCAGGGGAAAAGTATACATTAGGAAGGAGTGGTTTGTCAGAAAGCTTTACCATACCAAGGTATTGAGGGAGAACTTTGCAACATAATTAGGGATGTGGGTAATGAAATCCATCATTTAGATCTGCTGAGGGTTTCCAACAAGCAACTACCTCTAGCAACGTGAGCTATATGTGAGTTTTAGGTTCTTGAAAAAGGGAGAAAGATTTCTCTCTGGAGTGGAGATGCCACATATCCATCAGCCTTTCCTTCCCACTTAGAGACTTTGAGTTCATTTACCTGGCAGAAATCAGTTGCCTCTAATTCACATCAGAGGCCACCAGAAGCTGCAAAATTGGTAAGATCTAAGAAACTTAGTGTTTTTTTTTTCTGGAAGGGGAAGAATATGAATAAGAGGGAAAGGCAAAAGAGAGAGGAAGTCGCACACAAAAAATTGTCCATTCCCGTTGGACACCTGTGGAGAGAGAGGCCATGTGGTTCATCAATTTGGTGACATATAAATATTCAAGTCGATTCCAAACTGTGTTATTCACAGGAGAGTCACAGCCAGAGAACACCCAAAAAGGTGACATTTGGGGCAAGACTTTGGGCTTTTTTCACCTTTGATCAGAAGCAAAGCTGTAGAGATGTATAGAGCATTGGAAAACTTCTAAGCCAGTACTTAGATGTCAGAAAGTGTCATGGATTTCACAATGGGGGAAAGAAAACCTGAAAAATAAAATCATCTTCATTACATTCATCATGCTTCTTCCTCAACCTACATGGTCTCCCAAGGGATTCTAAATGTACAGCCAAATTTAATCTTGTAATACCCCCAAATTCCTGTTTTAAAGCATAAAACAGAAGTTTGATCCTTGTGTGTAAACACTGCATTCTTATTTCTGTTCTCTTTAAGAGAGCATGAGGCCCAGCAGGAGGCCTCTTCTCCCTGCCTGCCCAGCCAGCTGGTTTGGCCCTGGACCCAGGCAGCATTCTTGGTGAGCAGATACTTTGTGGTCTCGGTTGCTGGAATGATGAGATGGTCATGGGGACAAAGAAGATGGATAGAGGAGGCTGGTGTAGGAAGGTTGCACTATTACTGATTTTAAATTATACTCTTATCCGAGGATTTCTCTGTTGGCTATTTGGTTCAAAACCAGTGGTCAGCACGGTAGCTTAAGACACTCCACCTTTTAATAATCGCCATTCTAAATGGTGTGAGATGGTATCTCATGGTGGTTTTGATTTACATTTCTCTAATGACCAATGATGATGAGCCTTTTCATATGTTTGTTGGCCACATAAATGTCTTCTTTTGAGAAGTATCTGTTCATATCCTTTGCCCACTTTTTGATGGGGTTGTTTTTTTCTTGTAAATTTGTTTAAGTTCCTTGTAGATTCTGGATATTAGCCCTTTGTCAGATGAATAGATTGCAAAAATTTTCTCCCATTCTGTAGGTTGTCTGTTCACTCTGATGATAGTTTCTTTTGCTGTGCAGAAGCTCTTTAGTTTAATTAGATCCCATTTGTCTATTTTGCCTTTTGTTGCCATTGCTTTTGATGTTTTAGTCGTGAAGTCTTTGCCCATCCCTATGTCCCGAATTGTATTGCCTAGGTTTTCTTCTAGGGTTTATATGGTTTTAGGTCTTATATTTAAGTCTTTAATCCACCTTGAGTTGATTTTTGTATAAGGTGTAAGGAATAGGTCCAGCTTCAGTTTTCTGCATATGGCTAGCCAGTTTTCCCAACACCATTCATTAAACAGGGAATCCTTTCCCCATTGCTTGTTTTTGTCAGGTTTGTCAAAGATCAGATGGTTGTAGATGTGTGGCATTGTTTCTGAGGCCTCTGTTCTTTTCCATTGGTCTATATATCTGTTTTGGTACCAGTACCATGCTATTTTGGTTACTGTAGCCTTCTAGTACAGTTTGAAATCAGGTAGTGTGATGCCTCCAGCTTTGTTCTTTTTGCTTAGGATTGTCTTGGCTATATGGGCTCTTTATTGGTTCCATATGAAATTTAAAGTAGTTTTTTCTAATTCTGTGAAGAAAGTCAATAGTAGCTTGATGGGGATAGCATTAAATCTATAAATTACTTTGGGCAGTATGGCCATTTTCACGATATTGATTCTTCCTATCCATGAGCATGGAATGTTTTTTCATTTGTTTGTGTCCTCTCTTACTTCCTTGAGCAGTGGTTTGTAGTTCTCCTTGAAGAGGTCCTTCATATCCCTTGTAAGTTGTATTCCTAGGTATTTTATTATCTTTGTAGCAATTGTGAATGGGAGTTCACTCATGATTTGGCTCTGTGTTTGTGTATTACTGCTGCATAAGAAAGCTTGTGATTTTTGCACATTGATTTTGTATCCTGAGACTTTGCTGAAGTTGCTTATCAGCTTAAGGAGATTTTGGGCTGAGATGATAAGGTTTTCTAAATATACATCATGTCATGCACAAAAAGTAAGGCAACAACAGATGCTGGAGAGGATATGGAGAAATAGGAACACTTTTACACTGTTGATGGGAGTGTAAATTAGTTCAACCATTGTGGAAGACAGTGTGGCAATTCCTCAAGGATCTAGAACCAGAAATACCATTTGACCCAGCAATACCATTACTGGGTATATACCCAAAGGATTATAAATCATTCTACTATAAAGACACATGCAATGTATGTTTATTGTGGCACTATTCACAATAGCAAAGACTTGGAACCAACCCAAATGCCCATCAATGATAGACTGGATTAAAAAAATGTGGCACATGTACACCATGGAATACTATGCAGCCGTAAAAAAGGATGAGTTCATATCCTTTGCAGGGACATCAATAAAGCTGGAAACCATCATTCTCAGCAAACTAGCACAGGAACTGAAAACCAAACATCGCATGTTCTCACTCATAAGTGGGAACTGAACAATGAGAACACATGGACACAGGGAGGGGAACATCACACACTGGGGCCTGTCGGAAGGTGGGGGGTTAGGGGAGGGATAGCATTAGGAGAAATACCTAATGTCGGTGACAGGTTGATGGGTGCAGCAAACCACCATGGCACGTGTCTACCTATGTAACAAAACTGAACATTCTGCACACGTATCCCAGAACTTAAAGTATTTTTAAAAATGTATAACAAAAAAAAAGAAAGACACTCCACCTATTCTGACAGGTCTCTCCTCATCTGCTCACTCCAGTATTACTCATTAAACAGCATGAATTGTGGGGCTTCACTTCCCCTTTTGATTACCTTATTATCTGCCTTCAAAGCTAAGCCCTAATTAATGAATTCCCAGATGGGAGACTAAGCCCAGCCATTGCCAGCAAGTCCATCCCTCGGGGAATCCTTTACTTCCCATCAGAAAGGAGCAGACGTTTGGCTGCTGTCCAGCCTAGGGCTTCACAATTCCAGCTTGATAAAGCCTTGGAGGGTTTCTTTCTCTCTGGGAATCCACTTCCTTAATCACCAACACTTCAGAGCTAATTACACTGATTTAATGCACCTGGCTTTCTCTTGCACTTAAACCCTCAATGGGAGAGGAAATACTCTGACCAATCAGCATTTATTGGAAAGCCATGAAACCAATGAGGCATAATCAGTTCCAGGGCTTGTGCTGGGTCAGTCGGAGCAGGAGTCACTTAAGCCCCGAGGAGAGCTTTCTACCCTCCTATTGTTAAAGGACTGCAAGCCATACTGAGAGTCTCAGTGCCAGGACATCTGTGGGCTCAGACTGCTTCCTAGTGGCTTCATATATGTGGGCCTGCTTTCCTCAGTTAACAATTGATTTAAATCTGGTGTTGTTACTGTGGGAGACCTTAGAGAGTAGTGACTGAGAGAATGAACTCTGGAGCCAGACATGCTTGGGTTTAAAATCTGCCCACAAGACTGTCTACATGTAGGCATTTGGGTGAGGTAATTTCTCTAAACTTCAGTTTTTCAGCCACCAAATGGGGGTACTACTGCCTAGCCCATACAGCAGTGGATCTTAACTTCAGCTTTCCATGAGAACCACCTGGCTCTTACTACCAGGGATACTGACATGATTAGTGTGGGCTGCATCTGAGGATTAGAAGGCTTTAAATCCCCCCAAGTGCAGTCAAGGTTGAGAAACACTGTTGTGTGGGTTTATGTGAGGTAGTGCATATAAACTTGCTGCTCAAAGTGGGGTCGGTAGACTTGCATCATCGTCATTAACCAAGAACGTACAGATAGAAATGTAGACTCTCATACCCCATCCAGATATGCTGAATGAGAATATGCATTTTAGGCCAGGTATGGTAGCTCACGCTTGTAATCCCAGCACTTTGGGAGGCCGAGGTGGGAGGATCGCTTTAGCCAAGGAGATCAAGACCAGCCTGGGCAAGGTGGCAAGATCTTGTCTCTACAAAAAAAAAAAAAAAAATTAAAAAATTAGCCAGATGTGGTGGCACATACCTGTCATCCCAGCTACTTGAGAAGCAGAGGTGAGAGTATTGCTTGAGCCCAGAAATTCAAGGCAGCAATGAGCTATGGTTGCACCACTGTACTCCAGCCTGGGCAACAAAACAAGATTCCATCTCTAAAAAGTAAAAAAGACTATGCATTTTAACAATGTGCCCAGGCGATGGGTGTGCATATCACAGTTTGAGAAGCATGGATAGAAAGCACCTAGCATTAGCCTAGCACACAGTAGGAGCTCATCAGGGGAGGTGGTGGTTTTGTAACTATCACTGGCGTTAAATGTAACCAGGCACTGGATAGAGGACCTGCTTGGAAAAAGCTTTGAACAGGAGCCTGCTAATTACTGGCTGAATGGACTTAGCCTTTCTGAGATTTGTTTTTCCCTCAACTATGCAGAGGGAAGAATAGAAATGGCCAACACTTCTCCGTTTTTGAAAGGATGGATTGTGTTAATGAAAAGGAACTTGCTCATAAATTGTCAAACTGTAGTGTAGGACCAAAGCTGAACGGGACAGTTTCATAGTCTTCCCCACTCCCTGAGCCCACCAAAAAGAACCCTGAAATCACCTGATTTCCCCTCCCTTCTCCTAGGGAAGAGGCGTTCTTGCTGGGAGAGAGGCAAGGTTATTCTGCATAGTGAAGGAATGGAAAGAGAACACAAGAGAGGGAGTTAAAATGGTATTGAGACTACAGGAAATGCTCCCAAACAGTGACCATGTAAAGTAAAGTGAGTAGGAAAAGAAAGATTTGTGTCAGTGTGGTGAATTTAAATCTCTTCCACACAGATTGTCTCTCTCTTGTTTCTTGTTTGTTTGTTTTGTTTTTGTTGTTTGTTTGTTTTTTGAGACAGGGTCTCACTCTGTTGCCAAAGCTGGAGTGCACTGATGCAATCACAGCCCACTACATCCTGGACCTCCCAGGCTCAAACAATCCTCCCACCTGTCTCCTGAGTAACTGGGACTACAGGCAAGCACCTGCATGCCCAGCTAATTTTTGTAGATTTTTAGAGATGGGGTTTTGCTATGTTACCCAGACTGGTCTTGAATTCCTGGGCTCAAATCGTCCTCCTGTCTTGGCCTCCCAAAGTGCTGGGATTACAGGAATGAGCCACCGCACCCAGCCTTGTGTCTCTTTCTTAAAATTACTTTTGTTACTACATTTAATTTTTGGAATGGGACGTTGTTCAGAGATTTTATTATGAGTTGCGTGGTTGCAAGGCATTAGTACACTTATATCCGTCAGTGTTCACCCACCAAAGACTGTCAGGAACACTTCTGTAGTCGAAGATAAAGTTAGGTTTACTGATCTTGCTGTGAAAAGGGGGGACGCACAGCAGGGAAATCACTGGGCACCTTGGGAGAAGGGACTTGAGAGTGATTTATTACAGCATTTGGGCATGTGCTGGGAATGTCTATAAGGAGGGTTTAAGAGAGCAGCAGGGTCCTGCTCAGGATCCAGCTCCATCAGGGAGGAGGGGCAAGCTCATAATTAGATATCTCAATAATTTTTATCTAGATGGTAGGCAGATTAAAGTAGGACTAGAGTTGTCATTGGTAAAGAAACAATAATTACTCAATGTTAGCCAGAAAAAAGAGGTGTTTAGGAAAGTGGGGGGTTGTAGAGGGTTTGTTTTGGATGTGGTGAGAGAGTTGCCTGATGACTGCCGACATTCTGGGAGCACGGCTTTTCACAGCCTTGCTGCCCCCTGTCAACTGCAGGGCCTGTTTTATCTTCCTGAGGTCATCGTGGACATTGGTGTTCATCAGAGTGGATTAATTCTGGTCCTGGTTCATGCTCTTTCCAGGCTGAGTTCACTCATCAAAACAAAACTGTTTCCTGGATTATAAATGCAATCTAATCAGCTTTTCTTGTTTAACTTGATATGACTGCATTTTCTCAGTCCTGATGGGAAACATTTTAGGGAAAGGTTTTTCTCAAGGTGTGCAGAGACATCATTGCAATTTATTTCAATAACTTTCTCTCTCTATGCAACTATCTATTGTAGAAGATTGTATGATAGGCCTTTTATAGCTCTTCATTGGGGTCAATTTGGTATACTGTGTTTTTCTAAGAAATGTATTCACTTTGTTAAGATTTTCAAATGTATTTGCTTAGAGTTGTACAAAGTAGTCGCTAATGATTTCTTAAAATTTCCTCTCTTTTGATGGTTTTTTCCCCTTGATTTTTCTAATTTTGTGTTTTCTCCAATTTTTGCAAATTGGGCTAGCTATCAATTTGTCTATCTTATTTTTTCAAAAAATTAGGTTTTCAAAATGAATAGTTGCTTTCACCTTTATTAATTTCTTCCCTCTGCTCTTTCTGTTTTGTTGTTATTTTCTTGGTTTTTAAACTTAGCTATTTATTTTATTTTTTATTTTATTGATATAGCTATATAATTTTTTTCATCTGTTTACTACTTATTATTTTCAAGAAGTTCTGCAGTTTCACTTAGTATTTCTTCTTTGACCCAAGAATTTATTTAATGGTGGGTTTTAAGTTTCCAACTGGGAGATTATGTTTTCTAATTTTGTAATTAATTTACATCATTTGTAATCAGAATGCAATCCTTTAGAATTCATTGAAGTTTTCTTTGTGGCATGAGATACAGTCTTTATAAATGTTCCATATACAATGAAAAAAATGTTTCCTTTTTTTTCCATTATTGCAGTTAAGAGTTAGACATTTATAAGATCTATGTAATTATTGTGTTGCATAGATCATATATATTTACTGATTTTTCACCCATATGATCTGTTTGGAATTGAGCAAAGTATGTTACAGTTTTCTACTGTTAGTGTATTTTTTTCCTTCTCCATATATTTCTTCCAATTTTTGCTTTATGAAGGTTGTTAAGGTGTTACTTCGTATAACAATATTAACAATATATATTGTTACAGTTAATATATTAATAAATTAATATATCTTTGTAGACTTTAGCCTTATAAGGTGTCTTTTTTTGTCTTTCTAAAAAACACCTTTTACCCTTAACTTTACCTTGTCAGATATCAACATTGAGACTCCCGCTATCTTTTTATTTGCATATGCCTGATGTATCTTTGTCCATTCCTTTATTTTTAACCTTTTGTATCTTTTTGGTTTTGATTTGTCTTGTATACAACATATTGTCAATTTGCTTTGTTACTCCATCTGAAAATAATTTGTGATTACATTTATTGATATAATCAATGTTTGATCTCAATTCTTTTTTATTGATACATACTATTTGTACATATTTCTGCGGTACATGTGGTATTTTCTTACATGGATAGAATGTGTAATGATCAAGTCAAGGTATTTAGGGTATCTGTCCCCTCAACTATTTATCATTTCTCTGTGTTAGGAACATTTCAAGTCCTCTCTTCTAGCTATTTTGAAATACACAATATAGTATTGTTAACGATAGTCACCCTTCTTTGCTATTGAACATTAGAACTTATTTCCTCTATCTAACTGTATGTTTGTGCTCATTAACCAACAGCTCTTCATCCTTCCTCCTCACTTCCCCTCCCCACCAGCACACACCCTTCCTAGCCTCTGGTATATATCATTCTACTCTGTACCTCCATGAAATCAACTTTTTTAGCTCTTAAATGAGTGAGAACACGCAATATTCGTCTTTCTGTGCCGGACTTATTTCACTTAACATAATGACCTCATTTCCATCCATGTTGCTGGAAATGACAAGATTTCATTCTTTTTTGTGGCTGAAGATTATTCCATTGTGTATATATACCACATTTTCATTGTCCACTCATCTATTGATGAACACTTAGGTTGATGTCACATCTTGGCTATTGTAAGTACTACTGCAATAAACATGGGGGTGTAGGTATCCCTTTGATGTACCAATTTTTTTCCCTTGGATAAATACCAAGTAGTGGGATTGGTGAATTGTTTAATGGTTCTGTGTTTTGGTTTGTTTTTTTAGAAATCTCCATACTGTTCTCCATAGTGGTTGTACTAATTTACATACCTACCAACAACGTATAAGAGTTTCCATTTCTCCACATCCTCACCAGCATCTGTTATTTTTTGTCTTTTTAACAATAGCCATTCTAACTGGGGTAAGATGATATCTCATTGTGGTTTTGATTTGCATTTCTTTGATAATTAGCGATAAGTATTTTTTCATATACCTTTTGGCCATTTGTGTCTTCTCTTTAGAAATGCCTATTCGTGTCCTTCACCTACTTTTTAATGAGATGCTGCTGATGATGATTGTTGTTGTTTTAGTGTTAAGTTCCTTGTATACTCTGGATATTAGTCTCTTGTCAGATGAAAAGTTTGCAAATATTTTATTCTATTCAATAGGTTGTCTCTTTACTCTGTTGATTGTTCTTTTGCTGTGTGGAAGCCTTTTAGTTTAATATAGTCTAATTTGTCTATTTTTGTTTTTGTTGTCTATGCTTTTGAGGTCTTGGTCATATTTGCCTACACCAATGTCCTGAGTGTTTCCCCTATGTTTTCTTCTAGTAGTTTTGTAGTTTGGGCTCTTATGTTAGTCTTTAATTCATCTCGAGTCAATTTTTTTATATGGTGAGATACAGGAGTACAGTTTCATTCTTCTGCATATGGAAACCTAATTTTGCCAGCACCCATAATTAAAGAGGGTATCCTTTCCCTGATGCATGTTCTTAGCACCTTTGTTGAAAATCAGTTAGCTGTAAATGTGCAGGCTTATTTCTGAGTCCTCTATTCTTTTCCATTGGTCTGTGTCTGTTTTTACGTCAATACCATGCTGTTCTGGTTACTACAACATTTGCATATATTTTAAAGTTAGGTAGTGTGATGCCTAGAGCTTTATTCCTTTTGCTCAGGACTGCTTTGGCTATTTGGGCTCTTTTTTGCTTCAAAACAAATTTTAGGATTGTTTTTTCTATTTCAGTGAAAAATTGGTATTTTGACAGTGATTACATTGAACCTGCAGATTGCTTTGGGCTGTCATTTTTAACAATATTAATTCTTTCAATCCATGAGCATGAGACATCTTTTGTTTGGGTCCTCTTCTATTTTTTCATCAATGTTTTATAGTTTTCCTTGTGGGGTCTTTTACCTCCTTTATGTATTCCTAGATATTTTATTTATTTATTTTTGTAGCTATTATAGATAGGATTGTTGCTCTCTTGATTTCTTTCTCAGCTAGTTTATCACTGGTGGATAGAAACACTACTGATTTTTGTATGTTGATTTTCTATCCTACAATCTTACATTTTTTTTTTTTTTGAGATGGAGTCTCACTCTGCCACTAAGCTGGAGTGCATGATCTCGGCTCACGCAACCTCCGCCTCCCGGGTTCAAACAATTCTCCTGCCTCAGTTTCCTGAGTAGCTGGGACTACAGGGGTGTGCCATCACACTTGGCTAATTTTTTGTATTTTTAGTAGAGACAGGGTTTCACCGTCTTAGCCAGGATGGTCTCCATCTCCTGACCTCGTGATCTGCCTGCCTCAGCCTCCCAAAGCGTTGGGATTACAGGCATGAGCTACTGCGCCTGGCCAACCTTACTAATTTTTAAACTCAGATCTAACAGTTTTTTTGGTGGAATCTTTAGATTTCTAGATACAAAATCATCTCATGTACAAAGAGGGACAATTTGACTTCCTCTTTTTCAGTTTGAATGTCTTTTCTTTCTCTTACCTGATTGCTCACGCTAGGACTTCCAGTACTGTGTTGAATAGGAGTGGTGAAAGTGGGCATCCTCGTCTTGTTCCAGTTCTTAGAGGAAAGGCTTTCAGCTTTTTGTCATTCAGTATGATGTTATCTGTGGGTGTGTCATATATGACTTTTATTATGTTATGTTCCTTCTATGCCTCATTTATTGAGAGTTTTTATCATGAAGGAATATTAGATTTTATCAAATGCTTCTGTATCTATTGAGATCATATGGTTTTTGTCCTTCATTCTGTTGATGTGACATCACATTTATTGACTTGCATATTTTGAGTCATCCTCAAATCCTTGAGATAAATCCCACTTTATTGTGGTGTATTCTTTTTGGTGTGCTGTTGGATTCAGTTTGCTAGTATTTTGTTGAGGATTTTTGTGTCTATGTTTATCAGGGATATTGGCCTGTAGTTTTATTGTTGTTGTGTCCTTGCCTGGTCTTAGTATCAGGATAACATTAGCCTCATAGAATGAGTTAGAGAGAATTTCTTCTGCATCAATTTTTTTGAATAGTTTGAGGATAACTGGTATTAGTTCTTTGTAAGTTTGGCAGACTTTGGCAGGGAAGTCATCTGGTCTTGGGCTCTTGTTTGTTGGGAGACTTTTTATTACTGACTCAATCTCATTATGGGTTTGTTTAGGTTTCCTATTTCTTCCTGATTCAATCTTGGTAGGTTGTATGTGTCTGAGAATTTATCAGTTTCCTCAAAGTTTTCCAGTTTGTAGAGATGTTCATAATAGTCTCTGATGATCTTTTGTGTTTCTGTGGTATCAGTCGTAATGTCTCCTTTTTCATTTCTGATTTTGGTTCCTCTCTCTTTTTTTCATGATTGATCCAGCTTGTAGTTTATCCATTTTGTTCAATCTTTTCAAAAAATGAATTTTTTGTTTTGATGGCTTATTTCTATTTTGTTGAATTCTGCTTTGCTCTTCATTATTTCTTTCCTTCTACTAAATTTGGGTTTGGCTTGTTGTTGCTTTTCTAGTTCCTTGGGGTGCATCATTAAGTTGTTTACTTGAAACCTTTCTATGTATTTGTAGGCATTCGTTGCTATAAATTTCCCTTTTAGCACTGCTTTTGTTGTATCCTATAGGTTTTGGTATGTTGTATTTCCATTTTTATTTGTTTAAAAAATTTCTTTCCTCCTTAATTTCTTCCTTGATATAAGGGTCATTCAGGAACATGTTTAATTTCCTTGTATTTGTACAGTTTCCAAAGTTCTTCTTGTAATTCATTTCTAGTTTTATTCCATTGTGGTCTGAGAAAATACTTGGTATAATTTCAATTTTTAAAAACTTGTTGAGATATGTTTTGTGTTCTAGCATATGGTCTATTCTGGAGCATGTTCTATGTACTCATGAGAAGAATGTGTATTCTGCAGATGATGGATGAAGTGTTCTTTAAATGTCTGCTAGGTCTACTTGGTCTAAAGTGTAGTTTAAATCCAATGTTTCTTTGTTAATTTTCTGTCTACATGATCTGTCTAATGCTGAGGGTGGGTTGTTGAAGTCCCCAACTATTATTGTATTGGCATCTTCTATTTCTTCTTTTTTTATTTTTATTTTTTAATTAGAGATGGTGTTTTACTATGCTGACCAGGCTGGTCTTGAACTCCTGGCCTCAAGCTATCTTCCCATCTTGGCTTCCCAAAGTGCTGGGATTACAGGCATAAGCCACCAAACACAGCCATATTTCTTCCCTTAGATCTAAGAATATTTGCTTTATATATTTGGGTGCTCTAATATTGGGTGCATACATTTTTAGGATTGTTATAGCCTGTTGCTAAATTGATCTTTTTATAATTATATGACAACATTTGTCTCTTTTTTTTAATGTTTTGACTTAAAGTCTGTTTTATTTGATAAAGTAAAGCTACTCCTGCTTGCTTTTGGTTTCTGCTTGCATGGAATATCTTTTATCATTCCTTCATTTTTAGTCTATATGTGTCTTTACAGATGAGATGAGTTTCTTGTAAGCAGCATATATAGTTGGGTCATTTAAAAAATCCATTCAGCCAGTCTATATCTTTTAATTTGAAAGTTTAACCCATTTACATTCCTGGTTATTATTGATATGTGAGGGCTTATTCCTGTCACTTAATTAATTTCTGGTTGTTTGTACATCCTTTGTTCATTTCTTTCTCTGCATTATCATTGTGGTTTGGCAGTTTTCTGTAGTGGTAACATTTAAGTTCTTTCTTTTCTTATTTGTGTGTTCATTATGCCAATGGGTTTTATACTTTCATGTGTTTTCATGATGGCAGATACTTTTTGCTTCCAGGGGTAGGACTCCCTTAAGCATTTCTTGTAGGACCAGTCTAGTGGTAGTGAATTCCTTCAGCTTTTGCTTGTCTTTATTTCTCCTTCATTTATGAAGGATAACTTTTCTGGGTATAGTATCCTTGGCTGACAATTTTTTTCTTTCGGTGCTTTGAATATATCACCCCATTCTCTCCTAACCTCTCAGCCTAAGGTTTCTGCTGAGAAATACACTATTAGTTTGATTGAGTGTTCCCCTACAAGGGACTAGATGCTTTTTTTGCTGTTTTTAGAATTCTCTGTCTTTGACTTGATAGTTTGAATATAATGTGCTATGGAAAAGACTTTTTAAACTTTGTCTGTTTGGGGCTCTCTGGGATTCCTGTATTTTGATGTCTAAATCTCTTGACGTTTTCTGCTATTATTTTATGATTAGATTTTCTAATTCTTTTTTTTTTCCTCTACACCTTGTGGGACACTGAAAATGCAAATATTTTGGTCACTTTGTTACATTTCCTATGTCATGTAGGATTTGCCCATTGCTTTTTATTCATTTTTCTTTAATTTTGACTAAGTTATTTTAAAAGACCCATCTTCAAGTGCTGAAATCATTTCTTCTGCTTGATCTAGTTTATTAGTGAACTTTAAAATGTATTTTTTTTATTTCATTCAATAAAATTTTCAGTTCTAGGATTTCTGTTTGGTTCCTTTTTTGACATCTGTCTCTGGAAAGTTTCTCATTCATATCCCGTTTTTTTCTGATTTCTTTGTATTGTTTGTCTGTGTTCTCTTGTATCTTACTTAACTTCTTTAATATTATTTTCAATTCTTTTTTTGGGATTTCATAAATTTCTTTTTTATTGGAATGTGTTGCCGGAGAATTACTGTGCTCCTTTGGAGGTGTCATATTTTCTTGCTTTTATGTTTCTTGTATCCTTATATTGCTATCTGCCCATCTGGTGTAATAGCCATTTCTTCCAGTTTTGGGCATTTGCTTTCATACGGGAGGATGTTTTCCTGAAGATGTACCTTTGGTGTTGGTTGTGTAGAGCACTGTGGCTTTGATTCTCGGTGTATGCAGTAATGTAGTTTCCTTGTAATTTTTTTGTCTGTAAATAGCATCAGTGTGTCTGTGGTTTATTCAGTGGCTTATGATATGGTTGTTTGAAGGCTGTGGTGAAGTTTTACTGGGAATAGGAACACCAGGTAGGCCAATCCTTGGGTCCTAGTGGTGGGAGTGGCAAGCCAAGTGTGCGTATCCTTGGGCCCCAAGGCAACATATGTTGGCACTGGTGTTAGCATGTCCAGGCAGGTTGATTCTTGGGTCTCCTGGTGGTTTTGTCAGGTGCCAGCAGTGATAGCAGTGGGCTGGGCAGGTAGGCAGGTCCTCTGGCCCCTGGGGAACAGACAATGGCAGTAGCAGTGGCGGAACAACTCTCTGGCTCCCAAGCAGCCTGCAGTGGTATTGATAGTTGCTATGACAGACTGGGCAGGCTGTCATTCCCCCAGCCCACAGGTAGTGCATGTGGGTGGTTACCAGCTATGGTGGTAGCACCAGGTTGTGTGGGCCAGTCCTCAGGCCCCCAGAAGGAGTGCCCAGGAGCCAATGGTGGTGCAATGGTGGTGGGTAAGGTAGGATTATCCTCAGGCCCCCAGAGGCCATGCTTGGGCACTGAGGGGTTGAAGCTGGGCTGGGTGGGCCTGTCTTCAGGCTTCCTTGAGGTGCATTCAGGAGCTGGTGTTCTTGGAAGTTGTTTTGATAAAGCCACATTAAATGACCAGCCTGTGATATTGTTCCATTGCTTTCCCTCTTTCTTCTCCTGAACTGAGAATGGCTCAAAAGCCTTCCCCACTCTATTATTCAGGGCAAAGAGCAGCCACCATGGAGAGCTGAGTTATAATGTCTGTTTTCTTGTGGCTATAACAAGGTTTGGAAGGAATAAAATAAAGCTATGTGTACACATGAAAAACCCACAGCTGAGTGGAAAGAGTCTGACTGATTTCCCACTATCATATTGTTTTTCACAACCTGACCACTTTTGTTATTTTACTGCACTTAGTAAAGATCAGCAATGACAAGTAAAACATGTTGGAGATTGGTGACATGTGGAGAAAATTACCCTAATTCCAAGTAAACAGAGGAGGATTAGCACCACATACAGGAACCAAATTGAAAAGTCTAACAAGCTGGTATTAGAAGGACATCAATGCTTTCAAAATAAGTCACATC
Organism: Pan paniscus; assembly: GCF_029289425.2. Classification (NCBI taxonomy): domain Eukaryota; kingdom Metazoa; phylum Chordata; class Mammalia; order Primates; family Hominidae; genus Pan; species Pan paniscus. The sequence continues at coordinate 6,310,751 of NC_073270.2, read as the reverse complement.
CTGGGGCTGCTCTGAAACAAGTTCAGCCCCAGGAAATGGGGCTGAAATGGGGGAAAGCCAATTTAGGGGCCAGTGAGGGGCTGGCTGGCCATGAAAAGGGAGTTTTATAAAATAGTAGAGGATTCCCAGGCGATGCATTCTTAATGCCCTGATACCTGTTCAGAAGGTTGAACCTCCAAAGCCAAAGAAACTGCTATGTTAATCTGTCACAGTAGTAGAGAAAAAATAAATAAATGAAAAATAAAAAAGAAACTGCTATGTATTAATCTACCCACACTTTCAAGGCTCTGATTACCCACAATATGACTTAAATGGTTCTGTACTTGTTCCAAGTGTGTCTTACTCAGTAGAGCTATGTTTTCAGTTTCTTTTGTTTCCTCCCGCTACCAAGGCACTATTCCAATGCTCTTGTTTATGTAGTTTAACCTGAAAAGTGCCACTTCTCTCAAGGCAGAAGGATTTAAGCAAAGGAAGGTACATCTACCAACCTCCCAAGATAAAGCAAAACGATTTCAGATTATTAGGATGCTTGGCTAAAAAATGCACATGATGGCAACGTACCCACAGTAACAAGCTCGTGGTAACAAATGGGACCCTCTCCTGACTGACACTGCATACTACCTCCATGACTCCACTCATACTTTGTGATATGGTTTGGATGTTTGTCCCTTCCAAACCTCATGTTGAAATGTGATTCCCAGGGTTGGAGGTGGGGTCTGGTGGGAGGCGATTGCATCACGGGGGCGGATCCCTCATGAATGGCTTAGCACCATCCCCTTGGTGATGAGTGAGTTCTCACTCAGTTCACACAAGATCTGGTTGCTTGAAAGAGTCTGGGACCCCCCACTCCCTTGCAGTGACATGCTTGCTCTGCCATGACTGGAAGCTTCCTGAGGCCCTCACCAGGAGCAGATGCTGGTGCCATGCTTGCGCAGCCTACAGAACCATGAGCCAATTAAACTTCTTTTTTTATAAATTACCCAGCCTCATATATTTCTTTATAACAATGCAAGAAGGGGCTAACACACCTTCTTTTGAAACTATGTATATGACAGTGTCCCCAACTAGTATGTCTCTTTTTAACTGTGTTTTATGGAAGCATAATTCATATATGATGAAGGATACAATACTTACAATTCTTAAACATACATCTTGATGGCTTTATACCTCTAAGTTATGCCTGTGCAAGTTCCACCCCAATCAGAATTTAGAACAGAACATTTCCTTTTCTTTTCTTTTTTTTTTTTTTGGAGACAGGGTCTCGTTCTGCCACCCAGGCTGGAGTGCAGTGGCACAGGCTGGAGTGCAGTGGCACAATCTCCGCTCTCTGCAATCTCTGCCTCCCAGGTTCAAGCGATTCTCATGCCTCAGCCTCCCTAGTAGCTGGGATTACAGGTGCCCACGACCACCCCTGGCTAATTTTTGTATTTTTAGTAGAGATGGGGTTTCACCATGTTGGCCAGACTGGTCTTGAACTCCTGACCTCAAGTGATCCGGCCACCTCAGCCTCCCAAAGTGCTGGGATTACAGGCATGAGCCACCGTGCCCAGCCACAACTTAGAACATTTCTATCATTTCAGAAAGCTTCACTCTCCTCTTTCAAGTCAGTTGTTTCTAAGAATTTAGCATTTTCTCTTTTTGATAGGGCATTAGAAAGAAATAAGTTCATAAAAATAATGACTATGGTAACACACTCCCAAGTCCCTGGATTGGAATTGTGGTTTTCAAATGTGCTGATAGAGAGGGATTGTTCTTTACAGGTGGTGGAATGAGCATCTAACTGTGAGTCAGGAGACTCAGCTCTTCCAAATGGAGACATCAGTAAGGAAGTCCTTGCATTTCTCCTCATTCAAATCCTTCATATGTGAAATGAGCATTTGGGGTCAGAGAGCTGAGGGTTTTTTCAGCTTTAGGATTGGAAGCATTTGTAAATACTTAAAAGAATAAAGATGCTTATTACTTCTAAAACCCCAACAGTGTCAGACACACGGTAAGTGTGCAAATAATGTTAGCCACTCATTACTATCACCATCATCATCATCATCAGCCTTTCTTAATCGTTAAAGGATCAGAGAGATAGCTTTACTATTCATATTGTTTTTTCAAAATCGAAAATAGCGTTTATTTTCCAGCTATATGAATAACACACGTTCAGTGTTTCTGAAAATTCAAAAAGTAGAGAAAAGAAAAAGAAAGAATTTAGGAAAAAATTCTGGGACCCTCATTACCATTTATAGTTTGATAACCAGCTTTTCATTTCTCTTTCTTTCTCTGTATATTTACATATATAAACTTTCAAAGATGTTTTATTTTGGACACTTTTATCTGTTTTGTCTTTCTCCCCCTACCTCCAGTTCCCTCTTTTTCACCCTTCCAGGTATCTCATCATTCACAAGCTGGTATGGTATCCATCCACAATGTTCTCTGTGTTCACCTAATCATACATATGTATGTATTCACATATAAAAAGGATTTTTATGTTGTTTCACAGCTATAAATGATATATATTCATTTATATAGACATACATGTAGATATATATGTAATATATAGCCATATACCTGTGTTTTTATTTTTCTTTCTTATGACAACTAAAGCCATTAGTTATTGTACACATAATATGTTTCAGGCACCTTCTAAGCATTTAGATTTGTCATATCAACTGATCTAGTTCTACCACATATGTTTAAAGGCAACTTGACACTGCCTGGAAAGAATGACCATATATTAAATCAATGGGTTGTTAATGTGTATTCATGATGTTTCAGATATTTTTCTACTAAAAATGTGGTAGATAACAAGTAAAAAATATTCTAGAAGTGGAATTTCTAGGATGAAGGTGTATGTGTTTTTAATTTTAAATATATTGGCTGCCAGGTGTGGTGGCTCATGCCTGTAATCCCAGCACTTTGGGAGGTTCAGATGGAAGGATTGCTGAGCCCATGAGTCTGAGATCAGCCTAGGCAACACGTCGAGACCCTGTCCCTATAAAATATATATATTGTGTTAGCCTCCTCCACTGAGGGAGAGGCAGAGTAGTTTTGGTCTCACTGTATCAGGAGTTCCTGTGACCTTCTGCTGGAGTCCCATCACATTATGTAAAAGTACGGTGGATGACACCAGAAAATGGGCGGGGGGGGGGGGGGACATAAATGTAGCATCTTCCACCCCCAGCAACTCCCCAGGCCACCCCAATCAGAGCCCTGCATGGGAGGATTCCACTCCCAAAGCTACGTTTGCATGCACACATGGCCCATATTTATAAGGTTCCACTCTGCAGAGTATAGAACTCAAGTCCAGATGGGAAAGAATAAGTCACAACTAAATTCATTGATGATGATGCAATCCTAAAAGAGAATCTTGGGAAGGTGGACATATAGGGTACGGATATTGCCCTGAAAAATTCAGTGATGTCCAAAGCTTCCAAGATGCACCTTCTAGACTATGTATTCAGTTTCCTCCAGGACTCCAACAAACAAAAGCATACAACAATGAGGGTCTGCCCAGCCCCTTTATTCAGTGTGGAAACAGATATCTGATTCTGAAGGGCTGCTGGCAGGCATGAAGATTTGGATGAGAAGCTCACCCTGCCAAGAAAATGGAGGCAAGCTGGCAAGAGCAGAGGTAGAGCCCTTCAGCAATGGCCTTTTCAGAGAAGAAATCCCGTCCCACTCCAGAAAGGGTCTGCTCAGTACCTGAGTACTCCCCAGGAAGCCTGAGTGTGCCACAGAAGCAGCACTGTGGTAGGAGCTTGGCCACTATGGACAGCAACGCCAACATCTACCGCCTGATACAAAAGATGGAGATAATGGTGAACCCACTCTTTCAACATGTCCTAGCTGCTTAACAAGGTGAACCTGCTTTCTGTGGAGCAGAACTAAGAAGCGGATGAGTCCCACGGAGATAAAGGCTAAATCACAGGTACTCACTTGCCCCCAAACACAAAACATGGCAATTAAGTTCCAATATATTGTGGACCAGAACTTGGATGCTGTTCTAGTTATCTACTGCTATGTAAAACAACAACAAAAACAAAACCAGCAACAAAACATCTCAGTAGTTAAAACAACAAAAGTCATTTTGCTCATAAATCTGCCATTTTGACAGGGCTTGGAGGGTACAGTTCATCTCTGCTCAGTGTGATGTCAACTGAAGCAACTGGGGTTGAGTATCCACTTTCAAGGACGGGTCACTCTTATGACTGGCAACTTGGTGCTGTCTGCTAGGAGAAAAGCCAGAGTTGGCATCTGGGGCTTTAGTTCCTTTCCACATGAGCTTCTCCACAGGTCTTCTTGAACTTCCTCACAATATGGACAACTGGGTTTAAGAGTGAATATGTCGAGAAGCCTGGGCAGAAGCTGAAAGCTTTCCTCTTACCTCATTTCAGGAGTCCTAACCTAACTTCGCTGCATTCTTTTTGACATTAAGTCCAGCATAAAATCAAGGGGAGGGGAATTAGCAGCCACCTCTCAATAGGAGGAGTGTCGAAGAGTTTCCTGCCCTCTTTAATCTACCACTGGCGGGGCCCCGTGTGTGGCTGAACAGCTCTCCCTAGAAGACGGCTCAGGTGTGTTTGAGCTTGTCATTGTGCCTCATCAGCAAAATGCCATATTCACTCTGTTAGGAGAGAACACAGACTGATTATATGAATTTAGTCAGACTTTGAAACCCATGTTCGCCAAATCACCATTTGTGTTGAATCCATCCACTGTCCTCATATCCTTACAAATCCTTATGCACGATACTTTCACTGACTCACCTTTTAGAGGCCTAATGCCTAAGAGGAAAAAGCACTCTAACCCAAACTGAATACATCATATCAGAAATCTGGAAAAACTAGTGGAATCATTTAGAGTTCATAATATTATTGTGGAATTTTGCAAGTTCAATAGCCTAGTGGTTTTACAATTTTGCTAACTTAGAAACTTAGAATGTAGCTACAGCAGAAGCCATCTGGGTATTGTCTTAATTCAGCCAATAAGGACTTCAGCTTCACCAGCTATATGACATAGACTTCCCTCCTGCACAGCAGCCACTGTTCATTTGCACAAGGTCTGAAACTAGAATGCCTTATGTACAGTATAATGTGGACTGTCCTGATTTTCATGAATTATTTTTGAACGTTATTGATGGATTTTTTTCTGTTGAACCTGTAGGCCTAAGATATTAAAATTTAGACATGCTCAGGGATTTAATGAAGCACTCTATCTTCTTCTGTCCCATAAACACTCACACATAAACACACACACACACACGCTCCTCGTGGGCACCATACATTTCTTCCTGATTTACAAAATAATCCCCATAAATATGTACAACTCTTATGTACCTATCATAATTAAAAATAATTTTTTAAACCCTGAAGTGAGGTAAAGGGGACCATGTTCACCTTTTTTGTGGATGGACAGAAGAAATTGCAGGAGCAGCCATGACATTCCCAGCTGGTTCCCCATTTGCGCTTTCCTGTACTCCGAGTTCTGCCAATAGACACAAGCACAGGTCTTATCCAGCTGTGGTAGTGACACTCTGCACCCTGGAAGCAATTCTGGCCTCTGAGATGTGTCTAAAGAGAACTCTAAGCCTCAGAAAAATTGTATTGATGGACTGTGGGCCTATAGCTCTGCAAGCGTAATTATTTAATGACTTTAAAAAAATCACATCTGCCCTTGTTTAGAGAAACATTCTAAAAAATTAAAAAGTCTCTTTGTAATGCAGAGAATGCTACAAATTTTCTGAAATTGTTGCTTGGTTGTTTTCGTTAATGCCAAAACCATGTAAGACTTCTACCTCCAAAATATGGGCGTGGATTCGTTCTAGAACAATGTAATGCACCAATAACCCCAGAAGCTGCCTCCTGTCCTTAGTCCACTCCCTCAGGAACTGTCTTCCCCCTCTTCTATCTTCTCACTTGTCTTTAGTTTTCCATCCCTATAGTGGAGACAACTCCAAGCGATAGTGGAACAGAATACTTATTATTTTTCCATAATTTAATGTGTCCCAGAAAATATACTGGCAACCCTTATTTTTCTCCTTCTAAATTCTTTGATTTAATTTTATGATCTGGTGTTGTTGTCTTTTTTTCCTTATTTCTTTTCTTTTTTTCCCCCCCTTTGGTCTTTGTGTCATAAAAGGCAAGAGAAGGGGCACAGATGTATTCTGAGTTAAAATAAAAGTGCAGTAAGGCACCATAAATAGTATAACCATTTCCTCTGTTCATAAGTTTTAGAGGATTGTGTGAAATTAGTTGTGAATGCACTAATTCTTCCAACCCTGCTTCAGTTCACTCTGGCCATTTCTATAGAAACTTTTCTCGGGCCAGTTTTCCTTGTGCATCTCATGGGATAATCAGGCAATGAACAAAGCCACATCCAGAAGTCCCCTTCCCCCTGCCCCTAGACCTCTGATTTCTGGCCCTGTTAACCAGGGTCCAGGCTGTGCTGGCTCCCCATGGACCACCCTGGCTGCCATGCACGACAGCATCTGGCCCTTTATTAAGTGGTGACAGCAGCCTGATTGCATATTGCTTTTCCCATCTAAGCAAAATTGTTGCATTCCACGGGAACCATTTGCTGTATAATGCACCACCTGGTCCTTTGGGATAAGAAAATAATTGATTATTTTTGAAGACTCTTGACTCATCCTGCCGGCTGCACCATATGAAGAGAGGGGGCCCTAAACTTGTGCGACCGCCAAGCTTTCACTAAAATGAAGTAAGCGGCTGAGCTTCATGAAGCCAACAGTTGCCTCCTAATTAACTTGTTTTTTAAAAAACAGATTGTGATAAAATGATTGCTGTATGCCAGGCACTGTTTTAAGGATTTTATAAATGTTAGCTCATTTATCCTCAAAGCAACCCTGATCTATGGGGGTGGGAGGTGGGACAGAAATGAGGAGTGTTGGGAATGAGGAGTGTCAGGAATGCTCTGTTTCTTGGTCTGATGCATGGATGTGTTCCGTTTGTGAAAATTTGTCTACTCTACACTTACATGTACTTATGTATGCTATCTTTCAAAAGAATTAAAACAAGTTCCACTTGATGCTATTATTTTTCCCCTTCTACTGATGGGAAAACTGAGGCATGGAGCTTGTTTACGGTCACATAGCTGAAAATGGTACCCTGGAATCGGAACCCATTCAGATTCTGGACTCCAGGCTCTCACTCTGCTTCACTCTCACCCTCTGAGCATGGTATTCTGGGGAGGAGCTCTGGCCGGGGAGGAGGAATGAGAAACACCTGTCCCCTCACACTGCTGCCAGAAGGGATCCCTGTGAGAAATGAGAAGGGATCCCTACGGTGAAGGAGGCCTCCTTTGGTCATCAGCTTGCTCGTTGTTTGCAGATCGTTCTGTGGAGAAATAAGGTTCAACCCAGGAACCAGAGAATACAGCGTTGGCTTGGCCAAAGTGAAGCTGCCAACACAATGAGAATAAGAGAATGAGAATGGCGTCCACCGAAATACAAGCAGGACAGGGAGCCAGTTGGCAAGATGGAAGGGGAGTCAAAGATGCGCTAGATCACCAGAAAGCTGATAAGGAATTAGTCAGGAGCGGCCCCCAGGGGGAACAGCAGGAAGATGCTGGATACAGGACATAGAATCACACAGAGACTCAAAGCAAAGCATGTTCTGTAACCCTCTGGCTCCATAGGTGGTTGGTAGAAAGTGTGTTCATCAAGAAGTGAAATAAAAACAATTGAGTTAGTTATGTGCTGCTTTCCATCATTCTAGTAAGAATGAAACATGGGTGCATGTACAAGCTACAAAATATAAATTGTTTCCATGGTTTCACATACCAGTTGAATGTTCCTATATTTGCACATAAAGCTGACATTACATAAAGTTTATGCTAGTGTAAAATTTTAATTTTTCTTCACTTAGAACATTAAATAGCAAATTAAAAAAACCCCAGCCCAAGTCAAAAAAAAAAAAAACTCAAGATGAAATAAAAAAGCGTTGCACTTTAGTAACTTTAATGGCCTTTTGTTTCCTGCATTTTACACAAGATCTCAAAAATTATGGAGCTGGCCCTGCCTACAGAGGAGCAGCACTAGGGAATTTCAAGGGGGTTCTGGAATTATGCTATATATTGACTGTGGTGATGGTTGCCCTCAGATAGCTCCACATGAAAAAGGTAAATTCTACTATATATAAAGTATCTCAATTTTTTTAATGGGGAAACATTTTAAATATTAAGGGCTGATTGCATATGCCTTTCATGGCTTTTATTGACAGTGAGAGTTAAATCCAACAAGCCTGCATTTGAGTTTGAAATCTGTGGAAATTGCCACCCAGTACAACAAAATAATGAGTTCCGAGTGGATATTTGTTCCTTAAACTTTTGGATAATTGTGCTAATCAAAACCTCCTGCCTTCTCAGAATCCCTGCCTGGCTTTGCTTGTTTTTACCCCAGATAAAGCTGGCTGGTGAAGACCACTTTCTCTCAACAGTAGAGCATCCCTGGACAGGGGTGACCCAGGTAGAGGCTGGCTGCGGTAAGAACAGGCTACATGCTGACCTGACACCTGAATCCCCACATGACATGCTCTCCCTGCAGGGGTGGCCAGGGTTCTGGGGGCCTCGACAGGGGCCTGCCTGCTCTCCCAAAATCTCCCTTGAGGGCTCAACTCCACAAGTCTCTCTTTAGGGCTCAAAGTACAGGGTTCCATCCATTTACCATCCTGCAAGGCGAGCAGAAGCTTTGAAGGCTGGTGTCTCCTTGTCTCCATTTCACACTGTCCTTAGGACCTAAGTTGCATCTCCTTCCAGGCACTTATGACTCTCAACCATGTGGTGAATCTCTCCAATATGATTGGTTCTTGGTAACTTTTGTCCAAAGAGTGGATGAATAACCTGTGAATAACCTCAGACCCAGCTGCTCTCAACAGCTAATTCTCCACCTCATTTCCTCACTTCTGTACTACAGGATCCCAGGCTCTCATTATCTGAAGCAATTTGCAAAATTTCATATACTTAACAAAGAGTGAGCCCGGAATTTGAACCAAGGCACCCTCAACCCCAATGCACACATATTCCACCTCCCCCCACAGCAATAGCAGGGACCACAGCTCATCATCAATGTGTCCAGTCATTCATTTTGTATTTTTCCTCTGCAAGTTTCACTCAACTGATAAAAGACTCAGAATGTTGAGAAAAAAGTCTGGCTCTATGTTGAGGGAAAGGCACTTGTCTTGGAAAGCCATGGGGTTGAACAATTACCACCCTGGGAAAGTTGAGATCATGTCAGCTTCCTGGTGGTTTGAATGATACGGTATTTCGGAAGGTCATAAATGTTTTTAAAATAGATTAGGGAGGATCAGGTGTGCCATTTAGGGAGTGGGATTGCAATTTTAAATGGGATGATCAGGACAGGCCTTATTTAAAAAGTGACATTTGAGCAAAGATTTGAGGGAGGTGAGGAAGTTAATCCAGGGCCACCCAAGGTAAAGGTGTTCAAGAGCAGGGGCCACCAGTACAAATGCTCAGGTGCAGTGTGCCCAGCATGAACAACAAGCAGCAGGGGCTCAGTGCAGCCAGGAGCAGAGCCAGCAGGGCTGAGCGGTCAGGGAGGTCAGAGCCCACTGTAAGGACTTTGGCTTTTACTCTGAGTGACCAGGAGAGAGTTTGAAAGACGTCGAAAAAACTACATTTATGTTTTGCAGGATCACTTTGGATGCTGTGTTAAAAGCACAGGATAGAAGCCAGGAGACAAGCTCTGAAGCTAATATCAAAATTCAAGTGAGAGGTGGCGGTGGTTCAGACCAGGGAGCTAGCTGTGGAGGTGATGGCAAGTGAACAAATTCTGGATAGATTTTGTGTGTGTGTGTGTGTGTGTGTGTGTGTGTGTATTTTTAAGATAAGGTCTTACTCTGTCACCCAGGCTAGAGTGCAGTGGCACAATCATGGCTCACTGTAGCCTCAACCTCCTGGGTTCAAGCAATCCTCCCGCCTCAGCTTCCCAAGTAGCTGGGACTACAGGCATGCACCACCACACCTAGCTAATTTTTTATTTTTTGTAGAGATGAGGGTCTTGCTATGTTGCTCAGGCTGCTCTCAGACACCTGGCCTCAAGTGATCCTACAGCCTCAGCCTCCCAAAGTGCTGGGATTATAGGTGTGAGCCACTACCCCGGCCCTGGATAGAGAATTTAAATGGGGGCCCAAAAGGGTGCTCTTACAATAGGAAGTGGAATGTGAAAGGAAGACAGTAGACTCCAATTTTCAGGAATCTGAGGAAGTGGAAGGTTGAAATTGCCATCAACTGAGAAGGAAAAGTTTATGGATAAAGTAAGTTTTGGGGGGAAGATCAAGAGTTCAGTTTTGGACATACTGACCTTGAGATGCCCATAAAACATCCAAGCAGTGAGGCCCAGCAGGGCAGCTGGGTGTATCAGACTCAAGAGAGAGTTCTACCTGGAGATGGCAAATGTAGCCATGTCACCGAGGGAGGTGTAGGAGTAGAAGGGGTGCAATATCTTTTCTCCCCATCATAAAGATCACAGCTGACACTTTTATAACAAAAGACAGGTTAACAAGAAGAAAGAAAAACAGACTTTTTAAATCAAAATGTTACATGATACGGGGGCCTTCAGAATGAAGACCCAAAGACTCAAGGAAAAACTCCATTTTTATGATTGGACAAAAAAGGTATGATCTAATGGTAGATTGATGTGGGGAAAACCAGCAAAGCCTGTCTATTCAGATTCTTCTTGGCGCTCCTTGCAGCATTTCTTCTTCCAGGGTATGGGGCAGGACCCCACCTCGAATGAGGATCTTATGACCTACTATCAGACAAGGGTAGGTCAGAGAATTTCTTTATGGCCAGCTCTTACACAGAAAGGTGGGGGACAGTTAGAGTAATAATTCTAGTTGCTGTGGCTGACTTTGGGGAAAAAGCGTTCTAGTTTTTATGATATTCCTTGAGGAAAAAGAATTCTGATTTCTATGGCTTGCTTCCAGGAAGAATGAGGGGCAGGAGGGCAAGAGAAGGTCAGAGAGACTCTGGTTCTGAGGCTGCTTCTGATGTCTTCCAATGTCCTTTAGTTCAAAGTACTCAGCATGCCCAGGCACCATACTTTGGGGTGTCGTTTTTTTGAGCCCCAAACAAAGGAAAAAAAAAGATCAGGTCTAGCTTACAAGTGAAGAATTTGGAGGAGCTGGCCAGCTTATCTGCAGTGACAGGAGGGAAGTGAGATTACGAGGGTGGTGGGAGGGTGGGGGCACTGCTTGTGGAAATCTTTGGATTATCTCTGACTGCTTTCATTTTCTCATTGCAGTAGGAAACAAGGTCATGAGCTGAGTGAGAGTGAGAATGGGGTGGAGGTGATGGAGGTTATACAATGCTGTAACTTTCAAGTCTCACTCCTGTATCTTAATTTTGTTTTCCATGTCTTTCCCTATGCAGAAGTCCTTCATTTTTATAAAGTCATTTATGTTAACAATTTCCTTTATGGCTTTAGGATTTCAGTCTTATTTAGGAGGTCCTCCCTCAGACAAAGATTATAAAATTATTCTCCTGTATTTTCATCTGGTACTATTAGAAATCATCTAGATCTCTAATTATTCCTTAATTTAATTTTGTGCATGAGATACGGTAGAAACTGACTTTCTTTCCCTCACAGGAATGGTAAATTATCTAATGCCATTGGTTGAATGGCCCATCATTTTTCCATTGATTTGAAATATTAACTTTATCAGTTACTAGATTTCTATATATAATTTGGTCTATTTCTGAATTCTAACCTATTCTACTATTCAATCTGTATATTCTTAATCCAATACTATAACATTTTAATTATTGTATCTTTACAGGATGCATTAGTCTGTTTCTATGCTGCTGATAAAGATATACCTGAGACTGGGTAATTTATACAGGAAAAAAACTTTAATGGACTTTCATTTCCATGTGGCTGGGGAGGCCTCACAATCACGGTGGAAGGTGAAAGTCATGTCTCACATGGCGGCAGACAAGAGAAGAGAGAACTTATACAGGGGAACTCCTCTGTATAAAACCATCAGATCTCATGAGACTTATTCACTATCACGAGAACAACATGGGAAAGACTTGCTCCCATGATTCAATTACCTCCCACCAGGGAAACTTGCGAAGTTTCATAAAGAACCTTGGAATGTGTATTAGTATAGCATTGAATTTAATATTAAATTTAGGAAAAGGGACAATTTTACAAAACAGGGTTTTCTCACCAACAAATATGCTAATATTCTCCAACTTTAAATGTCCTTTCTATGTTCATCTGAAAATTGTATAAACTTTTAATTGATCGAGACACAAAGGATTGCCAGCCCCAAACAGACTCCTTCACTCTCCTTTTTAGTCACTGCTCCCCCAAGCATAAACATGATTCTCCATTAGTAAATTTTAATAATTGCATTTAGTTAGAACTGGAATATTTTGTTCACATTTATTTTCAAGTAGTTTATAGATTTTTGTACATCTGGCAATTGAGATTTGTAAAAAATTAATTGCTATAATTGCTATGATGTATGGGAAAATCATTTTTTCAATTTTTAGTTTATATTTGACAAATATAATAAACTTTCTGAAAAGTTCTAACCATTACTGTTGCTGTTGTTGAAGTTATTGGTAGACCATCATGTTATCTGCAGACAGTGACAGTTTCAGCTCTTTGGTTCCTGAACAAAGCTCTCTGCTCACCAAACTTTACCCAGGCTCCTCTGAGCTCCCTTCTCAACTAAGCCCCCACATTGACACCTCTCCTGTCTTCAGCCTCCCTAGCCCATTTTTAGCAAGAATCCTGCTAATTCTGTTTAGAGAAAATCCCTCACCCTTGATAATTGATTATTCTGGCCTGTCTTTGGCAAGAATCTTGTTAAGTTGGTTCAGCAAGAATCCCCCCACCCTTGATGTCTCCTCTTAGTAATTTCCCATCTACTGACTCCTTCATGGTGCTCATCAGCTATAAATCCCCCTCTGTCTTTGCTGTATGTGGAGCTGAGCATCTCTCTCCCTGATTGGAGTAGTCTTAAATGAAGCATTTCTTAACATTTTAACAAGTGTCAGAATACTTTTTTCTTTAACATTCCTCATTTTATTTCACTAGCTAGACTGCCCAGTGAAACCACCTTTGCAAAGATTATGGCAATGCAAGAAGTCTAGCATGGCTAACCCCATCTTGCCTCTAACCTCACAAGCTGGCTGTTTTCACTCATTACTGGGTGTAGGCCAAATTAACTGTGGGAGGAATTTAGCTGATACTTTAACTTGAAAGCAAGGATGGTAATAATAGCCCCTCCCTAGAACTAACCCCCTTCTTGCTCAAGGACCTAAAACAGCCTTTGTAAGACTAATGAAAAGCCATAAGATTATGATTATGGAAAGGGCCTGAATTCTGCTAAAATGTAGGTATAATTTCTATAATCCCTAACTGCTCAGAAGTTATGTAGCCAGAGGTCACAAGATTTGTGACTTCCTCAGTTGTTCCTATAGATAACATCACTGCTGTAGACCTACAATTGGTCTTTTGAGATGTTTTTCAGATTTTTGCACTCTGGCAACCCCATCTGGATTCACATAACTCATGATTCAACTGGTCTTGTGGCCACCCCACCACCACCCAGAAGTGGGCTCAGTGCACAAGGACTGTTTTCCACACCCCTATCATTGAATTCCTAGCCAATCAGCAGCACCCATTCCCTATTTCCCCACCCACCAAACTATCCTTGAAAAACCCTAACTTGGAGATTTTGGGGAGACTGATTTGAGTGATAACTCCAGTTCTTCTACATGGCTGTCCTCACATTAATTAAACTGTTTCTTTACTGCAATTCTACAGTCTCAGTGAATTGGTTTTTTCTGTGCAGTGGGCAGGAACACCCCATCAGGCAATTACATCAGCATATTGATGAGCAGGGTCTGTGGACAGTGAGGTCCTTGTCTTATCATTACCTTTGATGGGGATAGCGCTACTGTTTCACTAGCATATGTCTAGGCTTGTTTCTTTTTCCTGATATTTCCATTTCTCATTTCCTCAGGTTGTGGGCTCTTTTTTTCTCCTCCTTTTGTCTTTCTTTCCTTCTTGCTGCTTGTCCTCCTAAAAATCCTACTTAAAGAATATAGAGGGGCTGGGCGTGGTGGCTCACACCTGTAATCCCAGCACTTTGGGAGGCCGAGGTGGGCAGATCATGAGGTCAGGAGTTTGAGACCAGCCTGGCCAGCATGGTGAAACTCCATCTCTACCAAAAAAAAAAAAAAAATTAGCCGGGCATGGTGGCACGTGCCTGTAGTCCCAGCTACTCAGGAGGCTGATACAGGAGAATTGCTTGAACCCAGCAGGTGGAGGTTGCAGTGAGCCGAGATGGTGCCACTGCACTCCAGCCTGGGTGACAAAATGAGACTCCATCTCAAAAAAAAAGAATATAGAGCTCCCATATTTAACACCCATATCCTTAAGCTTTCCCTCATATTTTCTTCCTTTTTTCTGGTTTATTGGTGAAGTTTATTTCTCATCCATTTTTTAAAAAATTTTAGCAACTGTATTTTTAATTTAAAAAAAACCCTTTTTCTTATTCTCTGGTTGCTTTTTTCACAGTGGTTCTTTTTATATGAAATTATTTTATAGCAATAATTTCTCAAAATGTTCCCCAGGTAATTATGTGAATATTTTTTGTTTTGTTTTGCTGCATTCTTGAATAAACAGCGTGAGGTTAAACTAAGGCAGACAGGAAGAGTGGAAAGGAGATAAAGGATTTGAGAAAAACTAGGAAACTAGAATTAATGGTACTGAGGGAGGGATTGAGGTGAAGAGTGAAGAAACAGGGAAAGACAGTAAAGTTAGGGTTGAGGTTTTTTGTCTAAGCTATTGCTGGAATTCAGGACATGTGGCCCCCAAATATGACTGTAGGAGACCAGAATATGCCACCCCAAATATTCCTCTTCTGCATGAGGATTATTTTGAGTGGATTATTTTGAGAAACTACAGAACTACTATGAAAACAAGAACAGAAGTGTCACCCTTTTGTTAGAGATATTTACATGTATAAAGGAAATCTCCATTTATAATGGTGTCTCCCTCTCCGAACCAAGAAGAAAGGAATGATTCTAATTCCCTCGGAGCTCTCATCAGTGGAGAAGGCATGAGCTTAACTCCACATAACAAGCCTTGTTCATGTTTACTGAACTTTTCCTGGTCACCTCATCTTAACAAGGCTTTCCCCACACCCTTCTTTCTTTATTTCAGCAAATGATAGTATTTAAGGCTGGAAGTCAAAGCCACCTCTCTAGGTTCTACTTTAAAGATTTGCTAATGTTTCCCTGGGTATCTCCCATGGGAACGTGTTATTCCATTCTGTTTGTTTTTCTTTTGTTACAAATAAAGGGAATAACTATTTTTCCTCCCTTATTCTATTTAGTTATTTATTTAATAGCTCCTGAAAGTAAGGTCTGAAAATTAGCTAACAATGTTTAGAAACAATTTTTTTACTCTCTGTTGTTTTGCTTTGATAAGAAAAAAAGTTTTCACAGATTTAGTGTAAAGATCAAATTGGCTATTATTAGGGATTCATGAACTAGGCAGCGTCTCATCTAAATATTTAGAAAGGGCACTCTATTGGGCATGGAAGAACAGTCAGTTTGCAACTGTCCAACACGTTCTTCCTGCCTGCTGCACAAATAAAGACCACGGCGTTGCAGTGAAGAAAGAGTTTCATTGACACAAGGCTGGCCATGCCACATGGGAGAAGTTATTACCCGACTCATCTCCCCAAAAATTCAGGGATCAGAGTTTTTAAGGATAATTTGGTGGGTAGTGGGTGGGAAAGTGGGGAGTGTTGATTGGTCAGCTTGAAGATGAAATCAGAGACAGCTGAAGCTGTCCTCTTGCACTGAGTCATTTCCTGAGTGGGGGCTACAAGACAAGATGAGTCAGTTTATTGATCTGGGTGGCATCAGCTGGTGCATCAGAATGCAGGGTCTGTAAACTATCTCAAGCACTGATCTCAAGTTTTACAACAGTGACTCTCAAACCTTAATTTTGAATCTTGTGACCAATTTGTTAGCCCTGCAAAGGCAGTCTAGTCCCCAGACAAAAATGAGATTTCTTTTGGTAAAGGGCTGTTATCATCTTTGTTTCAAAGTTAAACTATAAATTAAGTTTCTCCCAAAGGTATTTTGGAAGAAATACCTTTGTTTTTGATCTCTCTATTCTCTCTCTCTCTCTCTCCTGATTTCTTAAAAGGTCAGATGAACAAGTGACTTTTGGTTTGGCGGTATAGAACTTTAGCATGAGTGACTACATTTTGGTTTAATCTATTCTGTTGGAGCCTTGTGCAGGAGCTCAGTCCAAAAGAGTGAGCTCTCACAAATTTCACTGAACAATTTAAAAATATTTTTTAGCAGGGCAAAGCACTAAGGTATTGACTTCCTCGGTGAGGAACCTTAAGAATGAGGAAGTCTGTGGCAGACAGCCTGTTTGTTTCATGTTGATGGCCGCTCAGTGCCCCCAAGCTTTGTCACACATTTCACACTAGAAATAAAAATAAAATCCTGAGCCCCCAGCAGACTGAAACAACCCCCTCTTGGCCAAGTGGACCCAAGAGAAACCTTGAAAGCTGAGTTCCTGGCCATGATAGGATGGGAGGTCAGACACATCTCATTATATTCTCACCTTTACCAACCACCATTAGTCTTTCTTTCCTAAGGGCTAAACAGAAACCAGCCCTTTGCAAAGACTTGCTCCACCTCTAACATCAACCAACTACCTGATGCTTCCCCTCCCCTTTGAGGTTACAATACAACAACCAACCAGCATTCCTTCCTGATAAGAAACCCCTGACCGCAGGGTGGTTCTAGCCAGTCTATGGAGAATGTGCAGTGAGGGTTTTCATATCCTCTGCTTCACCTTTTGATGTCAAAAGCCTGAAAACTTCATCCTTGGATCATGCTAATGCCACCATTTTTTGAACAGGGGACCCATGAAGATGCATGAAGCTCAATTGCGCATGTGCACGTTTCTTCTTTCATAAATATTCATGACTCCTAAAGCTTATTAAATATGTATATTCAGGCACATCACTCAGT
Source organism: Pan paniscus (assembly GCF_029289425.2). Lineage (NCBI taxonomy): Eukaryota > Metazoa > Chordata > Mammalia > Primates > Hominidae > Pan > Pan paniscus. Next base: position 6,293,702 of record NC_073270.2, on the reverse strand, counting down.
ATAAATTCCTATTCCCTTTGTCTCTCCCTTGAAATGCTTGTTTCTGGCTTCTGGCTGGAGGCTACGATTCTCAGCCTGACAGAATGGCCACTCTGCAGGCTGCAGCACTTTATGCAAAATAAAGCTCACCTTTCCAAATTTATGAACCTTGTCATCCTTCAGTTGACAACACTGTGGGAAGATCGAGTATTATAACATCAAGTCGGACACTTAAATTTGTTAAGAGAGTAAGTCTCGTGTGGTTTTTACCACAATTAAAAAAAAATACTCAGTCAATTGCTTTTTTTTTTGTTTTAAGCTGGGGTCTCACTATATTGCCCAGGCTGGTCTAAAACCCCTGGGCTCAAGCAATCCTCCTGACTCTGCAGGCGTGAACCACCTCACCCAGCCAGACAATTGCTTTTAAAAAAATCTGTGAACAGCCTCTATGTTTTTATAAACCAAAACTCATAATCTAAGGGAATCTTCATGGTATTGTGGAAAAGACACCAGGGGCTTGGTTTTGCTTCTAACCTTCTCCTTTGGCAAATTTTTTAACGACTGTGCTCAATTTTCTTATCTGCAAGATAGAGATCAAAGAATGCCCTTCACAGGATTATAAGTGAGGACTGATATAAGTATAACACTGATATACAGGCAAATATTAGTTATTATTTCAGTTATCTTGTAATTCTTGACAATAATTTCCTAGTCACGCTTTATTATTTCCATTTCTCAGTTTTTTTCTCATGTGGAATTCTCAGCCTAGTGTTTCTGTGAATTAACAAGCACTCTCAACAATAGAAAAAAAAACTAAAGGAAAAAAGGGCTCTTGAGAATTCTTTCTATTCCCTGAATTCTCTCATTAAGCCTTATAACAACTGGAGCATTTACCAAAATTGCTAGTTGACTCTAATTTAATATGCCTGCATGAACACAAATTCTTAATAATTTTGTGTTTGATTTCTGCTTCTCTTGGTAGTCTCAGGTGCTGGCTGAGAGCAATATTTCACAGGAGCACCAGAAAGCATCTGAAATGACACATCACTGAGCTCACAAGAGAGTCCAGTTCAAGGTTACTGAAGTCTGTCTAGACAAATAATTGCAGATGGTATCAGGAAATCAACTTTCCCCTCACCTTCTGCTGAAAAAAGGAACTATGAAAACAAGAGGATTGTTCATTGGGTGTGGTAGAAATGCTACATAGAATGACCATGGAAAGCTAAATATTATTATTATAATAATAGTATTGTAATACTATTACAGCTTGAGGTTGCAAAGCACCTTCCTTCAGACCGAAGTCTGCCTCTGATGGGAACAAATCTTTAGCATAACAAAGCACCAAATTTATGTACCCTCCAGTGGAGAATCAAGCATAGAATCAAGAACTACCTCACCATCTCCACCTCCCTGACACCAGATACCCCCTGGATGGAGCTAGGACCCTGGGGGAAGAGGGTTAGGAAAGAGAAGAGGTAGGGAAACCAGAGTCAAAAGGGACTATGGGTGCCATATGAGGCTCATAATTCTGTGAGTTCAGAGGGAAACCCAATGGGAAGAATAAGGAAATGTCTCCTGCCATCCTCCATATGCTCTGTGCTGTCATGACTGACTACCAATAGGATTGATTTATTCCTAATAAAGAAATCTATCATCCCACTAGGTATTCAAGGGATAACAATGGGATAATCGTATCAACAGTCACCATTTATGTATGCTTTCTCTGCCCAGACAGTAGATTAAGACTTCTACATTCCGTATATCATTTAATCCATTAAATTATGTATTAGTTATCTATTGCTACATAACACGCTACCCCAATAGTTAGCAGCTTAAAACAATAAACATTTATTGTCCAACACACAATTTCTGGAGGTCAAGAATGTGAGAATGGCTTGGCTGGTGGTGGCTCAGACTCAGAGGCTCTCGTAAGGTTCTAGTTAAGATATCAGCCAAGGATACTGTCATCAAAAGGCTTTACTAGGGTTCATGGATCTTCTTTGTATGCCTGGCAAGGTAGCACTGTTAGCAGGAGATCTCATTTCCCTGCCATGTGGGCTGTTTGAGTGTGGGGCTGCTTGAGTGCCCTCACAACATGGCATCTGGCTTCCCCCACAGCAAGAGTCAAGAGAGAGCAAGTCACCATATGTTTTATGACCTAGCCTCAGAAGTCACATTCTGTCATTTCCATAATATCCTACTGCTTACACAGGTCAGCTGTATTCTGTGTGAGAGGGGACCACATGAAAGCATGAATACCAGGATGGGTGATCACTGGGGAACACTTTGGGGTCTGGTGACCTTGGGAGAGTGTGATTATTCCCATTTCACAGTAAAGCAAAGTGAGGCAAAGAAAGGTAAGTCCGTTTGCCCAAAACACACAGCTGGTGTGTGGCGGAGCTGGGATTTGAATCCCGGTCTCAGTGACTCCAACACCATGCAGAGGCAACACTGAAGCCTGAACTGTGGTTAAGTGAGAAGTCGGGTTGGGGCTTTAATACCATCAGGGCATGATGAGCATATGGGTTTCATGTATTGGCCTGGCAGTTCAACCTCCACTTGCAACATTGATTCCATGACAAAATAAACTCTAAATCCCAGATACACAACCTGCACATTTTGGAACCCAACCTGCTATGCTAGTAAAATGAGAATTGCCTGTGTCATCAATTTCCAAGCATTCATCTGCAGTAAATAGTTATAATGTGCACTTAAATGTAGAGCAGGTATCTCACTGATTTATATCCACCAAATTGCTAACGGGTCAATTATGAATGTTATATTTTGGAGGAATAACTATGCCTGTCATTCTCTATTTATCAATAACGTCTAAAGTTTCTTCCAACTCTAAAATGTCCTGATTCTTTGATCACAAGAAATTAAGCTATTTTATTTATTCTCTACTTTTTAGTTTCCTATAAATATGCAAAACTACTCATTACCAAGAGAACTACTTGAGGACATTAAAACTGGAACTGTAAAAGCCCGAGAGAAGCTCATTTTATTCATTAAAATTCAGAACCTTATTAAATGCTCCTTGATTTTGGCATAAATACTTCATGTAATGGTTTATATGTCTTTTGTTGCATCTGCCAGCCTTTTCCAGTCTGCATTCTGAACACAATAAAAACTAATTTTTCTGCCATTCTGTTTATCTAGAGGAACACTTTCACATCTCTAAGGCAGTGGTAATTTGCATTCATAAGAAAGATTCCGGCTGGGTGCGGTGGCTCACACCTGTAATCCCAGCTCTTTGGGAGGCCAACGCGGGCGGATCACGAGGTCAGGAGATCGAGACCATCCTGACTAACAGGGTGAAACCCCATCTCTACCAAAAATTCAAAAAATTAGCCGGACGTAGTGGCGGGCGCCTGTAGTCCCAGCTACTTGGGAGGCTGAGGCAGGAGAATGGCCGGAACCCGGGAGGCGGAGCGTGCAGTGAACCGAGATCGCGCCACTGCACTCCAGCCTGGGCAACAGAGTGAAACTCCGTCTCAAAAAAAAAAAAAAGAAAGATTCCAAGTTGTACAGAATCCTGAAGTGACTTCTAATTTGCCAATGGAAAAATAATTATGTGACAATATCAAGGTGACTTTGGTGTATTTTGAAAACTAATATATTGTATAACAATAATTACTTAGTAACTCTAATCCAAATGCTCTATTCTTTACTTAGGCTAGAGAGTGGGAAATTTGTCATTTAAAAGGAAAATTAAGATTGTAAAATTTAAGTGACTCTCTCATCTACTTTCTCAAAGAATGACTTTAAATGATCAATTTATTATTTCATTTTCTGTTTTACTATATACCTCCTAACATTTAACCTTCTTGTTTGTGATTACTTTCCACTTTAAAAAGTAGGTAGATTTATAAAGGACAATTGCTTACTAGAGATTAATTAGTCAGAAAATGAGAACAGCTGAGTTTTCAACCAATTTCATAAATGCTAAAAGTTACAATAAAATGTGTTGGTGAGTGAGGAAGGTGAATTAATCCATCAGTCAAGCAGCAACTGTGATACTCTTACCATGGGCTAGGTCCTACATGAACCTTTCATAAATTCTGAGAGTCTGGAAGCCCTGGGGGCATGACGGTCAACCAGGCCTCTTTTACTGCCATCATCCCTACATTTTAGAACATTTTTGGGCCATTGGTCTTCAACTTTTTTATTGTAAGCTCACCAAAGAATTTTGAAAATCTCTGTCTCTTCCTGGTATGATCAGAATGTGTGCGCCCCCCAAAATTCATATGTTGAAACTTAATTCCCAATGTCATGGTATTAAGAAGTGGGGCCTTTGGAGAGGTGATTAAGTCACGACGGTGGAGCCCTCATTAATAGGATTAGTGCCCTCACAAAAAAGGCCTAAGAGCTTGTTGCCCCTTCCACCATATGAGAACACCACAAGAAGGCACCATCTATGAAGCAAAGAGTAAGCCCTCTCTAGAGCTGGTGCCTGGAACTTGGACTTCCCAGCCTCTAGAATTGTAAGAAATAAATTTCTGTTGTTTATAAGTTACCTAGTCTAAACTCTTCTGTTATAGCAGCCCAAATAGACTAAGACACAAACCCACCCAAATATTGTTAAGTTGACAGACATCTCAATATTTTCATCCTAAGTTTAAATGGTTGAAAAACAATATAATTTCTGGCATATTGAAAATATGGATAGTTAAATAAAAGTGTTATACTTTTATAACCAATATCTATCTGTTCTTTTCTTTTTTTTTTTTTTTTTTTTTGAGATGGAGTCTCTCTGTGTCGCCCAGGCTGGAGTGCAGTGGTACGATCTTGGCTCACTGCAAGCTCCGCCTCCCAGGTTCATGCCATTCTCCTGCCTCAGCCTCCTGAGTAGACGGGACTACAGGCACCCGCCACCACACCCGGCTAATTTTTTTGTATTTTTAGTAGAGTCAGGGTTTCACTGTGTTAGCCAGGATGGTCTCAATCTCCTGACCTCGCGATCTGTCCGCCTCAGCCTCCCAAAGTGCTGGGATTACAAGCATGAGCCACCACGCCCGGCCTACCTATCTGTTCTTTAATCCATCCAGGGCACCACTGCCTTGTCTGTCCTTTGATTAAAACATCACTTGCCATCCTCTAAATAACTCACCTCTCTCTGCCAAGCTATCTTGTAAGAAATAACTACACACATGAGTAGATAAATATTTGCTCTTTATCTGAAGCCACACTTTGTGTCTTCTGATACACTCCCCTTCACTCACAATCAAAAAAACATTTGGCAGTCCATTGATAATGTATTCACATTGATGTCAGTCCATGACTATGCTTCTGAAACCTCTACCAGTACATTTTGAGCATTTTGGACATGTTGCGAAGTGCTCATTCAATTCTTTGCCCAATTTTCTGTTTGGGTGCCCAGTGTTTTCTTATCAATTTGCAGACGTTCTTTCTGTATCCTGGCTATGAGTTATTTGACAGACATGAATATTGCAAATATTATTTTCCACTATGAGGCTCAACTTTTCACTCTCTAAATAGTCTTTTGGTAAACAGAAATTCTGAATTTCAACGCAGTCCAAATTTTCAATTAGTATCCTCTTTAAGAAAGCTTTTCTAACCCCAAGGATATAAAGACAAAGACATTCTCCTACATTTTCTGCTACAAATTTTATTGCTTTAATCTTCCACATTTAGATCAACAATTTACCTGAAATTGATCTTTGCGTAAGGTGCAGAAGGTAAAATGTAATCACCTTCCACCTGAGTGTGATGGTGCAAATCAATGCCTATTGTTACACATGATTGCTAGCGATACAACTGGGTTGACACAGCACTCTGCTCCTCTCCTGATTAGGTGTACACTGGGTATTTCAGAGCTAGAACAAGCCATAGAGGACGTCTGTGAGTTTTTCTTTATTTGTCAGTTTCTAAAAGGAGAAACTGAGCATTGTGTAGGGGTAAGAGCCAGAAAAGGAGAACCTATTCATGGCACAACTCACCCACTTCCTAGTTTCAGCCCCAACTCTGTGAAATATAAGCTTTGCAATTAATGAGAGCAGTTCCCTTCAGAGGGGCAATTTAGTCACCATCAGTGACCAATGTAGCAGTGATTGGCCACATCTCTAACCTAAGTTATTTATGTACAGACCCCCAAGCCTCACAAGAGACCCAGCCATCTCAACAATGCATGCAGCACCACCATTTTCCCTCCTTCCTCACCATTGCACTGGCAAGGACTGGAGGGATGCTCCTCTCAACTATTCTTAGGAAAAACTATAAACTTATAAATAGGATAAATTAAGAGAGCTGATGAGGGAGGAAGAGGAGTTCTAGCTTGTGAATCAGGAGACCTTGATTCTAGCCCTGCTAGCTCAATACCAGTTCTGAAACTGTAGGCAAGTCACAAGCTCCCTGAGCCTCAGCATTCTTCACTGCAAAACAAAGGACTGGGCAGAAAATCTTAATGATCACTTCAATCTTGTGTGATTCTGTGAAACTCAAAATAACACTGAAGTCAAGCACAATGAAAAAAATTGTCTAAAAGGAAAGTAGGCTTTTTTATTTTTATATTTTTTCTTTATTCTCAGACCATTCTCCATAACAATTCAAAATAGGTTTTGAAGCACATCCCAAGTATTATGTATTATAATGCTGTTTCTCAAACCAGCAATCCACTTCCTATACACAATTAAAATAATAAAATTGGAGAACCACAAGGAATACCAAACTCAGTGTTTCTTTTTGATGACAAAGAAACACAGATTCGGAGAAATCATGAGCTAATTCTTGGTTGAGCCTAAGTCCTTTGACTCTGCCCCGTGCTCTTCGATCTAACCCAGCTGCCTTTATTAAACTGTATTTTCCAAATGGGCAAACAGGATGACAAAAATGTCACGTTTAAAGTTCTCTAGCTGTGTTCTGACATTTAATGAAAGGAAAGGATGATGTGAACTATGGTGTTTTTAGTCATTTTTGTGTGTGTGTCACCATGGTATTCCTGAATGCCAGAGAGTAGCATTAGCTCTGTAGCCTCCATAGCACTTCCTAGAAGAAGCCAAAGAAAATAACTTGCTGGTGGGTTTGTGGAGCCCTTCCCCAGGCCAGACTTGGAACCCACCAAAGGGTTGGGGACATGTTTCCTCAAAGGTAGACTTAGAGTGAAAAGATTCACCTTGTCACCTTTTACTGGTAAAAGCTCTGGTGGGATGCTAAGGACTGTTTTAAAGAATTTTCCAGGGAAATTGGGGTGGTATACAGCCACTGGCCACATATATCAGTGAATTTCTCAGAGTGAAGGTAAGTGGTCTTATTGCAGGAAACACTGGTTTATGTCTAAAGCAATCAAGGAAAGAAATGTTGGCAGCTCACTCAGCAGAGCCATTTCTCATTGTATTAGTTTCCTATTGCTTCTGTAATAAATTACCAGACACTTACCAACTTAAAACAACATGCATTTACTCTGTTAGGGTTCTGGAGGTCAGAAATCCAAAATGATTCTTGCAAGGCTAAAATTAAGTTGTCTTCAGGGTTGTATTCCTTCTGGGAACTTCAGGGAAGGATTTGTCTCCTTGCCTTTTCTAGATTCCAGAGGTTTCCTGCACTCCTTAGCCCATGGCCTCTTTCCCCATCTTCAAATTGCATCACTCCAACCTTGGGTTCCATCATCTACCTCCTTCTGACTTTTGACCCCCTCCCTCTTATAAGGACCCTTGTGATTACAATGGGTCCACCTGGATTATGCAGGATAATATTCCCATATCAAAATCCTTAATTTAATCACATCAGCAAATCTTTTTTTTAACCACACTTTTGCATGGTTAACATTCACAGGCTCCAGGGATTAGGATGTAGACATCTTTGGGAGGAGGGTCGTTATTCTCTCTACTACACCCACTATACAGTCTCAGTCTTTAGAGGAAAGTGAAATATGCCACAGAAAGTCACTACAATTACTCATGTGCTTTGGAAAGTTACTCCCTCCTCTCTCAGGCTCCATTGACCCATCTGTACAATGGGCAGGTGGTAGAAGCTGCTTCTAAGGTCTCTTCTAGTTCCAGTGCTCTATGGTTCTAGGCCTGTGCTCTCCAGGACAGTAGCCACCAGCCACATGTAGCTATTGAGCACTTGAAATGCAGCTCGTGCCACATGTTGAAATAATAATATTTGGGGCATATTGAATTAAATAAAGGATATTATTAAAGTTAATTTTACTATCTTGTTTTTACTTTTTAAATATAGCTACTAAAAAGTGTAAAGTGCATGTGTGACCCACTTTATACGTCCATTGAACAGCACTGTTGCAGACCACCTGACCCAACCTTTATGACAGGAGTTTGAACATCTCGCCCAAGGGTAACAAACACATCATGTAGGGCACAACTCCCCCTCCGCTTCTGTGGCAGACAACACTTATCAACCCTACTCTTCCCCGCGTATCTGGATATGGCCTTTGGAATGCTCCTCAACACAGTGCTGGGGATAGTCACTAGCAATTAATTGGAATTAACACTCATATTATTTAAGACTCATTTTGTTGCTCTAACAGAAAACCCAACCCAAGGAAAAAATTTGGCTCATGTTATAAGAATTCTGAGTGGATCTGGCTTCAGGCACACACAGACCAGGCTTGCCCTCCTTCACTGACATCTTCCATGTCAGCTTCATTCTCAAGTTTCACTTGAGGGTTCCTGGCTACTCCTGGACCCCATTCTTATGACACCAAATCCCTCAAAAGACAGTCTGTTTTCTCCATGGCTCAAACAAAAGTCCTGGGTTGGATCTGGTTGGCTGCCCTGCTTGACCTGATTTGGGTTACTCTTTGGTTGTAGGGGTGGGGGAAAGTGAACCAGTCACTGTGGCCGGGGTGATAGCATTTACCAGTCAAATTACCCTCTGGATTTGAAAGTGGAGTGAACTTTCCAGAAAACACACGGCCTGAGAGTGGGGAAGGGAAGCCCCAAACAAAAGCTTGTAAGTGCTGTTGGTACAGGAAGCGGTAGTGGATGTCCATGTTGAAATCTCATTGCTGCTTCCTTCACACTCAGAGGCCAGTTATTCATGAAATGGAGTATGATGTTGCTAGATAACTCTGTTAGAAAAATCTTCCTTATCTTGAACCAAAGTCCACAACCCTATAAAAATGGCACACTCACCTTTGTCTACACATAGAACAATGTGGAATATGTTTATGTCCCCTGAATGCTCCTCCAGTAATACATTCCACAGCTATTTACTGAATGTCTACTCTTGAGGGCTTAGGGATCCAGAGGCAGACAACAGATGAAGTTCCTGTTGTTGAAGAGGTTATACCCCAGAGGCAAGAGAGAGAAAATGAACAAGCAAGGACAAAAATAAGCAAGAAAACAAACCACTGTTGGCTGCATTCCCAATTTGTATATTCCTATATTGTACAGTCTTGATATAAGGGTGTTTCCCAGTGCTGGCCTCCTCTGCCTCCTTCTGCATAGACAGGGTCCAGTATGTACCCTTAGACAGTAGGATGCTTACTTGTCTAGGACTTGAGCAAGTACCACAAACATGGAGGGGATATTGGGAGACCTTGGTGGCATTTGTAGGAGGCATTTCTTGGGTCCTGACCATGCCTACACTTCCCTTACTTTCTACCCAATCTTCCACCCCAGTCTCTAACTTTAACCTCTACTTGTGAAAGCCCAAATTCCCTTTCAATTAATGTCACTTTGGCTTAAGACAGCCAGCAGTAGTTTCTGCTGGTTGAAGTAAAATTCCCTGACTGGTACAATAAAATTATTTCCTGTGTGAGTCACCTTTTCTCTAGACTATACTGTGTTAGTGTGGTCAGACTTTCCTTGAATGAGTTGTTTTCCAAATCACTCTCCATCTCACCCTCTGGTCATTATATTGTGGATATAACTCACAAACAGCCCCCACACTTCTCCTCTTTGGTTATAGGGGTGGGGAAAAGATATGAACACAGAATTTTAAATTAAAATATTTTTTTAATTTAATTAAATTTAATTTTAATTTTTTAAATTTAATTAAATTTTAATTTAAAATTCTGTGTTCATATCTTCCCCCACCACTACAAAAGTAAGCAATTAACTTATTTGCTTATATATAAGCAATTAATTAATTTAATTTAATTTACATTTAAATTTTAAATTCTGTGTTTGTGTCTTCCCCCACCCTACAACCAAAGAGGGGAAATGTGGGGGCCGTTTCTGAGTTATATCCACATTATAATGATCAGAGGGTGAGGTGGAGAATGATCTGGAAAACAACTGATTCAAAGAAAGGCTGAAGACACTAACAGTACAGTCTAGAGAAAAGGTGACTCACACAGGAAATATTTTATTTTTCTACTATTTGTTCTGGAACATATGCATTATGCAGGCAATAGGAAAGTGTTTATATTTTACTTTTTTAAAAATGATATTTTAATCAATCTATACTCAGTGATTCTATCCTATTCCGATAGAAACATGGAAAAGTGGGGCTAAGCCTCTTTGAGGACAGCAACAGATTTTAAAATTTTCCTTGTATTTCTCTGATAAACCACTGCATAATAATTGTGTTTTGGCTACACTTGTCTCCTGAAATATGTTTAGTGTGGTTTGAAAAAGATTAGACACAAAAAAATTATTAGCTCATAGACCTAGGGTTGAGCAGTTCAGATCCTGAGGGATGAAGATGCAGAGGCCTCCTTGACAGTGACACTATGTCTCTGGAATCCAAGCTTTGCACATCATACTTTATTTTCTGGGACATTGTCCCCAGCCCAGCATGTCCCCTGCTAAAGCCACCTCCTCCTGCCATTCCTGGCTTAGCTGGATCTTTCTCTGTAGCTTCAGTACCCTGCTACATACCTCTCAACGCCATGCATTTCCCCTTCAAGATGATTTATTCAATATCTGTCCTTGTTCATCACCATGAGAGTAGAGACAGTGTTGATCACAGCCAAATCCCCAACATCTAGCTATGTGCCTGGCAAGTGGCAGGCTCTCAAAACCTAGTGCACTGAGTTGAATTGGTAGAGAAAGATGTAAAGAAGAAAATCCACAGATTTTTCCAGAACATATGCATTATGCAAGCAATAGGTATGTCTTTATATTTTACTTTTTAAAAAATTATATTTTAGGCTGGGCGCAGTGGCTCACACCTGATATCTCAGCACTTTGGGAGGCCGAGGCGGGCGGATCACGAGGTCAGGACATCGAGACCATCCTGGCTAACACGGTGAAACCCCGTCTCTACTAAAAATCCAAAAAAAAAATTAGCCAGGCATGGTGGCAGGCGCCTGTAGTCCCAGCTACTTGGGAGGCTGAGGCAGGAGAATTGCGTGAACCCAGGAGGTGGAGCTTGCAGTGAGCCGAGATCGCGCCACTGCACTCCAGCCTGGGCGACAGAGCAAGACTCCGTCTCAAATAATAATAATAATAATAATAATAATAATAAAATGATATTTTAATCAAACTCTACTCGATATGATTTGGCTCTGTGTCCTCACCCAAATCTCATCTTGAATTGTACTCCCATAATTCCCACGTGTTATGGGAGGGACCTGATGAGACATAATTTGAATCATGGGGGCAGTTTCCTCCATACTGTTCTCGTGGTAGTGAATAAGTCTCATGAGATCTGATGGTTTTATCAGGGGTTTCCACCTTTGCATCTTCCTCATTTTTCTCTTGCTGCCCCCATGTAAAAGTGCCTTTCACCTCCCACCATGATTCTGAGGCCTCCACAGCCATGTGGAACTATAAGTCCAATTAAACCTCTTTTTCTTCCTAGTCTCGGGTATGTCTTCATCAGCAGCGTGAAAATGGACTAATACAATACTCCAGTCTGAATATGCTGTAGGAGAAACAGTGAAGGAGGCCAGATTGGAATGCTCGAGCTTTCCAGTGTGAGCCTACCTCGCTTTGGAAAACAGCTTGAGCTGCTTTAGGTCCTCAGGCTCCCATCACTTCCCGACCCTCTCCACGGAGACCAGCTCTCTGCTAGACGTTCACCTTGTCCCTGGAAAAAGCCCAGAACTCCAAGTTCACAGCCAAGCTTTTTCACTAACCCAGCATACAGCTTTGGGGAGGTCACTTTAGCCTCTGTGGGCTTCATTTCACTTACCGTCAAATAGGCAGATTGTACAAAAGGACCTTGAATATTCCTCTCATCCCAAAACGCAGGAATCTAATTAGGATAGAGTTGCAGTGGGATTTTCCCATTAAACCCCAATCTGTGTAATGAAAATAAGACCAGGCCCTGCAACTGTCAGAGGGGAGCATTATTCTTTCCTAAACTACCCTGTCAATTATAACAGCAGAGGGGCTGCACCATGCCATGTGGGGTTTGAATAAATGCTGATCATGTTGGGTTTTTCTGTTGTTGTTTCTCCTTTGTGTTACTTATCTAAAATTCAGGTTAAGCCAGGCATATGTAATTAGTATTTGTGCTTTCTGGAAAGAAGCTGTAATGATTTGTGAATGTCTTCGTTATAAGTTTAAAGCATCTCCTAGAGGCTCATTTTACTCAATAAAATCACTTCCTCTAAAAGCTCTGCCCATGTATTTACCACCTTATGGAGAACAAATAATCACACAGACATTTTCTCTTTTATGAAATTCCAAACATGATTTAAGAGGGTCCTCTAGGGGAAAAAAAATGGTGAAACCAGTATTTTTTTAAAAAACAATCTGGGGAAGTCATTCATTAATTAAAAACTAAATTACACTGACAAAACTTTACCCTAAAACACTACCAAGATGTATTTTAAAGCACTTCATAAACTCCTAATCATTTGCAACTGTTAGCACTCTGTTCCAAGTGAGGTTTTAGAAATTAATCCACACAACCACACGGGTCACTAACGTTCCTCATCTCATGCACTGAAAGCAAGAGATGGACCAAAACCTCAAATTATAGGCTGTAAAAAAAATGCTGTAGGAAAATCACATCAGGATTCAAACACTTTACAACACCCACCAATACTTTTAAAAATTTGTATGGAAGTATAATAGCATACAGACAGAAAAGTGCAAAAATGGTAAGCTTACAGCTTGATACGTTTTTTACAAAAAGAACACACCACTGTCATAAGCATTCACAGCAAGCAACAGAACATTACAAATGCCCGCTACACCCCCCATCTGTCTCCTTCCAGGAAGTACCCTCTCCTGTGTGACTTCTCAACAAGGTGATAGAGAAAGATTCTGAAAAAGCACATCTAAGGCCAGGCGCAGTGGTTCATGCCTGTAATCCCAACACTTTGGGAGGCTGAGGCAGGCAGATCACTTGAGGTCAGGAGTTCAAGACCAGCCTGGCCATCATAGTGAAAATCTGTCTCTACTGAAAATACAAAAAAAAAAAAAAATAGCCGGGCACTGTGGCGTGTGCCTATAATCCCAGTTACTAGGGAGGCTGAGGCAGGAGAATCGTTTCAACGCGGGAGGTGGAGGTTGCAGTGAGCCGAGCCACTGCGTTCCAGCCTGGGCAACAGAAAGAGACTCCATCTCCAAAAAAAAAAAAAAAAAAAAAAAAAAGTACATCTAAGCTGAGAATGGCAGGGTGATTGGAAATCTAGACAGGGAAGAGCTGAGGGGACAGGGTGGAGAGGGGGAAATATCCCAGGGAGACGCAGCAACATGTGGAAAGCCTGACTTCTCAAAACATAGGTTATTTTTGCCTGTTTTTATATTTTATAGAAATGAAATCATACAGCATGAACTCGTTTGTGTCTGGCTTCTTTCATTCAACATTGGGTCTGCAGCTGTAAATCATTCATCTCCCTTGCTATCTTCCAGTGTGTGAATGTACCACAATTTGTTTATCCATTCTGCTGTTGTGGGCATATGGGTCATTTTCAGTTTGGGATCGTTACAAATAGAGCATCCCCACCAGTGTTATTACCAAAAGATTAGAATGACATGCCCAGGTCCTTTGCCCAGTAGTTCTGAAGACAAGAGAATCAATATCGTAAAAACAACAGAGAAGGGCAGCGGTTCTCAGATGTTAGTGGGCACCAGACCCATCTGCTGGGTTTGTTGCAGTACAGATTGCCGGGCCTCGAGAGAATCTGATTTGGCAGGTCTACAGTGGGGTCTGAGTATTTGCATTTCTAACAAGCTTCCCGGAGATGCTGAAGCTGCTTGTGCAGACACCACACTCTGAGAACCACTGAACCAGAGATATTTGCAAAGCTTTGCCTTGGTGGTACCAACTATTACTGAAATCATACCAACTATGATGAATGGCACAGGTAGCCTCCAGCAATCCCTAACACCCAGACTCATTTTCAAAATATCTCCAGCTTCACAGAGCTCTTACACAGAAAATTATTTCTGCCTTCCATCAGGGAAGATCATTCAGGCTGCAAGAAACAGAGACCCCCATCTCCTTCAGGTTCCCTCAAGTGATTCAACTTGTATAAGGATAAACAGGAGTAAGGAAGCTCAGGAAATGACACTGGAGCTACTCAGCCAGGCCTTAGACAGTTGTGCTTGTCAAACTTAGTGAGCAAATGAATCATCTGGGGATCTGGAGTCAGGAGATGGAAGGCGGGGCCTAATATTCTGCATTTCTAATGAGCTTCCAGGTGATGCTAATGCTGCCAGTCCACAGATCACACAGTGTAACAAGGTTGTAGAGAATGGAGTAACCTTCATCCCTGTTGCTGACACCGCAGCAGCACCGGGTCTCTGTTGGTCCCTTTGAGGATCCTATAGCAACCCAAGAAGTCTTCCAGACTCAGACTGAACACCTGCATTTCTGCTTTTCTCCGTAGCTCCTCCCCCACTTCCCCACCACTGACTTCTCTGCCCCAGACCTCGCTCTCACCCATGGCTTCTCCTCCTTTGGGCTTTTCCCCACTGCCTTCTCTCCATTTCTCTGCCCCTCAACTGTCTGCTAATATTGTATGATACTTTACATTCTAATTTTCCAATAGAGAAGATCTGATTGAGTCACGTTGGGCAGAGTTATTGAACTGTAAAGGCGGGTCATACCTACCTTTGGGTTACGTGCCAATCACTGGCCTCATTAGGTGTAGCCTGGGAAAGGTGGGTCTGGGGTACAAGAATAATGACCTGTATCAATGGTTCACAGCCTTGGCTACACATTAGAATTACCCGAGGGCATTAAAAAATGCCCAGCCCAAGGCTGAAACCATGGAAATTTGATTTCTGTTCATCTAGGATGGAGGCCCAGGCATTGGTATTTTCCAAGAGCTCCTCGAGTATTTCTAAGTAATAGCCAGTGTCACTGACTGTATTAGGTTCCAAAGGCTGCTGCAACAAAGTACCACTAACTGGGTGGCTTAAAACAACAGAAATTTATTCTCCTGGTTCTGGAGGCTAGAAGTCCAAAATCAAGGTGTTAGCAGGGTCATGCTCCCTCCAAAGCCGCTGTAGGAGGAGACTTCCTTGCCTCGTCCAGCTACTGGTAGCTCCAGGCATTCTTTGTTTGTGGCCATACAACTCCAATCTGTCTCTATCTTCACTTGGCCATCTGCCCTCTGTGTATGTGCCTGTGTCCAAATTTCCCTCTTCTTATAAGAACACAGTCATATTGGATTAGGGCCCACTCTGGTGATCTTATTTTAACTTGATTACACCTGCAAAGACCTTACTTCCAAGTAAGACCACATTCACGGGTACTGGAGGTTAGGACTTCAGCATATCTTTTGGGGGTACACACTTCAATCTACTGATCTTCATGTGGGAACCTTTCAGGAGGGGGCTATGGCTTAGGTGGTCATGTCAAGAGTGTTCTAAAGGGGACCGTGTAGGAGACCATCACCTTGCATGACCCTCCCACATGATTCCTTCCCACATTTCCTCTGACCTACCCCAAAAATTATGCTACCTTGGGAACTGGTAGTCTTAGTTTTCCTGCCCAATTTTGAGAGAGTCACTCATTCCACCCACAGTAACCTCAATGCTCAAGAAAACAAAACTCATAACCTTGGCATCCACATTTGGAAGGTGGTTACTCCCACCACCCTAATTTATTCTCAGACCTATTTACAAAATTGCAAAGAGACAGCATTTTGCTATCGTATAATTAACATCACAGAGTCTGTAAGAAAATCACAACTCTTTGAAATACCAGAAAAAATAGATCAAGCCAAAACAAAATTGTTATGACCAGAAAAACCTGGCAGGTTTGTCGGGTTTGTTCCATAAATGACAGGACTTTACAGTTCGTGGGGGATTGCGTGCTCCCTCCACTAATATAAAAACATAAACATGGGCAAATTCTTCATGTCATTGACACTTCGATATTGACATTCAAGGCATTTGTAAATTATCTGAGAGGTAAAAGAATGTTCAGATATTCTCTGAGGACTGCATGAATAATACTTCAAGTGTAAGTACAATTACTACTCCCCATTTTTAAGTTTCAGTGATGTAAGTAGTTGTCCAAAGCTGATTCCAAAAGTCTAAGAGTGATTTTGGTTTAGAGGTGGCTGGGCCACAAGAGTACCCAGTCGCCACAAAATTAGCATTTACAGGACAAAAAAGCAAGTTTTAGCTGTGGTTCTGGCCAAACAACACACTCTACATGTTCAGTGGTTACTAAGCAATCTGGTCCTGTGTATACCGCCCATCACCTTTAGGGAGACCTTGTAAGATTGTGGTCATCTGAGCACACCCGGGAGTAAGACAGACCTGTCTCAGCTTAGCGGTTCATGAGCTGTGTGTCCTCGGTCACATCACTCACTGCCTCTGAGCCTCGGTGTCCTCAGTTGGAAACTGAGAATCACACTGCCTCTCTCATAGCGCTCTTTTGAGTATGAATTTTAACAATGAAACAAAGTGCTTAGCAGTGGCTACCACAAAATAGACATCTAATAAATATTACTACTCTTATGGACTGATAGACTGTGTCCCACCCCCAAAATTTGTATGTTGAAATCCTAACTCCCAATGTGGTGGTATTAGGAGGTGGGGCCTTTGGGAGGTGATTACATTATAAGGATAGAACCCATATGAATGGGATTAGTGCCCTTATAAGAAAAGCTGCTTACAAGAAGAGACCCTGATAAAAAAGCACTTGCTTCCCCTCTCTCTGCTCTCCACTGCGGGAGGGCACAGAAAAAAGACAGCCATCTGCAAACCAGGAAGCAGGCCCTCAGCAGACACTCGACTTGCTGGCACCTTGATCTTGGGCTTCCCAGACAGCTGAACTCTAAGAAATAAATTTCTGTTGTTTAGGCCACCCAGTATATGGTATTCCATTATGGCAGCCTGAACTGACTAAGGCAGCTGTTAATCGGCTGTCATCATCACTGAGGTAGCAGTCTCCATTTGTTCACATAATCTATGTCTGTACATGGACAGTGTATCCAATTATCTGAGAAGGCCCCATGTTCCCCATTCTTTCTTCCTGAACCAGAGTTCTGTTTTTGCTCTCTGTGATGAATTTCTAACACTTCTTCATATATCAAAATCAACCAACCAGTAGGCCATGAATTTCTTATGTCTTGTAATGTACTAGGACCTGTGAGAAGTACAAAGAAATGGAGGCCACCATCAGGGCCTCAAAGAGTTTACAATCTTGTATGATCAGAGCACGAAAGAGGGATGGGTATATCCAACTAAGGACCAAAAGAGATTACACAGAAAAGGAGTTATTTAAGTTGAACTTTGGAGGAGTTGGGGAAGGGTAGGTTTGGTGGGAAGGACATTCCAGACAGCGGAAACAGCATAGGTAAAAGCCCAGGTTATAGAAAACAGAAACAGCAGCCTTAAACCAAAGGAAGTAGAAAGGAAGATAATTCAAAAACAGGAAAAATAGTGCAAAAATATTATTAATATTTGAAGAGAGAACAGCTAAGGATTTCTCAGCATTGAATAGGGACTGAAATCCACAAATTAAAATATTCTCATAAAGATTCAGTAAAGTAAGTCTGGTTTTTTTAAAAAGGTTTACACATACATGTATCACGGTGAAACATCAAAACAAAAGAATATCTGAGTGGTGGATCACCTGGCTGGTGTGTCGATGAATGAAGGACTCAGCTAGCTGTGAGAATTAATGTAAATGGCAGGATATCTTGATCACCAACACTTTAAAGACACTTGCAGCCCTGGGCTTCTCCTAGGGATTTTTTTTTTAAAGGATAAAGATAGAAACCAAAAGTAATTACAGTGGAAACCAGGGAAGCTATAACAGATCAAGAATAAGACTGACTCAGGTGTGTCTTTAGCAACCTGGCTGTAAAAGACATGTGTGTAATAAACATATTCAGAGAGCTAAAAAAAAAACTTTGAATCAAAGTGAAATATTGTACAAATGGCTTCATTTTGACCATCTGACCCTTTGCCAACTCTCGATTTTTTTTCTTGACAGAGAATTCAACCAAAGAGTGGATATGAATCCATTCATGACTCCCTCTCAGGGTGAAACACTTGACTCTCCAGCTATCAAATGTGGTGTCTGGTTGACTTCATGTCTGACAAAGTGCTGAATGTGGTTCTTCTGAGAGAATCCTCTAACTTCTGTCTCTGTGCCATCCAAAGATGCAGATTCACCCAAAAAAGCAGCCAAATATTGACTGCCATTCCCACTGTGTATTGTGAGTTGGAAATCTCTAATTTTAGAATGACCAAGAAAAGAAATTAATAGGATATGATGGCACAACTTCTCTATCTTTGAGCCTTGACCAGACTGCATAAAACATCATCTCAGT
Organism: Pan paniscus; assembly: GCF_029289425.2. NCBI lineage: Eukaryota > Metazoa > Chordata > Mammalia > Primates > Hominidae > Pan > Pan paniscus. Next base: position 6,275,098 of record NC_073270.2, on the reverse strand, counting down.
GAGTGAAACTATTATTATTTTTTTTTTAAAAAAAGCATCATGCCCTTGTTATATTAAGATTGTATTGAGTCATTTCTTCTTAATTTACCTAAAATCACTGGTCCTCTGGAGTAATGGTATCTAATAAATGATCCACAAATGACAAAAACAAAAAACTACTGACTTAGGGAATGAAGTCTAAATTCCTTAAGGTACCAGGAGGTGAGATGTCCTCTTTGTATTAGCTTTCACTGCCATGCTCTGCCTCTTACCCAACTCTGCAGCCTCACCTATGGTTCCCAGGATGTGCCATGCTGTATTATAGTTCCATACCAGTGGTAACCAGCCTACTCATTCCCTTCCTTTCCCTTCCCTAGGCCACCAACTTATCATTCAAAACCAGTTAAGAGTCACCTCCTCTACCTAGTTTTGCTGACATGCAAAACCTGAGGGAAATGGATTCCCTCAGGTCAGGGCCACTTGTGTTCAGACCAGAATGGCAGGCAGTTACCATACATGCTTTCTGCTCGAAGGCAATGGTTACTTAGTCACATTTAGAGCATTCTTATACCTGTGTAAAAGATTTAAGCTTGGCTGGAGGAAACAGCTCCCACAAAGGTGTCTTCTCTGGGCACTTCCCCTACAGCAAGAATTTTAATACCCTGCTGTAGGTGGGGACAAGCTATTTTGTTTGACTGGCATTATACTGTGTTGATTAAAACAATGAGTGATTAAGAAAGAAAAAATGTCATTATTTTGGCTCAGAATAATCAGCAGTGATTTGCTTGGTGATGAGTAAGTTCTATTACCATATGTTTATTGGGTAATTTTAAAACTCCCTTTATAATTGAAATTCTTCAGAAAAAAAAAGTATGTACATTTCCAAGCCCTTAACATACTTCTATTGAAATAATTATTTTCTAACACAATTTTTATAATCCAAGTCATCTTAGGAAACCAACTCTCATGTTATGGCAGAAAAGATTAGGTGGGCAAGAATGTGGAGTGTTGCAGTGTGGGCCAGCAGAGAGGATGCAAAGATAGTACTCACTCTGAGGGCATAAATAAGGCCAGTGAACCTTTAAAACTTAATCTGCTTAAACTCCCAGAAACGCTAGATGGTTATGAGCTTTATTTCTAGAAACTTCTAGTTCTCCACTGATGAGATGTGGAAAGGGGGGTAGATTTCATGACAACAATTTGGGCGATCACCATTTGGTACCCACCACAGTCAGGCTTCCCATCGTTTGTCTCCTGCTTAGAGGGTTGTAGCAAGGAATTTACTGCAAGTGAGTCCAATGAAGCGCACGTTTCACTAGTTCCTTAAATTGAACATGGAGCACTAGAGAGGACAGATAGCTCTGTTACCCTCTGGCCACATAAAAGAAGAGTAGGAGTTTCCCAAAGATAGATGGCAACGCTACTCAGAAGCCACATAAAGAGTTGGATGGTGGGTGCAAGAAGCCCCTAAAGTAGCAGCAGCCCAGCTTTGGAAATTCACCATGAGAGCCTAGTGGATAGGAAGAGGAATGATTCAGCATCAGGGGCCCAGAAGCCCAGCTGGGTCTGGCTTTGGAAGGCACCATAAGGAGGGAGGAAAACTTTTTCCACTTTTTTTATTGTGGTAAAATACACATAACACAAAATTTATCTTAACCACTTTAAAGTGTCCAGTTTAGTGGTATTAAGTACATTCAAATTGTTTTCCATCACCACCATCTATGTCCAAAACAGACTGCCTTGCAAAACTCAAACTCTATGCCCACTGAACAATAACTCTTCGTTTTCTCCTTCCCCCAGCTCCTGGAAACCACCATTTTACTTTCTGTCCCTAGGATTTTGACTGAGTACCTCATATAAGTGGACTCATACAGTATTTGTCTTTTTCTGACTGGCTTATTTGCCTGGCTTGATGTCTTTCTGGTTTATCCATGTTGTAGCATATGACAGAATGTCCTCCGTATTCAAAAATGAATAATATTCCATTATACATATCCACATTTTTGCTTACCCATTCATCTGTGGATGGGCACTTAGGTTGCTTCTTTGTTTTAGCTATAGTGAAAAATGTTGCTATGAACATCGGTGTACAAATGTCTCTTTAAGACCCTGCTTTCAGTTCTTTTGACTATATACCTAGAAGTGTAGTTGCCAGATCATATGGTCATTCTATTTTTAATTTCTCAAGGGACTGCCATACTATTTTCCACAGCAGCTATACCATTTTTGCATTCCCACCAGCAGTTGGCATAAGGGTTCCAATTTCTCCATATCCTCACCAACACTTGTGATTTTCTGGCTTTTTGATAATAGGTAGCTAATAGGTATCAGATGGTATCTCACTGTAATTTTGATTTGCATTTGCCTAGTGATCAGTGATATTGAACACCTTTTCATATGTTTGTTGGCCATTCGTACATCTTCTTTGGAGAAGTATCTATTCATGCCTTTTTAATTTAGTTGTTTTATTGTTGAGTTTCAGGAGTTCTGTACATATTCTGGGTATTAATACCTTATCAGACTTATGATTTGCAAATATTTTCTCCAATTCTGTGGGTTGCTTTTTTTACTCTGTTGATATTGTCTTTTGATACGCAAAAGTTTTTAACTTTCATGAAGTCCAATTTGTCTACTTTTTCTTTTGTTGCCTGTGCCTTTTGTGTCACAACCAAGAAATCATTGCCAAATCCAATGTTATGAAGTGTTTGTCCTATGCTTTCTCCCAGAGGTTCTATAGTTTTGGGTCTTACATTTAGATCATGGATCCATTTTGAACTAATTTTTTATACAGTGTTAGGTAATGGAACAACTTTATTCTTTTGCATTTGAATATCCATTTTTCCCAGCACTATTTATTTTTCAGACTGCCTTGGCCAGGCATGGTGGCTCATGCCTGAAATCTCAGCAATTTGGGAGGCTGAGGCAGGAAGATCACTTAAGCCCAGGAGTTCAAGACCAGCCTGGGCAACATACTGAGACCCATCTCTACACACACACAGACACAAAAGCTGGGTGTGTTGGCACATGCCTGTAGTCCAAGCTACTCGAGAGGCTGAGGTGGGAGAATAACTCGAGCCCAGGAGGTTGAGGCTGCAGTGAGCTGTGATTTTGCCACTGCACTCCAGCCTAGGCAAGAGAGAGAGATCCTGTCTCAAAAAGAAAAACACAAAAACAAAAACAAAAGAACAGACTGTCTTCTCCCCCAGTGAATGATAGGCATTCTTTTCAAAACTCGTTTGACCATATGTCTGAGGTTTATTTCTGAACTCTCTATGTCTGTATTTATGTCAATAGCACACTGTTTTGATTACTGTAGATTTATAGTAAGTTTTGAAATCAGGAAGTGTGAGTCCTCAAACTTTGCTCTTCTTTTTCAAGATTGTTTTAGCTATCCTGGATTCCTTGAGATTCCATATGAATTTTGGAATGGATTTTTCTATTTCTGCAAAAAAAAATTATTGGCAGTTTGACAGGTATTGCATTAAATCTCCAGATCACCTTGGGTAGTATTGACATCTGAACAATATTTTTTTCCAATCGATGAACATAGGACATCTTTCTAATTATTTATGTCTTCTTTAATTTCTTTCAGAAATGTTCTGTAGTTTTCATTGTACACGTCTTAATTGTTTAAGTTAATTTCTAAGTATTTATCCTTTTTGATGCTATTGTAAATGGAATTTTTAAAGTTTTCTTTTCAGATGTTTATTGTTGGTGTATAAAAATGCAACTAACTTTTGTGTATTGACTTGTATACTGGCACTTCACTGAATTTATTTGTTCTAACAGTGTTTTTTTGTGGAATCCTTAGAGTTTTCTACATATAAAATCATATCATCTGTAAAATCATATAATTTTACTTATTTTACAACCTGGATGACTTTTATTTCTTTTTCTTGCCTAATGGCTCTGGCTCAAACTTCTCATACTGTGTTGAGTAGAAGTGGGCATCCTTGTCTTATTCCTGATATTAGAGAAAAGAATTTCAGTCTTTCACCATTGAGTATGATGTTCATTATGAGTTTTTCATATATGGCTTTTATTTTGTTGAGGTAGTGTCCTTCCATTCCTAGTCTGTTGGGTGTTTTTATCATGAAAGGGTGCTAAATTTTCAAATGCTTTTCTGCATTAATTGAGATGATCAGGTGAGTTTTTTCCATTCTTTCTGTTAATATGGTGTATTACATTGAGTGATTTTCATATATTAAACTGTCTTGTATTCCAGGAATACATCCTACCTGGTCATAGTGTATGATCGTTTTAATATGCTGCTGAATTCAGTTTGCTAGTATTTTGTTGAGGATATTTGCAACAATGTTAATAAGGGATATTGAGCTGTGGTTTTTTATTTTTTATATGATGTCTTTGGCTGGCTTTAGTATCAGGGTAAAACCGATCTCATTAAATGAGTGAGGGAGTGTTCCCTCAAATTTTGGAAAAGTTTGACAATTGGTATTAGTTCTTTAAAAGTTTGGTAGAATTTCACCAGTGAACCCATCAAGTCCAAGGTTTTTCTTTATCGTAAAATTTTTGACTACGGATTTGATCTTCTTACTAGTTATAGGTATATTTAAATTTTCTATTTCTTCAAGGTTTAGTCTTGGCAGGTTTTGTGTTTCTAGGAATGGGTTCACTTCATCTCGGTTATCCAATTTTTTTTGCCATAATATTGCTCATAGTAGTCTTATAATCCTTTTATTTCTGTAGAATTGGTAATAATAGCTCTACTTTCATTTCTGATTTTAGTAATTTGACCCTTCTGTATTTTTTCTTGTCCATCTAGCCAACAGATTTTCATTTTGTTTATCAATTTGAAGAACCAATTTCTGGTTGTGTTGATTTTATCTATTATTTTTCTATTCTCTATTTCACTTAGCTCTGCTTTACTCTCTGTTACTTCTTTCCTTCTGTTAGCTTTGGGTTTAGTTTGATCTTCTTTTTCTAGTTTCTTAAGGTGTAAAGTTAGATTATTGATTTAAAGTCTTCCTTGTTTCTTTAATGTAAGCATTTGTAGTGACAAAGTTTTCCCCTTAGCACTGTGTCTGTAAGTTTTGGTATGTTGCGTTTTTGTTTCTATTCATCTCTAAGTATTTTCTAGTTTCTCTTGTGATTTCTTCTTTGGTCCATTGGTTGTTTAAGTGTGTTGTTTTATTTCCACAAAATTTGTGAATTTTTCTATTCCTTTTCTGTTACTGACTTTTAACTTTATCCTATTGTGATCAGAAAAAATACTTTGTATGATATCTATTTTTAAAAATCTATTGAGATATGATTTGTGGCCTAATGTATTGTCTACCCATGAGAATGTCCCATGTGCACTTGAGAAGAATGTGTTTTCTTTTGATGGGTACAATGTTCCATATATGTCTGTTAGATCTAGTTTATTACATTGTTCAAGTTTTCTATTTCCTTACTTACTTTCTGTCTGGTTTTTCTGTCCATTATTGAAAATAAGATATTGGATTCTCCAACTATTATTATATAACTATGTCCCTCTTCAGTTCTATTCATTTTTCCTTCCTATATTTTGACGGTCTTTTATTAGGTGTATAAATGTTTTTAAATGTTATCTATTCTTGCTATATTGAACCTTTTATTGAGATGTCCTTCTTTGTCTCTTGTAAGCTTTTTTGATTTACGAATTTTATTTTGTCTGATATTACTACAGCCACCACTGTTCTCTTTTGGTTATTATTTACATAGACTATTCTTTTTCATTCTTTCACTTTAAATCTATTTGAATCTTTGAGTCTCTTGAAGGCAGCATATAGTTAGATTTTTTTAATCTATTTTTTTGATCTCTGTTTTGAAGAGTTGAATCCATCTACATTTAAAGTAATTACTAATAAACAAGGACTTACTTCTGTCATTTTAATATTTGTTCTTTATAGGCCTTATAGCTATTTTCGCCCCTGTTTCATGCATTATTATCTTCATTTGCATTTCATTGATTTTTTTAATAGTAAAATCTTTTAATTCTTTTTGCATTTCCTTTTGTGTACATTCTTTAGCTCTTTTCTTTGAGGATATATTGCCATGGGGATAACATTTAACATCCTAAAGTTATAACACTGTAATTTGAATTTATACTGATTTATCTTCAATAACATACAAAACTCTGCTTCTTTAACAGCTCCATCTTCACCCTTTTCAGTTATCACAATATCTTTATTCATTATGTGTCCAAAAATATAAACTGATAATGTTTTTGATTCATTAGTCTCTTAAATCATGTACACAACAAAATGTGGAGTTACACACCAAAGTTACAATGATATTAACTTTTAAACTAAGGATTTTTTTAAAGTGTTGATGTCTTAAATCATGTAGAAAATAAAATGTGAAGTTACAAACCAAAGTTACTATATTAGCTCTTAGACTAATAACTTTTAATGTATTAGTATCTTAAATCATGTCAAAAACAAAAAGTATAGCTGGGCATGGTAATTCATGTCTGTAATCTCAGTACTTTGGGAGATTGAAATGGGCAGATTGCTTGAGTACAGAAGTTGGAAACCAGTCTGGGCAACATGGTGAAACCTCGTCTCTACAAAAAATACAAAAATTAGCCAGGCATGGGGGCCATGTCTGTAGTCCCAGCTACTCAGGGTGCTGAGGCAAGAGGATAGCTTGAGCTCAGGAGGTTGAGGCTGCAGTGAGCCAATATCACACCACTGCACTCCAGCCTGAGTGACAGAGTGAGACCCTGTCTCAAAAACAAAACAAAACAAAACAAAAAGTGGAGTTATATACACCATTGTTACAATAATACTAGCTCTTATAATTACTCATGTTTTCACCTTTACTGAGATCTTTATTACTTCATACAGCTTTCAGTTACTGTCTAGTGTCCCTTGTTTCATCTTGTAGGACTCCTTTTAACATTTTCTGTAGGGCAGGTCTAGTAGCAATGAATTCCCTCAGCTTTACTTTTTCTATCAATATCTTAATTTCTCCATTAATATTGAAAGTCAATTTTGTCAGATATGGAATTCTTGGTTTATAGTGGTTTTTTAAAAAAAGCATTTTGAATATATAAGCCCAGTGCCTTTTGGCCTCCAAAGTTTCTGATGAGAAATCTGTTAATCTTACTGAGAATTTCTTCTGTGTGATGAATTGCTTCTCTCTTGCTGTTTTCAAGATTCTCTCTTTGTCTTTGTCTTTCAACAGTTTGATTATAATGTATCTCAGTGTAGGTTTCTTTGAGTTCATCTACTTGGAGTTTGTTGAGCTTCTTGGATATTTATATTCATGTCTCTCACCAAACATGGGAATTTTTCAGCCATTATTTCTTCAAATGTTCTATCTGCCCTTTCTCTCTCTGTTCTCCTCTGGAACTCCCATAATATGTATTTGGTCCTCTTAATGATGTCCCACAGGCCCCTTGGACTCTGTTCACTTTTCCTTAATCCTTTTTCTTTCTGTTGTTCATACTCAATAATTTCGATCGTCATATCTTCAAGTTCACTAATCCCTTCTTCTGCCTGTTAAAAACTTGCTTTTGAATCCCTCTAGTGAATTTTAAATTTCAGTTATTGTACTTTTCAATGCCAGAATTTCTTCTTGGTTTCTTTTTAGGTTCTCTCTCTCTTTACTGATGTTTCCATTTGGTTCATACGTCAGTTTCTTGACTTTATCCATGTCTTTCTTTGGTTTTTTGAGCATCTTTAAGACAGCTGTTTTAAAGACTTTGCCATCAGGTATTTTTCAGGGATAACTCCTGTTGGTTTGGTTTTTAATCTTTAAATGAACCCTACTTTCCTGTTCCTTTGTATGCCTTGTAATTTGTTGTTGTTGTTGTTGTTGTTGTTGTTGTTGAAAACAGGACATTTGAATCTAATAATGTAATTCAGGAAATCAGATTCTCCCTTTTCCTTAGCATTTCTATTTTTATTTCTGTTTCTTATTTGCATTGTGGTAGCTGTCTCTGGGTTAAAGATCAGCCTGAGGTATAAACTTAAAGTCTTCTCAGATCGTCTCTGAGCCTATGCCTTTCCCTGAACCTGTGTGGTGACTTTCTAATCCCCCCATATATGCAGTTGCTTCCGAATGTCCTAGTCCTCACTGTCTGGTTCCCAAAAGGGGGAAAACAAGAAAAATGAAAGGGTAAAAATAAAGGACGCTGACTCTTTAAACCCTCAGGAAGTTGCTTCAGCCAGAGAAGGCAGGGCTTGCAGCAATGGGGGAAGGTGCAACAATAATGGGTGCCACCTCTTTGTCTACATCTCTGTGATTGGAAGCAGCAATCAGCAATGAGAGTATGGATCCCCAATATTTAGAGAACAAGGTCCTTTTTGTCCACTCCAACTTCCAAAGGCTGCATGCAACCTGCTCCAGGAACATATGCATGGCTGCCTGCCATGGGGCTTAGGGGTGGATGATGGGTAGCTACTGTGCTAAGAGCTAAAATTGGCCAAAATTAGCTGCAATTTATCATCTAAAACCTTCCCCTGGAAGTGGAAAGCCTTCAGTAGACTCCAGAGTTCCAAAATAGTTATACCAGATAGATTCTGCCAATGCAATTGTTACCTAGGTAGGAAGACAGATTTCTGGTGCTTCCTATTCTGCCATCTTCCAGAAATTTTTTAATTGGAAATTTCAGATCTTGCTTTGGAATAATTTTTGTAAGAAATGCATGCCTTCACTTCGTGAAATAATATGTGGACCTTGAGTTGATCCGTGGAGCCAGCCAGAGTTTCACCAAACAGCATCCACTTTCTGTTGGATACTGACTCTAGGATGAGTGATTTGAGAAGCAGAGGGATTGAGGAGAGATAATGACAGTTCCTGTGTTCCCTGTGGTTTCATGGAGGAAGGCACAAAGCACCAAAGCAACATGACCCCAAGACATTCCCAGAAAGGGCAATAGAAGGAAGCACAGAACAGCTTCTGAGGTAAAACTCAAAACCCAAAATGAGCTTAGGCATAGTGGTCTGCACACGGCACAGAAGTCCTGACTTTAAACAGAAAGATGCCCCTGGGAGGGATGGAGCAAGTCTTTTGGGGGTGGCCTTTCCCCGGCCTCCTAGGAGAGTTGTGCACAAAGACATCCTGACATGTGATACTTCTTCACTTCCTCAGAGGAAAACTCTGAGGTGTTTGCTCTTGTTCTTGTTTTGTTGTTGTTGTTGTTGTTGTTTTGCCTAAAGGCAAACTCAGAAAACTCAGACCCTGATCAATAATGAAAGTCTATCATTTAAGCCTTAGTGCAAATATCCAAAATATTTTCCCCAGTGTTTTATCTTAGAATGTTAAACCATTAGAATTAAAAGAATAGTATAATGAACACCCATATACCATTTACCTAGACTCACCAATCATTTTCATTTTGTCATATTGACTTGTTTTTCATGCTGAAACTCATTGAATGTAAGTTGCAGACATCATGACAGTTAACTTTTAAATATTTAAGTATGTATCTTCAAATGGCACTGTCCTACACAACCACAATATCATTAGTACACCTTAGAAAATTAATATCAATTTAACAGTATTGAATATACGGTTTATATTTAAATTTTCCCAGATATTCCCAACAATATCCTTAAAGTTGCTTTTTAAATCCAGAATCCACTCACATATTTTATTTGATTTTCATCATGTCTTTTTAATCTAGAATAGTTCTTCTATCATTAATTTTTGTCTTTCATCATATGGGCATTTTGAAGGGTCCAAACCAGTTTTTGCATAATGTACTCAACTGTATTTGTGTGGCTTTTTCCTCATGACGAGATTCAGTGTATGTGTTTTTGGCAGGACCTGCAATTGTACCCTTCTCAGTGCATTACATCAGAGGCCACATGATGCCATGTTCCACAGTTGGGAATGCAAAGTTTGACCCCTCAGCTAAAGCGATGGCCTCTAGATAACACCCATATAAAGCTACCTTTCCTCCTTTATAATTAGCAAGTAATCTGAGGGCTGATACTTCAAGGCTGAAGTCTGGAAGGAGAAGAGCAATTACTGGTGGTGGAGTGAAACCCATGATTCATTGACAATTCTGTGAAAGAAGAAAATTAATGCAAGAATATTGAGGAGAAAAATAAGTGTTCCAGCAAAAGAAAAGATCATCGGAGTAAACAGACATTCTACAGAATAGGAGAAACTTTGCAATCTATCCACCTGACAAAGGTCTAATATCCAGAATCTACAAGGAACTTAAAAAAATTTACAAGAGAAAAGCAAAGAACCCCATAAAAAGTAGGCAAAGGATATAAACAGACACTTCTCAAAAGAAGACATACATGTGGCCAACAAACATATTTTTAAAAAAGCTCAACCTCACTGATCATTAGAGAAATGCAAATCAAAACCACAATGAGATATCATCTTATGCCAGTCAGAATGGTGATTATTAAAAAGTCAAGAAACAACAGACGCTGGCGAGGTTGTGGAGAAATAGGAATGCTTTTACACTGTAGGTGGGAATGTAAATCAGTTCAACCATTGTAGAAGACAGTATGGTGATTCCTCAAAGACCTAGTACCGGAAATACCATTTGACCCAGTAATCCCATTACTGGTTATACACCCAGAGGAATATAAATCATTCTATTATAAATAAAGATATATGCACACATATGTTCATTGCAGCACTATTTACAATAGCAAAGACACAGAATCAACCCAAATGCCCAATTATAGACTGGATAAAGAAAATGTGGTATATATACACCATGGAATACTATGCATCCATAAAAAGGAATGAGATCATGTCCTTTGCAGGGACATAGATGGAGTTGAAAACCATTATCCTCAGCAAACTAACGCAGGAACAGAAAACCAAACACCACATGTGCTCACTTATAAGTGGGAGCTGAACAATGAGAACACATGGACACAGGGAGGGGAACAACACACACTGGGGCCTGTGGGGAGTGTGGCGGGAGGGAGAACATCAGGATAAATAGCTAATGCATGTGGGGCTTAATACCTAGGTGATGGGTTGATAGGTGCAGCAAATCACCATGGCACATGTTAACCTGTGTAACAAACCTGCATGTCCTGCACATGAATCTGGAACTTAAAATAAAATATTAAAAATATAATAAAAATAAAAATAAGTGCCCCCTATCCTGCATCACTTCCTTTACACACCACACACACACACACACACACACACACACACACACACATGGACCTTTGGAGATACCAGGAAGGGGAATAAAGGGATACCCAGAGTTTATGAGATGAAGGCTTGAGCCATTCTATTCTCATATTAAAATAAAAGGTAACGCAGAAGCTGGGAGAATTGGTGGCATCAAGGTGGCAGACCCCCCTGGTAGGCTGTTTGCAATAATGAATCTAATTTGTTTAGGGCCCCAGTACCCCTCGTTCTTTGGCAGTGCGTTCTAACATGGACCCTGAACTTGGCCATATGGCTTGCTTTGGCGGATGGGACAATATCAAAGGATGCAAGTGGAGACTGAAGAAGTGCTCGTACATTGGGGCTGCCGTCTTGCTGCTCTTGAAACCTTAAGACCACCACGTGAGTGAACGAACCCAGGCTAGCCTGCTCAAGGATGAGACTACATGCCCAGTGGTGTTTGGATCATAATCCCCAAAAACACAATCCCAAATGTCATAATCCCAAGTGTTAAAATGCTGCAATATCAAAGTTCCTAAAATCTTAATCCCTAAAGTCTAAAATCCTTAACGTCTAAAATCCCAAAAATCACAATCATGGGATAGTTGCACCATCTTAGATGAAACTATTACCCTACTATTGTTTTCATTTGGAAATTAAGTATGGTTTAAGAAGATACATATGGGTGCCAATTTGCAAGGGATGGATTTTTGGAATTAATTTTGGGTGCCAACTTGATCATAGAAGTGAAAATATAGGTGAAAAATATAAGAAATCTCCCCTGCCAAATTATTTAATCATGTATGATTTCTGCCCCTTCACGCATAGCCTTTTTAAAAAATGCCCTTCATCAGAAAATGAAAAAGAATTCAACAAGCTCAGTGACCTTCTGAACCAAAGACACTTCCTGATATTGCAGTTCCTCCAGAGTTAACATGTTAAATGGTAATCTATTCTTGATTAGGGATTTGACTGTTGAAGAATCTAGACTTCTTATATTTACCACTAAATGTAACATAGAAAAACTAGCACATAGTTCATTTTGGTGAATGAATGGCACTTTCAAAACTCTCCTCACTGTTTTTTTTATCAACTGTATATAATTCATGCTCTTTTGGATTCAATAACTCTAGAACTTGTTTGCTTGTTTATATATTAAGGACTGGGAAAAGTGAAGTACTTTATAAGTATATATTTGAAGATTTGAAATTTGCAGAAGAAAATGGATTTAGAATTAGATCTGATCAAGGCTTCTAAAAGTGAATTTCAAGGTGTTACCAAAAAGTTTGTCTTTTCCATTCAGCACAATTCAATCAGCAGAAAGTTCAGATGAGTGGATTGGCCACGAGATACAGCAATGACAAAATATTTTACATTTTATTAAGATAAGTTCCTATTTAGTCTTTCTGTTTTTTAAGACAGAGTCATGCTCCATCACCCAGGCTGGAGTACAGTGGCACAGTTACAGCTCACTGTAGCCTTGAACTCCTGGGCTCAGGGGATCCTCCTGCCTCAGCACCCCAGAGTGTTGGGATTATAGGCATGAGCCACCATGCCCAATCCTGTGTTGTCTTTATCAGGTTTTTTGTTGCTTAGGAAAACTAAGCTTTAAAAAGGCTAAGGTTTACATCCATGTAGTTTTCTGTATTGTCTTTGAGGTCTTTTGATTATCATTCTTGGTTAAATGAGTAACTATTATTTTACAATGACCTGTGATTCTGTTTTGATGAAATGTTTTGAGGCTTTTAACATCTTTGACAAATGTCCTCAAAATTAAATCCTAAATTAAGTCTCTAACTTACACTTATTGCTGGGAGCTGAAAACATTTAGAACCTTTTTTCAGTTTCTAGTCAGGTCATGAACTCCAGTATCACCACCTCCAGCCCGATGACTACATATACTGTAAGAGACATCAGTTAAAGCACTCCCTCCAGTACCACCAAAAGGGTCCTCACCAGGTGCTATTAACTAATCCTAGTGCTGCTAAGTTACAGGGAGTTGACTCCTGGGTACACATATCTTATCTGAAAGTGTACTGACTCGTACCTAATCTCGAATATTAATACCGGTATCTGACACCAAACTCGAACCAAAACCTCATCTTCAGACTCGGAAGAAGGCAACAATCAAAATGAACTGCTGTTATGAGACACAGGGCCAGGCCTGGATTCAAAGATATTAAGACTTTTTAAATAATTTTGCCTCTTTCTAAATTATTACAATTTGTTCTATGTTTTGATGTTACATAATTCAAATGCTTAGCTAACTGTGAGCTTCCTTTTCTTGTCACTGTCAAAACTAGACAAAGCTTATAACTTTTTGTTGGGAATGTTGCTGATTCTTTATGTTTTGTTTTCCAGAGTCAAGAAAACCTTTTTTAGCCAGGTGCAGTGGCTAACACCTGTAATACCAGCACCCTGGGAGGCCAAGACAGGATGATCGCCTGAGCCCAGGAGTTCGAGACTAGCCTGGGCAACATAGCAAGACCCCATCTCTAAGAAAATAATAATTTTTTTTTAAAAAAACACCATTTTTCTTTTGAGCTAAACAGAGCTTACAGCAAGGATCCCCAAGCCTTAGCCCACCAACTGATACCAGTCTGTGGTCTGTTATGAACCGGGCTGCATAGCCAGCAAGCGAGCATTACCACCTGAGCTTTGCCTCCTGTCAGATCAGCCCAGCCTAGATTCTTACAGGAGCGCCAACCCCATTGTGAACTGTGCATGCCAGGGATCTAGGTTACATGCTCCTTATGAGGACCTAATGCCTGCCTGATGATCTCAGGTGGAACACTTTCATCCCCAAACCATCCTCCCCACCCCACTGCCCGTGGAAAAATTGTCTTCCATGAAATCAGTCCCTGGTACCAAAAAGGTGGGAGACCACTGGCTTACAGCAAGTAGATAAAGTAACAAAGTTTACTTTTCTCTCTCTACCTCTCTCCAAAATTTGAAAACTATTCAATCACGCTGGACCCAATATGTTATCCATTGCCAACACACTGCTATTAATGCTATACAATACCAAGTACCCTCCCTCTAGGCCCAGGGACTATCATGAAAGAGATGGACACATGAGACTCCAGTTTTGAGGGGTAAAATTAGTTCAGACCCTCCAAATCAAAAACAGGCACACAGACGGCTAAATAGCTGACAAATTGAAGGACTTTGCCTCCTGGGCCACTATGTGGCCTCTTTCCATCCATCCTGACCATAAAGAATCTCCTGCTTCCCATAGACTTAAAGAAGAGTTACCAAGACGACATTGAGATACCTGGTGACAAAGCCTACTGGTGTAGGTGTTCCTGGTTATGGGGTTTATACAAATAGAGATATGATAAAAAAAATTTATCAGTCACTTAGAACAAATTACTAAAAAGATCACAGAAGGCATTGCGGCACAACAAAAAATCTCTAAATTCCTTAGCTCAAATGGTTTTAACAAAATGCTTCTGTTTTATAAAGCTAATTGCTACAAGTCTGGCTCGATGAATAAAACTTATAGATAAGTTAATTTTATAAGTTTGCTTTTTTGACTTTTAGTTTTCGGCTCTTACGCTGCTTAGAAAATTTAAGGGTTTAAAATTTAAAAATTTTAATAAGTGCCTGCTCACCTCCATTCCCATATGGCCTGGAATGTGAATTGGCTGTACATCTTTGGCTGTAAGTCTTTTGAACATAGGGGTCCCACCAACAGAATGGATGGACTCAGAGCAGGTGGCCACACCATCCGGGCAATGATATGGAACAAAAATAAAAGTTTGGCAATCAATCTGCTTCTGAAAAATCTCAGCCAAAAGGGGGAAATAAGAAACAAAAATAAAATCTAAAGCCCCCCCAACCAACTAAATGGACCCCTTTTGGCCAAGGGAACCCCAAAGAAACCTTAAAACCTGAGTTCCCAGCTGTGATGGGATGGGAAGTCAGTCACTCCTCATTCTATTCCCTCCCTTTTGTGATTTGGAAACAACAATTGACCAGCATTAATATTCAAATAGGTATCATGAAACTGATAGAATGGACTTTTTGTGGCAATAAGATACAAATTATTAACAAGACCTGAGGCCATGCCAGGCAAAGGTTACATCATGGACCTCTCCCTACACTTAAAGAATAAGCAATTTCTAACTGCCACGAGGTTTTTCTTTTTCTCTAGCAGCTAAACGATCACTGGCCTTGAGATAAGCAATATTAAAACAATTTGCAGCTCATCCACCACCAGACGCTGACTAACTAACCCCCTATTCCACAAGCCATAACTACAGCTTTGATGAGACAAGAGACTGGTTTCAGTAACCTCGCCCTGCAAGAGACCACTGACTACGGACTGGTTCCGGCCGGTTTACAGAGGCTGCACACGTGAGTGCCTTCATGCCTCTGTTTCACCCTTTGATGGATAGTGCCTAATTATAATGCACTTATATGTTAAGTCTCCACCTCAAAGTGAACATGGGATGCATGTAACACATGTTTGCTTATCAGGCATGAGTTACGACCACCTTCATGTATATCCATAGTGCCTCCTATAACCTGTTGAATGTGTATACTTGGCCAGCCCATTCAGCATAAATTTCTTTCTCATCTTTCTTTCCCTCCCATGAATTGCCTGCCTTTGCTTTCTGCTGGAGGCTGTGCTTCCCAGCCTGTCAGAATGGCCACCCTGCAGGCTGTAACCCTTTATAAGAAATAAAATCTCCTCTCCAAATTTAAGACCACCTTGTGATTTTTCAGTTAACATATCAAACTTAAAATCAACATCTTGTGAATTTCTATATACATACTTATTTTCATACAAGAGGCATATGTGCAGCTGAAAGATACATTGGAACTTCTAAATCTTCTTTAGTTGGGTTAACATAGACACACCGTTCAGTAGAAACACCAGGTTTCGGCCAGGCGCAGTGGCTCATGCCTGTAATCCCAGCACTTTGGGAGGCCGAGGTGGGTGGATCACTTGAGGTCAGGAGTTCGAGACCAGCCTGGCCAACATGGTGAAACCCCATATCCACTAAAAATACAAAAAATTAGCTGGGCGTGGTAGCACACACCTGTCATCCCAGCTACTCAGGAGGCTGAGGCACGAGAATCACTTGAACCTGGAAGACGGAGGTTGCAGTGAGCTGAGATCACATCACTGCACTCCAGCCTGAGACAGCAAGACTGTCTCCAAAAGGAAAAGAAAAGAAAAAAAGAAACACCAGGTTTCAGTGAAGACCAATCAAGCCAACCTCAAACACATTTGTTGAAAAAAGTTGTAAGAAAATCTCATATAGGAGAACTCAGATTTTGCTCCATATTACAATCATTTGAAGAAGCTTTTAAAAATCCCCAAATCCAGGCCACACTCCAGACCAATTAAGTCAGAATCCCTGGGATTACGCTCCAGATATCAGTGTTTCTTTCACTGCTCCCTGGGTGACTGCAACGTACATCTAAGGCAGAGAACGAGACCCACCAAGCGTGCCTGTTTGTAAGCGTGTTTTTAGGTGTAAGATGTAAGTCATTTTGCAGCCTGAGTAATTGAGAGAAATAAGAATAGAGAAGCATAAGAAGACATGTTCACTCATCTCCAGTTTCTACTCATAACAATTTCACATCCTAGTGAGGGTAATATAAAATGAGTGCTCTGATGACCAACCTTCACAATTGTTCAATAATGCTTCATTAGATTATTTCTTCTCTTCCAGGGTGCCTCCTAAACTCTGGACACTTACCAAAACACTCCAGAAGATTTCCAACTGTGTAATTAGAAGATTAAATGACTGAACCATTTTCTCAATAACTCTCTCCAGTCTGAGGATTCTCTATTCTATCACTTCCTGCCTGGCAAAAAGCATTTTTAAATCTCTTCATGAATGTTATTCTTGGCTTGCTATTCTGAGTTCCTTGGACTCTACATCCCAACAATTTTATGGTTCAACGAAAAAACTCCTAAACTGTGAGTACGAAAGTCATGGCGTCTACATTGTGACTTTCCCATAAGTGTCTTTTGTTGCTCAGGGATTTCGTCTGCATTTTACAACCTGGCTCCTACAAAACCTCCACAGCTTTTAAAACCAAACATCTCTAAAACAGGCCAAACTATTTTTCCCTCTAGACTTTTACAACCTTCCAAGGCACCACTGAATAGTTAGATGCCTAAGTCACATCACACATACAATGTAAGACATGATGTATAGCCCGATATGCTCTGAGAAAGAAAATAACACACTAGGGTGGGAAGTTAGAAGAAATTTGGAAACTTTGCAGACGCTTTGCTCCAAATAAGATTGATTCGACCAATTTCGCCCAAGTTGCTAGTGTGACTATAGATATTCCCTGCCAGGAGTGTCCTATCCAGCCCAGAGGTGAGCCTTAAACTGAATCAAGTTAGTTATTTTTGTAGCAGTAAATACACAATATAATCTGAAATAGAAAACCTAGGAGCATCCATAATATCTCAAAAAATAGTCTAAGGTCAATTATAAGTATATTGACCTCCAACTATAAGAAGGGAAAATGCCTTGTCATTTCACAAAGGCTAATAGGATGACATTTTGAAATACGTGCCCAGCAATATTGGGTCTAAAGGAATGGTGAGGAGAGGAGGGAAAGGCAGTCAGTGGCAATGGAAGTTCCATGTCACCAGAACAGCGGAGAAAAGAAGCCCAGTCACTGGTCATTGTGTTTCTGCTCCATCCTTCTCTTTCCCTGCCTCAAACCCAGCTTGGCCAGTCTTCCTAGTTTTAAAGTGAATAATGACCCATCAGGCAAGCCTGCTCTTGCAGGGAGAGACGAAAAGAGAATCAGGGGCCCTTGACACAGCCTGGAGTCTCATCAAGCACAGGAGGGGGAAGTGAGGCCTGGGTGATGCAGAGGACACCAGCGGGTTTCTGGAAAAATGCAGATGGGTTTTTATGTCTGATATGGGAACAAGGCTGAAAATTACAAACAGATTTCAGAAAGCCATGTGCCACTTTATAGGGAAGGGCTTCTAACAGAGTTCAAAGACAAATAGTCTTTCTCTGAGCTGGATATCCTCATTCAGGGTAGGGAGTGGGGGCTGGAGAAGCCATCTAGACATGCTTCCACCTACCCCTGCCCCTCTCCTGGCAGACAGGACCCTGTGCCTTCCTAGGTGTTTCAAGTTTCTGAAATGAAATTTCTCAGAGAAGAATGTCTATTCCTTCCTATAATAAACCACTTGTTTTTCAATGGTAAGTCCCAAAAAATTACCTTTGATTTCACTCATTTATTTGATGGTACAGATTGAGCCCATATGAGCTCTGTTTTTTCCTTTAGCTATACATAGTAACACATTTATCTATGATTCTATTCAATCATATCCTCCACACTTACAAAAAAGGTTTGCAGTTTCTTAATGGAATATGCCAGGACAGAACACCTCCAGCCCCACAGTAGCATGCTCTGCCTGAGAAGGGTAGGGGGGAAAGTTCTAGAGCTGTTTCTGTTCACGGGAATGGAGGAGAGAAGTGCTGCCCTCCCCACCCACCTGCATAGAAGACACTATGTGAATCTGCCAGCCTCTACCCCAATTAGCCACAGCTAATTGGATCAACAATGGACAAGCGTTGTCATGGGCTGTTGCCTGGGTTGTGCTCTGCACAAGGAGAGGAGTGGGTAGGTGCAAGAGAAGCCTAGGTTGTGAGCACTGGCTCAGGGCTGCATCTGCCTGGTGAAAGGGTGCCCTTTTCAAGTAACACAAATGCACCCTGTGGGCTACTGGCTACCCGGGTAAATGCTTGACCCAGCTGGGTCAGTTAAATTCTCTCTCTCTCTTAGGCATGTCAGATTCCTGGGCTTTAAAACTAGGAAGTCTGTCCAAATTGGGTCTGGCGCAGGGAAAGAGAAGGACAGAGCAGACACAAAATGAAGATGTAGAGAACCAGGCAGAGCCCCCAGAGGGGGGAGACACAAGCAGCTAGGATGACCCTCAAGCTGTGATTCTGGGTCCCCAAGAGTCCTGACTTGGGTTCTGTGATACACACCACAGCTATCTACCCCAAATTCCTCTCCCCAGCTTGGATTTAAGTGCATTTCTGGTGGTTGCAAAGAAGTATGCTTCCTTGAGGCAAAGGTTTTGTGAAAAGCTACTTTCCAGGCATCTTTGAGATGGACTGCCTGCATCCTATGCCTGGTCAGTATAACCCCACTGATGGGGCCCCCTGACTTATGGAGGGTTCACCAGTATACTCAGCTGTTTCTTCAAGGAGACTTTACACTGGTTAACCATTTGACAAGATGGCTCTTAACCAGTTGTTTGGCTATTAGAAAATATTTGTTCAAAACTACCTGGGGTTTGATCATTCCCCAGTTAAATTTTCAAAGGCATTGAATGTGTCAAAATGAAATATGTTGTTTACAAGGTATCACATATCTGTCTAACTTTTGTTTTTGTTTTTTATGTATGCAATCTTTGTTACACAAGTAATTCATGACTTCTGTGCATCAATTTAAAAACAGGAACATTAAAAATTCCTCCATAACTCCACCACCTAGAAGCAATCACTGCTAACACATTGCAGTTTCTCATTCCAAGGTATTTTTCACTTGTCTAAGTATCTAGACTTTAACCACCTTTCTGTTATAAGAATTGCCTTCTTGGAGAGCCTGCCTGCCTTGATGTGCCATTTTCATTAGTAACAGTTTTTAAGGTGAGGCTAAAAGAGCTTAGGGGGAAAAATAATAACTACAGTAGCCTATTTGAGCGACCATCAGGCACAGATGACAGACCCTATCATTTAGTTCTGGGAGTTGCCAGACTTTTGTCTAAACCAATCCAATTGCCAAATTATCCCCCTTAGAGTGTTAAAGTGCTGCCTGCAAATGAAAACATGGAATTAATAGCTGTCCCTTTCTTTATTTTTTATTTTATTATTATTATACTTTAAGTTTTAGGGTACATGTGCACAATGTCCCTTTCAAGAGCTGTTCCTGTCTGCTTTAAGAAAAAGAGCAACAATCACTACCTCAAGACATAAAATAGAAGTCAGCCCCCAGCCTGTAAAACTTGAACCCACCAGACAGGTCTCAGAAAGGTTGTGATATTAACTAGCCTGGGAAGGTGCACAGAAGTAAATGGGGAGATGCTGACTTCAGAACTCTCTGAAATTCAATATCCAGAGACTCAGATTTAGTTAGTTGGCATTAAATAACAAGGAAGTTGCAGTCTAAACTCTAGCTTTGCACGTCATGATGCCAAGAGCATTCTGTGGGAATGAACGTGCCATGGGGAAAACAGTGAATATCAGGGAGGGCTTTTGCTGTTTAAAAAAAGAACCAAAAAACAAACAAACAGGCCGGGCGCGGTGGCTCACGCCTGTAATCCCAGCACTTTGGGAGGCCGAGGCGGGTGGATCAAGAGGTCAGGAGATTGAGACCATCCTGGCTAACATGGTGAAACCCCGTCTCTACTAAATGTACAAAAAATTAGCCGGGCGTGATGGCAGGCGCCTGTAGTCCCAGCTACTTGGGAGGCTGAGGCAGGAGAATGGTGTGAACCCGGGAGACGGAGCTTGCAGTGAGCCGAGATCGTGCCACTGCACTCCAGCCTGGGGGACAGAGCGAGATTCCGTCCAAACAAACAAACAAACAAACATTGAGGAGGTGGTGGCATGGAATAGAACCAGAAGAAGGGGCAATCTTGTGGGGCAATCCAATGTGGACAATGTCAGTGGAGGGCTCACTTCTTCACTTCCTACCTTTTGAGGTTTTATAACATGGTTATTTATAATGTTTCACCTCAGCCATCTCTCATCTACATTTCCCCCTCCTTTCACTCCACCCTCATCTCTAGCTGGGTCTCTCCGTTACGAGGCTGGGGCTCAGCAAATAAAAATGTATGTCTGTGGAATCAACCTAAATGCTC
Source organism: Pan paniscus (assembly GCF_029289425.2). Lineage (NCBI taxonomy): Eukaryota > Metazoa > Chordata > Mammalia > Primates > Hominidae > Pan > Pan paniscus. Next base: position 6,254,166 of record NC_073270.2, on the reverse strand, counting down.
ATTAATGTCAGACTAGATAAAGAAAATGTGGTACATACACACCATGGGGTACTATGCAGCCATAAAAAAGAATGAGATCATGCCCTTTGCAGGGACATGGATAGAGCTGGAGGCCACTATCCTAAGCAAACTAACACAGGAACAGAAAACCAAATACCATGTGTTGTCACTTATCAGTGAGAGCTAAACAATGAGAACACATGGATACTAGGAGGGGAACAACAGATACTGGGGCCTACCTGAGGATAGAGGGTGGGAGGAGGGAGAGGCTCAGAAAAAACACCTACCGGATACTTATGCATATTACAAAATTATCTTTACACCAAACCCCCGTGACATGCAGTTTAGCTATACAACAAACCTGCACATGTACCCCTGAACCTACAAGTTAAAAAAGACGTTTGCCTGTGTGGGGCCTCCTTCTGTCCCCAGTCCTGCTTTTGCTGTACAGAAACCCAGTGGCCCCCGCTGGTCCTACCCATAACATATCCTCATCCTCCCTCCTAAAGGGTCCCCTTGGGTCACAGATGGTGTTGTGTGGTGAAGCGGGTGCATGTATCATAAGATGTGGCTGGAAGCAGGTGTGCAATTCTGGTTCACACACCCTCTCCCCAACTCTCATTTACCATTTCCCTCAAAGGATAGCACAGCACCAATGTCCCATGGCCCTGGATGCCTTTGTCTAGGGATATCTTTTATCTCTTCCACTGAGGATGTCTGCGATGGGAACAGTAAGGTTTTGGAGCTATAGGCTTTATTCCCAGTTCAAACTCAAATGATACAGAAGCCAAAAATGTGCCACCAGCTGCACAATGTGAACTCCTGAGGCTGCAAGCCACCCCAGCACCTCCCAGCTCTCATCCCTACCAAAGGATTTCTGAACTTAAATGCTAGACACCTTCTGTTTTAAAAGACTTGCATGTGTGTGATTCAGGCCATTTATTGGGCATGTAGTTTCTCAAAATCTACTCCCAGTTCCCTGAACAAGCTACGCCTTTGGATAACCTGGCATCTCTCATCTCCCCATCCTTGCCCCAGATCAGCTACACCCCAGCCTTCACTTTTCAAAGTCTTGCAAGCCACGTGTGTTACACAGAGCTGGTCCTCAAAAACAGCACGATGAACTTGTCACTGCTTTTCACTTTCTCTTCCCAGCTTGTGTGTGTTTTTAGTGATGTTTTCAACTGGTAGAGCTTCAAAAAATGTACAAACTGAATTAAATGTAGGAGAAAAGCCCCAAAACCGAATGTTTTACTTTTAAAATGAAAGAAAAGCAGTCACACAATCTTGGCTGATACACAATATTACAAGAGAGAAAACAAAATGCCCCTCTGTTGGGAAGATGTTCTGCTGTTTCTAGGCAGGATTCATTAAGGTCCATTTCTTCTAGTCAATGATTTCCATCAGAGTGTTTTTAGTTTTCCTTTTTTTTCTTTTTGATAGGAAACTTGGTAAAGAATGAATACTCAAAGAAGCCAAAAAAGTGTTATTGATAAGTGGAATAAGAATCTCCCGGCATGGGGCCAATGCATGTGTATTTTGAAAAAGGTCTCAAAACACACACCAGTTTGAGAGCCGCCATTACAGTCTGTCAATACCAGGCCATCTGGGCTGGAATGCCCTTGGCCCCAGGGGCAAGTGTGGGTCTTGGGAAGCTTATTCATTCCTCTCCCATTTTTTTCCAGTTCTTGCTTCAATACCACACTCCTCCTGAGGCAGGAAGATTTCATTCAAGTTAGTGCAGTAGAAGAAGCCTAGATTTTGGAGTCTGGTTTGAATCCCAACTCTACCACCCACCAGCTGTGTGACATTTAAAACTTAACCTGTCTGAATCTGGATCTGTTAGGATTCCTTGATAGTAAGCAACAGAATTCAGCTCTGAGCAAATGAAGTTAAAAAGAGAAATTACTGAAGAAATAAGGTGGCTCACAGAATCAAAGCAATGCTGAAGGAGCAAGGCAGGCAGCTCTGGGATCCAAGACGCGGGAGCTAAGTGGGGGGATTGCATCATTTGGACCCACTCTTCACCTCTCCCCGCATCCATGCCCTTTGCAGGTCACTTTGCAGCACCCACCCATCATGGGTGGGGTGAATTGCCCCAACCCATGACTCTAGACTCAGGATGTAAACCCTAACCCTACTCCCCACCCCACAACAATAAACATCATCACTCAAATCTTTGTCTCATGATCTGCTTTTAGGGGAATCCAACCCAAGACACCTCAGGGCACAAGCCAAAGTCACGTTTTTCAAAATATTCAAGTTAATTAACTCAGAGCTCTATGTTGCTCATAGTGAAAATGGCTTTCTCTCTCTCCTGACTCCTCCCATAATGAGCCCAAGCATACACAAAGCCCGTTTTGTTTGCGTTGGAACTTATGTAGTAAAGTCCAGGTAACTGGGTCACCTCTCAGGGGCCGCATTGTGGAAAGCGGGCAAAGATTTTGACTTTTTACTTTCCAAATGTCTACACTATGTCAATTTTTTCCACCTGAGTGTTCCCAAACCCCCCTGCCCCTGACCTCAGGTGAAGGAGGGGGTTCTCATCCTTTCCTGAGCTCGGGGCAAGACAGCATGTGAACACCTGGAGAGAGGGGCTTCAGCTGGAAGAGGACAAGCCAGAGAAGATGAGGCTTAACATAAACTGACATCCAAGTGCCTCCTTATAAAACTAAACCCTTTCTGGCCGGGTGCGGTGGCTCACACCTGTAATCCCAGCACTTTAGGAGGCTGAGGCAGGCGAATCACAAGGTCAGGAGATCAAGACCATCCTGGCTAACACGGTGAAACCCCATCTCTACTAAAAATACAAAAAATTAGCCGGGCGTGGTGGTGGGCGCCTGTAGTCCCAGCTACTCAGGAGGCTGAGGCAGGAGAATGGGGTGAACCTGGAGGCGGAGTTTGCAGTGAGCCGAGATCACAGCACTGCACTCCAGCCTGGACGACAGAGCGAGACTCCTTCCCAAAAAATAAAACAAAAAACAAGCAAACAAAAAAACCAAACCCTTTCTATAATCTACCAAACATGGATCTGAACTTGGAAGCCTCAGTCTTTCTTATTAGTTAAAGCACCGTCCTGTCCTTCATCTGCCCTGCCAGTGAACAAGGTCGTTTCCACGAAGGGATTTCATTAACTAAACTCGCCATCATAGAATCCAGTTTTGAATGCATCGAGGAGCTGCTTCTTGCAAGAACTTTGCTCTCTCAACCCACCTTCCTCCCACCACCGCCTCTCTCTGAGGGCTCGGAAAACTTCCTGAAACAGTTTTAACAGCAATTACAAATTTCTGACCCAAAGCTCTCTAGCTTTCATGTAAGCTTACCTTTTTCTTGGGTCTTTCTCCATAGACAGGGGGCATGGCTGGCGGGCACTGACCCTGATACCTTGTCTCAGTCTTGACTATCACCTTCCTCTCCTAGAGGCAGATGGAAGCCGAAGAGGAAAAAATACCTGGGCCAGGTGAGTCAGCAGGTGTATCCTACAGAGTCACTCTGCAGAACCCCATGAAAGCCAGCTGGATGGAAGGAAAGGTAGTGCCAGGGTCAATGCACCTTGAACCATTAATTAAGCTTCTCCTTTTCCACCTAGGATTCGTAGAGTTTAATTACATTTACTTTCAAAGTTAAAAAGTTTACCTAACGATATATCTGTAGTCAATAACAAGGGCACATTCTTGATTTGCTGATTAATTACTCCTGGAGAGACACACAGACACGCACAAAAATCACTTGAGGTCATTTTCTTGAGAATAGTGTTGTTTTCAATTTCTTGTTATCCTAAACAATACTACTATCAATATCCTTGTAGAGAAATCTTTACCTGCTTCATTCGTTATCTCCATAAAGTCATAAAAATAGAATTTCTGGATTAAAGATTAAGAGAGGTATATTTTTAAGACTTTTTTTTTTTTTGAGACAGGATCTTACTCTGTTGCTCAGGCTGGAGTGCAGTGACACGATCATAGCTCATTGCAGCCTCAAACTTCTGGGCTCAAGTGATTCCACCTCAGCCTCCCAAGTAGTTGAGACCACAGGCATTTACCACCATGCCCAGCTAATTTAAAAAAAAATTTTGTGGAAACAGGGTCTCACTATGTTGCCCAGGCTGGTCTCAAACTCCTGGCCCCAAACCATCTTTCCACCTTGGCCTCCTAAAGTGCTGGAATTACAAGCATGAGCCACTCTGCCTAGCCTCAAGGCTTTTTAATATGTATTGGAAAATCAAGCTCCAGAGAATCTGTATTCATTTCTTTACAATTAAAAAAGTTTACATATAAAACCTTTATAAACCTGAAGATCCATGTGGCTTTGTCTTAGAAAGGAGTCACTTTCAAGAAACATAAATCAAATGTCAAAAGTAATTTAGGGGCCAGGTGCTGTGATTCACACCTGTAATCTCAGCATTTTGGGAGGCTGAGGCAGGAAGATCGCTTGAGCCCAGGAGTTCAAGACCAGCCTGGGCAACATGGCAAGACTTCGTTTCTTGTTTTTGTTTTTGTTTTGTTTTGTTTTGTTTGTGTTTGTTTGTTTTGTTTTGTTTTCTAAAAATTAAAAAAAAATAGCTGGGCGTGGTTTTGGGTGCCTGTATTTCCAACTATTAGGGAGGCCAAAGCTGAAAGACTGCTTGAGTCTGGAAAGTCCAGGATGCAGTGAGCCACAAACCACTAGTGCACTCCAGCCTAGGTGACAGAGAGAGACCCTGTTCCCAAAAAGTAAAAATAAAAAAAAAATTTGGGGTCAAGTGCAGTGGCTCGAGACTGTAGTCTCAGCTACTCAGGAGCCTGAAGTGGGAGGATCACTTGAGCCTGAGAGTTTGAGGCTGCAGTGAGCTATGATTGTTCTATTGCACTCCAGCTTGGGTGACAGATTGACACCCTGTCTCTAAAAAATAAATAAGTAAATAAATAGTAAAAGTAATTTAAAAGAAATTATCTGAAAATCAAATTTACCTGACACACCCTGAGTTCTCTGTCCCCTTTATACACACACTGACACATATTCTGAGTAGTGCAGTGGGAGAGGGGATCCTAAATGTGGTTCCATCTGGCAATCTCAGGCTGACCCAACAATTCAACCCTCCCTTTTAGGGAGTATCTTTGAGAGATGTTATTCTGAGGCGGCGTTAACCCACTCCAATTTCCTGGATTTATACTAGTGGAGTGGCTGCCATGGAATAGGATTCGTGGGGGGAATAACAAAAAACATTCAGATTTAATGTTGTCGAAATATTATACCTGTTAAATTTTTATTATTCGTGTCTCTTGAGTGGATTCAAACATATAATCTTCTGGCTCTGTATCAAAGTAGCCTTACCTCATCCATTTTCCTCACATCCAGTTGTTTGTAGATAATGCCTCCCCTGAGGCTCTGCAGCAACTCCTGCCTGCATGGATTTTCTTTCCTCCCCTTTCCCTTTTCCCCTCCCTCAGCACTTTATCATGTAGTTCAGCTAAGCCTCTCTCACCCAGAAAGACTTCAGAAAGAAAACTCTTTCAGAGACGAGAAGAGACTTTGGACTTGCAATTAGAGAAATCTCTTTGACTAGAAGGGGAAGTCATCTCCATTTCCCCAGTTCTTGCCAGCTTTGTGAGCCCAAGTGGGGATGTAAGTTGCCTCCAAGTATATAATGCAAAGTCTCCAGCCCCTCTCAAAATCCCACTCAGCCCACCCAGTTTCTCTGGGTTCACACCCAGTTCAGTCTATGAACTCCAGCAGAAGTATGGCTCCTGCCCGCCTCATCAAAGGCCATGTCCCCTCTTCTGCCCTCCTGTAGCAGATGTGAGAGTGACGGCCTGCCCAGAATCTCCTCTGCTCACCTGCAGATGCAGTTCCAGGCACCATGACACCTCCCATCCAAGGCCTGAAGCTCTCTTCTTTTCAGCCTTGGGCTTTCTGCACCACACCGGGACACAACACAAAAGTGAGGGAAATTCTGGCTCTCAGGGAATCTGTCCATCAGTAGGGGGTAGGAATCGATGGCTGAATGTCCAGCCTCCCCGCGCTGCTGTGAACAACCATGAGGCATGTTCTACACGGTCTGCAGGTCAACTGGAGTGAGCCGCAGTGGCACCCTGCTCGTTAGCATGTCGCGTATGGGCCCTTCTCCCTTCCCTGCCTCACTTCCCCTCCACCTGTGTGTGCTTCCCGGGATCTGCTCCCAATAAACTACCTGCACTCAGGTCTTTGTCTGGGAGTCCCCTTGGGGGAAACCTAAACTAAGACAACTCCCCGTAGCACTCTGTTGCACTGTTTTCTAAGCACCCACTGTCTCCCTGGGGACCACATGTCCATCCCCAGAAAAAGCTCCTACTCTGCTGAGGGTGGTCAGGACTTGGAGTTACTACAACGACATCTGTGGGTCGCCAGATCTGTGTGGAAGCAACCATGCCTTAACTCATCTCAGAGGATTCCATGAAAGCACCAGCGGGCAGATGGTCCCAGGGGTCTGTTTGCCCCCATTGAATAGGGCAGGCATGGTCCATGAGCGAAGAAGCCTCTAGCTGAAGTTGGTAAGTATGCACTATCCCAAAGAATGTGTCCAGGGCGTACAACTGGCCACCCCATCATCTCCCCCACTCAAGCAACAGAGCTTTTTTGCCTCCGTATCTGGAGGTTGCCCTGAGCATGTAGAACACCTGCCCAATCGCAGCCCCTCCCCAGGAGGAAAGCAAACAGCTGGCTCTCTTGCCTTTGATCATGCGGGAGAGATGCTAAGAGGTGGGGAGAGTGGGGTCAGGTTCCACATAAGGTGGGAAAGGCAGAATCACAGAATGTCACAACCTGAAGGAGTTTGACGTTCATTTATCCAAAAATTTTTAATTGGCAGCCTTGTGGACTGTGTTCAGTCTGAGACAGGTTCTCTTTGGCCAAAACAAGATTTTTGCTTTAACAAACCCAAAGACTATTTTTAAAGTTCTCGAATTCCAGATTTTCTTGAAAACAATGGGAAGCTCTGACAAAGTGGAGTCCATGTTCCCACCTGCCAATAATCCGCTGGCTGGGGTTTAACGATGGGGAACACCTTTTTAGACCTTCAGGGTCCTGCCACAGGTTCAATCCTGTATGCCCAGAGCTTCCTGGGCACCGGTCATTTGAATGGGCAGTTCCTGTGTTTTAACCAGGAAGGTCGTGGGAGGAGTTCGAACCTGTCAGAAGCAAAGTGAAGGGCTCCGGACTCTCCGGACAGATGGGCTGAGGCACTCCTGGGATTGTCTTTATACGGCCATGGAATCTGATAGTGGTGGTCATCGCAAAGTTTGGGTGAGGACTTCAGGGGCTTTGAGCAGAGCAAACTGTCCCCATCCCCAGCTTCCTCCTGGGGGCCTCCTCCTTCACCGCCATCTCCAAAGGCCCACACCGCACTCGTCGGAGCCGGGCTTTCCTTGAAAGGGTCACCTTCTAGTGGGCGCGGACGCTGGCACTGGGCACCTCCGGAAGACAGGACTCTCCCCTCCTGCGCGCGCGACCCGGGTGCGGTGCCACGACTGGCGGCAGAGGGCGGTGCTCACTGTTCCCAAGCGCACGGTAGAAACCCGGCTACTGTGTGGTCCGATTCAGACGGGATGCGAAGGCGCTGAAATCCGTGCGAGAGGTGCCCCCGCTGCCGGGGACTCGCGTCAGCGCGGCCGGAGCTACGGTGCCCGCGCCCTGGACGCACCAGCCCGAGAGCACGCGGTGGGGTGCGGGAGCTGGGCACCCACCCTTGGCCTGGACTAGGAGGCAGGCGGGGACCCCGGGGCGGAGTCCAGCGCGGGGCGGGGCGCACAGGTCCGAGACGCTGGAAAGAGCTGTGGGGGCGGAGCGCCAACTCCAGCTGGAACCCAGAGACCCTGACACGCCGGAGGAGCCCGCCGGGGCGAGGAAAAAAGAGGGACATCCCCCACGCAGCGGCTCTGCAAGTGCAAGTCCGGGTCCTCGAGGTGAAAACCGAGCGGCCCGCCTGCGCCCAACCACGCTGTGACCCTCGATCCGGCTTCCGGAGCCGCAGAGCGCACAGAAAGGAGGCGCCGAGACAGGTAAGGGCTTAGATCCCTGCAGTCCCGGGACTCAGTCGGTGCGGTGGGGGAGTCGCTAGGACAAGGGCCTCTGACGCCCACTTTTTTCTCCGGCATTCTGGCTGCTTTGCCTCCCGCCGCTCTCGAGATATGCGTCGGGGCTGGCTCCAAGCAGGCGAGTTGGTTTCAGGAGATCCCCTCTGGGCCCTCTAGGACCGGGTAGGGTGCGGTAAGCGGAGTCTGTGGTGTGCGGGCGCGGGCAGAGGGAGCCAGCGGGTAGCTGAGCTCGCGGACGAGCTCCAAATTGCAGGGGAGGGTGCAGGTAGAGGGGCACCTTCCTGAAAGGTGAGCAGAAAACAGCAAGCGTCCGTGGGGAAATTCCCGCGCACCGCATCGTCCACCCACCCGCCGTTTTCCTCCAGCCAGGAGGCACCGCAGCCTTTGCTTCTAGAGCCTGAATTTCTGACTTGATTCCTGTCTTTGCCAGGATGTCGCCTCTAGACGCCGACCGTGCGGCCGCGTTGATGGGGCGGGAAGGGGGCTGCTGGAACGGGTCGCTCCCGGGCGGGGAGTGCAATCTACGAAAATGCGGCTGGGACCTGTCCCAGCCCGGGCGCGCGCCCTCTTGTCTTGGGTTAGGGGGCTGGAAAGCCGAGGAGGGGTAGGACTCCCGATTCTTGGTCCCAGGCTGAGCAGAGGCTGCGGGGATCGGGGTGTCGCATGAGACGGAGGGGCGACCTGGAGAGAAGACACCTCCGGGTGTGGACGCCACTGGGATTTGCATCTCGCCTCTTGGAGGTTTTCACCTTGGGAAAGCAGCTGGCGGGCGCACCCCAGGTTAGGGTGTCTTTCGCTGGCGCGCAGTTCCTGTCCCTCGGCGTTCTCCTCCCCTCGCAGGAGTGGACCAAATGCATTGTTCAGCTGGGTCATCTCCTTGCTACCCAGCATCCCGCGGCGCCCACATGTGGAGTCGTTTCCAGGTGTGCTGAGAGGCGAGGGGAAGGCCACTCACAGCTGGACAGCCAGGGCCCCTTTCTATAGGTGTTGGGATCTGGGCTCTTTTTCCAGCCCCTCGGTGAAGGCTTGTACCCTGGGGTGCCCTATCTCCTGCGGGCTGAGGGCTTCAGAGACTATTTTCCCTATTTTGAGACCTTGGTGACAGGACATGGTGCCTTTCAGGCAGGGTTGACTCTGGGTGGACAACTAGGGCCAAGTGAAGGAGGTCAGAGAGCAGATCCAAAGTTGGAGTAGGGTGGGAAGGGCGGCAGAGGATTTCCTTCTGGAGCTGGTTCCCAAAGAACGGGGAGCAGCAGGGGAATTCCCCTCCCCCACCCCACCACCACCTCCTCCACCTACAGCGCCCTGGTCATGCACTCAACAGATGTCTGTCCAGCCCCCACTATGCACCAGGCACTGGACTGGGCAGCAGGAATTTGGTTTACAGGAAGATTAGGACTCAGAGAGCATAAATCACTGGCCCAGGGTGACTCAGTCTGTCCATGTGAAAGTGAATTTGGTGATTTCCAAGTCTATGGCTTGGTCAGTACAGAAGGAGTGGTGTCCTGCTTTGGAGAGAAGACCCCGCAGCATCCTGGCCCTCCTGCTTCATTGTCCCTGGCCAACAGGTGCCACAACGTGGTGACAGCTGTAGGAGCCTGGCCAGCTCATGGGAGCATCCTTGGAAACGTTCCTGAAGCCCCTGTGGGAGCTGATGTGTTGGGGGCTGGAGGATGTGACTGGGCAGACAAAGAGGCCCTGGCCCCTGGGCAAAGGGCAAAGGTGCACATTCTTCTTGAGAGTTCTGGAGAGTCCGATCCATCCTATGCTGTCCTTCCTGACAGCTGGGCAGCCACGGAGGGTTTCCCAACTTACAGATCTCAGGTCTCCTCTCCTGCATCCTGGGTAGTTCCATCTGGTTAGGCAGTGGGTCTGGTTGGCCTGTACTTGGGGAACTCAGGGAATGTGACCAGATGTTCTCCTGCATGTTGCCCACTGGTTGTGCCTCCTTCCAGGATCCAGGATGGAGAGTCAACTCTCCCCAAGGATGTGGGCAGGGTGCTAGGCTCACTGACCCTGAAAGAGCAGAAGGTCTGGACCCTCACCCCTCGCACCTCCCTCACACCACTTTTCTTGCAGACATCACCATGGCAGCCCAGAATGGAAACACCAGTTTCGCACCCAACTTTAATCCACCGCAAGACCATGCCTCCTCCCTCTCCTTTAACTTCAGTTATGGTGATTATGACCTCCCTATGGATGAGGATGAGGACATGACCAAGACCCGGACCTTCCTCGCAGCCAAGATCGTCGTTGGCATTGCACTGGCAGGCATCATGCTGGTCTGCGGCATCGGTAACTTTGTCTTTATCGCTGCCCTCACCCGCTATAAGAAGTTGCGCAACCTCACCAATCTGCTCATTGCCAACCTGGCCATCTCCGACTTCCTGGTGGCCATCATCTGCTGCCCCTTCGAGATGGACTACTACGTGGTACGGCAGCTCTCCTGGGAGCATGGCCACGTGCTCTGTGCCTCCGTCAACTACCTGCGCACCGTCTCCCTCTACGTCTCCACCAATGCCTTGCTGGCCATTGCCATTGACAGGTGAGGATGGTGGGTGGGGTGAGTGGTGGGGCTGGGCCAGGCTGTCTCTTTCCTCATTTAGGCTCTGTAGGAATGCTCACCAATCTTTGGAGGGCAAGAGGAGGTCTTGTTTCTCCAGTTGTGTTCTGTTCCCCCAGATGTGAGCAAGACTGGGGCTGCTGAGTGGCCCATCTCTGGGCCATGCCCCCAGATACCACATGTGCTTCAGATACAGGCATGCCACATGACAGTATGTGGCATCAACACAAAGGGAAAACAGAAAGGGCAGGCAGCTACTACCTAGAAGCCACATGAGAGTTAACTAGGGCAGCTTCCAGTCAGGAAAACATGTACTAGGCTTTTCCTGTAGCCACCCTCCAGGTGGAGATGTGAAACATTTCCATCAGCTAGAGAACCTTCTGTGCTCCTCACCAGTCAATCCTCCCCCACCAGGCAACCACCAATCTGATTTCTATCACTACAGTTCAGTTTCACCTGTTCTTTAACGTCATAAAAAAATCATACCGTATGTGCTGTTGTTTCTGATAGACTTTGTTGCAGAGCTCATTTTAAAAGAAGATAACAGGGTTTGTTTGTGCAAAAGAGGAAAGGACACGCTTGCTTTTGCTTTTCTGCATATGTTGGTGTGCTCATTTGCATACATTTGCATGAGATATTTCCAGAAGTCCTTGCTCTATTTTATTTTTTCCTTTCCTTTATGTATTTATTATTTTATTTTTTGCTTTTATTATTTTTAATTGACACATAATAATTGTAAATACTTAATGGCATACAGAGTGATATTTCTATGCATGTATGTATACAATGTGTAATGATCAACCAAGGTAATTAGCATATCCATCACCTCAAATGTTTATCATTTCTTTGTGTTGGAAACATTCAAAATCCACTCTTCTGGCTATTTGGAAATTATATAATAAATTGTGATAATTATATTCACCCTATAGAGCTGTAGAACACTAGAACTTATTCCTCGTCACCAGCCCTTGCTCTATTTTAAATTTATAAAGTAAAATGTATAATAGCAGTTTATGACAAATCTTACACACATTTTGTTTATGTGAACAGCTGCAGGCCAGCATCAGGCCATCACTGGCTCTGTTCGAGGGGGCAGTGGTCACCTTCTCTTGGTTGCTGTCCACCATTGTAAGCTGTGCTCATTAGGATGATCTGCTTAGTCATCTTTTTTCCTTTCATCTTTTCAACTCTTAAATTTTTCCCCTGTTCTCAGTGCTGCTTAGATTTGTTCTCTTTATTCAACCAGTTTAATATTTTTCATTTTAGTAATAAAATACACAGATGGGTGTAGGAAGCATCCTCCTTCCTTTGTATAACATAATTTCTGCAGGAAAAACGATTTTGCTACAACTCAGGCTCACCAGCCCTGAAACCATCCCTTATGAAATGTGTACCCATCAACCAACTGCACACAATTCTCCAGGGAAAATGGTGCAAAGTATCATTTGATGGAAAGACACAAAGTCAGCCCGGGTGCAGTGGCTCACGTCTGTAATCCCAGCACTTTGGGAGGCTGAGGCGGGTAGATCACCTGAGGTCAGGAATTTGAGACCAGCCTGGCCAGCATGGTGAAACACATGACAAGATGGAAACCCAAGGTGGTATAATAGGATGCTTAAGAATAATAACAGGCCACAAGTATTTATTGAACGCCTACTATACACAAAGCATTTTACAAAAATTGCCATATTTAGTGTTCACAGTAGCCCTGCAAAGTAAGTATCATCTTATTCCAGGTTGCATTTGAGGAAATAAATCTCAGGGAGATTGAATAATTCATCCCAGACCCCAAAGCCAATCCAGGGAAAACCTAGGATTTATTCAGCCTGTTTGACCCAAAGCCTGTGCTGTTTTCACTAAAACACTTCACTATGCCAAATGATGTTGCTAAAATAAGATGAAGCTTGTTAAAGCTGGATAACAAGTACATGAGGATTCACTGTGCCACTGCTTTAGTGTATGTTTGGGGTTAGTTACAAACTAACGTTTCCAAGTATTCATCATTACTACTGTTGGCTTCCCTCCCCCACCAGATATCTCGCCATCGTTCACCCTTTGAAACCACGGATGAATTATCAAACGGCCTCCTTCCTGATCGCCTTGGTCTGGATGGTGTCCATTCTCATTGCCATCCCATCGGCCTACTTTGCAACAGAAACCGTCCTCTTTATTGTCAAGAGCCAGGAGAAGATCTTCTGTGGCCAGATCTGGCCCGTGGATCAGCAGCTCTACTACAAGTCCTACTTCCTCTTCATCTTTGGTGTCGAGTTCGTGGGCCCTGTGGTCACCATGACCCTGTGCTATGCCAGGATCTCCCGGGAGCTCTGGTTCAAGGCAGTCCCTGGGTTCCAGACGGAGCAGATTCGCAAGCGTCTGCGCTGCCGCAGGAAGACGGTCCTGGTGCTCATGTGCATTCTCACGGCCTATGTGCTGTGCTGGGCACCCTTCTACGGTTTCACCATCGTTCGTGACTTCTTCCCCACTGTGTTCGTGAAGGAAAAGCACTACCTCACTGCCTTCTACGTGGTCGAGTGCATCGCCATGAGCAACAGCATGATCAACACCGTGTGCTTCGTGACGGTCAAGAACACCACCATGAAGTACTTCAAGAAGATGATGCTGCTGCACTGGCGTCCCTCCCAGCGGGGGAGCAAGTCCAGTGCCGACCTTGACCTCAGAACCAACGGGGTGCCCGCCACAGAAGAGGTGGACTGTATCAGGCTGAAGTGACCCACTGGTGTCACACAATTGAAAACCCCAGTCCAGTACTCAGAGCATCACCCACCATCAACCAAGTTCATAGGCTGCATGGGAAATGACATCTGTGTTCATGCCTCCCCCGTGCCCTCAACAAGCCGAATGCTGCAAAGTCGTAACATACAATGAGACTAGACATGAACCAAATCAGCTGACATTTACTGATATCCGCTCGACACCTACTGTGTCTACAATCCCAACAAGGAGATTAGACACAAGGAGCAGCAACTGACATGGACTGAACATGTACTGTGTGCAAACCACACCAATGAGATTAGACAGGGACAGCAGGAGCTGACATTTACTCATCACCTACTGTAATCAAAAACACTTGATTTGATTACAATCAAAAACATATAAAAAACATAACAAAATAGCAGAAGCTATTGGAGTTTCCAAGCTATCTCCAGATATATAGATAGTTCACCCTCCATCTTCCCTAATTCTGTATCTTACCAGTGCAGGAATATCAAAAGGCTATAGGCCAGGCATGATGGCTCATGCCTGTAATCCCAGCACTTTGGGAGGCTGAGGCACGTGGATCACTTGAGTTCAGGAGTTCAACCCAGGCTGGCCAACATGGTGAAACCCTGTCTCTACTAAAAATACAAAATTAGCTAGGTGTGGTGGCGGGCGCCTGTAATCCCAGTTACTCAGGAGGCTGAAGCAGGAGAATAGCTTGAACCTGGGAGTTGGAGTTTGCAGTGAGCTGAGATTGCTCCACTGCACTCCAGCCTGAGTGACAGAGTAAGACTCTGTCTCAGGAAAAAAACAAACAAACAACAAAACAAAACAACAACAACCAACGGCTATAGAAGAAGACTCTTAGACACAATGGAAATGTAACGATAAGTTTGTCAGTGCGGGGTTTACAGCATCATGGGAGGTGCGTTAAAGCCATCATACTGAACTTTCCCACCCACCTCCTACTGCCTCCCAGGGCATTCTCTAGGATTTTGGCTTCAAGAAAAAAAAATTCTTATAGTCAGCCCAGCCTTATGTGGTTATCCACAATGGTGTAATTTCAAAGGAAAGAACCTAAAAATCACTTTCCCACTGATGCTTGAAAGCTTATCATTTCATTTGGGTGGAGATGGGTAATCCTGAGGTGTCAATTTTTGCCTCCTCAGTGCAAAGGATTTCAGTGGCTCTGGGGTCAGGGGGAAAGAGGACAGAGAAAAAAGTGGAGGTTGCCACTGGCAATGAACAAAATCTCTGTGGGCATTTTGCTAAGGACTGGACCACTTTCTAGAACACTCCCTCTTTTACAAAAGGAACTCTACATAGAATCCAAAGACCTGGGTTCAGGTCCTAACTCTAAGACTCAAGTCCTAAACTCATGATGTTTTCTCTCTGTGTCTCAGTTTTGCTTTAATGAAATGGCGATGATGAAAATATCTGCTCTTCATACCTTGCAAGACTGTTGGGAGAGCCCATTGAGGCCATGGTTTGTGAATGTGCTTTTCAACTGTGCACACGATAAGAATGGAGAAGTGATATTGAACAGTTTATTTGGAGGGAGTTTATTTGGAAACCCCATCCACTGTGATTTATTAGAGAAATACCCACACTTTTTCATCCCTGTTCTTTGGACGAAAGACTCCTGAAGACTTCACAGTGTACCTTGTCTACAGTGGGCCAAAAAGGGATCCGTGTTCTTGGTTATAATCTGGGAAATTTAACCTCAGATTCTCAGTGACCCCAAGACTCTCAGCATCCCTGCAGTCTTAGAAGTGTTGACAGTCTTCCCTGCATGTTGCAAAATAGCACCCTAGTGCTGCATAAATATCACTTCTGAATCTGTTTGTATTATTATACATTTGTGGTAACTGTAGGTACACATCTTCATTTCTTCTTGATTCATTTTGATGTGGTAGCTATATAAATGGTACCTGGTTTGGGACTGACCCATCCATATTTGACCAATTCCTAATTTTTTATAGACAAGGAATTAATTGTTTGCTTGTTTGATTGTTTTTATTATTTGTTGATTTGTTTCTCTGACTGAAGTTTCAACCAATGTTTCTTTCTATCACCACCCAGCAGACTCACCTTCAGCCCAATCATTGTACTCTCAGAAAATGCAGGCCGGCACGGTGGCTCACATCTGTAATCCCAGCACTTCGGGAGGCCAAGATGGGCAGATCACCTGAGGTCAGGAGTTCAAGACCAGCCTGGCCAACATGGTGAAACCCCATCTCTAGAAAAATACAGAAATTAGCTGGCGTGGTGGCACATGCCTGTGGTCCCAGCTCCTCAGGAGGCTGAGGCATGAGAATTGCTTGAACCCCACAGGCAGAGGTTGCAGTGAATTGAGATCGCACCACTGCACTCCAGCCTGGGTGACAGAGCAAGATTCCATCTCAAAAGGAAAATAAAAGAAAATGCAAACACACTATAATATTAGCCTAAGCAAAACTGTTAATTCTGATTTACAAAAATTCTTACTTGCTTGGCTCTGAAATGCATTGTGTAATAATGCATTTCAAAGCCAAGCAAGTAACAATTTTAGGTTATGTACATTTCTATAAATATAATAATTGTATTTTTATTTATTATTCTATCCTGGCTCTTAGCCGAATCAGGAGATTCTTTAGGAATGGACCATGTACCAGTCAAGTCTGTCAGCAGGATTCATCGCCCTGTTCCTTTTTGTCCTAGAATATACCAACTTCCTTTCATTGAAATTTAACTGAAAAAACTTTTGTAAATATCAGTGTGTATTTGTGATTTTCCAGTGATTAAAGTGTAATGTTGTTATCCAATTAAATCATTAACATGTGGAATTTAGTCACAGGTTTCAAGTGCTTTCTCTGCTGATCTTTTAAGCGTGTTAGTATATTTAGATATGAGTGAAGTAATAGCTACCTAAACAGTCCCACCTTGAAACAGAGAAGGAACTTACTGAAGGCATTTTTAGAACAGTGGTAGCTCATAGCATCAATCAGCCTCCTCTCGGTTATGTCCTTCAAGCTAATGGCCCCGGAGTGTATTCATGCGTGCAAATAAGCAAGGAATCATGGTCCTGGACTGATGCGATGCCTTCATTCTAAAACAGTCTTGTTTCTTCCAATGAAAGCTGCTGATTGCACCGTGACTATTCATCCCTCCAACTGGTAATAAATTAATTACACTTGTATTTAGTCTTTTCTTCTCAAGACTAATTAATGGTAAGCTTAAGACACTTTTAATATGCTAAGATGTACACATTTATGCCTATGATTATATACATTGAAAAATTAATCTCATTTAGCAAAACAGATCCATTTCCTCAGCCAGAATAAGAAAAAAGATGGCTCTGTAATGAAGCTATTAAAGGCTTTTCTATCAGCATTCAACATTTAAAATAAGTTGCTTTACAAATTGAAGAAATCAAAAGATGGCTTCAGGCCCTCAGTCATGAGAAGCAATCCAGACTTAAAGAGGAAGAAAGAATGTGACATGTAGGAGGTAATTAGAAAACTTAAAGTGAGTTCTATTTCTACAGGAAAAATGATGGCTTTGAAACATATCCTTCCAATTTAACAGCTGTCTCTCCTTTGGCTCAAGAGGATGGGTGCGCGCATGCACACACACACACACACACACACACACACACACACCACAGACCACAGACCAGGAAAGGCCTTATAAGGGCATATAATTCAACTCACTCCTTTCTTAGGTGAGGAGATCGGAGTTTCAAAAGGAAATGCCTTGCTTAAGGGTACAGCTAATGCTTGCTGGAGCCAAGATATTGCCCCAAGATTTTCACTCTGATGCAGCGAACTGCACTCGGGGACTGCACTCCTGACTCCTAAGGAGTGGACCCTCAGCTGGTTTCTGGCCTCCCGGCAGAATCTTAAACTGCAGAAAAGATACTGTTCCTCCCTCTGGCAGGCCAAGAGCACATCCAATCCAAGGGACCATAATTGAGACTCCAGGATTCCAGGGAAACCAGAGAGAATCACCCCAGAATCATCCTAGTGCTCCTGCCTTTCTTTTCTCCTATTGAGATAAATGGGCGTGGAGGGGATCTTAACACATTAGACTCGAATGCACATGGAGCTGTTTGCAAGTGATTCCGGAGCCAAATGGGAAAGCAGGTTGTGCTGAGAGGTAACCCGGCCCCAGGAAAAGCAGGTGGAGGGGAGGGGGTTTGCTCGCACTCCAAGACAAGGCAAGTACAGGGCCACCCACAACACAATGTGCAGTCTTCACCCAAGCCACTGCTGGCTGACTTAGCTGTGGTTGTGCTTTGTGCCTCCTAGCAGCCAAATGCCTTCTAAAGAAATAAACATCAAACTTTTAAAGAGTTCAAGTTGGTTTTATTCAGAAGTCTGACTGAGGACTATAGCCCAAGAGGAGTCTTTCAGAGAGGTTCTGTCAGACACCTCCAAAGCTATGTTTTAGTTCACAGTTTATATGCAGGTGATGAAGGTTTAGCACGTGTACAATCACATCAAAGCTTGGGTACAAGAGTACATCTGGTTATAATTACAGAAGCATAATCATTAACCCTGTCAGATGTTATATTATGTGCAGAAAAAGGCAAGGGCTAGGGTCATTCATCTTTTGAGAAATATAGTGACTCAGGCAAGAGGCTTTGTGAAACTTTGCTGGCAAACGGAAGTGAGCACACGTGGCTTCTTACATTTGCTACTTTATCTCACATGGTGATGTGAAGCAAATGCAGCAACTCCTGAGGTGC
The DNA here is from genome assembly GCF_029289425.2 of Pan paniscus. Lineage (NCBI taxonomy): Eukaryota > Metazoa > Chordata > Mammalia > Primates > Hominidae > Pan > Pan paniscus. Next base: position 6,236,105 of record NC_073270.2, on the reverse strand, counting down.
ACCAACCAGGGACACATCACCTCCTGGGATTGCTGATGCCATCTTTTTATAATTTTAATTTTTGTGGGTACACAGTAGATGTTTGGCGCCCTTTTTTTTTTTTTTTTGAGATGAAGTCTCGCTCTGTCACCTGGGTTGGAGTGCAGCGGCACGATCTTGACTCACTGCAACCTCAGCCTCCTGGGTTCAAGAGATTCTCCTGCCTCAGGCTTCCTAGTAGCTGGTATTACAGGCATACACCATCACGCCTAGCTAAATTTTGTATTTTTAGTAGAGGCGGGGTTTCACCATGTTGGCCAAGCTGGTCTCAAACTCCTGACCTCAAGTGATCCACCTGCCTTGGCCTCCCAAATTGCTGGCATTATAGGCATGAGCCACCACGCCCAGCCTCATGCCCCACTAAATAGCAGCACAAACACAACTTTTATCTGTTTCTTTCCTGGCAGAAGTTTGGATAGCTGTACCCTAGAAGGACATGGATACAGAAACCCTGAGTGTCCAGTGGCGGAACTACTATGTGAGGAACACATTTATTTAATCAACATACCTTTTGCTAAGCAAGGTCTTCACTTTCAGCCTTCGGCTGGGAGAAACCTCGCTGCTACATGGAGCAATTCATTAGCAAGGCAGCCTGGATTCCCATAGTAAATGTCTTTATTTCCTTCAAGCACAATTTAATCTGACTCCTCCAATGGTAGGAATATGACCACATTAATTGGCAAAGATCCCTACCCTGATCCTGCAAATGAATGCCTCAGAGGCTCTCTAGATCCATCTGCCTTCAATGTTTTACTGTTGAGTCCCTTTATCATTAGGCTATGGGTCATGCCAATAACTTCAAATGCAATATCAATAACAATAATAAATCTTGAGGTGGGGCATGGTAGCTCACACCTATAATCCCAGCACTTTGGGAGGCTGAGGCAGGAGAATCGCTTGAGGCCAGGAACCTTGGCAACATAGCAAGACCTGATCTCTACAAATAAAAAAATGAAAAAATTAGCCAGGTATAGTGACACATACCTCTAGGTCTAACTACTCAAAAGGCTGAGGTGAAAGGATTGCTTGCCCAGGAGTTCGAGCCTGTAGTGAGCTATAATCACACCACTGCATTCCAGCCTGAACAACAGAGTGAGACCCTGTATCTAAAAAGAAAGAAATAAACAATCTTGAAATCTTGAACCATGTACTACTATACAGATGTTCAAAGAGCTCATGACACAGGACAATTTTTTTCATTTTCCAATAATGGGTTTGGCACTTTCTTCAGATAAAACAAATTGAGGAGCGGGGGTTGTTTTACTGGAACTTAGAAAAAGTTATCACTAAATAGGGAAATAGGCAGAAGGCTTTGCCTCCAAGAAGCAGGGAGGAAACCCAGAGATGACCTTAGAACAGAAAGCCATGCAGACTCAAGGTCGTTGTATCCCTTTGGTGACTTCTTAGACTGAATTTCCACATGCAAGTCACAGACTGAGACGAAAGAGTTAGTCTCTGGAGTCTCACTTCATGCCAACCTTGGATTCTCAGCTCTGGAACCAGCTCCTAGGCAAGGTCCTAACATAAGCCTTTGCTAAGCTCTGCTGCAGGCATGGCCCAGTGTGCAGAGAAAAGGGTCTTCTACTCACTCATGCAGCTTCTGCCCCAGATGCTGTGGAGAAACAAAGAGGATGGAGATGCAAGCCTGAATCTCAAGGTGATTCCCGAGATAATGTGTGACTAATTCCACGTGAAAGTTGAGACACTGGAGAGACACTGCAAAGATAGAGTGAATTTAGACACAAATACCTTCTGGCTGTGGGGATCAGAGAAGGTTTGGGGCCATGGGGAATGGTGACAGGAGGGTACCCCGGGAAAAGGGAACAGAAGCAACAAAGACCTAGAGGAGGGAAAATTAGACGGACTGTAAGTGGAACAGCACGTAGCTTGGTTCGACAGGCACATCAGATTCAGAGTGTTTAGGGGAGAGCCGACTGGGCAGCTGATGAGCTGAATGAAGAAAGAGGCTGATGAGCTGAATGAAGAAAGAGGGGTGGGGACAGGCAGGATGGAAGGGCCTGGGGTCCCAGCCAGCCAGAATTGTGGTCAAATAATAATTCTTTATTTAACCATGTGAACTTGAACAGATTCTTTACCTCCTATCCAGACCTTACTTCCTCATGTGTAAAATAGGAATCGTAATAGCACTGACATCATAGGATTGCATGTGGATTAAATTATCTTAGAAAATGCCTAGCATATCATAAGCAGACAATAGTTATTTTTGTTATTTGTAATAGTTATTTTGTTATTTTTGAAATGATTACTTCCAGGAACAGAATTTCTCCTAGATGAATTCAGAACATTGTGTCACATGTAGTGGATATGTTTTGGGATTATCAAACCAGGGTATTTTTATCTCCTGTGGTCTCAAGTCCCTAGTCATCTTGGACTTCCTATCATACCTGGTCAACTCAAATCACAGAGTTTCTTCCATCATGTAAGAGAAGATGCTCTTCCACCATTAACACTGAACCAGGAAGCTTAATGGCCCTCCAAAGGAGGCTATGATGTAGAGGAAGTCCTTTCTATAGAGGAAGAAGAAAACAGAGCCCATCCCTTCTAGCCTCAGTGGATGGTGGAAAAGAAAGAAACAGAAAATACTTGAAGGCTGAATGCATTTGTCCTTGCTTTCTCCTTCAGGAGCTAAATCTAGGTGGTGGAGGTGGGGAAGCTATAGAAACATCTAAGTGTAGAGAAGCCTGAGATCATGGGGCAGGAAGGCAGCAATGGGATGCTTCCCTGGGCTCACTGAGGAAGGCCCCAGACCTCTAAGAGGAGCCCTGCAGGTGTTCTAGAGAAATGGTGATGCAGCCACGGGAGGAGGCAGAGAGATGGAGGAGTCTGACCAATGCCCTAATATGCCACAGCAAACGGTGAGGTGCAGGGATCCATAAATTCCTGTATGCCCTACTTAGGGATGGCAGATGGGCAGAGGCCCAGAGTAAGGTCAAAGTGATCATTATGTGTGGTGCCTTTGCTATCGAGGACAAGTGGCCAAGACCACAGACTCTAAAAGACCAGATGGGGCACATTATTCCTCAGCAATCCATCCTGAAATCCATCTTGCAGCAGAGCCAGCAAGGATCCAGAATTCTGGAACAGTATATGATTCTGATATTCCTCCTCCCCTCCTCCAACACGCAGTCCCTGGAAGCTCAACCATATTAGAAAGTAGCAAGGGAAGGGACTGAAACCCAAAAGATTTCACATGTCCAGAAATGAGTGATTTCAACTGAAGGGAGTCTATGTACATTCAAAAAGACTGTATATCATGAATAGCTTCCCCACCTCCCATGAGATGGGGGCTCCTGAAGATTCAATCAGTGGTAGAAAAATCAAGAAGGTACAGTTTCCCTGTACATCCAAGTATAGCGTCAGCCAACATTACACATAATTATGATGAGAGGCAGCCGGAGACTGGGGACTGGATTAGGGAGAAAAGAGGAAGAAAAGCTGTCACTCTGGAGATGTATGATAGAAACTGGAATTGTCACACAGGAATTCAGTCCTTCTAGATTCAGTCCTTCTAGAATGGTGCTTGAAACAAAAAGAAGTTGGTATGTCTTCACTGTGGACAGTACAGAGATGTGTAATTGATATAACATATGGTAGCCCTTTATATCAGCAGCTTTGCTATTTGTGACTTTGTGAGCAATCTCAAAGATCCATGATGTGGTCAGTCATTTGTTATTTTGGGAAGTGTAAGTTTCCATCTTGCACCCCAGCAGCTAAGCTTACCCAACAACAAAGCAGCCCCATTTCAATGAGGCTTTCTTGTTCTTTACTCAATATTGTATTTAATGCTCTCATGAAATAATAAAAAACTATATTCCTTTGCGGGGGGAATATGCCCCTAAAAGAAAGCCATCCAGCAAGTCTGCCAGGCTCTGGGCTGGTACTGGGGGTTGTCTGCACAGAGTCCTATGATGTGAACCATCTGTGGGTCTCTCAGTTGTGGATACCAGCACCTGTTCTGGTGGAGGTGGCAGGGGGGTGAAATGGACTCTGTGAGGGTTCTTAGCTTTGGTGGTTTAATGCTCTATTTCTGTGCTGGTTGACCTCCTGCTGGGAGGTGGCGCTTTCCAGAGAGCATCAGCTGTGGTAGTATGGAGAGGAACCTGCAGTGGGCAGGACCCTAGAACACCCAAGAGTATATGCCCTTTGTCTTCAGCTACCAGGGTGGGTAGGGAAGGACCATCAGTTGGGGGCAGGGCTAGGCATGTCTGAGCTCAGACTCTCCTTGGGTGGGTCTTGCTGCAGCTGATGTGGGAGATGGGGGTGAGGTTCCCAGGTCAATGGAGTTGTGTTCCTAGGAGGATTATGGCTGCCTCTGCTGAGTCATGGAAATTGTCAGAGAAGTGAGGGAAAGTAACCAGTCACAGGCCTCACCCAGCTCCCATGCAATCAGAAGGGCCAGTCTCACTCCTAACATGCACCACCTAACAGCACCAAGTCTGTTTCCAGGCTGTGGGCAAGCAGGGCTGAGAACTTGCCCCAGGCTACCTGCCTCCCAGCTGCAAAAGAAAAGAGCTTTAGTTCTTCCCTCACTGTGGAGTCTGCATGCCAGACTCACGCCCTCCCTGGGTTCTGGCCAGAAGGCTTTTCCACAGGTTCGAATTGTTACAAAGTTCAGCTGGAGGCTTCCTTCTCTCTGTGGCATTTTCCCCACATCTCTGGCCATCCTACTGAAGGATCCCTGTGATGCCAGGCAGGAATGGCCTGCTTGGGAACCCAGCAAGCTCCCAGGGCCTCTCCCACTGCTTCCTCTACCCCTGTATTTCGCTCAGCTCTCTAAATTGACTCAGCTCCAGGAAATGTTGGAATCTTCTCCAGGAAACTGGACCTTCAGTTTCCCCAGTGGGGGGTGTGTGTTCAAGGGTGGAGGAACTCCCTTTCCCAATTCCATGGTTTGGGCACTCACAGTATTTGGGGTGTCTCCTGGGTCCTGCAGGAGCAGTCTGCTTCCTTCAGAGGGTCTGTGCGTCCTCTTGGGATTCCTTATTTATTCCTGCAGTCATTCTGGAGCTAAAAATTCACAATGCAAGCCTCCACACCCTGCTCTGTCCATCCGAGTTGGAGCTGCAATCTAGTCCTGCCTCCTGTCCACCATGATGATTGACACCTTGATTTTATCCTCATAAACTCATTTTGAACTTCTGACCTCCAGGACTGTAAGAGAATAAATTTGTGTTGTTTTAATCCACTAAGCTTGTGGTGATTTGTTACAGTAGCAATAGGAAACTAATACACCTGGGTACCAATTTCCTTGCTACCTTTGAGGGTGAATAGTCAGAAAGCACTTTGGTCCTCCCCAAACTACATCCCTCTGGCTGGACATATATGCTCCTGTCTTAACATCAGTGAGGACAGAGATAGAATGAAGTTGGTGTGGAGGGCACATAACAGGTGGTCCAGAAAAGAACAGGGTGATTCTCCCAGGCAAGGGTTGAATCTACAGACAGCAAAAACTAAAAGCAGGGAGGAACTCACAGAGTGCAGGAGGTCAGATCACAAACTCAACACTGAGGAACAAGACTGACATGCTCAGCTCCTAAGCCAGCAATGGCTCCCTCCTCTGTCTCTGCTTTGCAGGTCAATGGGGAATTGTTCACAATACTTATTTGCCACAGAAAGAGGTTAAAACCCCGCAGGAAAAACTTTGTATTAGGCTGAAATCAAAATAGAACAAAATGGCTGCATTCCCTTCCACCTGGACATGCTCATTAGACTTCTGAGGCCATGAAGATGTCAAAAAACACATTTGGGACCAGGTATTTGCCTCCGTGGCCTTCCCAAGATCTGCTCTTATGTACTAAACCTAGGATGCACTAAACTCTTCTTTGGAAACTTAGAAATTTCTTGGCCAGAATGGTTCACTTACACCCTCCCCACTCCCAACTATGCTCTTACCATTTTGGCACCTCTCTTAAGTGAAGAAAGAAGAGAAAAAAATCAAATGGGAGAAAGGATAGGAAATAAGAACACACCTGCACTGTATACCTTCTTGGTGCCAGGTTTCATGAGGCACATTTGACATATGGAACCATGTTTAAACCTCATTTTCACTTGATCATTTAAAAGTGGTTAAATCTCTTCACCTGGAAGCATTTGATATAGGAATGAAGGCGATGTGCAAAGTAAAGTGTAGATTGTTAACAGGGTCCCCTTGTAAGTAGCTGTCGGAAGCACACGGCACTTCATCTCCAGGAGATGTTCAAAGAATAACGTCTATTTCTTTAAAATAAGTATTTATTTAAAAGCTTTTACACAGTATTTTAATAGATGTTTTCTCATGCACATCTTTTCTACATATAGTTGGAAACATATAGTTAGTACATAGTTTCCTCATTCTTGAATTCTGTATTTGTGAATTTTCTTATGAACTAAAATTTATTTGTAACTCCAAAATCAGTATTCATGGTGCTTTTACAGTCATTTGTGTACATGCACAAAGTGGAGAATAATTTGAGTTGTCCAATGCACATTCCCAATGAGGTTGAACAAGCTGACACTCTGCCTTCTTGTTTCAGCTCTCATACAGTAAGCAATTATCCTTTCCAAGGCCTATTTAGTGCCATGTCTTTCGATGTTTTTGCTTTTTGTTGGTGATTTTGCTGTTTAAAATGGTCCCCAAACACAGTGCTAAAGTGCTGTCTATTGTTCTTAAGTACAAGAAGGCTCTGATGCACCTTACAGAGAAAATGTGTGTTAGATAAGTTTCATTCAAGAATCAGTTATGTTGGTATTGGAGGTGAGTTCAGTGTTAATGAATCAACAATGTACATTAAATAGGGTGTCTTTAAATAAAAACACACGTAAGCAAAGTTATGTATTGAACTCTTGACAAAAACATTGTGACCAGTGGCTTGCATGAGCTTGACCTGTACTTCCCCTAGGAGCAATGGTTCAGTATTCATTAACTCAGTGTTTGAGATGACTTTGTAGAACATAACTACCATGAGTAATGAGAATCGACTGTCATATTTTAAGTTTAAACCTTGTTTGTCACAAGACATAACTTTGAGTGTTAGTTGAATAAAACCATAGGGTCCAAGATTTGAAAAGGCCAAATGGCCACTTTGCAAGACATCCCTGCCACCCCTCCCTCCTACCCAAGTCTGCCATTTTGATGCAAATTGAAACTCCTTGGAAAAGAAGGACTGCAATGGAAATACACACATTTAACCAAACCACATCCCACACTTTCTGGTGAACACATGTCTAGAAGAGCAGCCCCCATTTTTTTTTTCCTTCATTAAAAAAAAAAAAATCACTGAACTTGAAAGTTCCAGCTCATTTGTTCTGTCATATTGCTATGGAACAGGAAGAGGAAAACCACACACTCTCCCCATCCTAGATTGCAAAAGAGGGTAGCCCTTGGCCAAGACTTTAATTGAGCCTTTATGTGGCAATTACAAAGCTTTTCAATGTCAATCTTAGCAGAGTTGAGGGGACAGTTACTAAGAGATAGTGCTACTTTCTACTCCCAGTGGACCCAGGTATACAAGGGGAAGGGGAAGGTTGAGAGAAAAGGAAGGAGCCAGTGATCTTCCACATAAAAATGTGAAGTTTAACTCCATTGAGGAGCTGCTGTCTTGACAATTATGGGACATGAAGAAAAATGTGATTCTTCCTCCTTGTGGGTTTCTACTGTCTGACAATTACCATTTGTCCTTGGAGTGAGAAGGAAGGAGGAGAGAGGGAGAGGGAGAGAGGGAGATAGAGAGGGAGATAGACAGGGAAAGAGGGTGGAGCAGAGAGAGAGCAACACTCACTTGCCTTTCCACTTGATTCAACAGCCACTTACTGGAAAATGTGAAGGATGAAGAAGCTCACCTGCAAAATATGCAAATGGAGAGATCTGGAAGGGAAGAGCTCATCCTGGGCTATCCTCTGGGTCCTAGAATGTCACCTCCCACTCCCCTCTGGAGCCCCAGGACATTCACATAGACAGGGCTCAGCAGCAGGGAAAGTGTGGCTAGTGGGGGAAGAATGAATCCTGGGAGAGGCAAATTGCTGGGATAGGCAGTGGAGTTTCTAAAAAAGTGAGTTGAGAGTTTTTAGCATGAAGCGTTGTTGAATTTTGTCAAAGGCCTTTTCTGCATCTATTGAGATAATCATGTGGTTTTTGTCTTTGGTTCTGTTTATATGCTGGATTACATTTATTGATTTGCGTATATTGAACCAGCCTTGCATCCCAGGGATGAAGCCCACTTGATCATGGTGGATAAGCTTTTTGATGTGCTGCTGGATTCGGTTTGCCAGTATTTTATTGAGGATTTTTGCATCAATGTTCATCAAGGATATTGGTCTAAAATTCTCTTTTTTGGTTGTGTCTCTGCCCGGCTTTGGTATCAGGATGATGCTGGCCTCATAAAATGAGTTAGGGAGGATTCCCTCTTTTTCTATTGATCGGAATAGTTTCAGAAGGAATGGTACCAGTTCCTCCTTGTACCTCTGGTAGAATTCGGCTGTGAATCCATCTGGTCCTGGACTCTTTTTGGTTGGTAAGCTATTGATTATTGCCACAATTTCAGCTCCTGTTATTGGTCTATTCAGAGATTCAACTTCTTCCTGGTTTAGTCTTGGGAGAGTGTATGTGTCGAGGAATTTATCCATTTCTTCTAGATTTTCTAGTTTATTTGCGTAGAGGTGTTTGTAGTATTCTCTGATGGTAGTTTGTATTTCTGTGGGATCAGTGGTGATATCCCCTTTATCATTTTTTATTGCATCTATTTGATTCTTCTCTCTTTTTTTCTTTATTAGTCTTGCTAGCAGTCTATCAATTTTGTTGATCCTTTCAAAAAACCAGCTCCTGGATTCATTAATTTTTTGAAGGGTTTTTTGTGTCTCTATTTCCTTCAGTTCTGCTCTGATTTTAGTTATTTTTTGCCTCCTGCTAGCTTTTGAATGTGTTTGCTCTCGCTTTTCTAGTTCTTTTAATTGTGATGTTAGGGTGTCAATTTTGGATCTTTCCTGCTTTGTCTTGTGGGCATTTAGTGCTATAAATTTCCCTCTACACACTGCTTTGAATGCGTCCCAGAGATTCTGGTATGTTGTGTCTTTGTTCTCGTTGGTTTCAAAGAACATCTTTATTTCTGCCTTCATTTCGTTATGTACCCAGTAGTCGTTCAGGAACAGGTTGTTCAGTTTCCATGTAATTGAGCGGTTTTGAGTGAGTTTCTTAATCCTGAGTTCTAGTTTGATTGCACTGTGGTCTGAGAGATAGTTTGTTATAATTTCTGTTCTTTTACATTTGCTGAGGAGAGCTTTACTTCCAACTATGTGGTCAATTTTGGAATAGGTGTGGTGTGGTGCTGAAAAAACGTGAAGGACCTCTTCAAGGAGAACTACAAACCACTGCTCAATGAAATAAAAGAGGATACAAACAAATGGAAGAACATTCCATGCTCATGGGTAGGAAGAATCAATATCGTGAAAATGGCCACACTGCCCAAGGTAATTTATAGATTCAATGCCATCCCCATCAAGCTACCAATGACTTTCTTCACAGAATTGGAAAAAAAACTACTTTAAAGTTCACATGGAACCAAAAAAGAGCCCGCATCGCCAAGTCAATCCTAAGCCAAAAGAACAAAGCTGGAGGCATCACGCTACCTGACTTCAAACTATACTACAAGGCTACAGTAACCAAAACAGCATGGTACTGGTACCAAAACAGAGATATAGATCAATGGAACAGAACAGAGCCCTCAGAAATAACGCCGCATATCTACAACTATCTGATCTTTGACAAACCTGAGAAAAACAAGCAATGGGGAAAGGATTCCCTATTTAATAAATGGTGCTGGGAAAACTGGCTAGCCATATGTAGAAAGCTGAAACTGGATCCCTTCCTTACACCTTATACAAAAATCAATTCAAGATGGATTAAAGACTTAAACGTTAGACCTAAAACCATAAAAACCCTAGAAGAAAACCTAGGCATTACCATTCAGGACATAGGCATGGGCAAGTACTTCATGTCTAAAACACCAAAAGCAATGGCAACAAAAGCCAAAATTGACAAATGGGATCTAATTAAACTGAAGAGCTTCTGCACAGCAAAAGGAACTACCATCAGAGTGAACAGGCAACCTACAAAATGGGAGAAAATTTTCGCAACCTACTCATCTGACAAAGGGCTAATATCCAGAATCTACAATGAACTCAAACAAATTTACAAGAAAAAAACAAACAAACCCATCAAAAAGTGGGCGAAGGACATGAACAGAAACTTCTCAAAAGAAGACATCTATGCAGCCAAAAAACACATGAAAAAATGCTCACCATCACTGGCCATCAGAGAAATGCAAATCAAAACCACAATGAGATATCATCTCACACCAGTTAGAACAGCAATCATTAAAAAGTCAGGAAACAACAGGTGCTGGAGAGGATGTGGAGAAATAGGAACACTTTTACACTGTTGGTGGGACTGTAAACTAGTCCAACCATTGTGGCAGTCAGTGTGGCGATTCCTCAGGGATCTAGAACTAGAAATACCACTTGACCCAGCCATCCCATTACTGGGTATATACCCAAAGGACTATAAATCATGCTGCTATAAAGACACATGCACACATATGTTTATTGCGGCACTATTCACAATAGCAAAGACTTGGAACCAACCCAAATGTCCAACAATGATAGACTGGATTAAGAAAATGTGGCACATACACACCGTGAAATACTAGGCAGCCAAAAAAATGATGAGTTCATGTCCTTTGTAAGGACATGGATGAAATTGGAAATCATCATTCTCAGTAAACTATCGCAAGAACAAAAAACCAAACACCGCATATTCTCACTCATAGGTGGGAATTGAATAATGAGAACACATGGACACAGGAAGGGGAGCATCACACTCTGGGGACTGTTGTGGGGTGGGGGGAGGGGGGAGGGATAGCACTGGGAGATATACCTAATGTTAGATGACGAGTTAGTGGGTGCAGCACACCAGCATGGCACATGTATACATATGTAACTAACCTGCAGATTGTGCACATGTACCCTAAAACTTAAAGTATAATAATAAAAAAAAAGTGAGTTGAGAGTCCTATAATGAGAATTACAAAGAAGTTGGTGCTCCTTTAAAGACAAGAACCAGATACAAACATCTGCTCCCATCCCTTCCATTCATCCTGTACTAAAAGTTGGCACAATAAGAAGAAGAAAAAAATGTTATGAAAGATTAGGAAAGAAAAATCCATTGTCATTATTTGCAGAAAATATGACTGTCTACACAGAAAATCCAAAATAATCTAGTAAAAAGAAATAGAGCTAATAAGAGAGTACAGCAGGATAGTTGGCCACAAGATCAAGCAACAAAAATTAATAGAGAACTTGACAATTCCACCCCAAAATTCAAGCCAAGGCAAATTTCTGGAGAGACTTATTCTACCAGGGAACAATACTTATTATAAAGCTGTGGTAATTAAAAGAGTGAGGCATTCAGGGAAGGATAGACAGACAGGCCAATGAAATAGAATATAAAGCCCCAGATGCAGATGCACATATATATGAGAATTGGCAAAATCAAGTTTTCTCCAAACTGTGGAAATCAAGGCTTAAGAGCTAATTTAATTTCAGCTGTAGAGAAATAAAGTGAGATTTTTACACACTTGGCTTTTTTGTTTTTGTTTTTCAAATGTCCAACAATGATAGACTGGATTAAGAAAATGTGGCACATATACACCGTGGAATACCACGCAGCCCATCAGGATCTTAGAAAGAAACAAATTCAACTCAGCTGGTTCAAATGGGAAGCCTTTAATAAAGGTGCTATTTTCAGCAGTATGGGTGGGGCTAACAAGACCAACAAGGGTAACTGGGTCCCAGAGACAAGCAACAGACTACAGCATTACTGCCTTTAGGACTGGGGGCAAGGGAAGGAAATGGCGTCACAGGAGTCCAGTGAGAGCTGGAGCCAGGTTAAGGGACTGCTCCTGGGGGTATGGCACCACTGTCAAAGCAGGTGTGGAGGGTAAACCTCTCCTTCCATCTGCGCTTTAGTCTCAGGTACCTCCTGTTGTTCAAACCCAAGCAGAATCTAGCTGTCAAGGGAGCCTCAAAAGTGCCATTCACAGGGTCAACCTCTGGGGTGCAGAGAAGGTCTGGGGATGCATCCGTGGAGGTGGATGGAAACAGAACAAGCAGCCGACCCCTCTCATGGCAGGCCCTTCATTTCTCCTACAATCATAATAGCTTTTGCCCTATTGAGCCCAGACTCCGACTCTCCTGTCCTCCTGACAGGGGAGCTTCTCTTAAGTACTTCACAAGGTGTCCACCTGGCATCATGACTCTGATAATGCATATTGCTAAATGTCTATTCCAACCACTCAGCTGCAAGTGAGACCATGACTCTGATATCCTCCCATTCCTCAGAGGGGAAAGTGGAGAGGAGGGATTCCTGGCACTTCTCTGATACCCGGAGTTACTGGGAACTTATGGAAAGAGAACAGAGAAGGCATGTCTCCCCCAGGAAGCTGCCAGTGGAGACACAGGCAGGTGGGACACAGCAAAAGGGAGGAGGACCACAGGAATAAGAAGCCCAAGACAAGACCCCTGTCCAATCGCTTGGGAGAGTGAAGTGAATCGCTTGGGAGACAGTCTGTTCTCTCATTCCAGGGGGTGCCCAACAACAAGCAGAATGGCTCAGGCAACCCTGAGAGACTGTGTAAAAATGCTTATTCCAAACTCACACCTCTTCTTCTGTCCAGACCAGGGACAGGTTTCTAACCCCCACTTGGTCACATACAACTATCCTATCCTTAATATGTGTTTCTGTACCTGCTTCTCATATTCTTAATTGCTGCTACTCCTTCTCTTTTGTAGGTCTATTTATGTCAACCCATCACTTCTTGTTGTCACATAGTCCCAATTTCATGTTCTTTGCCAATTTTGTGACTTAAAAATATGGTTGCCATAACAACTCTTGCAAAAATCATGGGCCAGCTGCATCATTTATCAGTTGGCGTGTCCCACTTTGGAAAGACTTCCTGATAAAAGACATCCTGGGCCTCTATTTTATGTTAACACTGAGACTCAGGGACCAGAACCAACATGTTTACCACAGCGGGCACATGTAACCCTCTCAACTGCCCTCTGAGATGTGAACCACTATTAGTCCCATTTTACAGATGAGGAAACTAAGGCTCAGAGAGGTTAAGTAACTTGCCTTAGGTCATACCGCCAGTAAGGGTCAGAAGTGGGACATGTGAATACATAGAAGTAGAGCGTGGAGTAGAGACCACCTGGGGTGGAGAGAGGGAAGAAATGGGTGATGCAGGTCAAAGGGCACAAAGTTGCCATTATATAGGATGAAAAAGCCTAGAGCGCTAACTACAGCAAGGTGACTGCTGTTAATAATGTTGCGTTGTATACTGGAAATTTGCTGAGAGTAGATTTCAGATGCTCTTACCACACAAAAAGAAAAGGTAGCCATGTGAAAAGATGTATCTGTCAATTTGCTTAACTATAGTCATCTTTTCACTACGTGTATTTATATCAAAACATCATGTTGTACACCTTAAATAAATACAATCTTTTAAAAGTGGGACATGAACTCAGATCTGCGTGAGTCTAAAACACATACTCTTGTGGAGTAAATCAAGGGTCTCCCATGTAAATGTCTTCAAAGATCGCCAAGTGAAGACACAAACATTGGAGATGATGATGCTGACCTCTAGGAGCCCCTACTCCTAACATTCACCCCTCCTCCTCCACCAGAGATCTGCGGTCTTTTCTAAATGACAGTTCTGCTCTGGGGCATGACCAGTTGAAGCTGTTCTCCTTCCTGAGCACCTGAGCAGTGTTAACTGAAATGCCTTCCTGGGGTTTCCCCACTATCATAATCACATCAGAATCTGATCCTAAGGCAGGGATTCAGGTGTAAGTGGTCAATTGAGAAATAATTAGATAACTAATTAATTAAGGAGAAATCAGTAAGAAAGCGGGGAAAGCAGGATACAGAAGGGGAAGAAGCCAAGGATGGGGTGTATTTCGGGTGGAGCCCCAGCCTCAGCCTGATCCCACGGTGAGCTCTGGAATATATATAACACTCGGACTCTGTCTCACCTCGGGTGCTGAGCTTCTGCATGCTCACACCGGTCCTGGGCTAGGAAGGGAGAAGGCTCAGGGGAGGGCATGAAACTCCAAGGCTCCTCTGGCTCACAGTTAGGCAAGGTGGCTCCACAGGCCAAGACGATCTTCCAAAAGGCACAGGTGCCAGTGTTAGCAACAAAGTACACGGAGCAGAGGATACCCCCAGAGGGATGGTAAAAGGAATCTCAGGGGAGCTGAGTGGCACAACAGCAGTGTCCACCACTGCTGTGGTCTGCACTTGTTTCCCAAAGTTCACAGGTTGAAACTGAATTGCCAATGATAATATTAAGAGTTGGGCCCTTGAGGAGGTGATTAAGCCAGGCGGGAAGATCCTTCATGGATGGGATTTGAACCCTTATAAAAGAGCTTGAAGGAATGGGTTTCTTTTCTTCTGTTCTTCCACCACGTAGGGGGATGCAATGTTCAAGGCGTCATCTTAGAATCAGAGACCAGCCCTTCAGCAGACACTTGGACCCACTGTCACCTTAATCCTGGACTTCCAGCCTACAGAGTTATGAGAAATATGTTTCTATTGTTTATAAATGACCCAGTCTGTGGTATTTTGTTATAGCAGTGCAAACAGACTGTCACAGCAACACATACCAACTTCTCTCTTAAAACCAAGAGCCAAGATTGTTCTGCATCAGGGCAACAGATGGCTGGTCTCTCCTGGTGTTCTTTCTTTCTTTCTTTCTTTCTTTCTTTTTTTTTGAGACGGAGTTTCACTCTTGTCGCCCAGGCTGGAGTACAATGGTGCGATCTTGGCTCACCGCAACCTCTGCCTCCTGGGTTCAAGTGATTCTCCTGAATCAGCCTCCTGAGTACCTGGGATTACAGGTATGCACCACCACACCTGGCTAATTTTGTATTTTTAGTAGAGACGGGGTTTCTCCATGTTGGTCAGGCTGGTCTCGAACTCCCGACTTCAGGTGATCCGCCCACCTTGGCCTCCCAAAGTGGTGTTCTGTCTTTCTAGGCAGTTCTGACAATGTGCTGGTTTCTTTGCCAGCCCTTGTGTGAGTTTTACCCAACCCCTTCCAATTAGTGTCTTCTTCTCTGTCCTGCCAAATGTCTGTGATCTCAGAGTTAGGTACCAAAGCAGCATTTGACAGGATATACTTCTCTCTTCCCTTGTTGCAATTATTTTTCGGGCTTCGCCTCAGATTCTCTGTAGCTCTGCCTCTCCTCCTTGCCTTGTGTTTCAGAATGATACTGAACAAATGAATAGCCAGATGGGATGACCTGGGCCCAGGCACCTGGAGCCGAAGCCAGGCCCCCTGCTGCTGAGCCCTTTCAAGCTCAGCTCAACAACCTGCCATTGTGTCTTTGTTCCTTTTTACCAGCCTGCTTTATTCCAGGGACAGAAGAAAGAACCTGCGTTTTCTCCCGGGAGTGAGAAAGGTTGTGGGGAGTCATTCTGGGGAAGTTGAACTGAGAAAAAAATGGGGCAACTCCCAACTACTCTCCCCCACCGACTGCCACTGTCAGTACAGGAGTTGTACAAAATCAAAAAAAGCATGGCAGGTGGCTCTTAACAGGCCATTTCTTGCATCATCTCAGGCAGTTTGGCATCTCTCTTCCATCCCCTAGCACGCACAAGCACACATACACACACACACACACACAGAGAGAGAGAGAGAGAGAGTACACTGGGTGGGTACACAGAGGACACATGGACAAATGTTCCTGTCCCGGTTGCCCTCCAAAGCTAAATCCATGTATGATATTTGAACAGTCCATAGAATCCTCAATGGTCTCTAAATAGGAAAATCAGGCCCAGAGTCTGCCAGCAACGTGTTCTGTGACCTCGCTGGCAGACTATGATCTGGAATTCATATCTCCTGATCTTCAGTTCACATGGGGCAGTCCACGTTCTCTGCACCCTACAAGGGCAAGGTGAGGAGAGTCAACAGCAGGTTCTAGCCAGGCCCTGACTGCCATGGTTGGAAGATTTGTAGGGGAAGAGGCCTCCTAAAAACCCAAGAGATTAAACTCACGGCCTTTCTCAGGCCAGAGAGAGGCTTTCCCTGACAGTAGGGCTGCCAGACTTACAAGTTAAAATGGCCGGGCGCAGTGGCTCACACCTGTAATCCCAGCACTTTGGGAGGCCGAGGCGGGTGGAACATGAAGTCAGGAAATCGAGACCATCCTGGCTAGCACGGTGAAACCCCATCTCTACAAAAAAATACAAAAAATTAGCCAGGTATGGTGGCATGTGTCTGTAGTCCCAGCTACTCTGGAGGCTGAGGCGGGAGAACCACTTGAACCCTCTCCTGATTTCCAGTTCAGAGGTTCAGTCTGAAGTCAACAGAGCACTAGGGAGCAACTGGGGAAGTCAGAGATGTAAATAGTTTGAAAATAGAAATTCCAAAACTTCTAACCCACACCACTTCTTTGCCATATGAATTTCTAAGAAAGTGAGAAACAGACTTGCCATGCTGGAAATCTGCCCATTGGGAATGCCACTCTAAGAAAGATGCCAAGCAGATTACCCTGAAAGTAGGTAGGTGCTCAATACTTGTTTCTTAGATGAATGAATGAATGAATGAATGAATGAATGAATAAATGAATGAGCAAGCCAGGGTCAGAGCAGGATGTCAGGATGCCCAACCTCCAAGAGACAGCACTTCCACCTTGAATGGACATCTCCTCTTCTCTCCCAGCCCAAGCCTGAACCATCCCTCAGAGCTCAATAGAATCCTCCCCTCCTCCAAGAGCCAGGCAAGCTCCTGGTTGTCAAGGGCCTGGTTCACTCATTTAGGAATCCAAGGGCCTAACCCAATTTAAAATTGGATTAATAAATGAAGGAATGAATGGCTGATTTGACCACAAGGACCTCAGAAGTCCAAGAAACTAGCAGCTCTCTGGGATTGGAAGTACACAATGATAAGAATCCGTTATCACCAGTCACTCATTCATTCAATATTAAATTACCCACAGGCTCAGCTGAGCTTGCGGAGGTCCAAAGGAAACAGCTGCATCTATTCATGCAAATAGCTGCATTTGTTCCTCCAACCCTTTCTTCAAAATTGTTTCTATGCTTAGAAAACATCTGAGACAGATTGATCACTTTCAATAAGAATAGTCTCATTCTGGCTGGGTGTCAGGGCTCACACCTGTAATCCCAGCACTTTGAGAGTCTGAAGCAAGGGAATTACTTGAGGCCAGGAGCTCAAGACCAGCCTGGGCAACACGGTGAGACCCTGTCTCTACTAAAAATTTAAAAATTAGTCGGGCATGGTGGTGCACACCTGTAGTCCTAGCTACTCGGGAGGCTGAGGTGAGAGGATCACTTGAGCCCGGGATTTCAAGGCTGTAATCACCCCACTGCACTCCAGTCTGGGAAAAAGAGTAAGACACTGTCTAAAAAAAAAAAAAAAAGAACAGTCTCATTCTGACATTGATTCATTTCTTAGCTACTGAAAAGCAGGTTCTGTCAAGTTCAAATCGAAACTACCACCTCATATGCAATTTGAAACATCAATTCTCCTTCTAGTTCATGCCTAATCTATGGCTCATGGCTTTGCAATGAGGAAGGACTGTGAGTTGTTCTTCTGCTCTTCCTTTACTTCTTCTCTCCTCTGGGACAAAGCAGGAGAAAGAGGGATTAGAGAAAATAGTTATACTAGGTGAATACTATGGTTGTGGTTTGCCTTTGGCTGGAGTGGCCTTCAGTGTACGGCAGGTTTTCAGCCTGTCTCCTGGTGGGGTGCATTGCTGGGGCCTTTGGAAGTGTCTGCACACAAGCCTCCATACCGTGCGGTTCTCTGCTGTGGGCAATGTACTTTCTGCATAACCTCAGGTGCTTCCTTCTTTCCAATTCTTGGCACAACAGTCCATCCCAAGCCTTCTTCCTGCTGGAGTCGCCTCACCTCTTGGGCAAGCTCCCATCGAGACCACTTAAACCTGGTGATCACCTATAGTATCCACTCACCCATCCCAGCCACACCAAATGCAAGAAGTCCTCACCTCCTTACCCTGCCATTCCAGGAAGTGCCAACTAACATTCTTTCAGCATAGCTGGTAAAATGTGGGTCGCAGACCTTGTTTCACATGACTGCCTCAGGTCCAGCCTCTCCCAAGATCTCTCACCTTCATCTTCCCTGTGGCTACACCAAGATGGGACCACAGGATTCTGCATCTCAGCAGGCCACAAGCCAGGAAATAAGAAATATGCAGGGACAGCATGGAAATAAACATGGAGAAAAGAGAGGAGACATCACAGCATCCCACACTGGGCTGAGTTTTCCTTTCCCCATGCCTCTCTAATAATTATTTCAAATATTTACAGTAGTCTTCTCATGAAGACTGGAGGTAGGAGAAGGGGTTGATGGCTGTTGAACCTTTTCTATTATTTTCCATTAAGTCTGGCATAGGGGTGTCTGGTACCTCTCTTTGGAATGAGGTAACCACATCTTGCCTTGTCCATTTTAGTACCTCTCTTTGGAAAGTGAGGGTAACTTTCACCTACCATCCTCACCTTTAGGACTTCACCAGAATCCTATGAGATCAAGAAAAGCCACTTCAGCTTCCTGTTAAGGTTCGCTTATTCATTCATTCATCTAGTAATTCATTTGACACATTGTTAGAAAGTTCATTATTGAGTGCAGCAGTTGGAGACCTGACTTAAAAGATCTGTAAGATCTCACTGGGGGAAAGGATCTGGTTCCAACAATAAACTGAACCATCAGTAACAACGCGCTTTAAAAACAAACAAACAAAACAGTATAATCAATGACCACATTCATGTATGCAAAATCTGACTCTAGAGACATAACAACTACCCTGAACTCTGAAATTCAGACACTAAGAATATTTGGTTCCATTTGCAACACCACATTTTCACACAGGATGTTTATAAACCGAAGTTAATTGCCAGAAATAGCTACCCAGGATGGTGAAGGGTCTGAAAAACATGCTCTAGGAAGAAGCAGTAGAAGAGTCCACCAAAGAAAAGAACAGCCCAAAGGGAGAAATGGAAATAGTAGCTGCCCTCAGTCACACAAATAGTAATCATGCATGTGGGGCACAGTCTTAAGGAGTAGAAGTTGGGAGAAAGACAGAGGTTCCCTGAATACAGATTTGAGTTACATATATTGAATCACTTCCTAATGTTCAGAATCATCTAATTATTTGCACAGCCTGCCAATGAATATCTAAGCTCCGGTTGATCATCTGTCATGGAGTTCTCTACTCCATGGAGTTTCTCTACTGCAGGGAGTTTCTCTACTGCAATAACCTGCAAGCATCATTTGTAGAGCATATTAAAACACAGATTCCCAGGTCCCGCTCCAGGCTTGAAATCAGAACGTCTGGGAATGGGGCCCAACTGTCTTTGTGTTTCAATAAGTTCACAGGGGATTCTGAAGGCCTGACCAGGACTGACAATCAGTGTTCTGTGAGATGGGGACCCACGCTGTGAACATTGCCAACTTCCAGATTGGACAGTTTTAAAACTATTTGGTAAGAGGAAGTCAGTTCAACTTAAACTAATGGACTGAACACACAAATTATTACCTAACCCTTCCCAAACAACAACACTTTTTTTTTTTTTTTTTTTTTTGAGACAGAGTCTCACTCTGTCACCCAGGCTGGAGTGCAGTGGTGTGCTCTTGGCTCACTGCAACCTTCACCTCCCTGGTTCAAGGGATTCTCATGCCTCAGCCTCCCGAGTAGCTGGGACTATAGGTATGTGCCACTGTACCTGGCTAATTTTTGTATTTTTTGGCAGAGACAGGGTTTCACCATGTTGGCCAGGCTGGTCTTAAACTCCTGGCCTCAAGTGATCCACCCGCCTCATCCTCTCAAAGTGCTGAGATGACAGGTGTGAGTCATCACACCTGGCCAAAACTTTTTAAAAGGCATAACCACAAAAATAAAGGTAGCGAGAGAGGCAGCACCAGCCGCCATGTTTTGGAAGCTTGGTAGCAGCAGCAAGAGGGATAGCTGAATTAGTAGACTTGAGAAAGTGGAATTCAAGGCTAGTAGTGAGGAAATTCAAGAAGCAACCCCCTTTGCTCAGCAGAACCCCTGAAAGTTTCAGGCATTGGCATCATAACAGAAGGTGATGCTGAAAAGAGAATGAGGTCGAGAGTCTGGTTACAAAGCAAATAGACACCCAGATTCTCCTCCTCTGTACCATCCAAATACGGGAGGACTTTCCCCAGAGAGAACAAAGTGGAGGCACTGGGCACAATCAAGGTGCCACACTGAAAACTGGAAAGTAAGCAAAAATCCATCTACATCCTACATGTGAACACCACAACCCTTGTCCTCCTCTGGCCCCCAGAATTCTGGTTATACAGAACAAAGGCAGGGAAGAAAATCCTAGCTGGCTGAGTTTACATGTGAAATGACTGAAAAATCTGCAAATAGCTACATTTGCCTGAAGTGACTGAATTAAGCATTAGGTATTCTGGTAGAAAGGGGGGCTGTCTTGGTTTGGGTTACCCCAGAAGCACACTGTGAGGCAAAGATTTGAGTGCAAGCGGCTTATTTGGGAAGTAGTCTCAGAAAATACTAGCAAGGGAGTGGGGAAGTGAGGCATAAAGTCAGCCCATAAAGGCTGGGCAGATACTGCTGTGGGCACCTGGGACATAATCTGTGAGACCTCTGGGAGACTGCACAGAGCATCCCTTGGAATTCTCACCCACCATCAATAGGAACGAAGAAGCTGGGTCAGTCATTAGCTAAGTCTGCTTCCTGGTTAACTCTCTGGTCCTTCCAGCCCACCCCACCCATCAGGAGTAGCCAGAGAAAGCCCTCAGGCAAGGAGGTACAGTAAGAAGCCACAGGGTTAGCATATACTGGAATAATGAATGCTGAGGAAACATTGTGGGCCATCAACGGTGTCAGC
Organism: Pan paniscus; assembly: GCF_029289425.2. NCBI lineage: Eukaryota > Metazoa > Chordata > Mammalia > Primates > Hominidae > Pan > Pan paniscus. The sequence continues at coordinate 6,215,101 of NC_073270.2, read as the reverse complement.
TACAGAGGTTCAAGATGATTAAATTCTTTTAGAAAACAAAGGAAACTTCCATTTTGCAACTCCGAGTTCTGTGGCTTGAAATATAATGCCCATTACACAAATAAGAGAATTAAAGATGAAGAAGCGGTAATTTTCACCCCCAACACAGGATATTTTTCAACGCCGGACGGAAACTGTGGGCCTCACAGCCTACAGAGGGGTGAAACGAGAGGGCAGTAGTCAGGGGACAGTGGAGTGCACTGCAGTATGGGAAGCGTGAGAGGCTGCGGGACACAGACAGCATCCCTCTGGGGACTCCATGTGACTCCAGCCACATCTCAGTCTCTCTACCCTGCCCTGTGGTGCTCTGGGGTCTTGTGCCCATTGCTTTATTTCTCCATGAAAGTATTCTCCTGCTGTCTCCCATGCACGGGTGAACAATCTTCACCACAAAGCTGATGATATACACTTTCTTCTCCATGACTTCCCAGAAATTCCCTCTTATTTCCCTGGCTACTCATCCTTAAGAGTTGACTTCCAGGAAGTTCTTGCTAACTTCCATGTTATCCCCAGGCTGGGCAAGTTGAACCTCTTCCAGCAGCAATGTGTATAGATCTGCCTTTTTAATTTAATGCTACATAATATTCTGTTGTATGGATCAACCACAATGTATTTAATTGGCCCCGTATTAACCCAAACATCTTATTAAATTCCTACCAAGAATGAAGTCCTAGGGGTACAAAATTTAATGAGACACAGTACCTATAAACAATGAATTCAGCGTGATGGGTAAGCTGACATTTAACAACTTGATGTAGTTTGAATATTTGTCCCCTCCAGACCTCATGTTGAAATTTGATCCTCAGTGTTGAAGGTGAGACCTAATGTGAGATGTTTGGGTCAGGAGGACAGATCCCTCGTGAACAGATTAATGCCCTCCCTGGGGGCAAGGGTGGGTGAGTTCTCCTTCTATGAGTTCCTGAGAGGGCTTGTTGTTAAAAAGAGCCTGGCATCTCCCCTGCTCTCTCTTGCTTCCTCTCTCACCATGTGATCTCTGCATATGCCCAGCTCCCCTTCACCTTCCACCATGAGGGGAAGCAGCCTAGGCTTTCATCAGATGCCCACACTTTCAGCCAGCAGAATCATGAGCCAAATAAGACTTTCTTTGCATAACTTACCCAGCCTCAGGTATTCCTTTACAGCAACACAAACTAAAACAACAACTAACCATGATTAAATATAATCAGAGCTATGAGGGCATTATTAGCCAAATGTAACAACAAAAAAAAAAAGAATTGAAAGCAAATAAAAATGTTTGGATCTGAGAAGTTCCCTAGTGAGATCTTCCTTAAGAAAAACATTTTAAATGCCATATATAAATGATTTTAGACTCTTGCTACTCAAAGTGTATTCTGCAGACCAGCAGCATCAGCATCACCTGAGAGCTTGTTAGAGCTGCAGATTCTCCCCTCAGACTGCAGAATCAGGATCTTCAGTTTAACGAGATCCCCAGGTGATTCCTGTGCACATTACAATATGAGATGTACTAAGGTAAAGGATTTGTTGGTTTTACTATCTTGACCTCTTTCCCATTCCTTTAGAAACACTAATTAAGCTAATTAATTTGATGGCAAACCTTATGGGGGAAGAGTCTTTTGAAAATTGTCTATGGGCTGTACATAAAAAAAAAAAAAACTATGAGTACAATACTGGATCTCACAGCTAGCTCTCAGGATCCTTCCTATGTCCAAGCCTCTATCCACGGATGTATTATTCGAGCTCTCCAAGTTTCTAAGTCTTTGTTCTATAAATTCTCAACTTTCCTACTAATGATTCCTTGCTCATTTTAATTCATCACTCACATCCCTAAAGTTGGGGACCAGTGGGAGGTGGAAGATATCAGGAGTGCCAACTTATCTTACAGGTCTTCCTTAATTCTGAATTGTAGGTAGTACAATTCTGGAGGCTAGCTCAAAGAGATATTCTAAAATGCATCACCTGGACAAAAAAAGAGACAAGAAAATGTAGATGTCTGGTCATTCAAAGACATTCTATATTAGGATGCTTCCCAAGGTGCTCAACATCACTACTTATCAGGGGACAGCAAATTAAAACTACGGTGAGATACGTCTACACACCCTCCAGAATGGCTAAAATTAAAGACTGATGAGATCAAGTATTGGTGAGGCTGGAGAGCAACCAGAACTCTTATACATGAAAGCATAAAGCAGTACAACCTCTTTGGAAGACTGGCAAACTCTGCTAAAATTAAACATGAATCTACCCTGTGATCCTTTTCCAGAATGTCATGTAATTGGAATCAGCCTTTTCAAATTGGCTTCTAATAATATGCATTTAAGTTTCCTCCATGTCTTTTCATTGCTTTATAGCTCCTCTTTTTTTTAAGCAATGAATAATATTTAATTGTCTGGATGTACCACAGTTTATTTATCCATTTACATACTGAAGGACATCTTGGTTGCTTCCAAGTTTTGGAAATTATGAATCAAGCTGCTATAAACATCCACAGGCATAATTAAGTGTGGACATAATTTTTTACCTCCTTTAGGTAGATAACAGGGAGTGCGATTGCTGGATCCTATGGTAAGAGTATGTTTCATTTTGCAATAAGCTGCCGAACTGTCATCCAAAGTGGCTGTACCATTTTGCATTCCCACCAGCAATGAATGAGAGTTCCTGTTGCTCCACAATGTTGCCCCCATTTGATGTTGTCAGAGTTCTGGGTTTTGGCCATTCTTATAGGTGTGTAGTGGTACTTAATTAATTTTATAATAATTTTAAATTATTTTTAATGTAAATAATCTTTTTATTTTCCTGATATTAACAGTGTTCTCCCTAAGGGGAAGAGAAAGTTGGCCTCTGTTCCCAGGCCTCCCCATAAGAATAAAACGCAAGGAAGTGCACCGTCAGCCTGAGAGGACTGTGGGAAAGGGATAGGGAGCATCTCCTCCTTCCACAACAGGTGGTTCCAGCTTTTGGCCTCTTTCTGCTTCTTCCTCTCCCCTGTGTGCCCCTCCTCCAACTGTCTATCAGAGCCTAATGTGTATAACACTCACCATGTGCCAGACTCAACAGATGTTGCATGTACTTATTATATTATTTCCCCAGCATATTCAAAACATTTGAAAACAACTTTAAATAGAAACGAAATACCTTTTAAGTGAGGTTGAGAAAGGAGGTGGCTACATAAAGAAACAGTGAAAACAGTTACCAGGAGGAGAGAGTGGTGGGTAGACAATTTAGCAACATGATTCCATTTGAGTCCTCTGCTGTTTGTGGGTGATATTATGTCACTGAAACTGTCACAGTTAATCCACAAGGAAGTGGGTGGTGTTAACCAAAAGTGTGCTGCCAAAGGATGTTTCCTTAACTCGTGAATCCTGCAAGCCTAGAGAGTATACTGATGGGCCAGTGGGGCTACTACTCCAGGTCCCCAAATGCAGTTAGTATATATATATGCACAATACGGGAAATGGAAGCATGTCTGGATAAATCTTTACTCTCTCTGGGAGGTTGAACTTGATAATCCTCTCAACTGTTAATGAGTGTGGGAAAAGAAATTCAATAACATATACATGTGCATATATAAACAGACACATACACGTATGTACAGCATTCCTTAGCAATTACTTTATAAAAATGGAACCACGTTATTCATGCTTTTCTACAGCTAGCTTTTCTTACTCAACAATGCTTGGGAAAATGCCTCCAAGTCATCGGTGTAACTGATATATTTTTAATGGCTGCATAATATCCCATGATGTGGTTATACCATATTCAAGCATGCCTCCATTTATGGACATTCTTTATTCTCTATTTCTTTCAGCACAATAAACAATGTTGTAATAAGTATCTCTGTATCAATGTCTTTATGCATTGATAGTGGTTTTAGTTCCTGGGATAGATTTCCAAGACGGTACTACTGCGGCAAGGGTAGATGTATTTTTTTAATTTTTGTTTACTTTTTATTCAGATATAATTTACAAACAGTAAAGTGCACAATTTTTACATGCATGGTTCAATGAATTTATAAAAGATGTTGCCAGATTGCTATTTATAATTCACATTTTCCATAGCAAAAAGCGAAACTGCCTTCTGCCCTCCCATCCCTGCAAGTGATATCCTTTTTTCTCTTTTTTTTGCAAGTCTCATGGGTATAACATAATATTCATTGTTACTTCAATTTGCATTTCTCTGCTGCTGGTGAGTTTGTCACATGTAGATTGACCATTTGAATTTGCTCTTCTGTGAATCATCTCTTCAAATCTTGTCCATTTTTTTTTCCATTGGGTAATTGGTCTTTCCCTTGTGAATCTGTAAAATCTCTTTTAATATTAAAGCTATTAACTCTGCCATCTGCATTACTGATATTTTTCAAAATCTGTCATTTATTTACTAAAATGGTCTACCACTCATTTTTGCCATAGAAGCCTTTAAAAACAATTAATGGTGGGGGTGATGTGGGTAAAGATGGGTCAAGTAAAAAGAAAGAAAAAAAAAGTGGGGGTGCTGGGTGCCAGTGGCTCACACCTGTAATCCCAGAACTTTGGGAGGCCGAGGCAGGTGGATCATGAGGTCAAGAGATCGAGACCAACTTGGCCAACATTGTGAAACCCCGTCTCTACTAAAAATTCAAAAAAGATTAGCTGGGCATGGTGGCACGTGCCTGTAGTCCCAGCTACTCCGGAGGCTGAGGCAGGAGAATCACTTGAACCGGTGGAGGGTGGAGGTTGCAGTGAGCTGAGATCAAGCCACTGCACTCCAGCCTGGGTGACAGTGTGAGACTCTGTCTCAAAAAAATAAAAAAAAAAAACTGTACTTTGCATTTGTGTAACATTACCTATAGGTTCAAGGCAATTAAATACAGAGTTAAAAATATTTTAAAATAGATAATGGCACTGCTTTTTATTTAAATTTATTTATTTATTTATTTTTTGAGATGGAGTCTCACTCTGTAGCCCTGGCTGGAGTGCAATGGCACAATCTCAGCTCACTGCAACCTCCACCTCCCTGGTTCAAGAGATTCTCCTGCCTCAGCTTCCCTAGTAGCTGGTATTACAGGCGCATGCCACCACACCCAGCTAATATTTGTATTTTTAGTAGAGATGGGGTTTTGCCATGTTGGCCAGGCTGGTCTTGAACTCCTGACCTCAGGTGATCTGCCCCCACTTGACTTCCCAAAGTGCTGGGATTACAGGTGTATGCTACCGCGCCCGGCCAACACTGCTTTTTAAATTAAATTTTTATATTGAAATAATTGTAGATTCACATGAAGTTGCAAGGAATGATAGATTCAGTATATCCTTTAGCTGGTTTCACCCTATAATAACATTTTGAAAAACTATAGTACAATATCACAATCAGGATATTGACATTGATACAGTCAAGACACAGAACATTTCACCACCACAAGAATCCCTCATGGTGCCCTTTTATAGGCCCAGCCACATTCCTTCCATCCTTACCCCCTTTAATCCCTGACAACCACCAATCTATTCTACAATTTTGTCATTTCGAGAAAGCTATGTAAGTAGAATTGTACAGTATGTCACTTCTTAGGATTGGCTTTTTTCACTTGGCATAATTCTCTGGAGATTCATCCAGGCCATTGTGTGTATCAATTGTCACCCTTTTTTTTTTTTTTTTCAACTTTTAAGTTCTCAGTGTCTGTGCAGGGTGTGCAGGTTTGTTACAAAGGTAAATGTGTGCCATGGTGGTTTGCTGCACAGATCAACCCATCACCTAGGTATTAAACCCAGCATGCATTAGCTATTTTTCCTGATGCTCTCCCTCCCCCACCCCCACACAAGCCCCAGTGTGGGTTGTGCCCCCTACACCAGTGTCCCTGTGTTCTCATTGTTCAGCTCCCACTTGTAAGTGAGAACATGTGGTGTTTGGTTTTCTGTTCCTGCGTTAGTTTGCAGGATAATGGCTTCAAGCTCCATCCATGTCCCTGCAAAGGACATGACCTCATTCCTTTTTATGGCTGCATAGTATTCCATGGTGTATATGTACCATATTTTCTTTATCCAGTCTATCATTGACAGGCATTTGGGTCGATTCCATGTCTTTGCTATTGTGAATAGTGCTGCAATGAACATATACATGCATGTACCTTCATAATAGAATGATGTATATTCCTTTGGGTGTATACCCAGTAATGGGATTGCTGGGTCAAATAGTATTTCTGATTCTAGATCTTTGAGGAATCGCCACACTGTCTTCCACAATGGTTGGACTAATTTACATTCCTGTCAACAGTGTAAAAGCATTCCTATTCCTCTCCAACCTTGCCAGCATCTGTTGTTTCTTGAATTGCTACCCCTTTTAACTCTGAGAAGTATTCATGGCATGAATGTACCACGGCTTGTTTAAGCCTTTAATTGAAGGACATCAGGGTTGTTTTCAGCTTAGGACTATTACAAAGAAACCTTCTGTGAACATTTGTGTACAGGTTTTGGTATGAACATAAGTGTTCATTTCTCATAAATGCCCAGGAGTGCAATTACTAGGTTGTGTGGTAGTTTAGTATTTAGATTTCAGAAAACTGGCCAAACTGCTTTCCACAGTGAATATACTACTTTATATTCCCAATAGCAATGTCTGAATGATCTAGTCTCTCCAAATCCTCACCAGTATTTGGTGTCATCACTATTTTAAGCATTCTGATAGATATGTAGTAACTGACATCGTCTACTGCGTTATCTACTGCAACACCATTGGTACTGACGTTTAACACGTTTTCTTGTCTTATTTGTTATCCTCTTTGGTGAAATGAAATTTGTTATCCTCTTATTTGTAGGTCCTCTTTGGTGAAATGTTCCTTCATGTCTTTTTCCTATTTTCTAATAGGATTTTTTGGGTTTTGTTTTACTGTTGTGATTGATAGTTCTTTATATTTTCTAGATATTAATCCTTTGCTAGGTATGTTGTTTTGCAATTATTTTCTTCTAGTTTCTAGTTTGTCTTTTCATACTCTTAACAGGTCTTTTGCAGAGCAAAAGTTATTAATTTCAAAGAGGTAAAATTTATCAATTTTTAACTTTATAGATTGTATTTTTGGTATCAAGTCTAGCTCTGAATTCACAATATTTTCTCCTTTTTCTCTAAAATTATATAGTTTTGCATTTTACATTTACATGATCTATTTGAGTTCATTTTTGTGTTAGATGTAAGACTTTGGTCAAGGCTTATTTTGTGCCTATGGACGTCCAATTACTCCAGCACTATTTATTAACAAGGCTTTCCTTCCTCTGTTAAATTGCTTTTGGATCATTGTTAAAAATCACTTGACTCTAACTGTTTGGGGTTATTTCTGAGTTCCCTATTCTGCTCCATTGATCTATATGTTTATCTCTCTACCAATATGACATAGTCTTAATTAACTGTAATTACACAGTAAGCTTTCTGCAACATATGGAATGCTTGTGTACCCGCCAAAATTCATGTTGAAATCCTAACCTCCAGTGTAATGGTATGAGGAGGTGAGGGCTTTGGGAGATAAGTCATGAGGACGAAGCCCTCATGAATGTGATTAGTGCCCTATAAAAGGTACCCCAGAGAGCTCTCTTGCCCTCTTTCCACCATGGGAAAGTACAGTGAGAAGATAGCAGTCTGCAACTAGGAAGAGGGCCCTCACCAGAGCAGAGTCATGGTGGCACCCTGATCTCAGATGTACAGCATCCAGAACCATGAGAAATAAATGTTTGTTGTTTATAAGCCACCCAGTCTATGATACTTTGTAATAGCAGCCCAAACTGACTAAGATACCTTGGAATCAGGTAGACTGTTTCTTACTGTTTTATTTTTCATTTTCAGAACTGTTTGAGATATTTTAGTTCTTTTGTCCTTTTATATAAAATTTAGAATAATCTTATCTATATCTATTTTTTAAAATCCTTCATGGATTTTGATAAGAATTGTGTTAAACCTTTCAATTTAAGGAGGATTAACACCTTTACTCTGTTGAGCCTTCCAAACTATGAATATAATATGTCTATCTGTATAGAACTCTTCTTTGGGCAATGTTGTCTAGTTCTCAGCATACAAGTGTTGTACATGTTTTGTTAGGTTTCCACCTAAGTATTTTTTGAGGGATTGTAAATGGCATTGGTACCATTCTGGTACCCACATGTTAATTGCTAGTATATAGAAATGCAGCTGATTTTTGTATATTTCTCTTGTATCCTGCAACCTTGCTAAACTCACTTATTAGTTTCAAGAGTATCTTTGTATATTCCTTGTGATTTCTGAAGTAAGCCATCACGTTATCTGAAAATTGAGATCATTTTATTTCTTCTTTCTGGTTTTGAATGTCATTTATTTCCTTTCCTTGCTTTATTGCTCTGGCTAGAACTTCTAGCACTATGTTTAATAAGACTGGTGAGAGCACACATCCTTGCCTTATTCCCAGTCTTATGAAGAAAGCATTCAGTCTTTCATCATTAAGTGTAATGTTAGCTCTAGGTTTTTATAGATGCTTTTTATTAAGTTGAGAAAGTTCCCCTCGATTACTATTTTTCTAAGAGTTTTTATCATGAATGAGTGTTGAATTTTATCTAATACTTCTGCATTAATTGATATGATCATATGGCTTTTCTTCTTTAACCTGTTAATACGGTGGTCGATTTTGTTTTTTGAGATGAGAGCTTGCTATGTTGCCCAGGCTAGACTCAAACTCTTAGGCTTAAGAGATCCTCCCACCTCAGCCTCTTCAGTAGCTGGGACTATGAACGCATGCCACTACATCCAGCCTATGGTGGTTAATATTGATTTCAAACATTGAACTAGCTTTGTGCTCCTGGAGTAAACTCCACTTGGTGTATACTTCTTTTGATATATTGCTATCTTTCTGTATGTTACTTGGACATTTTTTAGAATTCTGTTTTGATTTACCTATAGTGGCTTTGGGTGTATCACTTTGAATCAATTTTTTAGTGTTCCTCTAGGTATTATATTATATATACATAATTTATCACAGCTATCATTTTACCAGTTCCAGTGAAATGTAGTAACCTTATCTCCCTTCATGTCTCTTTACCCTCCCTAATGATAATATGATTCATGTCTTTTTACCCTCCCTAATGATAATACAATATAATTATCATTAGAGAGGGTAAAAATTAAATATTTGCACTATGTACATTTAGAACCACATCAGATAGTGTTATAATTTTTGCTTCAAATGTCAAATAAAATTTTTAAAACTCAAGAGAAGAATGAAAGTCTATTGTAATTATCTACACTTTTGCTTACCTTGTTTTCTTTCCCCCAATATACCGTGATTTCAATTTTATCATTTTATTTCTGTTTAGATAACTGATTTAGCATTCTTTTAGGGTAGGTCTGCTAGTGACAAATTCTCTTTTTTTTTTTTTTTCTATCTGAGAATGCTTTGGTTTTCCCTTCATTTTGGAAGTAAGTTTTCACTGGATGTAGGATTCTGTGTTGACATTTCTTTTCTTTCAGTACTTGAAAAATATTGTATCACTTCCTCTTGACTTGCATGGTTTTTTTAATGAGAAATCTGTCATAATGGGTTTTTCCTCTGTACATAAGGTGTAATTTCTCTCTTGCTGCTTTCCAAGATTATTTTCTTTATATTTAGTTTTCAGAAGCTTGCTTATAATGTGTCTTAGTGTGAATTTCTTTGAGTTTATCCTGTCTGGGGTTTACTTAAACTTGAATTTATAGGTTTATGTCTTTTGGCAACCTTAGGAAGTTTTCAGTCATTACTTCTTCATTTACTTTTTCAGCCCCACTCACTTTTTCCTTTATTTCTGGTACTCCAGTGACATAAATGTTACCTATTTTGTTATAATCATACAAGACCCTGAGTTTCTAAGTTTTTAAGTCTATTTTCTCTCTTTTGTTCAGATTGGGTCATTTCTGTTGTTCTGTCTTCCAGATCATTTATGATTCTTTCATCTCTCCCGTCTATTCATATGTTAAACCCATCCACTGAGTTTTTTATTCTGATTATTGTATTTTCACTTCTGAAATCTCTATTTGGTTCTTTTTTATATATTCTATTTCTTTTCTGAAATCTTTTTTAAAAACTTTTTTTAAGTATGTTCATAATTGCTTACTGAAGCATTTGTCTAATGACTGCTTTAAAATCTTTGTCAGATCATTTTAATATCTCTATAATCTCAGTGTAGGCATCAATTGATTGTCTTTTTTCTTTGAGATGGAGTCTCACTCTATCACCCAGGCTGGAGTGCAGTGGCATAATCTCAGCTCACTGGAACCTCCACCTCCCAGGCTCAAGCAATTCTCCTGCTTCAGCCTCCCTAGTGGCTGGGATTACAGTCGTGCACCACCACGCCCTGTTAATTTCTGCAATTTTTTTTTTTTTTTTTAGTTGAGATGGGGTTTCACCATGTTGGCCAGGCTGGTCTTGAACTCCTGTCCTCAAGTAATCCACCCTCCTGGGCTTCCCAAAGTGCTGGGGTTACAGACATGAGCCACTGCGCCTGGCTAATTGATTGTCTTTTTAAAATTCAGCTTCAGGTCATTCTTGGTCTTGGCATGATGAGTGATTTTTCTACTGAAATCTGAACATTTTGAAACTCTGGGTCTTATTTAAAACTCCTGTTTTAGTTGACTTCTGACACTGCTCCAGCAGGGAAGAGGAGAAGAGCACCGCCTCATTACTTTTACCTATGGGTAGAAGGCCAGATTCCCCACTTGATCTCCACTGACACCTGATAAGGGGAGGACAGCCTTATTACTGCCAGGTGGAGGAGATACCCAGGCTTTCCAAGTGGTTTCCATTGACACTGTGGTATAAAGAATCACCTCATTATTTCCCAGTGGAGAGGAAAGTCTGGGCTACCTACTGAATCTATTCTGACAGCATCTTGTCCAGGAGGTATGGGGAGTCATTTTATAGCCTGGCAAGGCTGAAAGTGTAGGCCCTCCACTCAACATTTGTTGGCAGGGCTGGGAATGGGGCCATATTTTTTGTGGTGTTTGGCTAGAGTAGAACAGTTATTCTATAAAATATGTCTGTATTTCTAAGCTTTCCTGGTCCTTTGGCTGGAGAGAGCAGACTTCACTTGGACTTTTTTTTTCTGTCTGCATCCATTAACATTTCCAGGCTGCTAGCTTCTTTACCTTCCAGTCTGAGATATATGAAGCAAAAAACAAACAAAACCAGGAGAGAGAACTCACCTCCTATCATTCCTTGGGAAAAGCACATCTACATCTTCCCAGAAGCAGAAATCCTCCTGCTTTTCTTTTTTTTTTCTTTTTAAATATTTGATTGACAAATAAAAATTGTATATATACAAGGTGTACAGCATGATTTGATGTATGTATACATTGTGTAATGCTTACCACAATCAAACTACTTAACATATCCATCACCACCTAGAGTTACTATGTGTATGTGTGCATTTTGTGTGTGTGTGTGTGTGTGTGTGTTGTGAAGGCACATAAAAACTGCTCTTTTATCATATTTCAAGTAAACAACTATAGTCACCACGCTGTACATTAGATCAACAGAATTTATTCACCTTATAACTTCAAGTTTATACCCCTTGATCAACATCTTCCCATTTTTCATACCTCCCTGCCCCTGGAAACCACAGTCCTACTCTTTGCTTATATAAGTTTGACTTTTAGATTTCACATATAAGTGAGATCATACAATATTTGTCTTTCTATGTCTGGCTTATTCCGTTTAGCGTACTATTCTCCAGGTTTTTCCATGTTGCTGCAAATGGCAGGATTTTCTTCTTTTTTATAGATGAAGACTATTCCATTACAGGTATAGATATTCTTTACACCAGCAAATTGAATAACCTAGAAGAAATTGATACATTCCAGAAAATGTACAACCTACCAGACAAAATCATGAGGAAATAGAAAAATCTAAACAGACCAATAACTAGTAAGGAGACTGAATCGGTAATCAAAAACTTCCTAACAAAGAAAAGCCCAGATTTGAAGGGTTTCATAGCTGAATTCTACCTAGCACTTAAAGAAACAGGAAGTGATATTACCAAGATAATGGAATAAGAAGTCACTCGCTCACATCCCCCCACAAACCACAACAATTCTCCACCTATCCGCAGACAAAAGTCTTTTCGCAGGAACCATGGGATTTAGGTAGAGGTTATAAAATCTTGATGAAGCTCAAAACCTGAGAGGGTCATTTTGAAACTGCAGACACACACCCAGGCTGCAGTCCCGCCAATTGTGGTCCTGTACTTTGGGAGGTAAGAGAATTGCTTGAGTCCAGGAATTCAAGACCAGCCTGGGCAACATAGTAAAACCTTGTCTCTACAAAAAATAATTTTAAAATTAGCCAGCCATGGTGGTGCACAGCTGCAGTCCTAGCTATTCAAGAGGCTGAGGCAGGAGGATAGCTTGAACCCAGGTGTTTGAGGTTGCAATGAGCTATGATTGCACCACTGCCCTCTAGCCAGGGTGACAGAATGAGCCCCTGTCTCTAAAAGAAAGGAAGAGGAAAAAAAGAAATGAAGGAGAGATACAAATATTCCAAGACTTACAAAACCTGAGGAAGTTTATCAACACAAGACCCGCCTTACAAGAAATGCTAAAAGGAGTTATTTGAAATAAAAGGATAACTAACTATGAAAACATATGAAAGTATGAAACTCACTGGTAAAGGTAAACATACTCAAATTCTGAATACTGTAAGGGAAATATGAATCAGTCATAATTCTAGAAAAATTAATTTAAAAAGTTAAAGACAAATTGATTTAAAAAACTAGAGCTGTAAAAAAATTGGTTAATGAATACATAATATAAATAGACGAGACTAATAGCATAAAATGTGGGGAGAAGGAGAAGTATAATTGTAGAGCCTTTGTATGCTACTGAAGTTAAGGAACTATTAGCTTAAATTAGGATATTATAACTATAAGATGTTAAAAAATAAAGAGAAGGACAGGCATGGTGGCTCACACCTGTAATCCCAACAGTTTGGCAGGCCAAGATGGGAGGATTGCTTGAGGCCGGGAGTTCAAGACCAGCCTGGCAAACATGGTGAAACCCGTTTCTACTAAAAAAAAACAAAAATACGAAAACTAGCCAGGTGTGGTGGCACATGCCTGTAATCCCAGCTTCTTGGGAGGCTGAGGCACAAGAATTGCTTGAACCCAGGAGGTGGATATTGCAGTGAGCTGAGATCGTGCCACTGCACTCCAGCCTGGGCCACTGAGCAAGACTCTGTCTCAAAAACAAAAATGAAATAAAGAGAAAAGAATCAAGTCATACCACTATAAAAATACAACAAATTGCAAAGAAAGTGATTGGAAGTGAGGAATAAGAGAAATATAAACTAGCTAGTAAAAAATTAACAAAATGCCAGTAGCAAGTTCTTACCTATCAATAACCACTTTATATGTAAATAGGTTAAATTCCCCAATCAAAAGACACAGAATGGCCGGATGAATTAAGATCCAATAATATGCTGCCTGTAAGAGATTCATTTTAATCTTAAAGACACACATAGTTTGAGAGTGAAAGGATGACAAAAGATATTTCAGTCAAATGGTAACCAAAAAAGAGCAGGGGTGGCTATATTTGTATCAGACAAAATAAACTTTAAGTCAAAAACTGTATAAAGAGATGAAGAAGGTTATTATACTATGATAAAGGTATTCATTCATAAAGAGGACATAACAACTTAAAATATATATGCACCTAACATTGGAGCACATAAACATATAAAGCAATATTAATAGATCTGAAGGATGAGCTAGACTACAATATAACAATACTAGGAGAGTTAAATACTCCACTTTCAACAGTGAACAGATCATCCAGACAGAAAATCAATAGGGAAATAGCGGATTTGAACAACACTTTAGACCAGATGGATCTAACAGACATATATAGAACACTCTATCCAACTGCAAAAGAATGCACATTCTTCTCTAGCACCTACAAAGAATTCTCTAGGCTAGATCATATGTTAGGCCACAAACAAGTCTTAACAAACTTTAAAAGACTGAAATAATATCAAGTATCTTTTCTAACCATAATAGAAATAAAACTAGAAATCAATAACAGAAGGAGTCTTGGAAAACACACAAATACATGGACATTAAACTACATGCTTCTGAACCAGCCCAGGCTACAGTGCAAGACTGTCACACAAAAAAAAAAAGAAAAAAGAAAAGAAAAGAAAGAAAAAAAAGAAAAAGAAAAAAGAAAGAAACTCTTGGGAGCTTTACGGCCCCACCCATCACCTGAGGAACCAAAATATTTATCCTGGCCAACTTAGGGCAAACTTAGATCCCCCTACTACTACTGCGGCTGGTACACTCTTCAAAATGCCACCTCCTGGCTGGAGGCCAACAAACACGGACCATCACAGCAACTCATGACTGAATAATCCTGATCCCAGGAAGGAGAAGACAACAACTAATTCCACCACCTGCAGCATCCTGGCTAACCAGAGGTCCTGAGTGTGTCCACATGACAACTTCACTGCTAGCATAACCAGTATCTGAGAAAGCTAGCAGACTAAACCTTTCTACAACCAAGGACTCACAGAGTATACTTCACTTCCCTGCCACCTTCACCAGAACAGGTGCTTGTATCCATGGCTGAGAGACCTGAAGTTGGATCACATCAAAGGACTCTTTGCAGACATTCCCTAGTACCAGCCCAGATCCTGGTAGCCCCACTACCAGCCCCACTAGACCCAGAAGAGCAATAACAATCACTGCAGTCCAGCTCTCAGGAAGCCCCATTCCTAGGGGAAAGAGGAGAACACCACATCAAGGGATTGCCCCACAAGACAAGATAATCTAAACAGCAGGTCTTGATTTGGAGACCATTCCACTGAAATAGTCTTCCTAGATGAAAAGGAACCAGAAAAGTAATTCCGGTAATATGACAAAACAAGGTTCTGTAACACTCTCACAAGATCACACCAGCTCCCCAGCAGTAGATCCAAACCAAAAAGAAATCTCTGAATTGCCAGGTAAAGAATTCAGAAGGTTGATTATTAAGCTCCTCAAGGAGATACCAGAGGAAGATGAAAATCAATTAAAAGAAATTTAAAAAACATACAGTATATGGATGAAAAATTCTCCTTAGAAATATATATGATAAAGAAAAAAACAATCACAACTTCTAGAAATGAAAGACACAGTTAGAGAAATACAAAATGGAGTGGAAAGTTTCGACAATATACTAGAACAAGTAGAAGAAAGAACTTTAGAGCTTGAAGAAAAGGCTTTCGAATTAACCCAATCAGACAATGACAAAGAAAAATGAAAAAAAAAATAGCTTCCAAGAAATTAGGGATTATGTTAAATGGCCAAACCTAAGAATGATTGGTGTTCCTGAGGAAAAAGGGAAACCTAAAAGTTTGGAAAACTTATTTGAGGGAATAATTGAGGAAAACTTCCCTGGCCTTGCTAGAGATCTAGACATTCAAGTATGAGAAGCTCAAAGAACATCTGGGAAATTCATCACAAAAAGATCGTCACCTAGGCACATGGTCATAGGGTTATCTAAAGTCAAGACAAAGGAAAGAATCTTTAGAGCTGTGAGACAAAAGCATCAAGTAGCCTACAAAGGAAAACTTATCAGATTAACAGCAGATTTCTCAGCAGAAATCTTACAAGCCAGAAGGGATCAGGGTCCCATCATTAGCCTTTTGAAATAAAATAATTGCTAGCCAAGAATTTTGTATCCATCAAAACTAAGCTTCATAAATGAAGGAGAGATAAAGTCTTTTTCAGACAAAAAAATTCTGAGAGAATTTGCCACTACTAAGCCAGCACTACAAGAAATGCTAAAAGGAATTCTAAATCTTGAGACGAAACCTTGAAATACACCAAAATAGAACCTCCTTAAAGCATAAATCTCACAGGGCCTATAAAAAAAACCACAATGACAAAAAAGGTATTAAGGCAACAACGAGCATGATGAATAGAAGAGTACCTCACATCTCAATAGTAATGTTGAATGTAAATGGCCTAAATGCTCCACTTAAAAGATACGGGATGGTAGAATGGATAAAAATCTACCAACCAAGTATCCACTGTCTTCAAGAGACTCATCTAACACATAAAGACTCACATAAACTTAAGGTAAAGGGGTAGAAAAAGATATTCCCACAAATGGAAACCAAAAGTGAGCAGGAGTAGCTATTCTTATATCAGACAAAACAGACTTTAAAGCAACAACAGTAAAAATAGACAAGAAACATAACATAATAATAAAAAGATTAGTCCAACAGGAAAAATTACAATCCTAAATATATATGCACCTAACATTGGAGCTAGCAAATTTACAAAACAATTACTACTAGACCTAAGAAATGGGATAGACAGCAACATAATAATAGTGGGGGACTTCAATACTCCACTGACAACACTAAACAGGTCATCAAGAGAGAAGGTCAACAAAGAAACAATGTACCTAAACTATACCCTAGAACTAATGGACTTAACAGATATTTACAGAACATTCTACCCAACAACTGCAGAATATACATTCTTTTCATCAGCATTTGGGACATTCTCCAAGATATACCATATAATAGGTCACAAAACAAGTCTCAATAAATTTAAGAAAATTAAAATTATATCAAGTATCCTCTCAAACAACAGTAGAATAGAACTGCAAAGTAACTCCAAAAGGAACCTTCACAACTATACAAATACATAAAAAATTTTTAAGTCTGCTCTTGAATGATCTTTGAGTCAACAATAAAATCAAGATGGTAATTTAAAAATTCTTTGAGCTGAATGATAATAGTGGCAAAACTTAGCAAAATCTTTGGAATAGAGCAAAAGCAGTGCTACAAGGAAAGTTCATAGCATTAAATGCCTATATAAAAAAAGTCTGAAAGAGTGTAAACAGATAATCTAAGGTCATACCTCAAGGAACTAGAGAAACAAGAACAAACCAAACCCAAACCCAGCAGAAGAAAAGAAATAAAAAGGTCAGAGCAGAACTAAATAAAATTGAAACAAAAAATACAAAAGATAAATAAAACAAAAAGCTGGTTCTTTGAAAATATAAACCAAATTAATAGACCATTAGTGAGATTAACCAAGAAGAAAAGAGAGAAGATCCAAATAAGCTCAATTAGAAATGAAATGGGAGATATTACAACTGATATCACAGAAATACAAAAGATCATTTAAGGTTACTATGAACACCTTTACATGCACAAACCAGAAAATTTAGAGGAGATGGATAAATTCCTGGAAATATACAAGTCTCCTAGATTAAGTAAGGAAAAAGTAGAAAACATGAACACACCAATAACAAGTAGCAAGATTGAAACGGTAATTTTAAAACAGCAAATTTAAATTGCCAACAACAAAAAAAGTCCAGGACCCGATGGATTCACAGCTAAATTCTATCAGACATTCAAAGAAGAATTGGTACCAATCTTGATGAAACTATTCCAAAAGATAAAGAAGGAATCCTCTTTAAATTATTCTATGAAGCCAGTATCACCCTAATACCAAAACCAGGAAAGGACATAGAAAAAAAAAAACAAAACAGAAAACTACAGACCAATATCCCTGATGAACATGGATGCAAAAATCCTCGACAAAATACTAAATAAATGAATCCAACATATCAAAAAGAGAATACACCATGATCAAGTGGGTTTCATATCAGGGATCCAGGGATGATTTAACATAAGCAAGTCAATAAATGCGATGCATCACATAAAGGGAATTAAAAACAAAAACCATGTGATCATCTCAATAGATACAGAAAAAGCATTTGACAAAATCCAGCTTTCCTTTATGATGAAAACCCTCAGCAAAAAATGGCATACAGGGGTTATACCTCAAAGTAATAAAAGCCATCTATGACAAACCCACAGCCAACATTATACTAAACTGGGAAAAGTTGAAAGCATTCCCCCTGAGAATTGGAACAAGACAAGGATGCCCACTTTCAAAACTGCTCTTCAACACAGTATTGGAAGTCCTAGCCAGAACAATCAGACAAGAGAAAGAAATAAATGGCATCCAAATTGATAAAAAGGAAGTCAAACTGTCGCTGTTCACCAAAGATAGGATCATATACCAAATAAACCTTAAAGACTCATCCAAAAAGCTCCTACATCTGATAAATTCGATAAAGTTTCAGGATACAAAATCAATGTACACATATCAGTAGCACTGCTATACGCCAACAATGAGCAAGCTGAGAAACAAATCAAGAACTCAATCCCTTTTACAACAGCTGCTAAAAAAAAAAAAAAAATACTTAGGAATATACCTAACCAAGGAGGTGAAAGATCTCTACAAGGAAAACTATAAAACACTGCTGAAAGAAATCATCAATGACCCAAACAAATGGAAACACATCCTATGTTCATGGATATGTAGACTCAATATTGTCAAAATGACCATACTGTCAAAAGCAATGTACAGATTCAATGGAATTTCCATCAAAGTACCATCATAATTCTTCACAAACTAGAAAAAACAATCCTAAAATTCATATGGAACCAAAAAAAAAGGCTCACATAGCCAAAGCAAGACTAAGCAAAAAAACAAATCTAGAGGCATCACATTACTTGACTTCAAACTATACTACAAGGCTATGGTTACCAAAACAGCATAGTACTTGTATAAAAATAAGCACATAGGCCAAGGAAACAGAATAAAGAACCCAAAAATAAAGCCAAATACTTACAGCCAACTGGTCTTTGACAAAAGCAAACAAAAACATAAAGTGGGGGAGGGACACCCTATTCAACAAATGGTCCTGGGATAATTGGCAAACCACATGTAGAAGAATGAAACTGGACCCTCATCTCTCACCCTGTACAACAATTAACTAAAGAGGGATCAAAGACTTAAATCTTAGACCTGAAACTATAAAAATTCTAGAAGATAACATTAGAAAAACTCTTCCAGACATTGACTTACGAAAAGAGTTTATGGTGAAGAATCCAAAAGCAAATGCAACAAAAATAAAAATAAATAGATGGGACCTACTTAAACTAAAAGGCTTCTGCACAGCAAAAGAAATAGTAGAGTAAACAGACAATCCACAGAATGGAAGAAAATATTCACAAACTATGCATCATTGACAAAGGACTAATATCCAGAATCTACAAGGAACTCAACAAATCAGCAAGAAAAAAACAAATAATCCCATTGAAAAGTGGGCAAAGGACATGAATAGACAGTTATCAAAAGAAGATATACAAATGGCCAACAAACATGTGAAAAAAATGCTCAACTAATTATCAGGGAAATGCAAATTAAAACCACAGTGAGATAACACGTTACTCCTGCAAGAATGGCCATAATTAAAACATAAAAGAAATAGGTGTTGGCCTGGATGTGGTGAAAAGAGAACACTTTTACTCTGCTGGTGGGAATGTAAACTACTACAACCACTATGGAAAACAGCATGGATATTCCTTAAAGAACTGAAGGTAGAACTACTATTTGACCCAGTAATCCAGCTACTGGGTATCTATCCAGAGGAAATAAGTCATTATATAAAAAAGACACTTGCACACACATATATGGCAGCACAATTCACAATTGCAAAAATATGGGACCAGCCTAAATGCCCATCGACCAATGACTGGATTGAGAAAATGTGGTATATATACATCATGGATATTACTCAGCCATAAAAAGGAATGAAATAATGGCATTCACAGCAACCTAGATGGAATTGGAGACCATTATTCTAAGTGAAGTAGCTCAAGAATGGAAAACCAAGTATCACATATTCTCACTTATATA
Organism: Pan paniscus; assembly: GCF_029289425.2. Taxonomy (NCBI): domain Eukaryota; kingdom Metazoa; phylum Chordata; class Mammalia; order Primates; family Hominidae; genus Pan; species Pan paniscus. Next base: position 6,195,368 of record NC_073270.2, on the reverse strand, counting down.
TGGGAGCCAAGCTATGAGGACACAAAGGCATAAGAATTATATAATGGACAATAGATAGGTATTTAGACTAATTTCTAGACTGTAGCACTAAAAATAATGTGGAGGAAAATTCTAAATAAACAGAATGTTTTCATCCTTTGCAAGAAGAGAACATAAAATGCAAAATTTAAGAATTATCTCCTGCAGAATCCCAATTTAAAGATGAGGAAATCAAGGCTCACTGTAGCTAAGATATTTGATAGCTAATAGATTGCAGATATGAAGTTATGACAGTCAGTGATTTGCTGTAAATAAACTTATCTCTGTATGACAAAAAAAAGAAAAATAACTATGAAATGGATGTGGAGGACTTAGGGGGACCAGGTGGGGGAAGAGGGTGAGGGATAAGAGACTACACATTGGGCACAGTGTATAATGTTCAAGTGACAGGTGCACCAATATCTCAGAAATTACCATTAAATAACTTATCCATGTAACCAAAAACCACCTGTTCCCCCAAAACTATTGAAGTAAAATAAGAGACAGTTCTTATACAGCATTCAGTGTTCTATTAATTGAAGCTAGCAGAGCACCTAACACTTGGTGAGTGTTCCCAAAATATTTGTTGAATGAATAAATACAATAAATGAATGAATCTATTAGTTCAAAAAACAAAAAACAAAAAAGAGTGTCTTGGCTATTCTTGGCTTTTTACTCTTCCATGTAAATTTTCAAATCAGCTTGCCAGGTTCCAGGATAAACTTATTGGAATTCTTCTTGGCATTGCATTGAATTTATAACTCCATTTTGGGAAAATTAACACCTTTATGGCATCACATCTTCTTGGTCATAAACATGGAATTTATCTGCATGGAATTTATCTCATTTATTTAAATATTCCTTAATATCTTTCAGTAAAGTTTTTTCATTTTCCCCATAATCAGTCTTTTTCATACAAATGAAAATTCTGAGTTTAAATGGAAAAGTGCCCTGTATTAATTTCCAAAGTGTTTATATAATTAACACTAATTTCCATTAGTAATCAGCTGCTGTTACAGGATTACAAGAAGAGCTCTTCAGGCTAAGTTTTCATCAATGAGGAACAAAGACTTGAAGGAAACCTCAACCCCAAGATGAGATTTTTAATTTGTTGATTTTCTCATCCACTTGTTCAAGGGGAAAAGAGAATGCTCACTGTTCAAGAAACACTCTGGGATTAAAATGGGTTTTCAAAAGTCATGTTCTTTCACTTATTCAACAGATGCTTTTTCTTCACATACCTGGCACCATATTGGGGACTACTAGGGGGCAAGTGAAAAGTACGTTGTAGTTGGTCCCTGTCCTCCTAGAATTTACAATGTCTCTATAGAGACACATCACGACTAAATTTCACAGCCCACAGCTTCAAACATCCTGGCCACAGATTTTGGCTTGTACTTCCCATTTGGTACAATGCAAGGTGTTGACACTGGAAAATGTGGTTCTCCTGTATTCCCACAACGTCCTTTGAAGAAAACTCTTGCCATCTGCCCTCTTTTTTAGGGAACCAATGGCTTCCCTTCTTCAATGATCTCTCCTATACCATCAAAACAGAAAAGGAGCTGACCTCCTCAATTCACTAACTGATTTTTTTTTCCTTAACATATGTGAGATTCTTGTATTATGTTGACTAGTATTTCTGTCACAAACTTTTTTTAATTTTGAATTTTTGTGAGTACACAGCAAGCACATATATTTACGGGTTACATGAGTTTTTTTCATAGTGAATGCTCTCTCAATGGGAGCCATTATATTACGTATTTATTAAATAATTCATTCATTCAACAAACATTAATATCCTATCATGCACCAGGGATAGTTAGCTGGCTGGTCTGTGCTTCTAGGTACAATGGTATGTGTCACCTTGTATACAGAAGCCATGGATTGTCAGGCCTGTGGCAGAATTCAAGAGAACTACTCCACAGCTTATTAACATTGCCCACTGAAGGATTTGTTTCCTGATTTGTTTTCCTCAGCAGAGTATTATGGCCAAGAAGATGGATGTCCATACCTCTAAATATATGGAGCCTTTTGGTTGGCACAGAACTATAAGTCAGCCTGCCTGGACTCTAAGCCTGGGACATTCTCAAAACAGAATTCACAAAATCTGTAACTGAGTGATTTTTATAAACAAGGTAGTACATAGGAAATAACGTGGTGTGGGTGCTTAACGCACCTTTTTCAGGAGGTAAGCTGGATCTCTGCAAGACTTGAGATTTATTTTTAAAAGAAATCTATGCATTCTCTGAGTTTCATTATGAACCAGACTTGGGCTCACAGTACCAATTCTTGTCCAGAAAATTTTGTCTTTGGAAAATAAGATGTCCAAGGACATTCAGAAGACAATTTTCATTATTATTATTATTATTATTATTATTATTATACTTTAAGTTCTAGGGTACATGTGCACAACGTGTAGGTTTGTTACATAGGTATACATGTGCCATGTTGGTTTGCTGCACCCATCAACTCGTCATTTACGTTAGGTATTTCTCCTAAAGCTATCCCTCCCCCAGCCCCCACCCCCCAGCAGGCCCAGTGTGTGATGTTCCCCGCGTGTCCATGTGTTCTCATTGTTCAACTCCCACTTATGAGCGAGAACATGTGGTGTCCGGTTTTCTGTCCTTGTGATATTTTGCTGAGAATGATGGTTTCCAGCTTCATCCATGTCCCTGAAAAGGACATGAACTCATACTTTTTTATGGCTGCATAGCATTCTATGGTGTATATGTGCCACATTTTCTTTACCCAGTCTATTATTGATAGACATTTGGGTTGGTTCCTAGTCTTTGCTATTGTGAATAGTGCTGCAATAAACATACGTGTGCACGTGTCTTTATAGTAGCAGGGTTACATGAGACATTTTGATACAAGCATGCAATGCATAATAATCGCATCAGGGTAAATGAGGTATCCATGACCTCAAGCATTTATCCTTTGTGTTACAAACAATCCAATTATACTGTTTTAGTTATTTTTAAATGTACAATTAAATTGTTTTTTACTATAGTCACTCTGTTGTGCTAGCAAATACTAGGTCTTATTCATTCTATTTTTTTGATACCCATTAAGCATCCCCCCTTGCCCCCCACCCACCCATCATAAGTCTTTTGTCACTGATTAGGGAACAAAAGACTTTGTCTGCTATTGATGGAATATTATGTCGGCACTTGAGGGAATATTTTTTGGAGGAGGAGGGTTAACAAAGGAGAAAGAGAAAATTTGAAATTAAGTGGCTGTGTACGGCCATGAAGAGAAAGAGATTGAAGCTGCCCAACTTGCCCTGATAATATAAGAAGCCTAGAGTCCAGGGTAAAAGAAAAGGGGTGTGGGTGGCTGGCAAGATGGTTGAATGGGAACAGCTCTGGTCTGGAGCTCCCAGCGAGATCAATGTAGAAGGCAGGTCATTTCTGCATTTCCAACTGAGGTACCCAACTCATCTCACTGGGACTGGTTAGACAGTGGGTGCAGCTCACGGAGGGTGAGCCAAAGCAGGGTGGGGTGTCACCTCACCTAGGAAGCGCAAGGGGTCAGGGAACTCCCCTAGCCAAGGGAAGCCGTGAGGGACTGTGCCATGAGGAACAGTGTGCTGCGGCCCAGATACTATGCTTTTCCCACAGTCTTTGCAACCCAAAGACTAGGAGATTCCCTTGGGTGCCTACGCCACCAGGGCCCTGGGTTTCAAGCACAAAATTGGGCAGCCATTTGGGCAGACACCAAGCTAGCTGCAGGAGTTCTTTTTCATACCCCAGTGGCACCTGGAATGCCAGCAAGACAGAACTGTTCACTCCCCTGGAAAGGGGGCTGAAGCCAGGGAGCCAAGTGGTCTAGCTCAGGGGATCCCACCTCCGCAGAGGCCAGCAGGCTAAGATGCACTGGCTTAAAATTCTCACTGCCAGCACAGCAGTCTGAAGTCCACCTGGGATGCTCAAGCTTGGTGGAGGGAGGTGCGTCTGCCATTACTGAGGCTTGAGTAGGCAGTTTTCTCCTCACAGTGTAAATAAAGCCGCTTGGAAATTTGAACTGGGTGGAGCTCACCACAGCTCCGCAAAGCCTCTGTAGCCATACTACCTCTCTAGATTCCTCCTCTCTGGCCAAGGCATCTCTGAAAGAAAGGCAGCAGCCCCAGTCAGGGGCTTATAGATAAAACTACCATCTCCCTGGCACAGAGCACCTGGGGGAAGGGGCAGCTGTGGGCACAGCTTCAGCAGACTTAAACATTCCTGCCTGCCAACTCTGAAGATAGCAGCAGATCTGCCAGCACAACACTTGAGCTCTGCTAAGGAACAGACTGCCTCCTCAAGTGGGTCCCTGACCCCCGTGCCTCCTGACTGGGAGACACCTCATACCGGAGAGCTCCAGCTGGCATCTGGCAGGTGCCCCTCTGGGAAGAAGCTGCCAGAGGAAGGAACAGGCAGCAATCTTTGCTGTTCTGCAGCCTCCACTGGTGATACCCAGCCAAACAGGGTCTGGAGTGGACCTCCAGCAAATTCCAGCAGACCTGCAGCAGAGAGGCCTGTTAGAAGGAAAACTAACAAACAGAAAGGAATAGCATCAACATCAACAAAAAGGATTTCCACACAGAAACTCCATCCGAAGGTCACCAACATCAAAGAACAAGGGTAGATAATTCCAAGAAGATGAGGAAAAACCAGTGCAAAAAGGCTGAAAATTCCAAAAACAAGAATGCCTCTTCTCCTCCAAAGGATCACAACTCCTCGCCAGCAAGGGAACAAGACTGGATGGAGAATGAGTTTGATGAATTGACAGAAGTAGGCTTCAGAAGGTGGGTAATCACAAACTCCTCCAAGCTAAAGGAGCATGTTCTAACCCAATGCAAGGAAGTTAAGAACCTTGAAAAAAGGTTAGACAAATTGCTAACTGGAATAAACAGTTTAGAGAAGAACATAAATGACCTGATGGAGCTTAAAAACACAGCACGAGAACTTCGTGAAGCATACACAAGTATCAATAGCCGAATTGATCAAGCAGAAGAAAGAATATCAGAGATTGAAGATCAACTTAATGAAATAGTGAGAAGACAAGATTAAAGAAAAAAGAGTGAAAAGGAATGAACAAAGCCTCCAAGAAATATGGGACTATGTGAAAAGACCAAACCTATGTTTGATTGGTGTACCTGAAAGTGACAGGGAGAATGGAACCAAGTTGGAAAACACTCTTCAGGATATTATCCAGGAGAATTTCCCCAACCTAGCAAGACAGGCCAACATTCAAATTCAGGAAATACAGAGAACACCACAGAGATACTTCTTGAGAAGATTAACTCCAAGACACATAATATTCAGATTTACCAAGGTTGAAATGACAGAAAAAATGTTAAGTGCAGCCAGAGAGAAAGGTCGGGTTACCCACAAGGGGAAGCCCATCAGACTAACAGCAGATCTCTCGGCAGAAACCCTACAAGACAGAAGAGAGTGGGGGCCAATATTCAACATTCTTAAAGAAAAGAATTGTCAACCCAGAATTTCATATCCAGTCAAACTAAGCTTCATAAGCAAAAGAGAAATAAAATCCTTTACAGACAAGCAAATGGTAAGAGATTTTGTCACCACCAGGCCTGCTTTACAAGTGCTCTTGAAGGAAGCACTAAATATAAAAAGGAAAAATCAGTACCAGCCACTGCAAAAACATACCAAATTGTAAAGACTATCGACACTATGAAGAAACTGCATCAACTAACAGGCAAAATAACAAGCTAGCATCATAATGACAGGATCAAATTTACACATAAGAATATTAACCTTAAATGTAAATGGATTAAATGCCCCAATTAAAAGACACAGACTGGCAAATTGGATAAAGAGTCAAGAGCAAATGGTGTGCTGTATTAAGGAGACTCATCTCACGTGCAAAGAAACACATAGGCTCAAAATGAAGGGATGGAGGAATACTTACCAAGCAAATGGAAAGCAGAAAAAAAGCAAGGGTTGCAATCCTAGTCTCTGATAAAACAGACCCTAAGCCAACAAAGATCAAAAAAGACAAAGAAGGGCATTACATAATGGTAAAGGGACTGATGCAACAAGAAGAGCTAACTATCCTAAATATATATTCACCCAATACAGGAGCACCCAGATTCCTAAAGCAAGTTCTTAGAGACCTACAAAGAGACTTAGACTCCCACACAATAATAATGGGAGACTTTAACACCCCACTGTCAATATTAGACAGATCAATGAGACAGAAAATTAACAAGGATATTCAGGACTTGGACTCAGCCCTGGACCAAGCGGACCTAATAGACATCCACAGAACTCTCCACCCCAAATCAACAAAATATATATTCTTCTCAGCACCACATTGCACTTATTCTAAAATTGATCACATAATTGGAAGTAAAACACTCTTCAGCAAATGCAAAAGAATGGAAATCATAACAAACAGTCTCCCAGACCATAGTGCAATCAAATTAGAACTCAAGATTAAGAAACTCACTCAAAACTGCACAACTACGTGGAAACTGAACAACCTGCTCCTGAATGACTACTGGATAAATAACGAAATGAAGGCTGAAATAAATAAGTTCTTTGAAACCAATGAGAACAAAGACACACTATACCAGAATATCTGGGAAACAGCTAGCAGTGTTTAAAGGGGAATTTATAGCACTAAATGCCCAAAGGAGAAAGCGGAAAAGATCTAAAATCAACAATCTAACATCACAATTAAAAGAGCTACAGAAGCAAGGGCAAACAAATTCAAAAGCTAGCAGAAGACAAGAAATAACTAAGAACAGAGCAGAACTGAAGGAGATAGAGACGTGAAAACCCCCTCAAAAAATCAATGATTCCAGGAGCTGGTTTTTTGAAAAGATTAACACAATAGATAGATGGCTAGCCAGACTAATAAAGAAGAAAATAAAGAAGAATCAAATAGACACAATAAATAATGATAAAGGGGATATCACAACTGATCCCACAGAAATACAAACTACCATCAGAGAATACTATAAACACCCCTACACAAATAAACTAGAAATCTAGAAGAAATTGATAAATTCCTGGACACATACACCCTCCCAAGTCTAAACCAGCAAGAAGTGGAATCCCTGAATAGACCAATAACAAGTTCTGAAATTGAGGCAGTAATTAATAGCCTACCAACCAAAAAAAGCCCAGGACCAGATGGATTCACAGCCAAATTCTACCAAGAGGAGCTGGTACCATTCCATCTGAAACTATTCCAAACAATAGAAAAAGAGGGACTCCTCCCTAGCTCATTTTATGAGGCCAGCATCATCCTTATATCAAAACCTGGCAGACACACAACAAAAAGAGAAAATTTCAGGCCAATATCCCCAATGAACATCAATGCGAAAATCCTCAATAAAATACTGACAAACCAATCCAGCAGCACATCAAAAAGCTTATCCACCATGATCAAGTCAGTTTCATCCCTGGGATGCAAGGCTGGTTCAACACATGCAAATCAATAAACGTAATTCATCATATAAAAAGAACCAATGACAAAAACCACATGAATATCTAAATAGATGCAGAAAAGACCTTCAATAAAATTCAACATCCCTTCATGCTAAAAACTCTCAATAAACTAGGTATTGATGGAACATATCTCAAAATAATAAGAGCTATTTATGACAAACCCATAGTCAATATCATACTGAATGGGCAAAAGCTGGAAGCATTCCCTTTGAAAACCAGCACAAGACAAGGATGCCCTCTCTCACCACTCCTATTCAACGTAGTATTGGAAGTTCTGGCAAGGCCAATCAGGCAAGAGAAAGAAATAAAGGGTATTCAAATAGGAAGAGAAGAAGTCAAATTGTCTCTGTTTGCAGAGGACACAATTGTATATTTAGAAAACCCCATCAACACAGCCAAAAATCTCCTTAAGCTGATAAGCAACTTCAGCAAATTCTCAGAATACAAAATCGATGCACAAAAATCTCAAGCATTCCTACACCCCAATAATAGACAAACAGAGAGCCAAATCATGAGTGAACTCCCATTCACAATTCCTACAAAGAGAATAAAATATCTAGGAATCCAACTTACAAAGGTTGTGAAGGACCTCTTCAAGGAGAACTACAAACAACTGCTCAAAGAAATAAGAGAAGACACAAACAAATGGAAAAACATTCCATGCTCATGGATAGGAAGAATCAATATCATGAAAATGGCCAAGCTGCCCAAAGTAATTTATAGATTCAATGCTATCCCCATCAAGCTACCATTGACTTTCTTCACAGAATTAGAAAAAACTACTTTAAATTTCATATGAAACCAAAAAAGAGCCTGTATAGCCAAGACAATCCTAAGCAAAAAGGACAATGCTGGAGGCATCACGCTACCTGACTTCAAACTATACTACAAGGCTACAATAACCAAAACAGCATGGTAGTAGTACCAAAACAGATATATAGACCAATGGAACAGAACAGAGGCCTCAGAAGTAATGCCACACATCTACAACCATCTGATCTTTGACAAACCTGACAAAAACAAGCAATGGGGAAAGGATTCCCTATTTAATAAATGGTGTTGGGAAAACTGGTTAGCCATATTCAGAAAACTGAAACTGGACCCTTTCCTTACACCTTATACAAAAATTAACTCAATATGGATTAAAGACTTAAACATAAGACCTAAAACCATAAAAACCCTAGAAGAAAACCTAGGCAATACCATTCAGGACATAGGCACGGGCAAAGACTTCATGACTAAAACACCAAAAGCAATGGCAACAAAAGCCAAAATTGACAAATGGCATCTAATTAATCTAAAGAGCTTCTGCACAACAAGAGAAACTATCATCAGAGTGAAAAGGCATCCTACATAATGTGAGAAAATTTTTCAATCTATCCATCTGACAAAGGGCTAATATCCAGAATCTACAAAGAATTTAAACAAATTTACAAGAACAAACAACCACATCAAAAAGTGGGTGAAGGATATGAACAGACACTTCTCAAAAGAAGACATTTATGTGGCCAACAAACATGAAAAAAAAGCTCATCATCACTGGTCATTACAGAAATGCAAATCAAGACCACAGTGAGATACTATCTTATGCCAGTTAGAATGGCACTCATTAAAAAGTCAGGAAAAAACAGATGCTGGAGAGGATGTGGAGAAACGGGAATGCTTTTACACTGTTAGCAGGAGTGTAAATTAGTTCAACCATTGTGAAAGACAGTGTGGCGATTCCTCAAGGATCTAGAACCAGAAATACCATTTGACCCGGCAATCTCATTACTGGGTATTTACTCAAAGGATTATAAATCATTCAACTATAAAGACACATGCACACATATGTTTATTGCAGCACTGTTCACAATAGCCAAGGCTTGGAACCAACCCAAATGCCCATCAATGATAGACTGGATAAAGAAAATGTGGCACATATACCCCATTGACTATTATGCAGCCATAAAAAAGGATGAATTTATGTGTTTTGCAGGGACGTGGATGAAGCTGGAAACCATCATTCTCAGTGAACTAACACAAGAACAGAAAACCAAACACTACATGTTCTCACTCATAAGTGGGAGTTGAACAATGAGAACACATGAACACAGGGAGGGGAACATCACACACCAGGGCCTGTCAAGGGGTGGGGGACTAGAGGAGGCATAGCATTAGGAGAAATACCTAATGTAGATGACAGGTTGATGGGTGCAGCAAACCACCATGGCACGTGTATACCTATGTAACAAACCAGCACATTTTGCACATGTATCCCAGAACTTAAAGTATAATAAAAAAAAGAAAGAAAGAAAGAGAGAAAGAAAGAAAGAAAGAAAGACAAAGAAAGAAAGAAAGAAAGAAAGAAAGAAAGAAAGAAAGAAAGAAAGAAAGAAAGAAAAGGGGTACACATCCCCCAGCCCGCAACTTCCCACAGGAAAAATAACCTGAAACTATGAAATATGGTAAAACTGGCAAAAAGTATATTCCTTCATAGGCAGGCAAATTGTGAAACATAAGTTACATTTCCATTTTTCAACAATAGAAATTATATATCTTTCACCAAGATAGGAAAGAAAATCTAAGAGCACTTTTGCATAACCCAAATTCCAGTTATTCCATCTCTGTGTCGCTGCATCAACTGACTTTATGTTGACACGTGTGCAGTTCTACATTGCTGGGTTCATACATTTCGTATTTTTCTTTCAATCATGAGACAGTTTAGATATGTTTAGTTGTGGTTTCTTTTTAGAATAACATTTTTTGGAATAAAATATTTGGAGAGAAATTTAGAAAGTTTCAATGATTTTACTATTTTATTGATAAAAGAAATATAAGTGGGTCATTTGCCAACTCTTTATTCAACAAGAACGATTGTTGACTTACCCATCAGTGTTTGTTTCTGGACTTTCTGCAGCATTGTGCAACACAGTAGTCATTAGCCACATGTGTCTATTTAAACTTTAATTCAGATTAAACAAATTTAATATTCAGTTCTTCAGTCACCCATGCCACATTTCAAGTGCTCAATAGTCACATATAGCAAGTGGCTACTGTACCAGACAGCACAGATATAGAACATTTTCATCACAGAAAGTTTTATTATATAGTGCTATTCTTGATCATTCGGGAAAAACATTTTAATATTAGAAAAAAAATCTTTCTGTTTTCTCCCTAGCTCTTTTCCTCCTCCCTCCCTCCCTCCCTTTCTATCACTGCCTCTTCTTCTTACATGGGATTCAGAATTCCTTGAAGAGATTGGACAGGATTCTCCAGGGTTTGTGGGTGTGAATAAACTTCTGAACTCTATAGCAATGACCCCAAACTTGTTATATTGTGTAACCCACCAGTAAGAAAGCTTGAGCCACATCAAAGAAAATTTTTGAAGGATAACCTAAATAGGAAATAAAGATTTAATATGTTTTTATAAATTTATTAATAGTTCTGTTTATTATAATGAATAGTTACCATTAAGATAGAATTAAAATATGTCTATTATTTGGATTCTGAATTCAACATAATTCAGTCTCCTTTAATTTTTTTTTAAAAAGGCAACATTTTGCAATAAAATAATTTGAAGATGTATTCTTTCAAGACTTTCTTTTGATTGCTGTCATAGCTAAAAAATACTTCTCACAAAAAGTAAACATAGTAAGGACATCACTGAATGTGCTGCCCTAAATTATGAAACTCATTTTTCCATCTCTTTCACTGCTTACTATGCAAAGATTCTTGTTGACACTTGGCAAATAAATGACCACGTTCCCTGATGTTCCTCCAAACTAATCATAGGGTGATGTGTTTTTAAATATTTAACAAAGTGTTTCTGTCCAAATCTACTGAAACACTCCATTTGGAAGCTCTTAAAAAAGCTCAGTAATTCTGTTCCAAGGTCTCCTGTCCCCCTTGTTTCATTGTGGTAAAAACACATAACAAAATTGACCATCTTAACCATTTTTAAGTGTATAGTCCAGCAGTGTTAAGTATAGTCACATTGTTGTGAGACAGATCTCAAGACTTTCATTGTGTAGATGTGAAACTCTATACCGGTTAAACAACTCCCCTTTTTCCCCCTCCCCTTTCTCTAGCTTCTGGCAACTCCATTCTACTTTATGTTGTATAAATTTGACTACTCTAGATACCTCATATAGGTGGACTCATACAGGACTTGTCTTTCTGTGACTGCCTTCTTTCACTTAGCATAATGTCTTCAAGGTTCATCCATGTTGTAGGATTTTCTTCCTTTTAAAGGATGAATAATACTTCACTGTGTGTATGTATGCGTGTGGATATATATGTATGTTATATATATTATATATATATAACATTTGTTTATTCATTCATCCATCGATGAACATGTGGGTTGTTTCTACCTCTTGGTTATTATGAATAGTGCTATGATAAACACGGGTATGCAAATATTTCTTTGAGACTCTACTTTCAATTCTTTTGGTTATATACTCAAACGTGGGATTACCATATCATATGACAGCTCTGTTTTTAATTTTTGGGAAACCTCCATACTATTTTTCACAGCACTTGCACAATTTTACAATCCCACTAACAATGCACAAAGAGTCTAGTTTATCCACATCCTTGCCAACACTTGTTATTGTCCAGTTTTTTGACAGCAGCATCTAATGGGTATGAGGTGACAACTCATTGTTTTCATTTGCAGTTCTCTGATGATTAGTGATGAGCATCTTTTCATATGCTTGTTGAACATCTGTATATCTTCTTCGGAGAAATGTCTATTCAAGTCCTTTGCCCACTTTTAAACTAGGTTATTTGATTTTTGTTTTTGCTGTTGAATTGTTGGAGTACTTTACATATTCTGGATATTAGCCATTATCAGATATATGATTTACAAACATTTTCTCCTATTCATAGGTTTTCCTATCACTCTGTGGATTGTGTGGTTTTTGTGTACAGTTCAGCAGTGTTTTGTTTTGTTTTTGAAACATGGTCTTGCTCTGTCTCCCAGGCTACAGTGCAGTGGCTTGATCTGGCCTCCCAAGTAGCTAAGATACAGGTGCACACCACCACACCCAGCTTATTTTTTTTGGAAATGAGATTTTGCCATGTTGCCTAGGCTGGTCTTAAACTTCCGGGCTCAAGTGATCCTCCTGCCTTAGCCTCCCGAATAGCTTGGTGTACAGGTGCATACCACTATTCCCGGCTAATTTTTTTTTTTAGAGATGGGGGTCTCCCTATGCTGCTCAGGCTGGCCTTGAACTCCTGGTTTCAAGCAATCCTCTTTCCTTGGTCTCCCAGAGTGCTGGGATTACCGGCCTGAGCTACTGTGCCCAGCTTGGATTGTGCTCTTTGATGCACAAACTTCTAAAGTTTGATGTAGTCTCATTTGTCTAGTTTTGCTTATGTTATCTGTGCTTTTGGTGTCTTATCTATTCTTGTCATTGCCAACAACGTCATGAAGTTTTCTCCTACATTTTCTCCTAGAAGTTTTATAATTTGAGATCTTACTTTTAGGTCTTTAATGCATCTTGAGTTAATTTTTGTATATGGTATAGGACAAGGGTCCAAATTCATTCTTTTGCATCCAATTTTCCCACTACTGTTTGTTAAAGAAACTGTCCTTTCCCCACTGAATGGTCTTGGCACCCTGTTGAACATCATTTGACCATAGATGTGGGCTGTCTATTCGATTCCATTGATCTATTTGTCTATCTTTATGCCAGTACCACACTATTTTGATTACTGTAGTTTTGTAATGTTTTGAAATCAATAACTGCTAGTCCTCCAACTGTGTTCTTCTTTTTCAAAATTATTTTGGCTACTCAGGGTGCCTTGAGATCCCATATAAATTTTAGGATAAATTTTTCTATTTTACAAAAAATGCCATTGGTATTTTAATAGAGATTGTATTTAATCTATAGATCTCTTTGGGTAGTAGTAACATCTTAATAATATTAAGTATCCAATCCATGAACAGAGGCTGTCCTTTTATTTATTTCTCTCTTCTTTAATTTTTTTCAACAATGGTTTTGAAGTTTTCAGTGTACAAGTCTTTCAACTTGTTGGTTAGGTTTATTCCTAAGGATTTTATTCTTCTTAATGCTATTATAAATGAAATTCCTTTCTTAATTTCCTTTTCGGATTATTCATTGTTTTTCCCAAGTTTTTTTAATATGGCAGGAGGAGAGTTGGCAAATGATTCACTTATATTTCTTTTATCAATAAAATAATATAATCATAGAAACTTACCAAATATTTATCCCCATATTTTATTCCAAAAAATGTTACTTTCTCCCTCAATACTAAAATACTATTTTCACCTTGATGGTACAGTTTGTGTTTGTTTTTTATTGTATTACTTTCTATAAAATTTTTATTATAAACAATTTTAAACACATAAATGTAGGAGGATAATGGTGTAATGATCTGCCATATAGCCAGTACCTACATTTAATTGTTCTTAATATTTTACCAGATTTGCTTCATCTAATTTTTACCTCAGTATTTAATATTAAGTATCTAATATTTACCTAAGTATTAATAATAAGCTACAAACATGACAATTCACCTCATAATATTTTCATATACATCTCTAAAAAAGCAGGATTTTTCTTACATAACCACTATCTTAGCTTGTTCAGACTTCTGTGACAAAATACTGGTGGCTGGGCACGGTGGCTCACACCTGTAATCCCAGTACATTGAAAGGCCTAGGAGGGAGGATCACTGGAGCCCAGAAGGTCGAGGCTGCAGTGAGCCATATTCGCACCACTGCACACAGCCTGGGCAACGGAATGAGAGCCTATCTCAAAAAAAAATACCATAAGCTGGATAGCTTATAAACAATAAAATTTATTTCTCACGGTTCTGAAGGCTGGGAAGTGCACAGGGCGCCATCTTGGTGAGGATCCTCCTCCAGGTTGCAGAATGACAACTGCTTGTTTTGTACTCACGTGGTGGAAGGGCTAATGAGCTCTCGGGGGTCTCTTTTATGACAGCACTAATTCCATCCATTAGGGCAGAGCCCTTATGACATAATCACTTTCTAAAGGCCCCACCTCCTAATGAATTTTGGGGGTGACACAAACATTCAGATCATAGCAGCCGCTATATCATTATCATACCTAACAAAACGAACAATCATTCTTTTATATTACCTAGTACCCAATCTGTGTTCCAGTTTCCCCAATTGTTGTCAAAATGTCTTGCAGTTGGTCCATTTGTGCCAAGATCCATGCAAGGGCTATACATTTCAACCTGTTCAGCACTGGGGCACTAAATTTAGCAATGTGTCTGGACAAGACTGCATTAGCCTGGGGAGGCAGAGGGAACATAGAAGGCTGTGTTCCTGCCTGAAGGTCTGGGACCTTAACAACGTGGCATATCATCAACTCTGGGAGTAATGAGGTGCTCCTGGCGGTAGTGAAGAAGTCTGGAGCTGGAAAAACAATTAGGCTTCCAGAAGATCTGATGGAATTCTCACCTGATCAGATGTTACCATCTGACACTGGGTGGCTCTGGGAATAAATATAGTAGACAAGTTTACACCTCTGCATGGTCCAGTTAGTATTCCTAATCTCTTTGCGGTGAATTCTGACTATGCCAGCTTCCTTCCCCATTCATGATATAAGTGAACCTTACTGACTTACCCATCAGTGTTTGTTTCTGGACTTTCTGCCAATCTGAGCCCTTCCTGTCATTTGTCAGTTCTATTGATAGTCACTTGTCTTCCCAGAATAGTTTCCCAAATTTGAAACATTTGACATCTTGTCATAAAGGAAAACTGTGTAACTCATTTTTAAAGAACCTGACCACAAGATAATTAGTGAACTTCCTGTGCAGGCAAAAGATTTTCATCCCTATCCTTTTATAAAACGTCCCTATAAAGCAAGCTACATTAATGGAGCATCTCTGTCTTTTATTTTATTTCATTTTATTTCATTTAATTTTATTTATTTAAAATTTTTTTAAAAACTTAAATCTTTTTTAGTTTTTATGGGGGAAGGGCACGGAGCTTCCATGCCCTCCCTGGGTGCGCCACCTCCAGGAATCTCCACATGTTCAGGTATCCAGAAGCTCAGTATCTCTGGCTTTGATCTCTGTGCTGTAACACCTGGCCTATGAAACAATGGTTATTTATGGGAATAAATATAACATATAATAATAACATATAACCATAGGTTATTTATGGGAAATTCAATATTCTTACTGCGAAGTCCTTTCTGTTCCCCTTCCAAATCAAAGCAGACGACTCTTGGCAGCGTTTTTGTGTTTCACTTTTCATCAAACACTGTTTTTTCTTTGTTTTGTTTTTTTCTTTTTTTCTAACCACTAGATGATGTGGAACATCAAACACTGGTTTTTTTCCATAAGTCATTATCATTGAGACTATATCTTATCTGGTTCATCTTTCCTTTCATGGCTTATTAAAAAGTAGTTCTTTCAATTTATGACTGACACAGAGTCTAACAAGCACTGTAAGCTAGGACGTGTTAGAAGCATCTGTACTTTTATCAAACTGTGTCGCAAATTTCCCACCAGTGTAATTTGTTGTAATGTTTTCCAAATCTTTGGCAATATTTTCTATATTTCTTCCACTTATTTGACCAGCAAGGACTGCACTTTAATTTTGCCCCTATGTTGCCTCCAGATATTCTTTCCATTGTTTTTATTCTAGCAGAATGAGACAACTATTTATTAGTGTGCTTTTCATCTTTCACTCTTACATAAGAAATCTCAAAAGAGGCTTTGTAAGTATTTATCATTAAGTTCAATAAAATTTTGTAAAGATTTATCATGACTTTTAAAATAAAGTAATACAAAACTGGAGTTTTTTCATCCTTGGGATGCTTTTTTTTTTTTTTTTTTTTTTTTGAGATGGAGTCTCACTCTGTTGCCCAGGCTGGAGTGCAGTGATGCAATCTCAGCTCACTGCAACCTCTGCCTCCTGGGTTCAAGCAATCCTTGTGCCTCAGCTTCATAAGTAGCTGGGACTACCAGGGTGCACCACCACACCTGGTTAATTTTTGTATTTTTAGTAGAGATGGGGTTTCGGTATGTTGGCCAGGCTGGTCTCAAACTCCTGGCCTCAAGTGACCTGCCGGCCTTGGCCTCCCAAAGTGCTAGGATTACAGGCATGAGCCACTGCACCTGGCCTGGGATGCTTTTTTAAAAAAAATAAAAAGTCATATTAATCATGATAACTTTATGTTAAATTGAACTGTATTGAATTCCTAATTTTATATCAAAATATAGATAAATGTTGTCAACTCCATATGATCCAGCCTAATATTATTTGATTTCTTGATTTCTCAAGACATATACACCTAAGACAAGGTTAAACTAGCAAGAGTGGCTATAAAGCCATAATCTAGAAAGAATTCTTAATAGTTTTGAATTTTTTTTAAACCAACTAAACCAACTATTGGTCAGCACTGATTAGACTGTCATTGTTTTCAACCTGATGTTTATTGATACTAGGAATGGAGACTCAGCTCCCCCATTTTCTCATAGAGTCTGCTTGACTTGCCTCATTAGTCTCTTCAATCTGTCAGTTCTTTGCAGCAATTTTTTTTAAGCCACTTGTTCATTTGGAGAGTATAACCCATAAATCTAGTTGGCAGGCACATTTAAACCACAGAGAGGGTGTGAGGATGCCACAGGCAGCACCCCTCTTCTTGGGGAGCACCCTCTCTTTCTTTGGGATCCCCCGCTCCGTGGGAGCCTCATAACCCGTGACCCAGCGAGGATGTCGGTGTCTATTGATACATGCAATATTAACAAGGCTTTAAATACAAATTAAATAGCCCTAGGTATTACATTTTATTTCTGCCCTCCAGCATGGGCACTTCCTTTTTAGGAGGTCACTGTTCTAGGTTGGGGGTGGTGGCTCACGCCTGTAATCCCAGCACTTTGGGAGGCCGAGGTGGGCAGATCACTTGAGCTCAAGAGTTCGAGACCAGCCTGGGCAACATGATGAAAGCCGGTCTCTTCCTAAAATACAAAAATTAGCTGGGCATGGTGGCGTGCACCTGTGGTCCCAGCTACTCAGGAGGCTGAGGTGGGAGGATCACTTGAGCCTGGAAGGTGGAGGCTGCAGTGAGCCGACATCACTCCACTGCACTCCAGCCTGGGTGAGAGAAGGAGACCCCATCTAAAAAAAAAAAAAAAAATAGAGAGTGAGAGAGAGAGATCACTGTTCATTATGACCGTGGGTGCATCCTCTACAACAGGCTGCCCATCACTCTCCAGTCCCACCAGCAACTCATCAGACTCAGCCTGTGGTTGATGGCCCAGCCTCTCTCTTGAGAGTTATGTTCGCAAGAAACCACCTTCCCTGTCTGTTCTTCTCTAGTCTGCCCTTACCCCACATTCTGTATTCTTAACCTAACATGCTCCTGTGGAGTCTCAGGTGCGGCATGTGTACACATTGCATTAGTAAGAACTGGCCTTCAGTCTGGCAAGGGAGGAAACTAATTTCTAAACTGGAAAGCACTACACAGACATTGGAGCAACGTTCTTTTCAGGCCCAGCTCAGGACTACTGGATCCAAGTCTCTGGGGCATGGCCTGGACGTCTACACCTTTATCCACCTTCCTACTTGTTACGCACAGTTATGTGTATTTAAATTTCAGAACTTCAGAATTAGACCTCACATTACCTGCCTACGCTTATTTTAGGAAATTTCTGACAATGCTATATGATGTCAGAGAGTACTCTCTTTATGAAGAGTGAACTTAAAGGCACGTGATCAGCACTGCACTTTTTTTTTTTGGTTTGAGGTGGAGTCTCGCTCTGTCGCCCAGGCTGGAGTGCAGCGGCGCGATCTAGGCTCACTGCAAGCTCCATCTTCTGAGTTCACGCCATTCTACTGCCTCAGCCTCCCAAGTAGCTGGGACTACAGGTGCCCCACCACCACGCCCGGCTTATTTTTTGTATTTTTAGTAGAGACGGGGTTTCACCGCGTTAACCAAGATGGTCTCTATCTCCTGACCTCAAGATCCACCCGCCTCGGCCTCCGAAAGTGCTGGGATTACAGGCGTGAGCCACTGCGCCCGGCCTAACACTGCACTTTTTGAATGAATAATTCCTCTGGGCTTCTGAGAGAAAGATAACTTTTTGTGCTAGTTGGTTAGGGGAAAAAATCTACATTGAGTCTGCTGTTGAGGACTGTAGAATTTCAATTAAGAATCGAGTATCGGAATAACAAAGGGGGAAAGACGTGAAGTCAGGGAAGATTTGTGGTCTTGTTCTTCTGGTTCTCAAAGAGCTGGAAGGATTCCATTCTTTAAAAAAATCAAAATTTTTAAGAAAACTTTCTGAACTGTGGATTTATGTCTACTCTCACTAGTTTTAAACCTTGCCTTAGGTTAATGTGTTTTGAGAAATTAAGTAATGATTGTATTATACTGAGTCATATGGGTCCACAGAGAAGGCTTTTTGTGGAGTGTGTGTTTGTCTCTAGACATGGCTTTCAGCAAAGCATCTATGCAGTGCTTGAAACAGAGGAAGAAAAAGGAGCTTCTGATGGAATGTGGGCCCCAGGATAGCGTGGGGCTGCTGGCTCCAGGCAACAGTCCAGACACAGCCAGGCAGGACCATGGAAAGGCTAGGCCTGAGTCCCATGATTTTTTTCTAAATCAAGTCCTACAGAGATGTTGGAAGCAGTGCTCAATAAAAAATAATTAGCATAAAGAACTTTAATAACAAACACTCAGGAACTCCCTGGATAGGAGAAGAAACAGAGGAAGGAAATGAGGAAGCAGGGGACTTGCCATTATGACCAACCCCACTCCACCGCAGAGACTGTCTGTCTACACAACCAGCAGTGCTGGGCTGAGATTCCTCCAAGAGCACGGCTTACTGAGCTCCCCCTGACTTTCATTGATCAGGTTGAGGGTCATGAAATAAAGTGGGTATATACCCAAAGGATTATAAATCATGCTACTATAAAGACACATGCACACATAAATTTATTGCAGCACTATTCACAATAGCAAAGACTTGGAACCAACCCAAATGTCCATCAATGATAGACTGGATTAAGAAAATGTGGCACATATACACCATGGAATACTATGCAGCCATAAAAAAGGATGAGTTCCTGTCCTTTGCAGGGACATGGATGAAGTTGGAAACCATCATCACTGTCAGCAAACTATCACAAGGACAGAAAACCAAACACTGCATGTTCTCACTGGGAATTGAACAATGAGAACACTTGGACACAGTGTGGGGAACATCACACACCGGGGCCTGTCTGGGCCTGGGGGGTTGGGGGAGGGATAGCATTAGGAGAAATATGTAATATAAATGACGAGTTGATGGGTGCAGCAAACCAACATGGCACATGTATACCTATGTATTGAACCTGTACTTTGTGCACATGTACCCTGGAACTTAAAGTATAATAATAATTTTAAAAACTTGTTTTGTTCAGAAGAAAAAAAGAAAGAAGAAAGAAAGAAAGAAAGAAAGAAAGAAAGAAAGAAAGAAAAAGAGAGAAAGAGAAAGCAAGCAAGCATACTCTGTTCTTTCAGCAATGGCTCTGGCGATTTGAAATCCTCTCCTGCTTGTCATTCTGAACTGGGTGTGTGACAAGGAAATCTAGATGCAGATAGCTAGATATGGTGCACAAAGAATTCAGGTCAACCCATAAGCTCTCTCTCCTGGGCTAAAGTGAAATGGAACCAAGGCATGTCCTTGCCTTAAGGTTAGAACAGATAATCCATAAAGATGGGCACTTAGCAGAGGCTGTATTAGTTTCCCAGGGCTGCCATAACAAAGTACCACAAATTGGGTGGCTTACATCAGAAATGAACTGTCTCACAGTTCTGGAGGCTGGAAATCTGAAATCGAGGGGTTGACAGGGCCATGCTCCTTCTGAAAACCTGTAGGGGAGAATTCTTCCTTGCCCCTTCCAGCTCCTGGTGTTGCTGGCAATCCTTAGTGTTCCTCAGCTTGTAGATGTCACTCTAATCTCTGCCTCTGTCTTCACATGGCCATCTTTCTCTGTGTCTGTCTCTCTTCTTCTTTTAAGGACACCAGTCATGTTGGAGTAGGGCTCCCCTAATCTAGTATGACCTCATACCTATTACAGCTGCAATGACCCTATTTTCTTTTCTTTTTTTTTTTTTTTCATTGATCATTCTTGGGTGTTTCTCGCAGAGGGGGATTTGGCAGGGTCACAGGACAATAGTGGAGGGAAGGTCAGCAGATAAACAAGTGAACAAAGTTCTCTGGTTTTCCTAGGCAGAGGACCCTGCGGCCTTCCGCAGTGTTTGTGTCCCTGGGTACTTGAGATTAGGGAGTGGTGATGACTCTTAACGAACATGCTGCCTTCAAGCATCTGTTTAACAAAGCACATCTTGCACCGCCCTTAATCCATTCAACCCTGAGTGGATACAGCACATGTTTCAAAGAGCACAGGGTTGGGGGTAAGGTCACAGATCAATGGGATCCCAAGGCAGAAGAATTTTTCTTAGTACAGAACAAAATGAAAAGTCTCCCATGTCTACCTCTTTCTACACAGACACGGCAACCATCCGATTTCTCAATCTTTTCCCCACCTTTCCCCCCTTTCTATTCCACAAAACCGCCATTGTCTTCATGGCCCGTTCTCAATGAGCTGTTGAGTACACCTCCCAGATGGGGTGGTGGCCGGGCAGAGGAGCTCCTCACTTCCCAGTAGGGGCGGCCGGGCAGAAGCGCCCCTCACCTCCCGGACGGGGCGGCTGGCCGGGCGGGGGGGCTGACCCCCCCCCACCTCCCTCCCGGATGGGGCGGCTGGCCGGGCAGAGGGGCTCCTCACTTCCCAGTAGGGGCGGCCGGGCAGAGGCACCCCTCACCTCCCGGACAGGGCAGCTGGCCGGGCGGGGGGCTGACCCCCCCACCTCCCTCCCGGACGGGGCGGCTGGCCGGGCAGAGGGGCTCCTCACTTCCCAGTAGGGGCGGCCGGGCAGAGGCACCCCTCACCTCCTGGACAGGGCGGCTGGCCGGGCGGGGGGCTGATCCCCCCACCTCCCTCCCGGACGGGGCGGCTGGCCAGGCGGGGGGCTGATCCCCCCACCTCCCTCCCGGACGGGGCGGCTGGCCGGGCGGGGGGCTGACCCCCCCACCTCCCTCCCGGACGGGGCGGCTGGCCGGGCGGGGGGCTGACCCCAACACCTCCCTCCCGGACGGGGCGGCTGGCCAGGCAGGGGGCTGACCCCCCCACCTCCCTCCCAGACGAGGAGGGAGGACGCTCCTCACTTCTCAGACGGGGTGGCTGCCGGGCAGAGGGTCTCCTCACTTCTCAGACAGGGCGGCCGGGCAGAGACGCTCCTCACATCCCGTACGGGGCGGCAGGGCAGAGGTGCTCCCCACATCTCAGACGATGGGCGGCCGGGCAGAGACGCTCCTCACTTCCCAGATGTGATGGCGGCCGGGAAGAGGCGCTCCTCACTTCCTAGATGGGATGGCGGCCGGGCAGAGACGCTCCTCACTTTCCAGACTGGGCAGCCAGGCAGAGGGGCTCCTCACATCCCAGATGATGGGCAGTCAGGCGGAGACGCGCCTCACTTCCCAGACGGGGTGGCTGCCAGGCAGAGGCTGCAATCTCGGCACTTAGGGAGGCCAAGGCAGGCGGCTGGGAGGTGGAGGTTGTAGCGAGCCGAGATCACGCCACTGCACTCCAGCCTGGGCGCCATTGAGCACTGAGTGAACGAGACTCCGTCTGCAATCCCGGCGCCTCGGGAGGCCGAGGCTGGCGGATCACTCGCGGTTAGGAGCTGGAGACCAGCCCAGCCAACACAGCGAAACCCCGTCTCCACCAAAAAAATACGAAAACCAGTCAGGCGTGGCGGCGCGCGCCTGCAATCGCAGGCACTCGGCAGGCTGAGGCAGGAGAATCGGGCAGGGAGGTTGCAGTGAGCTGAGATGGCAGCAGTACCGTCCAGCTTCAGCTCAGCATCAGAGGGAGACCGTGGAAAGAGGGGAGAGGGGAGAGGGGAGAGGGGAGAGGGGAGAGGGGAGAGGGGAGAGGGGGGAGGGGAGAGGGGAGAGGGGACAGGGGAGAGGGGAGAGGGGAGAGGGGAGAGGCAGGTTCAAGTGATTCTTCTCGACCCTATTTTCAAATAAGGTCACAGTCTAAGGTTCCAGGGGGTAGGACTTCAACTTATCTTTTTGGGGAATACAATTCAACCCAGCATAGGGCATAACGAGTATCTGTTGGAGGAGTGGCAAAAGGTCCTTCCAGCACTGATGTTGTATGTCTCTATAAATGAGACAACCCAACGTGAAGGGCTGTAAAAGCAAGAAGCTACACATGCAGGAACACCATGGCTGCATCCCACGACTGTCCATGGGGACAAGGTCGACTGGTCATATCATTCTGGCTTCTGGCTCTGCCATCAGGTTTTGCGTCATTCAGATCCAGACAGGCTAGGTCCTGACTGCTGTTCAATCAACATACATAATTACATCCTCTAGCCATAGGAGAGCTCTGTTCAAGAATATTTCTTCCTGCCGGGTATGGTGGCTCACGCCTGTAATCCCAACACTTTGGGAGGCCCAGGTGGGCAGATCACTTGAGGCCAGGAGTTCAAAAGCAGCCTGGCCAACATGGCAAAACCCCATCTCTACTAAAAATACAAAAAAATTAGCCAGGCATGGTGGCATGTACCTGTAATCCCAGCTACTCGCGAGGCTGAGGCAGAAGAATCGCTTGAATCCAGGAGGTGGAGGTTGCAATGAGCTGAGATCATGTCACTGCACTCCAGCCTGGGTGACAGAGCGAGACTCTGTCTCAAAAAAAAAAAAAAAAATTCTTCCTACCTGTAGAATTAATTGATGTTCATAATAAGAACCCAGTGACACTGCACAGTCTAGGGGTATCTTCTGAATCATCAAAGAACAACAAAAATATCTTCTGAAAAGTGTTCCTGTGAAGTGTGTTTGAGTGATTTCTTTGAAGTTCACAGTATTAGGTTAAGTCCCTTGAAAGGAGAGACGGAGAGAGGATTTGGGTACAGGGGATTTATTGAGGGTAACTCAGCAGAAGACAGATGAGTGAAGTAGGAGGGGGCAGGGGAAGGAACTGAGCAAAGATGTGGTCTTAGCTGGAGTCCAACTTAGCTCCGAAGCAGGAACTGCACCACAGAGCTGGTCCCACTTTAAGTCCAAGGGGCTGGCCCTTTGTACCCCCATGTCAGTCAGTCATTGGCTGTGGGCTGCGGGAGAGAGGGCAGAACTAACAGAGCAAGGAAGATCTTGCACAAGGAAAAATCTTCAGAGAAGAGGGGCGACTGTGAGCTGATAGCAGCCAACACTCACAGCAGCTGGGAGATGGCTGCACTAGACTGGCTAATACAGGGGACCAGAATACAGCCCCCACGACATCCTCTCCAGTTGGTAATACATGCATGGAAGAGAAAGGGTGTGTGCCTGGATGTGGTCACCTACATCGACTAGCTCTTGAAAGGCCAAGATTCTGGGTTAGCCTGGAAATCTCACCTCTCAACTCTGCTAGAAAACCCTGGCCATAGTGTTTCATTATTCCCAACATCCAGAGGCCACCAATAAAGACGAATTCTCCTAGTGTGTGGAAGCATTGTGAACACTCAGGCGTCTCATTAGTGTATTTCCTACACCCATCTCAGGGTGGTTTATGCCGCAGGGAAGCATTTGAGAGCTCCTGCATTCAGGCTGCTTTGAGTAACAGTGGGCAAGAAACGCTATTAAATCAGGCGTGCTTGTTGATGGAACATCTTCACCTTTATAATTGTGTCTGGGGATATAAAATGTCATTGGTGGGCAAATGCTTTGTAACAACACAATCTTACCCAAAGACTTATTGATGGTTGGATTATGATGGAGAAGTGCTCAAATAGCTATTGATTTCTACTGTATTGTGTGGAGGCGGGGAAGATATATTGCTATGATTTTACCATCCTCTGCACAGTTAACGAGTTGCCTTTTGGTAAGGAACGGCTGGGCACTTGTTCAACCATTAGGTGGCGCTGTCTCCGCGGTAAAGCAGGGCAATGCTGTAGCTACATTGTTAAAATTACTTAGTCACAATGTTACAATGTTACATAGTTGCAATGCTGTAAATCCATAACTGAGGCCATCTCTGAATTAAAAGTAATTTCCCAATTGTCTAAGCTGATGCACAGGACAGGAAAAAGCAAGGTCTACCATAACCACAATGAGCAAGTGGTGGGGTCAAACAGGCTTACTGCAGTTTCTTCAGGGGGCTTCAGGATGGAGAGCCCAGGTCTCAGATCTACTGACGTTTTAACAGCATCCTACCCTTTGAGCACCACCCCTAGCTAGCAGAAGTATGTTAGTATGAACAATGGAGCCACATCTGAGGTTGAAAAAAAGGTAGCTGGGAGAAGAGGTAGTTTTGCTCAAACTATCTGTACCAATAATTATGGAAGCAGGAGGAAAGACAATATTTATTTATATAGCTTTCTATTTATAAAAGAAAAACATGGCCGGGTGCGGTGGCTCACGCCTGTAATCCCAGCATTTTGGGAGGCCGAGGTGGGCGGATCACGAGGTCAGGAGATCGAGACTATCCTGGCTAACACGGTGAAACCCCGTCTCTACTAAAAATACAAAAGGTTAGCCAGGCGTGGTGGCGGGCGCCTGTAGTCCCAGCTACTCGGGAGGCTGAGGCAGGAGAATGGCGTGAACCCAGAAGGCGGAGCTTGCAGTGAGCCGAGATTGGGCCACTGCACTCCAGCCTGGGCGACAGAGCAAGATTCTGTCTCGAAAAAAAAAAAGAAAGAAAGAAAAATATATCAATGAAACACTGTGAAAACACACAGATAGTATTTTTCCAAACATTTCAAATCACCCCTCCTCTCAGTGTACCTGTTTTGAATATGGTCTACTCCCCTGGTATTTATGTATATATGATTTTTATATGTAAGTAGTTAACACGTATATGTAATATAAGCATGTGTATTTATAATTTACATCTCCCTATATGATTTACCAAAATAAGGACCTCCTGTACACTCTGCTTTGCAGTCTGCAATCTATAGCAGTCAATATTATTTTACTGACTCAATATTATTTAGAACCTGACTATAGGACTGTGAAGTAATCCGTCATATTGTCACACTTTGATCACCTAGCTGCATCCCAGGTGCCTTAGTCCATTTTCTGTTGTTTGGAACAGAATATCTGAAACTGGGTACGTTATAAAGAAAAGGAATTTATTTCCAACAGTTATGGAAGCTGAGAAGTCCAAGGTCAAGGGCGTGCATATGGTGAGGGCCTTCTTGCTTTGCTAGTGGGGACTCTGCAGAGTCCTGAGGTGGCTCAGGGCATCACATGGTGAGGAGCTGAGTGTGCTAGCCCAGGTCTCTCTTCCTCTTCTTATAAAGCCACCAGTCCCACTCCCGTGATAACTCATTGATGTGTTAACCCTCTATTCATGAATGCATTAATCCATTCATGAGGGCTGAGCCCTCATGACCCAACCACCTCTTAAAGACCCCGCCTCTCAATACTGCCACACTGGGGGTTGAATGTCAACATGAGTTTTGGAGACAAACATTCAAACCATAGCACCAGGGTTAGATGTTCAGGTGGAGAGATTTACAATTAGCTGTTTTGTTTTGTTTTGTTTCCTTATCTTTGAGGCAAAGAGTTGGACTGCAATGGCCAAAGCAAAGATGAGGACTGAGAAGGAAGGCAAAAACCTTTCTGGTTTGTCCTTCTCCCCCATATCCCCCCTGTCCCCCACCGATTCTTCTGCTTCCTCAGCTCCACACAGGGCCCACAGTTCTTGAGTTAATTAGAAATGCTTGAGGAGCGTGGAGTAATGGTAGTAGATTACATCTCTCAAGGCTCCATAGAACATGATGTCACATGGGATTATGAAATGCATTATTTATTTCAAACACAACTTGCCTCCAGGCAGGCAGTTCAGCCTTTCCACAGTCTGTCCATGCTATTACTCTAGTCAAGGACATGGAAGCTAATATTTATACGCTGGATATTCAAGAAAAATTATACATTCAAGTGTGTGCTTGAGGTTGATGGGCAATTTGAGGCTGTATGGCATTTTTTAAAAATAATAAGACCCAGAGTTCTCATCCTATCCCTTTTAGAAAATTTCCAGGATGAAGGAACATTATTCTTTCATAAAATTTGTCTGTTTGTTTGCTCGTTGTCATTCATGTGGCCAACAGAGAATGCGTCATACCCTGGATGCTTTGTGAATAAAACGCAATTTCCAGCTGTGGTATGAAGCCTTCAGGGTAGACTTTGAGCTCACAGAGTCCAACGTGACAAGGAAAACACATTTTTTAACTACTTACAGTTTGTGCAGTAGCTCAAACCCAGAGAAGGAGGCACATGTGCAGGGGAGACCTATTGTTTTGCTTATCTTAGAGTCCTGAAGGGTGGGGCTGGTCAAGAAGGTGAAGATCCCCATGTGAATAGCTTAGGTGAGAGAGGTAAGGATAAAGAAGAGTTAAACTGCACTGCATAGTAATGTTGGCATTGCTTCCTGAGGCTTGGGGGAAAAGTGGAGACTGTGGAAGGGGAAGTGGGAGGAAATGGGTCCTAGCCATATAGGGGAAAGAGGAGCCCATAGAAGGACATATGAAGCAATGGGAAGGGAGGGTGGAGGCCAGTACTCCGCCCATACAGAGAAAGAGAACCCAACAAGCACATGCATGAGGTGCTTTCAGCTGCCTGGAAGCAGCAGGCTCTGTGCCTGCTGAGAAGAAGTCAGCAGGAGAAGTCAGAGTCCCCCAGAGGGATTTGAGTACAAGTAGATGATTAGAGAGGTGATCCCAGGAAACACTGGGAAGGGGTAGTGGGGTGAGCAATAGAGGGATGATAGGAAGTGTTAATGGGCAGGACAAGACCCTGGGCAACTGGGGCTCAATCGTGTGGGATAACTCTGGGAGACAGGGTAGAACACCCCTGGGAGTTACACCCCAGAGGGGAAAAGGAGCTGGATTATTTATCCAATTCTCACACATCATTGGCTGAAGGCCACTCCCAGGGACACACACTCCTCACACCTTCCAGCCCGCCCATCCGTGGTGGATAGAAAACCCTCCAGCACAAAGGCCCAGGAGCTCACAGTGGAGTACAGTTGGTGTGGCCTGGAACAGTCAGTTTCAAGAGCTTAGGCTGGTCACTGATGGCTTCTGCTACAAGCAGTTGAGACAGGGACTCAACAAAGGGAATCACTAACTACTCTGCTAATATGTCCTGTTTATAATATAGCCTGTTTGAAGCTTGGCCATGTGAAGGTAGAAATTTAGACGACAAAAAATCAAAGACTTGGGAGACTAAAATTCAGATCTGGGAGACTCAAATCATCCAGTTCAAACCATTATTTTACCGGAAACCACAGCCCAGAGGATTCAATGGCACCCTTTTGTCCATACAGCCAGATGGAGGCAGGAGATGAGAGAGGACCAGAACACCTAGGCTGAGGATTCTTGAGTGAAATGATCACGGTGGCCAGTTGGCATGGTTGCTGAAAAATTCATAGACTGGGCACCTCCAGGTCCTCACTGTTCACATGTGTTCACTTAATGTGTCTTTGCAGGGCACTCACCATGGCCCAGCCACTGCTCTGGGCAACATGGATACCTGAGGGTGAAAAGAAGCTCACCCTCAAGAATCTCACCTTCTAGAGGGAGAGACAGATAAGGAACCAAGAAATATGTAAAATATGTAAGATGTTAGGTACCAACAAGCACTAAGAGAAAAAATAAAGCAGGAAAGGGTGAGGGGGTGACCAGGGGTGTAAGTGTGTGCACTGTCAGATGGGTTGCTTGAGAGAGCCCACTGAAAAGGAGGCATCTGAGCAAGGACTTGAAGGAGGTGTGGGAGGAAGCCACGTAGACCACCTGGAAGGGAAATGCAAGCAAAGGAACAGTGAGTGCAAAGACTCCGAGGTGGGATGCAACTTGGACAGCATGCTCTTCCAGGGGCCAGTGCAGCTGGTACAGAGGGAATAAAGGGGACACGAGGAGGAAGGTAAGCCAGATGGGAGGCACTGTAAAGACTCTGGCTTTTCCTAAGCAAGACAAGAGCCCCTACAGGGTTCTAGGTAGAGAAGGGACAGGATCTGAGTGAGCTGTTTCACTCTGCCAACTGAAGACAGGAATAGGGACATAAGAAGTGAGACCAGTCAGGAACAGGTACCATAATCCAGGGGTGAGGTTACAGTGGCACATTCCAAGGTGGTAGCAAGGGAGGGAATGGGATCAGATGAGAAGTGCATCACTTGTAAGAGAAAGTATAAGTAAAACATGCATTTGTTCCCAAAGCGATGTTACAGAGATCCATGTCACAAAAACCTAAATGGCAAGAAGAGAGCCAGGCATGGACACTGCCAGTATGAGACGTGAACTCAGAGAGGCAAGGAGAGGGGTGCCCAACTTGGCCAATGCCTCACTCCTTCCTCCCATTCCTTTGCTTATGGCAGAGACCCTCTTTGCACTGTCACTGTTTCCCCCTGAAGTGCTGACATGGTTTGGATGTGTGTCCTCTCCAAATCTCATATTGAAGTGTGATTCCCATGTTGAAGGTGGGGCCTGGTGGGAGGTGATTGGATCATGGGGGTGGATCCCTCATGAATGGCTTGGTGCATTCCCAGCGGTGATGAGTGAGTTCTTGCCAGCTGTTTACAGGAAATCTGGTTGTTTAAAAGATTCTGGGAGCTCTCCCTTCTGTCTTGCTCCCTCTCACCATGTGACACCACCAGCTCTCCCTTACCTTCTACCATGATTGGAAGCTTCCTGAAGCCCTCACCAGAAGCAGATGCTGGTGCTATGTTTCTTGTACAGTCTTCAGAACTGTGAGCCAAATAAACCTCTTTTCATCATAAATTACCCAGTCTCAGGTATTCCTTTATAGCAATGCAAACCGCCAAACACAAGTGTCCACACCTGTAAGATGCCCACAGCTAGAGCTTGGATTGCAACTTTCCTGTTAAATTTCTTAAGGCCAATTAAACCTATGTTCACTGGATATTGAATTACAGGGGGTCCCAAAGTCAGCATTGCCTCATTTATTTCCACACATCTCCCAAAGCTGGTTAGCGTGATGGTCTTTGAGACCCAACTGGTGGGCTCCTGAGTTTCCTTCTGCCCCTTTCTGTAGGGTAAGGGTGATGAGCTGTTATTTGATGCTTGCTTTACTTTTTTTAAGTAAAAGCTGTTCTTAAAGTGACTGACGTGACTTTCCACTTAGTCTTTTGTAGCTTAATAGTGAACGCCCTCAGAAGGACCAGTCTGTATTTGAACTGATTTGGGAATAAATCTGGCAGCTCCTAGAACTAACTATGACTCATCTTCATATCCATGCCGATGCAAATGCAGTGCCTTTATTGTGCCCAATGGTTGATGAAATGACAAACTATGCAGATAAAGCATTCTTGTCTAAACCTTTCCTATTTGGCACTCCATTAATGCGTATGACAACTCTGTCCAAATGATAAAAGGATAGACCCTTCAGACATGACTCCTTGAAGGACACAAGACAAGGTGAGCTGGGCTACATTTTGGTCTCCATGGCCCCAGCCCCCAGCTCCTAGCCCCCTTGTGTAACATGGAATCTGCACCACAGCATCCAGCAGGCTGAGCCCACACAAGCCAAGTATCACTAAATTAAAGCTAGCCATATTATGCATTCCTGAAAAAGATCTGCCACTGCCATATATGTAATTTCATATATATATATAATTTCATATATATATAATTTCATATATATATAATTTCATATATATATATATATATATGAAACTCATATATTTTGGCTGGGTGTGGTGGCTCATGCCTATAATCCCAGCACTTTGGGAGGCCGAGGAGGGTGGATCACCTGAGGCCAGGAGTTTGAGACCAGCCTGGCCAACATGACAAAACCCTGTCTCTACCAAAAAATACAAAAAAAAAAAAAAAATAGCCTGGCATGGTGGCCCATGCCTGTAGCCCCAGTTACTTGGGAGGCTGAGTCATGAGAATCACTTGAACCCAGGAGGTGGAAGTTGCAGTGAGCCAAGATTAGGCCTCTGCACTCCAGCCTGGGCAACAGAGTGAGACTCTGTCTCAAAAAAAAAAAAAAAAGAAAGAAATTCATGTAATATTTTGGAGATGGAACCATTATGGAAGTTCTTTTTCTGTTGTTTCTAAGTTGTGAGGATCTCAAACTGTGAACTGTCACTGGCAGTGACAGCATCCTTTGTATTATGCAGTTGTAGCAGCACCATCAGTGCCCTGCCCCCATGCCCTTGGCCGTCACCATTCCCACACAGGCAATGGCTTCCTACAGCAAGCGCTTCCAACTCATTGCCTAAGAGCTATCTCTCGCTGCAGGAATGTTCTTGGCTGCAGGTGCAGCAGGGAGGATACGCTGCAGGATCTAATGCCCCTGCCTCATCTCTTAGTGGTGACAACTTTGAGAAGTGCTCTTTATAATCTCCCAAGTTTCTGCAGGGGAATTAAGCTCCAGTTGCCCTTGGCAGCAACCTGCTCATTACAGGATCTTGCTCTGTCGCCTAAGCTGGAGTGCAGTGGCGTGATCATAGATCAGCAGCCTTGAACTCCTGGGCTCATGCAATCCTCCTGCCTTAGCCTCCTGAGTAGCTGGGACTACAGGCACACACCACCATTCCCAGCTAATTTTTTGTTTGTAGAGATGGGGGTCTCCCTATGTTGCTCAGGCTCAAACTTCTGGCTTCAAGCAATCCTCCTGCCTTGACCTCACAAAATTCTTGCATTACAGATGTGAGCCACTGTGCCTGGCCAGCAACCTGCTCATCAGTAAAATTTATCTGTGTCACCTCTCCACTCCACTGCAAGTTCTTCCTGAGCTCCTACAAATACACTACTTGCACTCAGATTCTTGTCTTGATGTCTGAAGCCTAACCCAAACCAGCTGCTTCCTGGGTTAGTTAAATTGATTCCTCCTTTATGTCTTCCTTTAGGTCCTGTTCTTCAGACTCCAGGATAGACAGGAAGTCATTTTCACAGAGGAATTTGAAATATGCAAATGACATTCAAGTCCCAGCATAAGAACTACTGTAATTTCTGCCAACCTAATTATGCTCACACCCACAAAATGCCAGAAAAAGAGAAGCTGTCAAAACAAAGATAACAGAAACAAATGCAGCAAAGCAGTCAGCCCTGGCCAGAGTCACCAACTCCCAGGTGAATAAGACTCTGCTCTCAGGAGCTCTGATGTCCAAAGCAGAGAGAAATGGAGAAGTAAGGGTCCTCTTCCCTCCGAAACATCCTAACGACCTTCGCCCAGTGATGTTCCTACTCCTTCCCCATCTCCGTAACAGCCTCTGCCCTACACTAAGCAGTAAGAGTCTTACAGGGAAATAATGGTATCCTGTCCAACTGTTGGGCAAGGCTAAAGACTTGTTTGTTTTGTTTTGAGACAGAGTTTTACTCTGTTGCCCAGGCTGGAGTACAGCGGTGTGATCTCAGCTTACTGCAACCTCTGTCTCCTGGGTTCCAGTGATTCTCCTGCCTCAGCCTACCAAGTAGCTGGGACTACAGGCTTGCACCACCATACCTGGCTAATTTTTGTATTTTTAGTAGAAACGGTGTTTCACTAAGTTGGCCAGGCTGGTCTCGAACTCCTGACCTCAACTCAAGTGATCCACCCACCTCGGTCTCCCAGAGTGCTAGGATTACAGGTATGAGCCACCGCACCTGGCTAAGACTCGTTCTTGATTCCTTTTTCTCACCACTCTCATCCAATTCATCAGCAGGATCCAATGGTGCCTCTAAAATACACCCCAAGGGATTCTGTGCCTCCCTTTCCAGCCTGACCACTTTGGTTGAAACCATACCCTGCACCAGGGTTACTGCACCAGCTTCTTAACTGGTCGTGTCTGTTTCAACCCTTGTTTCCCTAAAGGGGAGCTAAAGATCAATTTCCCTTGCCTGTGATGCGTGTAGCCCAACTGCACTGTAAGTCCCACTTCCACAATATCTGCTGCTTCTACTAGCCAACACACTCTTGGCAGGATTTAGCTTTCTGCAGAGGTGCAGAAAGTTCCCGGTACCTTAACCCCCACTTCATGAGGGTCAAGTTGGCCTATTTGTGGCAGCAATGCCCTGGTCTCCTCAGCAGGGGGTGTTTGTCCCCAGAGCCAGTCATATGCGCAGTAGCTCCCTGACAGTGGAGGAGGTGGCAGCTCTCTTGATGGCCAATTCTGCAGTGTCATTCAGTAAATTATTCCCAGAGCTCAGCCAGACTTTGATGCTGGTGAATCCCCATCAGAGTCTGATTCTCTAGTTTGTCCAGTGATTTTGCAAGCACCTAATTCACTATATAAATCCCTTTCTGCTTGCCCTAACTGGAAGAATTTGTTACCGATAGCCAACTCTGATGGTCACCACTGCCGTATCTAAAGGGGAATTACAAAGATTGCATGGGTGTATGTTTGGGAACATGTTTAATAAGCCCTTCAAAAGAGGAGATTAAAGTTATGTGTAATTACTCTCCCCATAACCATTGGAAAATATATCCAAGAACTTAAGTCCTTCCCAGGGGGTCTCCTTACATATCCCTGGTTCTTGCCCTTAGTTTCCAGCCTGAATGCAGCCGCCGCCTCCTCATCTTTGCTGGTGAATCCCCATGCACCTTCTGGAAATCCTGCCCCTACCCAGAGTGCCTGGTCTTACCCGGGGCTATTTCTCTTCCCCCAGGATTATGCCCAGTGGCTCCCATGTGGCATTCCACAAAAGCGTCTGCCACTCCAAGATTGTCCAAATAGTAGGGAGAAAGGAGCTGGAAGCATCGAAGTCCCACCAAGTGGTCCTGTGTGTGCTCATGTCCCTCCCAAGCTCTGCCCCCAGGAGGATTTGCAGAGATGCCTGTTCATGTTTAATTTTCCAGTCAGCTACTGTATCTCCCATAGACATCCATAAATTCTCAAAGACAATACCTACAAAGAAGAGATGAAATAGTTCTCCAGCTGCCTGATTTAGTTTCAAGCCCACTTATCCATGTTAGAAATTCACAATTCTATGAAAGATTATGACAGTTCCTTTCCTTAATTCCTCATTTCCAAATTGAGCCCCCCCACCCCTTGAACCCATAGGCTAAAGAAAGGGTTTATTGCTAAGCCACACACTTGCTTATAGCTATTCCACAGCTGCACAAACCAGAAACACATTCCACAGTGACCTCTTTTAAGGAGTGGACTAAACTCCTGGCTAGGTACCTTGGAACCTCTGTCTTGTGGGTAAAAGGGGGATTTTAGCCTTTTAGTGATTACCATATTGAATATACAAGTCCAGGAATCTTAATTTATTTTTTAAATAACAATAATGTCTTTAGCAAAGATGTTGTAGCAGAAATGGCATGAAGTGCTCACTGGTTCTAATTGTTTCTAAGAGGACTCAAATCCCTATCCCTAAACCATCAGTGAAAACTTGCTGTGGCTTCCTAGGGACAGACAGGGAGGATGAGAGGATGAGCTGCTCATACCTTCAGGAAGGCAATGGGGAAGTTGGACTCTGTCTCTCCTCCTCACCGCGCCCCCCCGCCCCCTGCCGCCTCATGCAGGCATACACACACACACACACACACACACACACACACACACACACACACACCACTTTTTAAAAAAAAAATTTATTTGATTTTAAGTTCCAGGATACAGGTGCAGGACGTACAGGTTTGTTATGTAGGTAAACGTGTGCCATGGTGGTTTGTTGCACTTATCAACCCATCACCTAGGTATTAAGCCCCACATGCATTAGCTATTTAAGCTGATGCTCTCTCTCCCCTCCAATCCCTTGGACAGGCCCCAGTGTGTGTTGTTCCCCTCCCTGTGTCCATGTGTTCTCATTGTTCAGCTCCCACTTATAAGTGAGAACATGTGCACACCACATCATTTTTTGGAAGCAGAGGTATCAAAGGCAAGAATTTGGCCACAAAGGTTTGTTCTGCTGGTGAAAGCAGCCTGAAAGGAGACTGGCAACTCATGCTGCTTGTTAATGATGAAATGTGTCCGTAGCATTTATCAAGACCCCATTGTGCTTTCACACCAGTCTCCCCAAAGTGGTGTATGACTGTGATAGAGAACAACAGTTGCCTCTCAATAACCATTCTTCCCTTTTTCCTTAGTAACAGAGCTCTTTCATTTCAGCACATTGCTGGCCAGAATAAAGGCTGCTTTCCTAGCCCCTCCCCACAACCCTTGTTCTAGAGTTTGCATTTGGCTCAATTCTGGCCAATGGATTATAAGCAGACATGTTGCTGGGACTTCTGGGAAATCTAAAAGGGGATTTAGTAGATATTTCCTCTTCCCTTTCTTTCCCTGCTGCCTGGAATGTAGATGTGATAACAAGCACTCCTGCAGCCACCTTGGACCACAAAATCAAAGGCCACACCCCAGAACCAAAAGCTGGAAGGAGCTTGGGCTTCTGATAATTTTGTAGCACCAAAATCACAGCACTCAACCTTGGGACTTCTTTTACATAAGACAGAAACAGACAGAGTCATCATGGCGGTGGCCGGGGCCCCGGATGGCATGGAGGAACCTGGCATGGATACGGAGGCCGGGATGTGTCCTGGATGTGTTAGAAAATCCCCATAGATGTGTAGAAGATAAATAGAAATTCCAGGACCCTGAAGACTGCACCGGAGGCAATGACAAAAGGGTGTGGAAGTGAGAAGGCACCAGAAATAAACTTGGCCAACCTGGCTTTTTGCCAATGGCTAATCCTACCTGTGGCCAACATGGCCAGGATCATATAAGCTCACATTGCCAGCTTCACAGGCACCTTTTCTGACATGTACGTAGTAGGCTGTCCCACTGGGGAGAGACACCAATATGTTCAGAGGGTGTGTGCCTCAGCAACCCCATGGACTGCTGCCCACCTCACTAAAATAGCTGGAAGAAGACTCACCAGCTGCCCATCAGGAAGGGCATCTAAGGATGTCATTTCCCATGCCTAAGGTTGCAACAGCTGCTGCATGAGGTTCAAAGTTCTCAGAGCCTAGAGGCCACTGGGGGAGGTTTCTTCAGTGAAAACCAGTGGCAGAAGCAATGGGCATGTCCAAAGTGCTGCCATGCTGTCCTGCATGTCCAGCAGTTCAGTGTGTGGGCTCTGGACTCAGCTTGAATCTTGATTCCACTTCTTATCAGCTGTCAGACGCTGGGGCTATAACCTAAGTCCTAACTTCCTAGTATGAGGTAAGAGTGGAGCACACAATAACGAAAGGAAATATAATACAAGCTACCAATGGAGCTAAATTACAGAGGTAATTTTAAATTTTCTAGTAACCACATTTACAAAGTAAAACGAGGCCAGTTGCAGGGGCTCAAGCTTGTAATCCCATAGCTATGGGAGGCTGAGGTGAGAGGGGGTGGGGAGGGAGGATCACTTGAGGTCAGGAGTTCAAAACCAGCCTAAGCAATATGGCAAAAGCTTGTCTCTACAAGCCTTAAAAATTAGCCAGGCACACGCCTGTAGTCCCAGCTATTCAAGAGGCTGAGTGGGAGGATCACCTGAGCCCAGGAGGTCAAGGCTGCAGTGAGCCATGATCGCACCACTGCACTCCATCCAGCCTAGGCAGAAAGTGAGACCCCATCTCAAAAGAAGAAATTATTATATAAAATAAAAAGTAAAAAGAAACAGGTGAATTTAGCTTAAATAATTTTAACACATTATATCTGAAATATCACTGCAACCAATATTATCACTGCAATCAATATTAAAAATTATTAGTGAGATATTTTACATTCTTTATTCTGTCTACTGTCTTCAAAATTATTGACGTATTTTATGCTCATAGCATATCTCAGCTCCAACTGGCCAAATTTCAAGTACTCAGCAACAACATGCAACTGGTGGCTACCATACTGGACAATAGGGGCAGATGCTGTCAATTCCCTTTACATGTACTGGCCACTAGCAGCTTCTTACTGTAATAACCTGTGGCTCTGCCTTGGCACTTCCTCTCAGCTGAACACACAGCAGACCGGAAGTGCTGAGGAAGAAATGCCCCAAGGAGCAGCCCTCAATCAATGAAGATTTGCAGTTGGCAGATTAACATCCTACTCCCTGACTCCTTAGATGGAGCAGGACTTCAATTAAATTTTAATTGAAATTAATTTGATGTGATTCAACTTGTCTTTTACTTTTTTTTTTTTTTTTTTGAGATGGAGTCTCACTCTGTCACCCAGGCTGGAGTGCAGTGATGCGATCTCGGCTCACTGCAACCTCCACCTCCCGGGTTCAAGTGATTCTCCTGCCTCAGCCTCCCTAGTAGCTGGGACTATAGGCGCGCAACACCACGCCTGGCTAATTTTTGCATTTTTAGTAGGAACGGGGTTTCACCATGTTGGCCAGGCTGGTCTCGAACTCCTGACCTCAAGTGATCTGTCCTCCTCAGCCTCCCAAAGTGCTGGGATTACCTACGTGAGCCACCATGCCCAGCCATCTTTCACTTTTGTTGCTTGTGCTTCTGATTCCCCGTCCAAGAAATCATTGTGAAATCCAGTGTCATGAAGCTTTCCCTCTATATATTCTCAGGGAAGTTGTACAGTTTCGGGTCTTACGCTTAAATCTTTAATCTATTTTGAGTTCATTTTTGTGTATAAGATCCAATTTCAGGCTGGGCGCGGTCGCTCACGCCTGTAATCCCAGCACTGTAGGAGGCCAAGGTGGTTGGATCACTTGAGGCCAGGAGTTTGAGACCCTCCTGGCCAAAATGGCAAAACCCCATCTCTACTAAAAATACGAAAATTAGCCAGGCGGGGTGGTGCATGCCTGTAATTCCAGCTACTCGGGAGGCTGAGGCATAAGAATCACTTGAACCCGGGAGGTTGGAGATTGCAGCAAGGTGAGATCGTGCCACTGCACTCCAGCCTGGGCAACAGAACAAGACTCCATCTCAAAAAAAAAAAAAAAAGTTTTATTATTTTGCATGTGGATAGCCAGTTTCCCCAACATCATTTGAAGAGACTATCCTTTCCCCGTTGTGTATTCTGGGTACTCTTTTTGAAGATCAGTTGACCATATGTGCATACGTGTGTGGGTTTATTTCTAGGCTATCTATTCTGTTCTATTTGTCTACATGTCTGTTTTTATTCCATCACACTGCTTTAATTACTGTAGCTTTGTAATATATTCATATTTTGAAATCAGGAAGTATGATGCCTCCAGCTTTGTTCTTCTTTCTCAAAATTGGCTTGGCTACTGGGGGTCTCCTGTGGTTCCATATGAATTTTAGGATTGTTTTTTTCTATTTCTGTTTTTAAAAAAATGCTATTGTGTTAGCCAGGTGTGGTGTCATGTGCATGTAGTCCCAGCTACTGGGGAGGCTGAGGTGAAAGGATTGCTTGAGCCCAGGAGTTCGAGGCTGCAGTGAGCTGGGATGGCACCACTGTGCTCCAGCCTGGGCGACACAGCAAGATCTTGTCTCAGTAAATTTAAAATAAATAAATAAAATCTGTATTTAAAAAAAAAGTCTTTGTGATTTTGATAGGAATTGCACTGACTCTATAGATTGCTTTGGGTTGTATGGACATCTCAACAGTATTGTGTTCTAATCCATGAACACAAAATGTCTTTTCATTTATGAATGTATTCTTTAATTTGTTTCATTAATGTTTTGCCATTTTCAGTGAACAAGTCTTTTACCCCCTTGGTTTAGTTTATTCCTAAGTATTTTATTCTTCCTGATGCTACTGTAAATGAGATGGTTTTCTGGATTACCTTTCACATAGTTCATTGCTGATGCATAGAAATTCAACTGACTTTGTATATTGATCTTGTATCCTGCAACCTTGCTGAACTTGTTTATTAGTTCTAATAGCTGTTTAGTGGATTTCTTAGGGCTTTCTATATACAAGTTCATGTCATCTGCAAATACAAATGGGTTTACTTCTTCCTTTTATCTGGATGCCTTATGATTTTTTTTCTTCCCTGATTCCTCTAGTTAGAACCTTCAGTACAATGTTGAATAGAAGCAGTGAAAGTAGACATCCTTCTCTTGTTCCTAGTCTTAGAGCAAAAGCAGTCAGTCACCATTAAGAATGACATTTGCTGT
Organism: Pan paniscus; assembly: GCF_029289425.2. Lineage (NCBI taxonomy): Eukaryota > Metazoa > Chordata > Mammalia > Primates > Hominidae > Pan > Pan paniscus. Next base: position 6,156,882 of record NC_073270.2, on the reverse strand, counting down.
GGCTTTTATATAAATATCCTTTATGAGGTTGAGGAAGTTCCCTTCTCTTTCCAGCATGTTGAGTGTTCTTATCATTAAAGAGTACTGGATGTTGTCAAATGGTTTCCTGAATTTATTGAGAAATAAATGTCTTCTCAGGGGAAAACAGAATTTTAATCAGTGAGTCCTAGTAGGTGCAATAATTGTGGCATGGACAGGTTTGTATCCTGTGCCTTGGGTCGCTCCAGAAACACAGTCATTGGGTTTTCTCTATTGGGGGCCAGCCAGCTACGGCCCTAAACATTCTTGGAGTGACTTGCCATCAAGGGGGTGCTGCTCTGGAGCACAAGGCAAGTAGCCACCATCAATCCTTCTGAAATACATAGCTTAAAAAAATCACACTCTGACTTTAAATTTGGCATCAGCACTCAGCCACATTATAATCACACCAACCAGATTTTTAATTAAGGCCTCAGGCTCCAAATAATTTGGGTGACACATTGATAACAAAATAAGAAAGAGTTATTGCCAAATGACATTTGATTGATGGGCTTGGACCTGTAAAGAGGATTGTCTTGAGACACTTAACAATATAGGTGACCAAGTTGCTAAATCTTTATAAGCCTCAATATCATAACCTATTAAATACGTAGAATAATATTTAGCTCATAAGGATGCTATGACGATGAAATGAAATGGCGCAAATACACACAATACTTGGTCCAGGACAAGCTTTGATAAGTGTCATTAATAATTAACTATGAATAAGCCTTCCCACATAGTATTTCAATGATCCATTTTAAATGTCTCTCTTAATAACAAGGGCAAGGCATTATTTGTTTTTGTACATTATTTTTATGAATAAATGAAAGAACAATCCCAGCTAGTAAAGAAAGGAAAAGGAAGGGAGAGGAGGGGTGAGGAGGAGCACTTCTGAGCTCAGTGAATGACTAGGCTGAAGCTCCGTACTATGACTTTTCCATTTCCCTAAATGCCTTCCGGTTATGTTCTCAGAAGCCACCACCTCTCTCCTCTCCAAAGGACCCCAACAGAATCTTAATCATCACGGATTGGCAACTTCACAACCTTAGCACGCTGACAAACAAAAATCAGCTGTCAATGACACAGAAGGGGCCTGTTTGTCCCCCTCCCACCCCGTTCTCATTCTTCAACCACCAAACCACCTCTCTAAACAGAGGCCGATCTAGGCCAGGCAAGGGAGAAAGATCAGCTATTTGTTGGGGAGCCCTGCTCTCTGGGAACTCAGCAAATTAACAGCAGGGTGCCTGAGGGGTAGGTAGTCTACCACCTAGGGAGAGCAGAACAGGGAGGACAGCCAGCTTTTAAAACTCTGCTCTTAACAAAAAAAGAAAGAAAAAGAAAACAATCGGCTTTATTATGAACTTCATAAGGACAAGAACCAGGTTTTGCAATCACTCAAGGTATCTAATACAGTGGCCCTTTAGTCTAACTTATCAATTTTTTTCTTTTATAGTGAGCCTTTTTGTGTCGTGTTTAAGAAATCTTTGCCTACTCTGAGGTCATGAAGGTGGTCTCCTATGTTTTCTTCAAAAGCTTTATTGCTTTACCTTTCACATTTAGATGGATTTAAAAATCCATCTGGATTTTTGTTGTTGTTGTTGTTATGATGTGAGGTAATTTTTCACGTGAATATACAATTGATCCAGCACATTTATTGAAATGACTGGTTGAGCACACTGGCTCATGCCTGTAATCCCAGCATTTTGGGAGGCCAAGGCAGGAGGATTGCTTGAGGCCAGGAATCTGAGACTAGCCTGGCCAACATAGCAAGACCCTATCTCTATATATTAAAATAACATTTTTTAGAAACCAGATATTTAACACCAGTGGTACAGTTTATTTAGAAAAGGCAGGAAACATGCTTGATTCTTTCCTTTCATTAACTAGTTTTATAAATAGAGTTGGTTTGCCCACATCCTCCAATACTGATAACATGAATTTAGGTATTATTATGAATTCATGTACTTAAATATAATCAATGTGTTTCCATCAACTGCAGTTATTACCCTTACTGATGTTCAAAATGTCGCATGTTTAGGGGCCTCTTCTTGCTGGCTCTGCCTCATTTTGACATGACCCTACTGTTTGCTTTTTATGGCTTCCTTGCTTTCCGGTATGTTTGCAGCAATAAATAATGGACAGATAGAAAGTCTTTGGTCAGATAACAATCCCTCAAGGTTGACTGATGGCTCTGTAGAGTTCAGTGTGAGCAGCTACTTGTGCAACAGCTATGTTCAGGGGCAGGGAGACCCAGACCCAAGAGTAACTCCCCCACCCAGAATGGGGCCACCTCGGGGGTGATACGAAAAAGCCAAGCGACCGGGCACGCTGGCTCATGCCTGTAATCCTAATATGTTGGGAAGCCGAGATGGGCAGATCACTTGAGGTCGGGGGTTCAAGACTGGCCTAGCCGACATGGCAAAACGCTGTCTCTACTAAAAATACGAAAATTAGCTGGGTGTGGTGGCAGTGCCTATAATCCCAACTACTCGTGAGGTTGAGGCACCACTTGAATCCAGGAGAAGGAGGTTGCAGTCAGCCAAGTTAGTGCCACTGCACTCCAGCCTGGGCGACAGAGTGAAACTCCGTCTCAAAAAAAAAAAAAAAAAAAGGAAAAGGACAAGGCCAAGCACTCAGATCAGGAAGAAAAGGGGGTGCCAGTGGGAGGAGACACTGAAATAATAACAGTAATATTTATGAAAACTCACTGTGTGCCAGAAGCTAGTCTAAGCTCTTTGAAAGTATTAACGTATTTAATCCTCACAATGATCCGGGGGTGAGTATAATCCCCGTATAGTATAAATGGTATTATCTCCTGTTTTACAGACAAGGAGACTGAAGCGCAGAAAGGTTAAATAACTTGCCCAAGGCCACACAGACACTAAGGGATGGAGTCAGGAATCGAACTCAGGCACTTCCCCAGCCCAAATGGAAAAGAAGACAAGCCATTCCTCCTTTATGGATTTGGTAAGGATGGCTGTGGAGGAGGTTCTAGCACCTGGACAATGCCATGAAACAGCCAGCATTCCAGTGTGAATTTCAGTTCGAGCTGGCCTGGGTGTGTTCAATGCAAGGTCAGCCATGGCTACCACTTCATTCCCCTCCCCTTCATTCCCAAGAACTTCCTTCCCTCTCTGTGCCCCTAGCCTCAATGTCCCACCCTGCCTCTGCCTTCGCTGGAACATTTCTCTGCTTCTTCCCCGGCATCCCTGAGAAATTCACTTCTCGGCCAAGGTGGTAATATTACAAATAAAAGTTTAAAATAGTGCAAATAAAACTTTCTGTTGGATGATTACTAGATGCTAGGAGTAGACACGTGCTTTGCAAATTTTCTCAATTACCCTTATTTTATAGAGGGGGAAGCTGAGTTGTTAAGGGTTTTGTTCCAGATTACAAAGCTAGTGAATGCTGCGCTAGGATCCTCTGCGGATAAGGATGTCTCACTTCTAAGCCCTGCCTGTGCCTCACTCCTGAACCACTACTGCCCTCTGCTGGGCCCGTGACAGCACTGCCTCACTATGCTGCCTCACTATGCTACAGCAGCGGCCCCAGGCGTCTCTATCACAGGAAGGAAGGGGTGGCCAGGAAGAGTATTTCTTGTTCTCAAAGCTCCTGCAGAGCTCCTCAGATTGCACCAGTCAAAAACATATTATTAATATTCTTTGCTATTATGAACACTATTGGGGTAACTGGTGAAATCTGAATAAGGTTACATAACAGTAAAGGGGCATGTCTACGACTTACAAATAATTAAGAAAAAAAAGTGTGTGTGTGGAGTGAGAACATAAACAAATGTGCCAAAATGTTAACATTTGGAAAATTTGGGTGAAGGATGTAGGAAATTCTTTATACTATTCTTACAACTTTTCTGTAAGTCTAAAACTATTCAAAATACAAAGTTAAATAATTACAACTTCAGGAAGCCACCAACCCCACCTCCCCAGATTCAGGAGGTTCTCTAGTAACTGACAGATTACCAGAGGGCTCCCTCCTGGCCCCGCTTCCTGATGAACACCATGGTCGACAGGGAATTTAGGGGCCCGTGAGGCTATGGCGGGGAAGAAGCTCACTCTTGGGCAGTGGCTACGGGTGTCTTCAGTGCCCACAGGATCCCATGAATGCCCCCTCTAACACATGCACTGGTGCACAACTACAGGCAGTGACTGGGGACCCCCAAAAAGGATAAGCTTGTGGGTGTCCAGAACTGGTCAGCATAGTGAAGGGAGTGGGAGGCATTTCTCGTGAGGAAGAGTGAAAAGAACAAGATGGAAAACTTGGGAAGAGAAGGCTGGGCAGCAAGGGGAAGGCCGGGAGGCACTTAAGAATCATTGTAGACATGTGTTATGCAAAAGAGGAATCAGATTCAGTCTATGAGGTGTAAGAAGACAGAAGGAGGCCGGGCGCGGTGGGTCAGGCCCGTAATCCCAGCACTATGGGAGGCCGTGGCAGGCGGATCACCTGAGGTCAGGAGTTCAAGATCAGCCTGGCCAACATGGTGAAACCTCATCTCTACTAAAAAATACAAAAATTAGCTGGGTGTGATGGCGGGCACCTGTAATCCCAACTACTCAGGAGGCTGAGGCAGGAGAATTGCTTGAACCTGGGAGGCAGAGGTTGCAGTGAGCTGAGATTGAGCCACTGCACTCCAGCCTGGGTAACAGAGCAAGACTCTGTCTCAAAAAAAAAAAAAAAAAAGCAGAAGACAGGAGTCCTGGGCAGAGGCACTGGGAGGCACACACCATTCTGACCATTCTGCCCCATAGCTTGTGATGTAGAATAACAACATTGGATGGAACAGCAACATTACCTACCCCAGAAGGGTCACCTCCGGACATCCTGAGGCTCACCCTGGGGATGCTCCAGCACAGGGTGCTGACCAGTTATGATGGGTTTCTGAGAGGGGCTGGACTCACCAGAGGAAGTTTCAATCACTGTTTCTCAACCTCAGCTACACTTTGGAATAAGTCCAGGGAACTGCTTTTTTTTAACACTCATGCCTGCATCCCACCCCCAGAGACTCTTATCTAATTGGTCTGAGATACTGCCTGGGCACTGGTAGTTTTTTAGGTTCCTCAGGCGATTCTAATGTGCAGCCAAGTTTGAGAATCAATGGCTTCAAAGGCTCCACCTCTAAGGCTCCTGGAATCTACGAGAAATAGAGACCATGTGGGCAAGATCAGAGAGCCCATCTCAGCTGCAGGAATAACTTCAGTTGCCTCAGTCAAATCCACCATCGGTCAAATCTTTGCTGCAGGAATAACTTCAGTTGCCTTGGTCAAATCCAGATCAGAATTTACCCTGAACCTAGACTCAGTCTGATGGATGTGCTTTTTACCCTAAAAATGTGCTGAAGTTTGTTAAAATTGAGAAGTGATATTAACGGAAATGGCACAATGGTGTTTATTTCATTTGAGAACTCCCTAAGTTTTGGTTGATTTGGGAACTGGCAATGTCCTTTGGTAAATATTGGATGGCATGTAAGTGAGTACGCCATGGCCAGGCCATGAGTCCATCTCTGGGACTTCCCACCCCGACTGCCTGGCCTCTAAATAATCAAATAGAGAAGTTACTCTTGCTTTGTTTCCCTTCCTCTCCTTTCCCAGGAGACCAAAAGGTAAAGCTGCCCTTTCTTCTCAAGGGAAGAGCACTCAGGCCTCTAGAATTCTGGCCCCAGGAGAAAATTAATAGCTGCTTCTGCTGTGAAGTGGGAGTGGGGCCACCTGAAGGCAACTCTACCCAGGCCTTTCCCCAGGCCTGAAGGCTGGATTGTCTTATTGAAGGGAAGGGAGTAGCCCTAGCTAAAAAGTAGATCCTCAAGTCCAAAACGACGGAGGGGCTCATCTCCAGACCTTAGCTCCTCTCCGTCGATGATTTTATCCAGTCTTCCGGCTCCTGGTGTAGAATAACGCGCACACCCTCATCACTCTCAAATTTCTATTTTCATCTCGGACTACTCCCCAGGACTGGACATCCCTGTGTGGGTATCTCACAGGCATCTCAAACCGAGCGTGTCCAAACCCAAACTCCTGACTGTCCCTCTCTAATCCACCTCCCACCTGCACCTGTCCTCCCACAGCCGTCCACAGTTCAGAAATGGCAGCACCATCCTTCCAGCCGCCCAAGCCAACTTCACAGCCCTCCTTGACTCCTCTTCGTCCCTCTCCTCCATACCTAATCCTTCTGCAGATTCTGACAATCTGACCATTTCTCACCACCACCCCACTCCCATATCCCCTGCTGAGCCACGTGTGTGTGTGTGTGTGTGTGTCTGTCTGTCTCTCTCTCTCTCTTCTGGATCGCTGCTGTTGCCTCCTCTCTGATCACCCTGCTTTCACCCTTGGCCCGCTGTAGTCTGTTCTCAACATAGCAGCCCTTTGCAAACAAATACCACTTTAACACTCCTAGGCTCTGAACTCCCCAACAGCTTCTTATCTTGCTCAGACTAAAAGCCAATGGCCTTGGCCCTGTGTAATTCCCCTGGGTTTCCTGCCAGTGCTCCTCCCCACTTCCCTGCTCCATCCACCCTGCAGTTCCTCCATAGCACAGGTGCCTTTGCACTTCCCCAGATACCTGAACAGCTCCCTCCCCCACAGCCTCAAGGTGTGTCCATTTGCCCAAACACCACCTCTGCAGTGAGGCCTTCCCTGTTCACCCTATTTAAAATGACAACCTCTCCCTACCAGCATTCCCTCTTCCCTCCTTCTGGCTACATTTTTCTCCATCTAACATCCTTTCTCAGGTTTGTTGTTCTTCCCTAAAATGAGCTCCATAAAACAAGGACTTTCTGTTGCAGTGTCTGGACAAACCTACCCCAGAGCAGGCACTCCACAAGTGCTGGCTGAACACACAGCCGGCGGCGGCTCACGCCTGTAATCCCAGCACTTTGGGAGGCCAAGGCGGGTGGATCACCTGAGGTCAGGAGTTTGAGACCAGCCTGGCCAACATGGCAAAATCCTGTCTCTACTAAAAATACAAAAAAATTAGCGGGGTGTGGTGGCACATGCCTGTAATCCCAGCTACTTGGGAGGCTGAGGCAGGAGAATCACTTGAACCTGGCAGGCGAAGGTTGCAGTGAGCTGAGATCCAACCACTGAACTCCAGCCTGGGCAACAGAGGGAGACTCTGTCTCAAAAAAAAAAAAAAAAAAATTGTATTGCCTAGGTTTTCTTCTAGGGTTTCTATGGTTTTAGGTCTAACATTTAAGTCTTTAATCCATCTTGAATTAATTTTTGTATAAGGTGTAAGGAGGGGATCCAGTTTCAGCTTTCTACATATGGCTAGCCAGTTTTCCCAGCACCATTTATTAAATAGGGAATCCTTTCCCCATTGCTTGTTTTTCTCAGGTTTGTCAAAGATCAGATAGTTGCAGATATGCAGCATTATTTCTGAGGGCTCTGTTCTGTTCCATTGGTCTATATCTCTGTTTTGGTACCAGTACCATGCTGTTTTGGTTACTGTAGCCTTGTAGTATAGTTTGAAGTCAGGTAGCATGATGCCTCCGGCTTTGTTCTTTTGGCTTAGGATTGACTTGGCAATGCAGGCTCTTTTTTGGTTCCATATGAACTTCAAAGTAGTTTTTTCCAATTCTGTGAAGAAAGTCATTGGTAGCTTGATGGGGATGGCATTGAATCTATAAATTACCTTGGGCAGTATGGCCATTTTCACAATATTGATTCTTCCTACCCATGAGCATGGAATGTTCTTCCATTTGTTTGTATCCTCTTTAATTTCATTGAACAGTGGTTTGTAGTTCTCTTTGAAGAGGTCCTTCACGTCCCTTGTAAGTTGGATTCCTAGGTATTTTATTCTCTTTGAAGCAATTGTGAATGGGAGTTCAGTCATGATTTGGCTGTTTGTCTGTTATTGGTGTATAAGAATGCTTGTGATTTTTGCACATTGATTTTGTATCCTGAGACTTTGCTGAAGTTGCCTATCAGCTTAAGGAGATTTTGGGCTGAGACGATGGGGTTTTCTAGATACACAATCATGTCATCTGAAAAGAGGGACAATTTGACTTCCTCTTTTCCCAATTGAATACCCTTTCTTTCTTTCTCCTGCCTGATTGCCCTGGCCAGAACTTCCAACACTATGTTGAATAGGAGTGGTGAGAGAGGGCATCCCTGTCTTGTGCCAGTTTTCAAAGAGAATGCTTCCAGTTTTTGCCCATTCAGTATGATATTGGCTGTGGGTTTGTCATAGATAGCTCTTATTATTTTGAGGTACGTCCCATCAATACCTAATTTATTGAGCGTTTTTAGCATGAAGCATTGTTGAATTTTGTCAAAGGCCTTTTCTGCATCTATTGAGATAATCATATGGTTTTTTTCGTTGGTTCTGTTTATATACTGGATTACATTTATTGATTTGCGTATGTTGAATGAGCCTTGCATCCCAGGGATGAAGCCCACTTGATCACGGTGGATAAGCTTTTTGATGTGGTGCTGGATTCGGTTTGCCAGTATTTTATTGAGGATTTTTGCATCAATGTTCATCAGGGATATTGGTCTAAAATTCTCTTTTTTTGTTGTGTCTAATCTAGGCAATACCATTCAGGACATAGGCACGGGCAAGGACTTCATGTCTAAAACACCAAAAGCAATGGCAACAAAAGCCAAAATTGACAAATAGGATCTAATTAAACTAAAGAGCTTCTGTACAGCAAAATAAACTACCATCAGAGTGAACAGGCAATCTACAGAATAGGAGAAAATTTTTGCAATCTACTCATCTGACAAAGGGCTAATATCCAGAATCTACAATGAACTCAAACAAATTTACAAGAAAAAAATCAAACAACCCCATCAAAAAGTGGGCGAAGGATATGAACAGACACTTCTCAAAAGAAGACATTTATGCAGCCAAAAGACACATGAAAAAATGCTCATTATCACTGGCCATCAGAGAAATGCAAATCAAAACCACAGTGAGATACCATCTCACACCAGTTAGAATGGCGATCATTAAAATGTCAGGAAACAACAGATCCTGGAGAGGATGTGGAGAAATAGGAACACTTTTACACTGTTGGTGGGAATGTAACTAGTTCAACCATTGTGGAAGTCAGTGTGGCAATTCCTCAGGGATCTAGAACTAGAAATACCATTTGACCCAGCCATCCCATTACTGGGTATATATCCAAAGGATTATAAAACATGCTGCTATAAAGACACATGCACATGTATGTTTATTGCGGCACTATTCACAATAGCAAAGACTTGGAACCAACCCAAATGTCCAACAATGATAGACTGGATTAAGAAAATGTGGCACATATACACCGTGGAATACCATGCAGCCATTAAAAAGGATGAGTTCATGTCCTTTGTAGGGACATGGATGAAGCTGGAAACCATCATTCTCAGCAAACTATCGCAAGGACAAAAAACCAAACGCCGCATGTTCTCACTCAGGTGAGAATTGAACAATGAGAACACTTGGACACAGGAAGGGGAACATCACACACCGGGGCCTGTTGTGGGGTGGGGGAGGGGGGAGGGAAAGCATTAGGAGATATACCTAATGTTAAATGATGAGTTAATGGGTGCAGCACACCAACATGGCACATGTATACATATGTAACAAACCTGCACGTTGTGCACATGTACCTTAAAGTATAATAATAAAAAAAAAAAAAAGAAAGGAGAGAGGAGAAAAAAGAAATCATCAAGACCAGTGTGCGGGGGGCTCTGGATATGGAAGGATGCCAGATGCAGGCAACTGCACAGGTGCTCTGACGCCACTGGCCTAGGGCCTCCTATGGACTTCACAGGGCTGGACAACAGAGCCTTCAGCAGATGGAGTTGAGCCCAGGGACCCTCACCACTTCAGCAACATGTGAGCCCTCGGCTCCTGGTGCAACAAAAGGGAGCAAAGCAGCCAGGGAAAACGACTCATGTTGGTTTTCCCATCAGTCTTGGAAACTGGTGGCTTGCAGTCAGATTTTGTGGGGTTTAGGAAAGTAAGTGAATGCAGTGGGTTTTTCTGCATCTTGAATGTTGGCGAGCAATTCATTGAGGAAATTCCAATGGTAGTAGCTTTCCTATGGGTGAAAATGGCAGAGGCCCCTGTCCAAAAGGTAATCAATCTAGAGGTCCCACTGGCCTCAGACATTTGCCCTGGTAAGGCTGGCCTGCTGGCTCCCAGGAGTTCAGACCCTTCTGTCCTGGGGCAGGAGACACACAGTGAGGAGACAACATAAGGCCTCCCCAAGGAAGTGCTGTTGACGGTGAGAACTGCTAGGAAAAGAGGAGTTAGGCAGGCTGACGAAGAGCTGGGAAAGGAAAAAAACTGGGCAGAGGAAACAGCACACGCCAGGGCCCGGGACAGGCGCACACCTGGAACAAGGAAGGACAAGCGGCAGCTGTGGCTGTGAAGGCAGGGCCCGAATGCGTGGGTCAGGCACTGGCCAGCTCACAGATGGCCCCAGAAGCCTTGTTACCAAGTCTGAACTTTAACCTCAAGACCCAAAGCGTTCCAAGCAGAGAGCTCATCCCAGCTATCATGCAAGAAATGGATTAGAGAGGTGGCCAGGCTGTAGGGAGAGGGCTAGAGGCTGCCTTAGAAATCCTGGCAGGAGATGGGGCCTGGCCCAGAAGGCTGGCAGTAAGGATGATTCCGAGGATGTTTGGAAGGCAGAACGGGCAGGCTTGGGTGACTGATGAGATCACTCCAGCTACTGGCTTGTGTGACAGAACACATGGGTAGTTAGAGAACACAGGACTCAGGACATGGGTCATAGGTTTGGGTTTTATCATGCAAAGTCTGTGTGAGAGGCCTCACAGGCAGCTGGAAATGCAGGCCCACTTGGGCTAGAGACATGGACTTGGGAAGTGTTGAAATGAGGGTGGTGATCAGGATCCTGGGAGGGGGTGGGAACACCTAGAGGGGAGAATTCAGTGGGCGAAAGAGAGCCTCAGGCAGAATGCCACCACCCAAGGGATGGCCCAGAAAAGAGACACCCAGAAAGAAGACCGAGGAGGAGCAACCAAGGGCAAGAGGAAAGCCGGGGGGGGCAGGTTGCCAAGGCCAAGGACAGAGGGAGTCTCTAGAAGCAAGCGGTGGTCAGCAGCATCCTGGGAAGTAATGCTGGCTCCACACAAGCAACCAAACGTCCACACCCCTGGCCTTCCGCCACCCCCACCATCAAAAACCACACATGATCTAGAATTTAATATATGTTTATTTGTGTAGTAGGAACATTCAGGTATATAAATAAGGTAAATGCTTTCCAACGTACAGTATATCATGTTCTTACATTGCGTGGAAAAAGAACCTACATGTATTGTTCAACATGGATCACGAGTGCACAGAGAGAGAGATCAGCTGCATTTAGTGAAACGCCAAGTTGGGAAAACGGCACAGCAGTAGCGCACAGGCACACAGCTATCTGGGGAGGCTGTGGGGACTGTCACGTGGACTCTACACACCGAGAACTGCTTCAAGGTCGCCTGTGTCTGAGTGCGGGTAAAGTGAATATCAACACCCAGGCTATCAGGGTGAGACAACTTAATTCCATCGTGTCCATCCACTTTACAAAGGGGCGGGGGGCACCATGGAGAAACTGACCAGAAATGCTCTGCCCTGTCACAGAGGAGACAGAGCCAGGGCAGACACAGGGCTGACCTCTGGGAGGCACAGACACTGGCAGTGATGGGTCCCATGGGATGCCTGGCACTCCCAGCACAGACAGCTCCCCAAAGCAGGTGGGGAGGCCCTTTCTGTGTTTGGGAACTTTTTAGTGAAACAAATCCTCAGAATCGAATTAAGAAGGATGTCCACAGCTCGATCAAAAACAAACAAACAAACAAAAAAAACACCAAGGTTCCCAAGATCCTTCAACAGAGGGGCTTCCCATCTGATCTTACCCTCCTGTTTCAGAAGGTATTAAACATCAATAAAAATTAAAATATATTATCAGTATCAACTCTAGAAGATAACCCATGGCTTCAAATCTCCCTGGACGGGTTCTCTGAGCCCAGATTTCTGGTCCCCAACTCATATGACATCCAGGGCCAGTGAGCGTTCAGCTGGCATCTGTTAGAGTCTGCCCTCCACTGTGAGACTCCTGGCCCCTCAGTGGCCCTGGTATTCCTCCTGCTGCTGCCCCTAGGAGTCCTCCAGCTGGATAACAATAAACCAAACCGCTGTCTCCTAATCCCTGACTTGTTCTCCTGACTCCTAGTCCTTTGGTTTCATCGGCCCCTGATGTCTGTTCAACTCTTCCCCTTTGTAATCAGCCCCTAGCACCCAGTCAGCATGACGTAAGACAGTAAAACAGTTTACTAAAGGCCAGAGCCCTGTACACGGAGGATTTAAAAGAAACAGCACCCAAAGGACACTCATGAAAACATGTATGCACATTCTGCCTGCTAGAAAACATTCTCAACCTCTTTTCTACTCTGCTGTTCCTTTAAGAAAAGCCAGCATAAGCAGTACAAGAACCTAGCGCAGGTGGCAAAAAAAGGCATCCAAACTGCGAGGACAGAGGTGGCTATGTGGATGATTATCGGCAAACACAGTTTCACTAGAGACAAAATCACCAGGTGGCTAACCCTTCTGAGTGCTTTATGCAGGCAAGGTCCTCTGGGGGCTGCAAAAGGCTAGGCCCTGCCCAATGCCCGGGAGACCACTGCAAGGGCATTCTCTGCTTGATTTCCAGAGGGCCCTTACCACACCCCCCTACCCGGCCGCGCAGTGGACGCTTTCTATGGATACAAGGCTGCCTAGGTCTATTCAACACAATGAGGGAGGAAGCACCAGGCAAGGCAAACACAAACCCAGAAGGACAGGAGGGCTCGGGGGCAAGCCTGGGATTGGCCTGTCACAGCAGCTGCTTCCTAGAAACCCCCACAACCATCTTCTCCTGGTTCATGGCATTATCATTACTTCAGCAATTCAATGAAACAGAGGGACCATTATTTCCATACTATTAATAGCAATGTGCTGTTGGGTCCCACTAATACCCAGGAAATAATCCACAGTCAAACCAGTAGTTCAGTTATTATTCAACTGACCTAGGAATTTCATGGATCCTGTTAGCCAACACCATTCCTTCAAAGTGAGGCAGCCTCCCCTTACACACACGTGCCCCAACTCCCCACCCCCATTCAGAAAACTAAGTTCAAGAAACTCTTTTCATTAAGTCCTGTGCCTGTTCTCCCTTCATTCATGAGTCACCCAATTGAGTCTTTGCTAACCTAGAATCTGGCAGAAATACCTCACATCATGTGTCCTCAATGGGTCACCCACTTCTACCCGGTTACTACTTTTAGAAGGAAACATGAAGCTCCAGATTGGCTGCGTCATAAGGATGTGGGCAGAACTTCTAGGCTTTTAGTCTACATAATCCCCTACAAAGCAGGTTTCTGTTGTCCCCATTCTTCTCTTCTTGGCCCCTGAGGACATCCACCCATACAGGGAACTGCTGCAGGCTCCTGAGCTATGTGCACAGAAGACAGCCCTTGGCCAGAGTGGGAAGTGGGGTCCAGAGCGAGTCACAGACAGGCCCTCCCTGCCCAGAGTGGAGGTACCACCAGACAGGAGGAGATGGCCTTCCCACAAGCAGTCCAGACTGTGGGCAGAGGAGGTGAGCTGGATTCTCAGGCCAGCCATTCTCACTAAGAACAGAACTTCTGCACACCCCCATGTCCTCCTGCCTCGTTAGAGTGGCCTCCTAAATGGTGTGTGAAGCACCAAGATGCTGTAGGGGATGTTAGGGTTGGCGTGCTTCTCTCGGAGGGACCCAGACTGTGTGCAGGGTGGTGGCAGTGTGGTGGCTGACAATCCCATCTCTGGCATTGCACCAATGGAGGTCAAACTACCAGCTGAGCTCAACAAAAGTAACTACCATTTATTGAGTGCTTACTATGTGCCAGGCATGGTACTAAATGCTTACATGCATTACCTCGTTATATCCTCACAACCACCCCAGGAAGAAGGTACTATTATCAGACCCAACTGCCTTCAAGGTAGAAGCTTAGAGCAGCCTAGAAACCTGCCCGCACCTAGGGTGATTTGATCCCAAAGTCTGTCTTAACCACTGCTCTCGGCCTCAGTCACACTGCCTCAGTTTCCTCATCTATAAAATGGAGATAACAATACCTAATCACAGGTTGTTTTCTGGATTAAAAGGGATAACATATGTAAACCCTTAGCACTATGCCTGGCACATATTAAGCACTATACTATTGCAATCCTTATTAATAAACACACTGATATCTCATTGGCTCAAGAATAAAAAGAGAAGGCACCTCAGTAGGTAGGCATTTGATGGGAAAAGGAAGGGGAGGGTTGGGGAGGAGACAGGGTCTTTAAACAGCCAACAAATTTGAAACCCACTGGACAAAAAACCCTGGACTTCACAAACTCTGCCCCTCTATTCTCATAAATCATCCGCATGTCCTCAAAATCCCAACACTTCAGCATCCAAAGGATACCTCCTAAACTGCACTCAAAGTGCATTGGGAAACATGGTCCCCATACAAACAGGTGACAGCCTTAATCAAGAGACAGCCCCAGATGAGAACAGCCTCCATCCACCTGAGAGGCCAGGTAAGGCCACTGCTGGTCAACCTGAAAGGGAAGGGCGCATTCAGATGGCAACAGCAGCCAGGACTCTTCTGAGAATAGGGCCCACCTTCTGCAGGGATGTGGATAAGGACAGTCCAGGCCCAAGAGAAGGTGGGCCAGGCAGAGCCCTGAGATAAGAATCCTTCGTGACCACTGGGTTTAAACCCTAGCACCCCATGCAGGTTGTGGCACAAGGCCCCCACCCAACAAGAGAAACTGAGTCAGGAAGTGAGAGCTGTTCATCTCTTTAAAAACTGGAAGCTGGGCAACTGCGTGGAGGGTGATCAAGGGAAAAGGAAGTTTGTTTTGACCAAGTCAGGGAAGAATACGGGGCTCTGCCCGAGTATTAGCCATCATCTTCAGGAGGCCAGAGTTTGTTCCACCTGCTCTTTGGAGTCCAGTGTTCCAAAGCACTAGTGAGAGTCCATCCGCGGCTTACTGTCTTGCAATGTGTCCATAAAAGTCACCTGGACATCCTCCCCACCCTGACCTCAGAAGAACAGAAACCTGTTCAAGTGAAATTGTCCTCCCGACTCCACCCTTTTCTTAGCACATAATCACAGTGTGCAAGAAAGGTGGGCCCAGATATGTTACTCTGGAAGACAAAAGACAATAGTGCCTAAGATATTACTAAAACAGGGAAAGGCTTCAGCAGTGACATACCACATTTAGTAGGGTGATGAAAATCTACCCCCGTGGACATGCATCTAGGGCTGGCTTTGTAACTAACAAGGCCCCTGCTTCACAGTTTTCTGAGCAAGGACACTCTGTCTCAAGTCACTTATACTCTCCCACTACCCGACTCTGTCAATAGCGGAGATGAACCTGAGCTTTGGGAAACATGGTCCCCATACAAACAGGTGACAAGGGCTGAGCCAAGGGCTCACTGACAGTGTGAAGATCTCAACTCAAAGATCCATTCAAATAAGGCTCCAGTCAACTCAGCAACTAGCTCAGACCAAATCACAAGGTCTGTGTAGTCTCCCTTAAAACATATTTTTGGGATTTTCTTGCATAATATAGGTCAAGTTACAGTGGAAAAAAATTCTATAAAAATGGATTCAAAGTCCATCTGTGTAAAGTCAAAAGTTATATCCTCCCCAATGAAAGAGATTAGTTTCAAAGGATGTGAAACTAGTTCTCATACATTATAGGGCTGTACAATACTAAGAGTAATTACATTTTAAATGCAAAATACTGTAGCTACTAAAATGCCCAGAATATGAAACAAGTTGCCTAAGAGGGTTTCACTTTCAGGAGTAAAACATAAATGGAACCTTTTTGAATACTAAAAGCAGTCAAGAGGGCAGCATGCGCACACACAAAAGGCAAAGACTCGGTACTCTGTGAGCGGTCATGAGCAGAGCTCCCAGGGGCTGGGGGGTGCCCATCAGCCCTGGTTTCTATGACCCCCTTGTTCCACCAGGCAGGAGCCAACAGCAATTTAAGCTCCAACCTGGCTCAGGCCAGGGCTCCTGAGCTAGAGGGAAGGAAAGCTGCAACACCTCGGTGTACTCACACGACGTTCACAAAAGCAAGCAGAGCTGGGGGACCCTCCAGGTGTCCTGTGGGTAAAGTGCAGGATGGAGTGAGTCCTGACTCCACCACGCTATCCTGGGGAAGCTCCCTGCCTGGTAAGGTGCTCATGACTCTCACCCGAGGTAAGAAGGCTGTTGTGAGAATGTAGGGATACAAGTTGGAAAGCAAAGCAAAAGTCTCTGAATCAGGACTATGCAGTATTCATGAATACATAAACAAATGAGAAGCGTAAAACCATGCATGGAAGTGATAAACAGGGAATTCACGACAAGGGAGGGCACACAGTTGCAGTCACATTTTATTTCTGACCAATAAAAAAAAATGGGTCTAAAGCAAGTGATGCCATTCATGAAGATTTGAATGTACACACGTAAAAATGGTTTCTTGAATCTTGTCTGTGAATAGGAAAGAGAAACATTGTGCTATATGGACACAAGGTGGCAGTGCTCTCCTAGCTACCTGACAAAAAATCCTCATCTCCAGAAAGCATGCAGGAGAAATCAGAAAATAAAACACAAGCTGACCCTCTGGCCTGCCTGCTAGCAGCTCTAGTGCGCACTCAGCTTCAGCTTCCTAGGACCCCCCTTCCCCACCCCACCCCCACCAAGTGACCACTTCCACAAAGGAACATGAGCCTTGCCCAGTATGCTCGGCTCCCTGATCCCAAAGGCAGCCCTATTCAAGAGCAGGTCTCTGCAGCCAGGCCCCAGCTGAGATTCCCTCCTCTCAAGGAGCCCACCATATGCCCACAATGGGACAAAAGAGACAAATGAGGAGCCCTTTCGGTATCTAGTTTGGTGATCCAGGTTCATTCTTCAATCTGAAAACTACAGTTTCATTACTGATCACCTTTACTGTTCGGGTGTGCTGCTGAGATACCTACTCACCTTAAGGATAAGCATGTAAGGGCCTGAAAACACTTCCTGTTTGGGGGGTGCCCAGGACCTCACTCAATGAGCCTCTACCGGCATGAACTTGCTCAGCCAGAATCACAGAAGAGTGGAATTGGGAGTAGCTCCGAAAAAGAGGCCCTGGAGAGTGATGCATCCTGCCAGTGACACAGCCAATACTGAAATGAAACCCCTTGCAATAATATGTTTTGTTTTTAAGGGGCCTTGGACCTGAATAAGAAAAGCCACGAGGCTGAAATGGAAATAAAAGTTCAGCGGAAAGAAGCCGCTTCAGCCCCACACACATATGGGAAGTCACTCAAGGATGTGTGAGCTGAAACATCCTGAGGGCTCCATCCTCTGCTGGAAACTCTAGAGACCTGGGCTGACTGTGCACTTTCAGGGAGGCAGTGAGGCCAATTTACAAACAAAAACACCACAAACCAGCACTAGACCAAGGTGCAGAAGCAAATCATTACACCCTCGTTGGCAATGAAAACAGCCACGGCACGGAATAGTTTGATATATTTGGGCGCCAAGTTCTCTCTCCCGCACTCCATCACTTGTTGGCCTGACAAAGAACTAATCTGTCTTCCCAAAGTCAATCTCACCCCTGAAATTAGGGAGGGGAAAAAAATCACAGTTTAAGCAAACAACAACAACAAAAGGTCCCCCAGTACAATACAAACTACATTTAAACTGGTCACATTATATAAAAAGTGTGCATTTAATCTTCAAAATAGTCAAGCCTCTAATCAGGTTAGGTTTTCCATAGTTTTAAGCAGGACTTTGTGGTTTTAGTGAAGAAGTCATGGTGCAATTGAAATCACTGTAAGAAATAAGTGACTTTTAAAACAAACACAGACACACACACTCCTCTTAAGAGTAATATATACACAACACAGCAGCTACATGGGTGTTCAGGCAAAGGGTGCATGAACGAGAAGCCCTCTGCTCCCTGTCCGATGAGAAAGTCCCCAGAAAGAATTCCGCAGCAGCAAGTCTACGGCACAAACATGGATGGCATTGTCCCTGAAAACACACAGTTAGGTGGACCTACAGGAGACATTGGAGCCTAGACATGTGGGAAAGGGCTCAGTTACAGTACATTCTACTGCATACACTTGAAATATTACAGTGTGTTTTTTCTCCAGACTATTATAAATAATTTTTCGTGCTTTCTGAAAAAAATAAAAACTGAAACTTTCAGTCTGCGATGAAGGTGAACCCATCTTATAAAGCAGAGCTTACTTACATTCTGCAGGATTTTGGTGTGGATGCATAGAAGGCTTACCTGGTTAGTAAGCCTCCATTCCTCCGACCTACAGAAGGCAACCCTTCTGCAGCTCCAAGCAGGGATTTCTAGAAAAGACCAGGTGTACAAAACATCTAAGCTGTGCCTCCCACCACAGGTGGGGAAGTCCCCTGATTTGGTCAGACACAGATGAATGTCTGTGTCTGACTGAGCCCAGAAACAGTTCAATTGATGGGGGCTGGAACCACCAAGAAAACACTCCTGACCTGGGCAACACTGTCTTCCAGATTATTAATACTTTTGTTTTAAAAAAATCCAAATGGTTTTACAACCCGTGACTTCTTTCCAACTCAAAGCTGTAGTTTACTTACAACACAAATTCTAAACACATAGACTGTATATACAGATTTTTTGAACCCACAAATAAAAAATACCCTCCCAAAAAAAAAAAAAAAAAAAAAGACAGTGAGTTGAAGCCTCGTCATTGTCTAAGTCACACCAGCTGGGCTTGCCTTGGAGACCTGCCCCTGCTCAGTTCTGTTCCTGTTCTCCTGGCCCTGGGTGGCCCCTACTTGTCCTCTGTGGTGGATGTCAGCATCCCCTTGTCGATCAGATGAGACCGCAGCGTGTTGAAGATGTGGAGCTGCTGATCTGGCCGTAAAGTCAGGAACTGCTGAATCAGTTTGCTTGGGTTAGGGCCTCTGGAACAGAATGTGAAGAAACAGCACTGAGCTAGGGCCCGGAAGCTTCCAGGGCCTGATTATCTGAGTGGCTGCTCTGATGTCTGGATCAGAGAGTTATCTATTAACAGATGACAGGAGGCCTCAGAAAATCTGTAAGCAGCAACAACTGAAAACTGCATTATTTGGGATGCTTTTCACTGGAACTTAGATGCTGCTAAAATTCTAGAATTGCACCGTACTTAAAAATCCACCAACTTGGTTCAGATGGAAAGGTACTATACCTGATAAAACTGGCGATGTATACATTGACAAAGGTGGCCATCAGATACTGGCAGTCAAAGCGATCCATGATGCCTCCATGGCCAGGAATGGTATTGGCAAAGTCCTGTTAGAGGCAGGGGAAGGATGGATGAACTTGGGCTCAGCCACTGACCAATCCCAGCCTAATGGTCCCACCCCAATGTCAGGCTTCTGTCCTGAGTAGCTGAGGGCAATAGAAGGTGGGAAGTATTAAATCTAATGGTGAGGCTATATTAGGACACAATTTTATTGCATTACAAAATGTTCTTATTTCATTTACTTAATAAAGACAGGAGTCTTGCTATGTTGCTCAGGCTACTTTCTAACTCCGAGCCTCAAGTGATCCTCCCGCCTTGGCCTCTTGAAGTGCTGGGGTTACAGACATGAGCCACTGCCTGGCCCAAAATGTTCTTTTGAAGAAAGATATATTTAAAAAATAAACTGAAAAACAACGATTGCATTTTCCTGAAAATATTGTTATTAATTAACTCACCTAAATTCAGTGCATGGGTCAAGATCACACATTAAATGCCAGGGTGTACAGCCTAGTATTTTGGAGGGGGCAGGGAAGGGGGAGAAAGGCAGAAGATGGGTGAGGGAGTGAGATGAGAGGAACGTAAGACGGTTTTCCTACTTTGATTTTAAAGGCTCGTTTGAATCCACTTGCGAAGAATCCTCCAAAGGGGCCAATGAGCGAGGCAAAGGTGGAGAGAGCGATGCTGTGAATCTGGAAGGGGTACATCCGGACCGTTTTCTGAGAAGAGTAAATGAAGTAAAAGTTTAGGTGCATACATGCCCAGTGTTACGGTTTGAGTTGTCAACTCATGTTGAAATTTGATCCTCATTGTGGCCTCACTGGGAGGTGATGCCTAGTGGGAGGTGTTTGGGTCACAGGGGCAAATCCCTCATGAATGGCTTGGTGCCTTTCTCCTAGTAGTGAGTTCTGTCAAGAGACTAGATTAGCACTGGCATCCCGAGGGAATGGGTTGTTATGAAGTGATGAAGCCCCTGGTTTTGCCTCTTTGCATGTGTCTGCTTCCACCTTTGACCTTCTCCGCCATGTTACAATGCAGCATAAAAAGCCCTCACCAGAAGCCAGGCAGCAGCCAATGCCACACTTCTCACACTTCTCAGCCTGCAGAAACAAGCTAAGTAAACCTTTTTTCTTTGTAAATTACCCAGCCCCAAGTGTTCTGTTATATCAACACTAGACAGACCAAGACATCCAACCTCGTAACTCTTTATGAAACTAATTATATATATGTAGGTTTTAAATCAATAAAAGGAGTGAATTTTTCCCATTTTGTAAATTTCTAATATCTAAGTTAGTGGAAAACATTAAAATATTCTGCATTCAATCTGTTGCAACATGCTGTTTTGGTGGAAGTATATAAAGAAAATCCAGCCATACGCAGATACATAGTTGAAAAGAGTATTTTAGTCGTAGCCTCAGATGGTTTTGGGTATTCTCTGACACTACACCAGAGCTTGACAAGTAGTCATTTCTTGAATATTAGGTGTGATATGGAATCTAGAATTCTATCAATGGACTTTGTTCTCTCTTACATTAAAATCCATTGGTCTATCTTATACTTGAATGGATCTTTTACCCATGCATGACTATATAACACCATGCATCAGCCATTTAGAAAATAATGGTTCACTGAGTTATGTAAATCTTCCAAATGTAGACACATTTCATTATACCGTGTCAAATATGTTTGTGTTTTTTCTCATGTGATCCACACACACACACACACACACACACACACACACACGTACGTTAAGAATCATCACAGACCTCATCAGAAAAGGCTTTTAAGTATTAGGAAGCTGTCAAGTTCACACTGGCAGGTTAAGCTTTCCAAAATTCTAATTTTCATTTGAAAGCCAAATTTTATCCTTGGTAACAATTACTGTCAGTCATTTTTCTTTTTTTTCTTTTTTCTTTTTTTTTTTTTTTTGAGACAGTCTCACTCTGTCACCCAGGCTGGAGTGCAGTGGTGCGATCTTGGCTCACTGCATCCTCCGCCTCCTGGGTTCAAGCAACTCAACCTCCTGAGTAGCTGGTAGCTGGGATTACAGGCACATGCCACCACCCCCAGCTAATTTTTTTGTATTTTTAGTAGAGACGGGGTTTCGCCATGTTACCCAGGCTGGTCTGGAACTCCTGACCTCAAGAGATCCGCCTGCCTCGGCCTTCCAAAGTGCTGGGATTTCAGGTGTGAGCCACTGTGCCTAGCCTCAGTTGTTTTCTTTAAAGTGATAGGCTCACTTCATCCTTTTCAAGAAAAATGTCTGCCAAATACCCAAGTCTGAAAAATTATAATTTGTTGGTTCTTTCCAAGTAAAATTTACTTTCTTTTCTAGAAAAAAGCAGCTAATTCAGCTCACAACTCAAACAACTGCACACATGCTTTCCCTTTAGGCAAGCATTGTACTACAGTACTTAGCAGAAATGTTTTACACATACTTTCCATTTCAGTAGAGAGTATTAAAAAGGTGTGTGTACAAAGGTCAAGATTTAACAAAATTAGTAACTTTACTATTTCATAGACATTCATTAGAAGAACTGGCCTGTTTGTACTGTGAGTGTGTGGCATGAGGAACCCACTGTCTTAACGCAGTTTTAACCACTGCTGCTTTTGCGCTGTTATCACAGCAAATGTCAACACATTGAAAAAGGAAAATAATGTCATAGTCTAATTATGAAACAGTTGTGACCTCACAGACCCCCCACCCTACCCCCGCAACTAAAAGGATCCCAGGGCCCTCCAGGGATCCACAGAACACACTTTGAAAACCACTGGTCTAAACAATCTGATGTTGGGGGAAAGGTGTCCTGCCCATACCCTGACCTGGCGTGAGCAATTCTCCTTCATCCTGGGGCTTACAGCTTTGGGAAGGAGGAAGCTAGCTTTTTTCAGAGGGCAGGTGATGGAGGGGGATCTCTCTTTGTAGCCACTGTCCATGGAGGCCGCTCACCCCCTGTGAGTGGCACATACCCAGCCAATGACTGACTGGATCACCCCAGGAATGTTGTACTCCTGCAGGCGAAACAGGTCCGAGGGCTCACAGTCCACAGTGAAGCTGTTGGTGTCGTTGTTGTACTCCACAGGGCAGACAAAGCATCTGTACCCGGACATCACATAGGACAGCTGAGGAGGAATAACAGAGAGACCGGCAAGGAGGTAAGTTCCAACCATCCAGCCCAGACACAGGCACCTGGTTTGGCCATGTTCCTCAGGGTGCCTAGTACCCTGCTAACTGCGAGCTATGTGCTTAGAGGTTCATGTTTTACCATACATATTTTACTTCAATTAAAAAAAAAAAAAAAGAGGCTCATGACCCACCAAGGTTACACACAGGAACCCAAACACCCAGGCCCCGAAAGAATCTGGGAAAACCTGAAGGGACTGGGGCAAAGAACTACAAGAAGACTCTCCCCATTTGGGGAGCTAGGACCACTTTCCTCAAGATCTCTGAAGTCAGTGATAACTGGAGAGAGGCCATGGGGAAGGGGCACAGTGAGAGGCAGATCTCAGGAGGAACAAGGCTGGAAAGCAACAAAGCTGGGCGGTGAGCACTGAAGGGCAGCCAGACAGTGCTGAAGAAGGAGGACTGGCCCAAGGGTCAGAAGCAGAGAATGGTGCTCTGGAAAGGGCAGGAAAATCACCCACCTCTGGGCAAGGCACACATAGGAGAAAAGCTGTGTATCTCATCTTCCCTTGGGTGCCCTCACCCTGACCTTGGAACATCAAATGCCTGACAAGAAGGCTACCTGCTGATGTCACCATGCCTGGGCGCGAGAGGGCATAGAAGGTGCTCTCCAACTGCTAGCACCCTGCCTGAAAGCTGGTGGATGGCTGGCATGGCCAGTGGCCCTCTTCAGGGCAAGGTTGCCATTCAGCAGGACAGTCCTGGCCTCCAAAGACACTCTCCAGCTCTGGACAGGCCTTAGAAGGTGGTGTGAGGCCTCTGTCCACCCAATCCCTCATACAGCTGAAAGCCACCACCTACCAGAAGGCCAAACACCACAGTAGCAAAGAAGCCCCCAATGAAGCCTTCCCAGGTCTTCTTCGGGGACAGCTGTGGACAGAGAGCAAGTTCTCAGCAAAGGGTGTTTTGATAACTACAGCTTTGGGAACAATGATTACTTGTTAAGAACCTTTCTTTCATAAAACCCCATTCTCTTAACCATGTCACCTTCTAAAGCTCCCCCAAATATGGTTTCCTTGTTCCCTATCTTATATCCTCCCTTTGGTTCCCTTTCTGTTTCAATCAGTCATTCGAATAGTTTTATATTAGAAAACGATATACTAATTAAGTGACTACACTCAAATCCAGATCAAAGTCCCAAAAAATGTGTCCCCAAAAAAGATTATATAAATCTGTAAAAATATTTTCCTTTCTTTTTTCAAGACACGATCTTGCCCCATCACCCAGGCTGGAGTGTAGTGGCACTATCACAGCTCCTTGAAGCCTCAACCTCCTGGGCTCAAGAGATCCTCCCATCTCAGCCTCCCAAGGAGCTGGGACTACAGGTGCATGCTACCACCATGCCTGGCTAATTTTTAAATATTTTAGTAAAGGCAAGGCCTCACTATGTTCCCCAGGCTGGTTTTGAACACCTGGCCTCAAGCAATCCTCCTGCCTCAGCATCCCATAGTGCTAGGATTACAGGCGTGAGCCACCACACCCAGCCTATTTTCTTTATTATCTTTTTTTTTTTTTTAAATCAGTTGTCAGTGTTTTCCTTTGGCCTTTCTCCAGGAAGACATGAAGACATGGCCACAATACAACACAGCTAGATTTCTTCTGTCTGCTAGGCTGATCTACTCACATTGAGAGCACCACCCTCCCCTCACAGTGGTATTTCACATTAGGGTAATCCATTTACCTTGATGAGTGGGGTCCGACCAAAGAAAAAGCCAAACATATAGGCCATGATGTCATTACAGATCACACAAGATATGGGGACAATGAACCTAGAAATGAACCAAAGTAAGGATCAACTCAAGCAAGGTGACAGTACCTCAAAAGTACACAAAATAGTGCCATTCTTAAATTCCAGCACCAAAATCACCCATAAAATTCTGGTAACCCATTAAGGAGTAAGTTAAAAACATAAAAAATACCAAAAAAGTCATACCTAGTACCTAGCACAGAGTACATATTCAAGTGTTTACTGAATGACTACTGAATAAGTGGAGGTTGCAAACTAAAAGGTCATCTGTCCTTTTTTCATGATAAAGAAATATACGTAAACAATGAGAGAAATTTAATTGTAAAAGGAACAAAAAGTTTTCCTTCTTTCTCCCATCCCTATCTCCATTCCCAAAAATAACCACTTCTAATCGTTTCTAATTTTTATTTTTCTAGTGGTTATCTCCCCAGTTCTAAATAGTATGCTTTAATGACTCTTTCATTATTTACTGACTTTTCTTGCTGTTTATTACTAGCTCTAGTTGGCCCTATCTTTCCCCAGGACTGTATTTGAGTGTGAAACCCCAACACGCACAGCTAGATTTCCTCTCTGCCCACTCCCCTGCTGATCCAGTCATCCTCACTATGAAAGAGGTGGTTTCCACACTTGTTCTCTCTCTCCTCACTCTCCACTCTCTGACACTGACGCTTTTTTAAAAGTTCTTTGATTACAGGTTTTGTTTGTTTTTGTTTTTGTTTTTGAGACAGAGTCTCTCTCTGTTGCCCAGGCTGGAGTGCAGTGACACAATCTCGGCTCACTGCAACCTCCACCCCCAGGTTAAGTGATTCTCCTGCCTCAGCCTCCGGAATAGCTGGGATTACAGGCACCTGCCACGCCACCACACCAGCTATTTTTTTGTATTTTTAGTAGAGACGGGGATTTCACTATGTTGCCCAGGCTGGTCTTCAACTCCTGACCTCGTGATCCGCCTACCTTGGCCTCCAAAAGTGTTGGGTTACAGGCGTGAGCCACCGCGCCCGCCCTTTAACCTTTTCACTAAGATCACCTAGCTGTTTCAGTTGGCCAGTGATTTCTATCAATGCTGATAGATGAAACCACTGCATTTTTGGAATAAAATCCACTCGGTATTTGCATATTATTCCCTTGACACACTGCCAGATTCTATTTGTTAGTATTTTATTTAGAATTATTTATCTATAATCGTAGCAGAAATGGGTTTATCATTCCTGCTTCTCTCTCCTCATTGGCTTTGGTATAAAGGTTAGATAAAACTCAGCTGTTAACCCATTTGGTCCTGTTTCTCTTTCCAGATATGGAATCTTACATAATTTTCAAAGCTCATTTAGAGTTACTGATCTATTCACGTTTTCTTCTTCATGACTTTTAATATATATTTTGCCAGGAAATCATGAATATTTCCTCTAGGTTTTCAAATCTGTTGCCATACATGTTGCATTGTCTTTGAGTCTTTAAATATTCCTGTACCTATTAGTCTAGAACAGTGGTTCTCAGAGCATAGGTCCTGTCCAGCAATATAAGCACCACCCAGGAATGTACCAGAAATTCAAATTCTCAAGCCTACCCCAGATCTAATGAATCAAAAAGTCAGGGGTGGGGTCCAGCAATCTGTGTTATAATGAACCCTGCAGAGGATTCTGATGTGGCTCAAGGTGAGGGCCACTGGCTTAGAGGGGGGTATCTGTACATGAGAAACACCCACAAAATAAAAGGGAAAATCCAACTCCCAATTCTCACCAGATCATTCCTTCAAATAGGTTGTGGATAACAAGATGTGACTGTGTTACAACAATCAGCAATGTCACATGGGTCCAGCCAAACTGCAAAAAGAAGAAAAATAAACACTACTTACCAGTTTACCTTGAAAGTAACTTCAAAGAACAATCAATACCAAATAGAAAACTGCTGAGAAGCAGGTAGGAAAAGTATCTGCTTTTGTATCTGACTTATTGAAAGTGAACGGGTAAGATCAGGCTTCTGAGAGTACTACTTTGTCCCCCACAGCCCACTAGTGAGTGAGCTCTCCCACGCTCTGAAAGCCTGGGTATTTTTCATTTTCTTAGTAGTTATTGAGCACCTGGAGCACTCAGAGAGGAGCTGTTCTCTAGTGAGTCAGGGAATAAGTGGTAGCAAGTGATGTACCAGACAGGACATCTGTGGGCAGTGTCTGAAGCTTCAGCTTGTGCCTTCTCTGGAGCCCACCTCAGGGTCCTAGTGGAGAGGCTGCTTAAGGCATAAGTAACAGTGACTGGGTCTAAGTCAATGTGGAGCCATTAAACCTAAATGGGCATTCTTCCTTCATGCTCTAGGTGCATACATATCAGACCATGTTCCTGAGTTTTGATTTGTCACAGAAAGCATGAAAGGCTTGTTGAGTTCCTGGAAAACTTCATTTAAATCAAGAATTCTGACACACACGCATGCATTTCCTTTACCATGTAGAACTGCAGTCGATAATGCTTCTTGACCAGACTCAGTACAAACATGCAGAATCCTAGTTTGAGGTGGGAGGAGAAAAGAAAAATGAATTATGTTCTGCATTTATCTTTGCCCTCCTTTAGCTATGTTAAGTGGTTCTTTGGCTAATTTATTCGCAGCAGCTAACCAGTGCACAATGTCAAAGCCCAGGGGAGAAAAACATTACCCAGATAAACAGTCACAAGGAAAAAATAACTCCTCCCAAACAGTAAAAGGAAGGCAATATTTTATAATCATGCAGACCACACTAAACTTAGAACATGGTTCATCAGATAGGAATGTTTTATTCCTAGAACATGGGCCAGCAAACAGTGGTCAGGCCAGCGGCTTGTTTTTATAAATAAAGTTTTATTCAAACACAGTTATGTCCATTTGTTTACATATTGTCTATGGCTGCTTTCAAGCTACAACTCAGCAGAACTGAGTACAGTCATGCTCTGAACAACGAGGTTCTCGTCAACAACACACCACATACACAACAACAGTTCCCTAAGGTTATAATACCCATAGATTATAATACCGTAAGATTTACTAATTACCATATAGTACCTTTTCTATGTTTAGATACACAAATACTTACCATTGTGTTATAATTGCCTACAGTATTTATTTAGTAAGGTAACATGCTGTACAGGTTTGTACTCTAAGAGAAATAGACTACACATTATAGCCTAGGTGTGTAGGAGGCTATACCATCTAGGTCTGTATAAGTACACTCTACGATGTTCGCGCAATGACAAAATGACAACAATGCATTTCCGAGAACGTAGCCCATGGTTAAACGATGCATGACTGTAACTGCAAGAGACCCTATGGTCCCCAAAGCTTAAAATATTTACTGTTTGGAACTTTAATAAAAAGTTTGCTGCCTGTTGTGCCTACAGAGTAGCAATTCTTTTATTCCTTTACTTTCTTAATAGACTTGCTTTCACTTTCCTCCACAGACTCGCCCCAAACTCCTTCTTGTATGAGATCCAATAACACTCTCTTGGGGTCTGGGTCTGGACCCCTTTCTGGTAACATCTTTCTGGTGAACCCCAAAGGGACAATACTGAGGAGACCCCCAACCCAAAGGAAATAGACTGCAGCACTGATTGGCTGACTTTGGTTTTTTTCTGCAATTTAGACTGCTTGTTCCTGTGAACCAACCAGTGATCTCTGGCTGCAGCTCAGAAGAAACAAGAGGGATTGGTGATGTAAAAATCTGAATCAGTATTCTAATTCTGGGAACATATTGCAATCAGCTACCGACCCCGTATCAGCTTGGTTCCAACAATTACCCAGTTCATGGAAAGCCTTCTTTAGTTTACTTGGGATAGTTTTGCTTATTTTGCTTTACTGATATGGAATAGTTGTACTATTTGTGTAGGAATGCAGGATAAGCTTACTCAATGTTCTCTTAAACACTTACAAAATCTTCCAGATACCACTTTGTGTCCGAGCTGTGAATGGCCCTAACCATACTGACACTTTCTGACTGAGCTCCTCTCTACCCTGAATACAAGAGACCTCGATAGGTAGGCAGGAATATCATTGCCCCTAATCAGCCTGAAGAAGTTACAGAGGATGGATCTTCGTCCCTCTGCAACCCTTAGGATTAAGGGTTCTCTTATAAAAGTGATGGGGGAAATGTCAGAGGCATTTGAGCTAGAGCAACTCCATCCTGAATAGGAGCTGGGTAAAATGAGGCTGAGATCTACAGGGTCTGCATTCCCAGACGGTTAGGTATTCTAAGTCACAGGATGAGATAGGAGGTCACACAAGATACAGGTCAAAGACCTTGCTGAGAAAACAATTGCAGTAAAGAAGCTGGCCAAACCCCTCCAAAATCAAGATAGCAATGAGAATGACCTCTGCTTGTCCTCATTGCTACACTCCAATCACTGCCATGGCAGTTTACAAATGCCATGGCAACATCAGGAAATTACCCTATATGATCTAAAAAAGGGAAACATGAATAATCCACCCTTTGTTTAGCATATAATCAAGAAATAACCATAAAAATGGGCAACCAGCAGCCCTCGGGGCTGCTCTAAGGGGTAGCCATTCTTTTATTCCTTTACTTTCTTAATAAACTTGCTTCCCCGTAAAAAAAAAAAAAAGTTTGCCAATACCTGTCCTAGTATTCATAGGGCTGGGAGAAGAGGGATCCACATGGTATAGGGTCAAGACCACCTTTTTATCTCTCTCACAGTGACCTAGATGGTAGCACAGCATGTCCGCAGACCCCTTCTCCAGGAAGGAAAGGAACCTTTACCCATAAATATGCGGAGATCCTCAAAAGCAGTTCTGCCCAGAAATAAGCATGTCGCTTTTCCAGACCCCTTACCTCCCACTGTGGAAGGCTGCTTTCGGGGTCTGCAGCATACTCTCTGAATATCCTCAATGGCAGCAGACCCCTTTGCAGATTTTATATTTTAATAGTCAGGTGTCATTCACAGAAGTATTGCTATCAAGCTGATCAAAAATAGGTCAGATTGACATGGAGGTCAGAACAAATTTTTCATGCACCTCAAACTAGCTTTGAAGGTAGCTATGAAAAACTATCAGCATTATTAGAATTAGTACGTGGCCTTAGCTGAATTTATATTAATATAACGCTTTAATGTTTGTGAAGTTTTAATGTATTTGATTTAATCCTCGCAGTAACCCTGCAGTTTTAGCTCTAGATTACAAAAGAGCTGAGACTCAGAAATATTATGTTCCTAGCTCCCCCTGAGGTTGCAGAGTCTAAGCCCAAATCCAGTAAAATTTCCACCATGCTACAATGTCACCCAAGGCGGTCTCCTAAAATGACTCCCCTAAAGATGGTAAGTTCCTAGATGATTTTTGTTTCGGTCCCACTGCAGAATCTTTGCCAACAGGAGAGTCAGGACAGGACCATGCTGTGCTGTTCCTCAATGGTGGCTGAAACACAGGGGCAGGTGGCACAGGCCACAGTCCTGCCCCTACACTCTGCTTCTCTTAAAAGAGCTCCTACAAGGCCGGGCGTGGTGGCTCCCACCTGTAATCCCAGCACTTTGGGAGGCCAAGGCAGGCGGATAAGTTAAACTCAGGAGTTCGGAACCAGCCTGGCCAACATGGCGAAACTCAGTCTCTACTAAAAATACAAAAATTAGCTGGGCATGGTAGCAGGCACCTGTAGTCCCAGCTACTTCGGGACCTGAGGTGGGAGGATCGCTTGAACTTGGGAGGTGGAGGTTGCAGTCAGCTGAGATGGTGCCACTGCACTCCGGCCTGGGTGACAGAGTGAGACCCTGGCTCAAAAAAAAAAAAAAAGGAAACAGCTGCTACAGCTTAACATAGAGCATCAGCTCTGCTCCCCTGCATGGTCACAGTTAATGTCACAAAACTGTACACTAACTAAGAAATTCCCCAATTCCTACCTGACAGACATACAAAAACAATACAGACACAAGAAATGCTGAACTGCTTAATGCATACCTATTAGATAGAGAGTAAAGGAAATGAACCGGTGGTATTTACTGAGAATCCGCAAAGGCTCTTCTCTCTGGACCAGGGTGAAGAAGTAATCCGTCACTGTCTCACCATAGAAGAAATAGTTTACACACAGGAGAAAGTACCTGTAAATGAAGACAGGTCATTGCCGTGGGGAGCACCCTTGCCTTCACAGCAAGGCAGTCAGACATCCCAGAGGAAGGGACAGAGGGCAGCAGAATACCCCCCACCCTTGAGTCCCCCAGGACAGCTCACAGAGCAACAGGCAGACCATGGTTTCCTGCTCTCTGGTGACACCGTAGGTGAGAAATTTATCTAGAAACAGACAGCAGCTTTCATTCACTCTCCATTTCTCCCAAACTTGAGACTCCGTTTTTGCCCCTTTTGTAGCATTCCCATACCTAACTGAGGGATCCTTGAACCATATGACCTACAAAAACACGCCTCATCCTGCTTCCCCAGTCTCGTTTCCACTCTTCCCAACAGGAACTCCTTCACTCCTATCAAAATGGTTTCTTCCAGCTTTGCCACACCTGTCTGCTGTTCTCCTGCCTTTTTCCTGCTCCTGACATTCTCTTTGCTTCTCCATTTTTTCACTCCTTGCTCAAATGCCATTTTATTCATAAAACTTTGCATGACCTAACATGACATCTGCCTCCCCTGCATTTATTTCTATAGCAAGTAATATGTGATTATCTGACTAAGCAATTAATGATGCATCTGCCTCTCTGAAGCCTGGCTCTGACAAACAGACCTTCCATTAGCGTTAACTCTTCACTTGTGTATTCTCTCTCCTCAACTGGCGTTCATGAGAAGAGAAGCCATCCCTTGCAGCCTCCACAGTACTGCTGAGTATGGGACCATGCAGCCATCACTGTAAACCCCCAGCAAGGATCCTGAGATAGAGAAGAAAGTGGAGAGCTTTTCTTTCCCATTCTTTTTTTTAAATTATGAAGTACAAAAACTCCCATACTGGGTTTCTTTTCTGTTACATGGAAAAAACTTTCTTTGTAAAGTGACCACAGCCAGGAGTCAGGCCTCCTGAGTATGTTAACAAAATGCAAAACACTGCTTTCCAGCTAAAGAACAGCCACAAAAGGGACCTGCATCTTAAGCCAGGTGGCAATCACAATTCCATCTGGAGGCTGGGAGGCAGCCTGTCTGTTGGGTGACAGGAAACACCTCAGGAAGGGGGTGCCCAGCCTACATCTGAGCACATCGGCTTCCTTGACAGTGACCAGGTTGCTGGGGCAAAAACCACTGCTCTCCAGCCGGCTAAGTCATGGCTTCAACCCCTGTATCCCTGCACAGTGGGGTGAGAAGGTCCACATTTGCCCCAGGTCCTCTCAGCATGGTGCAGTGCTCTGCTCAAAAGTCACCACCTGAGAATACTACGGCCAATAAAGCAGAGTTTCAGATCAGAAAGGGGTCTCAGACATGTGCTACAGGTTTTTCTTTTTGCTTTAAGAAAGCTGAATCCTTTCCCAGGAAACGGAGAAAGCCAACTTTCCCAGCGGAGCCCAGATCCCATGCATTCAGTCTCACTCCTGCCCACTCTGGCACTCAAAACACCTCTGATGAAGTAGGGCTCAAACACCACAGTCTGGAAACCAGTAAGTCTCAACCATCTGTCTTAGAGATAAGGAAACCAAGTTCCAAGGATAACAAGCAAAGCCGGCAGCAGAACCTAACAACTTCCAGACAACTCTAGTGGGATGCTGAGATATGACGGCATGAAAAATATACTGATCTAGAAAAACGGGATCATCATGCAGAGTTTAAGGAATCCAAATAGCGAGGCAAACACAGTCACAGAATGCAGCCCATCTGGTTTCTTCTCAGGAAGATTCCAGACTTCAAGTAACTATAAGACTCCTGCAAGGCCAACCACACAGTCTGGCCTATGAAATACTCAGGTCTCAAAGGCACTGTGCGAGTCTGTGGCAATCACCTCTTTTCTCCTGCCTTTTTCTCTTAACATTCTCTTAACATTCTCCTAACATTCTCTTACCCATTTCTTCACTTATTGCTCAAATACCATTTTCTTCATGAAACTTTGTATGACCTAACATGATAACTGCCTCTGCAGCATTTATTTCTATAGCGAGTGATAGAAATACCCACCGTCACTGTAAGTACCTGCCACAAAGCACATCATCCAAATTCTAAAAGCCTCTGTGGGGCCGGAGAGCTTACCAGCTGAGGGTCCTGAACCAGGGCAGATCATACGAGTGGTAGACGTTGTAGCCAATAGTGATTATCTCATGGAAACACTTAATCTGAACGCACATCACCTGCGGGACACAAAACATTCACTGACACCCCAATTCTTATGATTTTTGGAAATGGAAACCAACAGGTCATGAGCCTTCCAGAAAACCCATTATACTTAAGAAAAATATCGGGCCTCCAGTGGTTCTGCTTCCCTCCTCCTTCCTCTCTCATACCTTCCCACAGAGCAATGTAGCCCTCTATGTCATAGGGAGTAGATCCAATTTTCCACTCACAATAAAATACACACCCTGATGTTTCAATTAACTTTTTTTTTTTTTAAGACAGGGTTTCACCGTGTTGCCCAGGCTGGTCTTGAACTCCTGGGCTCAAGCAATCCACCTGCCTCAGCCTCCCAAAGTGGTAGGATTACAGGCGTGAGCCACCGCACCCAGCCAAAAGGATTTTTTTTTTTAAGTAGAGACGAGGTTTCACCTTCTTTCCCAGGCTGGTCTCGAACTCCTGGGCTCAAGCGATCCTCCCGCCTTGGCCTCTCAAAGTGCTGGGATTATAGGCGTGAGCCGCCATGCCTGACCCTCAATTAACTTTATTCTAAAACCTCCTTTTTAACTTTTTATTCTAGAACCTCCCAGGATTCAACCAATCCACTCTCCTTTTGACTCTGAATACTTGAAAAGTCTCAAGTATTCAAAGTCAAATGCTTTGCTCACATGCAGCTGATGGTCACCTGACCCTGTCCAGGACAGTGGGAAGACAGACAGAGCAGCTCTGTGGACTGGGATTTCCTTAATAAAAGCTCTAAGCCCAGAAGGGAGGCCCCAGGAAAACAGGAAACGAAACCAGGAGACATATAGAGATATGCCCAGGGTAAAAGTTTACAGAGTTGGAATAATAAAGTCAGTTTTGTTTGTTTGTTTGTTTTGAGATGGAGTCTCACTCTGTCGCCCAGGATGGAGTGCAGTGGCATGATTTCGGCTCACTGCAACCTCTGCCTCCCAGGTTCAAGTGATTCTCCTGCCTCAGCCCCGAGTAGCTGGGATTACAGGCGCGTGCCACCACGCATGGCTAATTTTTGTATTTTTAGTAGAGACAGGGTTTCACCATGTTGGTCAGGCTGGTCTCAAACTCCTGACCTCGTGATCTGCCCATCTCAGCCTCACAAAGTGCTGGGATCACAGGCAATAAAGTCAGTTTTTTAAAAGAAAAGACACTGAGACATCTTCAACCATAAACAACCAGCCTACACCAATGACCCTCCAGGTGGCTACTGAGAAGTGGGAAGTCACAGATGTTCTATGGCAGAGGTTTTCTGAGGAGCCTGGACCCCCGTCAATTCCTACAACCAACCCAACACCTCGCACTTAAGACAACCGGGCCTGCAGCAAAAACTGAAGGGAAAACTAAAATAGTGTGAAATGGCACTTACGATTATCATCAAAACCATTGGTCCCAGGTAAATGATGATGAAGAAAAATGCAATCATGGCCAAAGTCAGGATGCCTCTCACCCACCAGTTCTTCCATCTAGGTCAGAGAGTAGGGGAAGGAGAAAACACCAGTTAGGAGCCCAGAAAAAAACAAATGCACAAACTCAAGGGATATGGATCTTCCTGAGATGAGGGCCCTGAGCTCAGTCCTTTCCAGATTCACCGTGACGGAAGCACCAGCCACATGCTGGCAGGAGCAGGACCACTAGTACCAATGCCTAAGTCACAACCAAACTTGGCAAAAAATAAACCTAGCTTGTATCTTAAAGAAGGTATCAGGCAAAACACAAACAAAAAAACCAAGGGAAATGTAGTGCCCTCTGCTTCTGTATCCACTTGGATGGTTTCTACAGCTGACTATCTGAAAAAAAAAATATTTTTTTCCGGCAGCAGGATCCTACACTGCACTGCCCTGAATAATTATGGGAATAATAGTAACATTATGCAATGATAATAACAGCTACCACAAATACGCATAATTTTTTTTTTTTTTGAGACAGAGTTTCCTCTGTAGCCCAGGTTGGAGTGCAGTGGCACAACCTCAGCTCACTGCAAGCTCCGCCCAGGTTCATGCCATTCTCTTGCTTCAGCCTCCCGAGTAGCTGGGACTACAGGCGCCTGCCACCACGCCCAGCTAATTTTTTTGTATTTTTAGTAGAGACGGGGTTTCACCGTGGTCTCGATCTCCTGACCTCCTGATCCACCTGCCTCGGCCTCCCAAAGTGCTGGAATTACAGGCGTGAGCCACCGTACCCGGCCTGAGTAAGGTAATTTTATGAGGACTTTACATATATTAACTCCTTCAATCCTCAACACACTTCGCTTTTACAGATGAGGAAATGGAGGCACAGGTCAAACAGCTGGCAAACAGTAAAGCTGGGATCTGAATCCAGGGGTCTGGCTGCAAAGTCCACGCCCTTAACCACTGCACAATTCAGACTCCCAAGGGGACAGCTGGAGGCACACATAGGAACACTGAGATAATGCTTTGGGGTCTTATAATGTGTTTTTGATCTACTCACATAGCTGTGTTAAAAGAACCAGGTTCTCAAGGGCCAAAAGTTTTAACACTAGATTCACCTAGGTTAAGATGTTTCCCAGTTCTTCCTGGAGAATTTAAGGAACTGTTCACAAAGGATGTGAGAGAAACTAAACTCTGAACTGGAAACATGGACTCCTCAGTGAAAAGCAGCCTGCCCATTAATCGCAAACCCAAGGCTGGTTTCCTGTGCTGTGCAGTGTCAGCTGACCTCACCCACCTCCATCCCTCCTGTCCCCTCTTCCTCTTTGGACTGCACTTCCTAGTCCAGTCTGAAGCACCCTTCCGGGGCCAGATCCTTCCAGCCTTGGTTGCCCTCCCCTCCTGGTCACTGTGCTCACTGCCACTGCTAAGCACTAGATTACACTCAATGGAGCCTGAAGCAGTGGCATGGGAGGCTGAGGCAAGACAGCGGGCCTACTCTGCAAGACCACGGGCTCTCTGCAGGCTCTTCCAGGGCACTTGGACATGGTGCAAAGCCCCCAACAAGCACCTGCATCATTAAGCCAGGTTACCTTGAAGACAAGTTGGAAAGGGCCCTATTGAGGACCTCCGGGGTATCATCTGCAGAGACTGGCAGGGGTGCGGATTCTGCCCGGCTCTCACTGTCCGATGCAGTCTCTCCATCTACCTTTGCTTCTGACTCTGACTCCTAAGTGGCAGAAATACAGAAGAGAAAAAGGTCAAAAGTGCCGAGTAGACCATTGAGAAGTCTATGCCTGTCATGAGAGATCTGTGGGGGAAGACTCCAAACAGGGCCTAAGAACCTGGCACAGTCAGGTGATGGGACTGACAGGACTAGCAGCAATCCTGACACTGTTGTGACATGTGCCGAGGTGGCCAGCCACACTCTGCTGGAAGAGAGGTGTGCATCTGCACCGCGTACCATCTGCTTAACCGCAGAGGACAGATCCAGAAGAGAGAGAACATGGCTCCTTTGTATCCAAAGAATGCAAAAGGGAGGCTGGGACCGGTTTTAACAGGAGGCTATCCCTGAGCCTGCTAGGGCAGCCAATGGCACTGACCAGGCTCTCTCAGGGGAAGCCAGGTGGTGAGGCTGTTGCCCCTGTAGACCCGTTAATGTCAACATGTCCCAAGTCCAGAGTGTTATTTCCGGACTTCACTAGAGCACTCTGTGAGGAGGTCAATCACAGTCAGTGTGGACAACGAACCAGACAGCCTACTCCAGACAACGCTTGAGCCAGGACTGGTGCACCTCAGTCCTTTCCCTGCCACCAGGCCCTGGGTGACAAAAGACCCACAGGAAGTCACCCTGCTCCCAGCCTGGGTGAGGGAACCAGAGCCATGCCAGCAGCAAGCTCTTTACCCAAAGTATCAAGGGACAGCCTATTCTGAATCCTAGGAACCATCCTACCATTCAAGTATTTTCTTTCATAGGGGAATTCAGAATAGTTGCTATGAGAAGAGGTGGAGGAGAAATTAAATCACTTAGAGTAACAACACTACTTAGTATCTGTATAGCCCTGCAAGGTCTGAAGAGCCTTTCCCATGCAAGCTTCAGAGCAGTACTGGGAGGAAGGGAAGGGACAGGAGAAGCCCCATTTACAAGTAAGAAATGGGATCTGGGAAGTTCAATGTGTGGCCCAATGTCTCATATTAACCCAGGTCCTCTGACTTCCCTGATGACTGATAAATACACGGAATTGTGACTGTTTCACATGTTCACTGGCCATTTGGGTATCTTCTTTTGTCAAGTGTCTGTCAAATCATTGGCTAGTTTTTCTACGGAGTTTTCTGCCTTCCTTTTTTTATTGATTTGTAGTGGTTTATGTGCTCCAGATTTGAGTACTTTGTGTTACTAATATGTTCTCTCAGACTGCTCTAACCCCCACCTTCACCTCAGGCAAGGTTAGACACCCCAGTGATTTGCTCTCTTAACACTTGAACCTTCTCCCTCTCAGCGCTGACCACAACGGGGACTTTTGTAAATGTCTCCTTGGCTGACGACAAACTCCTTAAAGACAAGAACATAACTTCTTGTTCTCATTATCCCCATGCATGGCACACAGCAAAACACTTACTAATGGATGGAAGAAGAGAAGAATTAGGTCCAGGTGTGTAAAGAAAAACCCAGCCCCTGCCCTCAGGGAGACAGCTCTTTCTAAATTAATTTACAACTGTGACAAGACAGAGGGCCTTAACTAGTGCAGATTAGCAAAACAGAAAAACAAAACAGATTAGCAAAACAGAGGGCCTCGCCTAGTGCAGACTGCTGATAAAAAAGAGACAGCTGGCTTTGGTAAAGGCCTGATAAAGACGGCCTCATCATTAGGATCCAAGGGAAAGAGCCACAGCTTCTGAAGACAGAGACTGCTCCCTACTCTGCCACAGTCGAGCCAGGTGGCTCTGGATAAGTCACCCAAGTGCCTCTGTACTTTGGCGTCTTCACCTTATATAAGGTAAGGACCCTCCTTCCCATGGGGATTCGTTGAAGCGACATAACCAAACTCTCACCCAGGGCTGTGTCCCAGTACGCCACTCCAGAGGTTCTGAAACACAGTAAGGTCTCCAGAGTCGTCCCTCTCCAGGGAGACTAAATGAAGACAAAGCATTCACAACAGCTGTCCAATCTTTATTTCAACATTGACACCCACACACCATCGGCAACCACCAGTTGCCAGTAATATTACGGTAATCATTGCGAGTTACAAGGTAATGATGCTGCCTGATCACCTGGTTTTGACCTCTAAAACCTCGGGGCTTCAAAATGCTAGCACCTGGACCCCACTGAGACTCCCACAGATGCATTCAGGAGCCTCTAGAAGCTGTAGGGACTGTGCTCCAGAGCAGCAGGTGAGAGGGCACTCACACACAGAAAGCCCGGCACAAGGTTATTTTTAACTTATCCATCCTGTTGTCAAGGAGACTCACAAAGGCTGCTAGTTCCCCAGGCAGGGAAGGACAGGAACGGAACCCAGGCAGCGTCCTGCGAGGGAGGAGCAGGCAGCTCCAGCTCCGTGCTAAGAGCCTCTCTGGACCTTCCGTTAGCCCAGCACTGCATCCTGCAACACTGTCTAGACCTGACTCCTTCCTTGTAGGAAGGGGTGAAGTGAAGAGGGGTATCCAGAGGCAGAGAGTAGTAAAAGGAGATAGAGAACTGTTACAAAGATATCGCAACTATTGTTACCAAGACCTCAGGGGGACTGAGCTGAACAACTAAGAAATGAAGTATGTGTCGAGGAATTTATCCATTTCTTCTAGATTTTCTAGTTTATTTGCGTAGAGGTGTTTATAGTATTCTTTGATGGTAGTTTGTATTTCTGTGGGATCGGTGGTGATATCCCCTTTGTCATTTTTTACTGCGTCTATTTGATTCTTCTCTCTTTTCTTCTTTATTAGCCTTGCTAGCAGTCTATCAATTTTGTTGATCTTTTCAAAAAACCACTGAACAAACAAGCCTGAAAGAGATTAACTTTCTAGGTTTTTGCTACCTTTAAGTGAGTAACTCCAGGTTCCCTGGGCCTCACCCGGGCCTACTGAGGAAGCATCCTCTGAGCAGGAAACCAACACCAACCTACAGACCACTCTCTCCCACATGCTGAGACAGGGCCGAACAGGTGCCAACGGCAAATCCCTGTGAGCGGGGAAACTGCACAGCCTGGGGAAGACACAGAGGAGGAGGGGGACAGGTCAGCCAGCCACCTGGCTCCTGATGTCCTGTGGACGCCAAAGGGAACAGAAACCTGAGAGAACCTGGAGGCCTGCAGTCTTCCAGCTCCTCCCCACCCCGTGGACAAAGGCATTCTGCTTGGAGAAACAGCTGCTCATACCCAGGAAAAGGAAGCTGAGTGCCAGCGGCAGCTTCCACAGAGGGTCTGGAAGCAGGCAGGGACCTGGAACCCATGCTCCTTCCCACAAGAAAGGTGGTACATGTTGAACACGTTCATCAGTTTGCTCCTCTGGGGCACAGCGAGGTGGGGAGATGTCAAGAAAAACTTTCTGCAGAATAAGGCAGTGGCCAGTCCAGGAAAGCAAGGCCCAGGGCCATCTCTGACACTCATGACACACAGCACAGGCCTCCATCCTCTGGTCTTCAGTGGCGAAGGAATCCCTGTCTCGGAAGGTTGTTGGGATGACCAATGCGACCCCGATGAAAGGCTATGAAAACTATAAAGTACTGAATAGCAGCAGGTGCCTGCCGCACTCCCCTGAGTAGCCTGACCACAGCACACAGGACAGAAGCACGAGACCCTAAAACACCCACCCCAGACAAGCTGGGCACCCTTCCCAAGGAGAGCATCAGGCCTTGCTGGGGCCAAGTGCTAATAAATGATCTGGGCACAGCATTTGCCTACCTTGCTTCAAGCTCTTTCACACTGGTAGCCCCGACTCAAAACTGTGTAAGGTGGTGTCTGAAACACAAAAGCTACCCATTAAAGCAACAGTCCATGCTAGCAGACTCTGAAGCTGAACCATCTGCCAAAGTGTGGGAGGAAATCTTAGAACTCATCTCTACTTACCTCATTCTTCTTTTCTTTCCCATGTATGCTTTGTAATGGGCATTATCAAGACATATGCATGTGTTCATGAGTGTAAACTGGGAACATGGTAAAAACACCATATACATGTCAGACACGGCGGTGTGTCAGAGGCCAGGAGTTACCTGTTCACCACTGCACTAAGCAGTGCCTGGAACATAGCAGGTGCCCCAAGATTTGTTGAACTAATGAGCTAATTAATTCTACTTGACCTATGATGGACCAAAGTGTCCAGACTACACTGAGATATGATAGTACCCACTTTCCTGCTCGTGTGCCTGACTGGTGCCCCTGCAGCAGCCCTGGCAGCAGGACCAGACCAGCGTCCACTCCTGCCTCACTCCTGGTGGGTACTGAGACCAGCACAGCAGGGAGAGGCTGCCCTGCCTCTTCTGACTCATATCCACCCAGCTCCCAGGCACCCCTCCTCCTTCCTTCCCTTTCAATCCCGAGGGCCGGGAACAGAGGCCAGGTGGGGCAGACCCTCTCAGGTTCTCTCTCAACCACCGCCTCCCACAGTTCCTCAGCCATTTCCCAAGGGGGCTGTAGTGCTGGTATAAACAGGAAACAAGAGTGCTGCTTTAAAGGAAGGGGGAAAGCTCCTCTGAGGGCCCACCCCTTTTGGTTTACACAGACCCTCTAGAGAAAGGCAGAAGCACTTAGGATGAAGGACACATGGAGTGTCCTGTGTACCAGGGGCTCAGTTAAGAGCCATTAGCATTTTTGGAGAAACTCATGCTCAGAAAGCTTCTCCACCAACTGCCCAGAAGCTTCCCCACACCCAGCACTGACCCAAAGATCAGAACACAACAGAAGCAAGAGAAAGCAGTGAGGGAGGGCCAGAGGGAGCAGTGGGCAGGAGGGGATGTTCCTTGTGGTTAAGGTCTGGCTTTTCCTGGGGAGGGACCTAGCTCAGTCCAGAACAGCATTTGTGGAACTCATTTTCACTATCAACTCTCTGGGAAGAAAACCCTGCTGTTTGGGTTTCCTGCCAGCCTGGTGGGAGGCTTCCTGGACAGCATCCTTCTGAGGCTCCCTTTCGGTCTTCACTTGGTGCCAGGGGCCCACCCTCCTACCTGGATATTTCTCAAGACTCTGACACCCAAAGTAGTGATGGTCAGTGTTTGACCCAAAAAAGTGTGGCTGTGCCCATGGCTAGAGAGAATCCCTTGGGCACTGTGTCAGGCTCCACACCGGTGGAACCTATCCTACCCTATACCCCATTTCTTTTTTTTTTTTTCTTTTCTTTTTTTTTTTTTTTTTTGGGACAGAGTCTTGCTCTGTCATCCAGGCTGGAGTGCAGTGGCGCAATCTTGGCTCACTGCAGCCTCCACCTCCCGGGTTCAAGCGATTCTCCTGCCTCAGCCTCCCAAGTAGCTAGGATTACAAGTGCCCGCCAACACGCCCGGCTAATTTTTATATTTTTAGTAGAGATAGGGTTTTGCCACATTGGCCAGGCTGGTCTTGAATTCCTGACCTCAGGTGATCCACCTGCCTCGGCCTCCCAAAGTGCTGGGATTACAGGCGTGAGCTACCGTACCCAGCTCCATACCCCATTTCTTTACCAGATAATGACTCAGCTCTGGACTGCACTAAAGAAAACATATTAATATTCTGTTCATATTTGCCTAAGAGGAACTAAAAACTAGGGAAAGAAAATAAGCAGTACCATCATTCAGCTTTTCTTCTCTTTTTCTTTCTTCTTCAAGGAAATTTCATTAAAAGGCGGACTTCAAGGCACTGGTGGGTTATGCCTCCAACAACTCTGCCTTTCCCACTGACACTGCATTCAAATTCACAAGTTTCACTGACTAACTTCATAACCTACACAATTTTTTGCACTGCTTTATATGCAAATTATCAACTTTCTCCTGGAGGAAAGTCATTAGTCTAAGCCTAACTTTTCTGCTGAATACCATGGCCTCCATCTTCTAGATCAAGCCCTGTGACCAGCTGCCAGGGAGGGCAACTCCCCACTCACACAGGATCCTAGGACAGAAATTACCAGAGATGGGTTTATCCTTAATAAGTGTCAGGGACTTAGGTGGCCCTCTCAATGAAAAAGCCAAGTAGGCTTTCATCTGAGTTCCTACTGAAAATAAATATACATATATACATATATATACATATATCTGACCAGTGTGTGACAGCATCCATTTGTGTGTGTGTATTGTTGGCAATAACAAAGAAATAATTTTAGCCCTAATACTAACTCCATTTGACAAGTTCAATTGTCAGAACAAAACACCAAACAGAAGGAGGACCCCACTCTGAATGAGTTCACAGTCATCCC
This sequence comes from Pan paniscus, assembly GCF_029289425.2. Classification (NCBI taxonomy): domain Eukaryota; kingdom Metazoa; phylum Chordata; class Mammalia; order Primates; family Hominidae; genus Pan; species Pan paniscus. The sequence continues at coordinate 6,115,174 of NC_073270.2, read as the reverse complement.
CAGTATGGCCATACCCTGTCCTTCAAAAGCCTCACAGCAATAATGGGATTCAAAGAAAATGTATTCAGCTACCCAGATGGACAGCTTCACTTCTGGCATCTCTAACAGGTTAACTGCACTCAGAGAAAGGACAAGAAAATACATGAATGTGGCAGATTCAGCTTCTTAAAACCTAACTGGCTGTGAGCCATTTTGTCTCCAGATAAAGCTATTTACAAAGGACCACAGGGGACTTGGTAGAGGACACAACACTGATGGCAAAGGACAACTGTCCCCAGGACAGCCACACTCGGAGTCAGCCATGTGCTTGCCATGCCTTCTCCTCCCACCTCCTCAGAGACTCACTCCATTGCCCTCTCCATCTTCTCATCTGTCTCCCTCACCACAGCCCTACTTACAACCATCTAGGCAGGCTCAACAAACAACTTCTGACAGCTCATCCAACCAATGCACTTTCTTCCCCACTTCATGGGTAAACCTCTGGGAAGAGCTGTCGACATTTCATGTCCCCTCCCTGGCTGTGCATCATTCCTCAAACCACAACAACCCAACTTCAACCCCACCTGTTCCACTGAAGCAGCTCTCCCAGGTCAACAAGGACCTTGTCACAAACCCACCAGGGACTCAGTCCTCACCTCGTTCAATCCCTCAGCAGCTTTTAATGCTATTATTGAAAAACACTCTTCCTCTGGCTTCCAAGCAGCACCTCCCCCTGGGTTGTTGCCTGCCTCTCTGGCCAGGCATCTTTAGCTGGCCTTCTCCTTAGGAACTGCCTCTTCATCAGCCTGTCCCTTCATTTGAGGGTTCCTTGGGGTTGGTCCTAAGCTCTCTTATTCTTCTGCTGCCTCCCACTCTCCCTGAGTTTTCCCATTCATTCTCATGCTCCCTGCTGTCTCTTCTTGAGCTACAGACCCTAAATCCAAATAACTACTAGATGTCTCCACAGACACCTAAAACTCACCATGTGTCCAAAATCAAGCTCATCATCTCTTCCCACAAACCTCTTCCTTCTACTATGTGACTTATCTTAGCAAATGGTACCCTTTCCCCGAATTTGCAAGAGAACAAGGTGGCCATCACCCTTAGTGGCTCCTTTCTCAGCTTGTAGATCTGTCACCAAGCTTGTTCATGCTACCTCCAAAACAGCTTTCAGTTGCATCCACTCCTTATGCCACCTGTCATTCCCTTAATTCAAGCCAACATCATCCCTCCTGAGTAACTGCAACAGCCTAACTGGCTACCTCACCTTCAGCCTAGAGTCCACTCCCACCTACACTCTCGCCACTGCAGCACGAGGACCTTCCCAGAAATTCTGATTGTGTCACTCTCCATCCTGAACCCCTTCCACAGCTCCCCAGTACCTAGATGACAGGTCTTCAAAATGGCATACAAGCCCCTTGAGATCAGGGTCTTATCTACTCATCCAGCCTTATCTCTTACAGCCATTCTGAACTAGAGTCAGTTTCTAGAACAGGTTGTACTTTCTTACCTTTAGGACTTTTGCTCCTGTGTTCCTACCTAAAACAGTCTGCAAACCACCCTCTACTAAAACCCACTTCTCTTCCAGCAAATTTTCATTGATCTTTTAAGAGTTCCCTTTCTCTCCAAATCTTCCCCAACTGCCTGTGTGTCCCAGCGGCCCCTGTCCTTCCTTAGGAGTGCTCCCCACCATGGTTCATGCCTGTAATCCCAAAACTTTGGGAGGCCAAAGTGGGAGGATCGCCTAAGCCTAGGAGATTGAGGCTGCAGTGAGACCTGATCATGCCACTGCATTCCAGCCTAGATGACAGAGCAAGACCCTGTCTCAAAAAAACAAAAAACAAAAAAAGACGGCTTCCCACACCGCATAGTCTCTGCCTCGAGACCATCATCTCTGTGGGGGAGCCATGTTGACTTCCTCACCACTGTACCCCCAGCACCTGGCCTGGCACCTAGAACCACATCTGCATAGGCAGCCACAGCCAATTATGCTGAGAGAATCCAGGGTTTGCTAAAGTGGCAGGTATAGCTGGGCTACATATAGCGTAGGCCAACAATTCATTTTTGCACTCAGTAGCACTAGAGGAGGCATTTTAGGGCTGCAGCCAGCTGTCCCACTGTTTATCTCCCCTTCTTCTTAGACATTTGTGGCCAAATGTATCCTAAGCGATATGGGGGTTTCCAAAAAAAGTACAGAATCTGTATGTCTCAGAAAGGATGAGGAAATCCTGTCTGAAATCCAGCTTCTAGGAATGCAAGGCTTTCTAACTCAAATACGTACAGTTGTACTGAGTCCCAACCTCTGCATGACTGCCAGTCTCATACATTAAACCCATAATTTTTGTGACAAGGAATGATCAGGAATCCTTTCTCCCAACACTCTCTCCCACCTTGCCCATTGAAGCCTCCTTCTGGAGTAGATGCATCTGTTTACTAACAGCAAGCATATAACTATAAATATGAAATAGCTGCAGGAAGTACCAACCTCCATCACAAGTCATTACTTAATTCAGAACAGAGACTATCAGAGACAAGAAAACCACTCAGGTCCCCAGGAGGCTCTGCCAATGGCTCTGTTCTGATGACATCACTTGTTTTCCTATTGTCTTCCAGGGTTAGGGGAAAGACACCGAAAATCAGAAGCCCCACTGGAGTCCAACGGGTCCTTCTATTATCGGTTCCTTAGTCGGGCACCTCTATTTAGTATTTAAGGGAAAATGAGTTTTCAGCCTTACTGGGGAAGGAAGGAATTTTTTTTTTTTCAGTTTATTAAGATAAAGCTCTCCCAAGGAGGGAGTATGTCTAATACTGCCAAAAGATCTAGTAAGATGGAGAAGAAAAATATATTCGCAATCTCAAAACTGGGCTCAAGTGTGCTCCCCAGACCTCTGTCAGGAAGCAGAACCAGGACAGCTGCTGGGCTCCACATGCGACGAGCCCCTAAATCATAAATCGCCATCTGGTACCTGCTTCACTGTCACTCACCTCACAATAGTGCTTTCTACAAAGATTCCTAGACAAAATAAGTAGACATGAGAGCAAATGTCCCCAGTGTCTCATGACACAACCTCCCCTACTCCTGTGGGCAGACAAGCACCCTGGGGCTGTTTACCATATTGGAACATTATATTGTCACTTTTGTAGTATTCCTGGTTTATAACCAACCATCATGGAATCAAGTACCAATCAAATAGACTCTAACTATTCAAGGGAGAAACTAGTATGTTTCTCCCTTGAAGAACATGGAATTAACAGTGTTCTCAATCCCAAATGTGTCATATTAGTTATAGAAGAAATTATGGGGTGGGTGTGGTGGCTCGTGCCTGTAATCCCAGCACTTCAGGAGGCCAAGGTGGGCAATCACCTGAGGTCAGGAGTTCAAGACCAGCCTGGCCGACATGGTGAAACTCCGTCTCTACTAAAAACACAAAAATTATCCGGGCGTGGTGGTGGGCACCTGTAATCCCAGCTACTCGGGAGGCTGAGGCAAGAGAACTGCTTGAACCTGGGAGGTAGAGGCTGCAGTGAGCCGAGTTTGCACCACTGCTTTCCAGCCTGGGCGACAGAGCTAGACTCTGCTTCAAAAAAAAAAAAAAAAAGAGAAGAAATTATGAAAGCCACAATGCTAAATAGTTTCTTTCTCTTTTTGATAAATCACTAAGGATACCTGGAGAAAAAATTAAATTGAAAATGAGAAAGTCTTTGAAGAAAGATTCCTAATGGCCAACGATAGGACAATTTGAGCATTAAAATAATAAAAAGTGATTTAAACCCAAGTATATGAAAATTTATGAGTTCATAATGATAACTGTAAGAAACTACTGGCCAGGCGCAGTGGCTCACGCCTATAATCCCAGCACTTTGGGAGGCTGAGGCGGGTGGATCACCTGAGGTTGGGAGTTCGAGACCAGCCTGACCAACAGGGAGAAACCCTGTCTCTACTAAAAATACAAAATTAGCAGGGAGTGGTGGCCCATGCCTGTAATCCCAGATACTCAGGAGGCTGAGGCAGGAGAATCGACTGAATCTGGGAGGTGGAGGTTATGGTGAGCTGAGATTGAGCCATTGCACTTCAGCCTGGGCAACAAGAGCAAAACTCTGTCTCAAAAAAATAAATAAACAAAAATAAAAACGAAACAAAAACACTACTTTGGCCACCTTTGAAGGGTGCTGAAACACCAAATCTTTTTTTGAAAACCAGTAATTAAAAGGAAAGAGCCTCCCTACATTGCCCAGGCTGGTCTCGAACTTCTGGCCTCAAGTGATCCTCACGCTTTGGCCTCCCAAAGTGCTGGGAGAATAAGCATGAGCCACAGTACCTGGCCATCAAATTACTTTCAAATATCCATTACCCCAGCAAAGAAAAGTCAATGTGGCCTCAGTATGATCTCCCTAGGCTCTGGAGACTAAAGTGCATCTTCAAACATAAGTAAATAAAACAACCTCCATGCTGCCAAATCAGACAGATTCATCTTATCATATATCTTGGCAATGTCAGATCTAGTTGACCATTTCCTCCTTGAAACATTCTCCTCTCAGCTACCTCCATACCATACTTATCAGGTTCTCACTCTACCTGACTGGCTGCTCTTTCTCAGTCTCCTGTGACTTTGAAGTCTACCTGACTTCAAAATGTTGAATGGGCCCTGGGCTCAGTTCTGGACCTACCACACTCTCTCCCTAGGTATCATCATCCAGCCCCTTGGCTTTAATTACCAATTTCATGCCAATGACCCCAACATTTGTATCTCCAACCCCAACTTCTCCCCCAAGCTTCAGATTCGTATTTCCAACCACTTACTGACATCTCCACGAGAAAGTTCTTACAGGCATCTCAAAGTAACACATCTAAACAGAACACTTTTGACATTGTCCGTAAAACTACTGATCCTGAAGTCTTGCCTAGTCAATCAGTTGACAGCACGCGAGTCTATATACCCTGCATAAGCCAGAAACCTGAGAGGTAGCGATTGAATACCCCTTAACCAAAATGCTTGAGACCGGAAGTGTTTTGCATTTCAGAGTTCTTTTCAGAATTTGGAATATTTGCATTATACTTACTGGCTGAGCATCCCTAATCAGAAAATCCTAAATTCAAAATGCTCCAATGAGCATTTCCTTTGAGCATCACATTGGCACTCAAAAAGTTTCAGATTTTGAAAATTTCAAATTTTTGATTTTGGGATGTTCGACCCTTAATTCTTATCTCCCCATCTTCCCCCGGGTACTGGACATTGCAGTTGGTTCCCTCCTAAAAATCCATAAACTATTTCATGGTATACAGCAGCTTGTACAGTCTACTTATTTTTAATTCTGCCCCTCTGCCACAGTGATAGGTTCATGAACAGGCATTTACCCCAGCCTAAGGCAATGTGCACCTTGACTGTTTTGGAGTAGGCACTTGACCCAAAATGGTACAAGCAGTTCAAACAGCAAAAATAGCTAATGGCATTTTAGGCTATATTAACACAGGCATGGTCTGGTTCTAGTTAGCGTTAGTCAAACTTTACTTAGAGGCCAAGTACGTCCAATAGAGTGGTTAAAACAGTAAGGAGACAAAAAAGAGCAAGACGATAAAATGAACAGATGAAGAAACCAGAAGGGCTAAGCCTGGAGACAACTGGGAAATGAGCATACTCCACTGCAGTACTGAAAAGGAGAAACTAGTTTTATATCCCTAACAAGGAAAAATTATTAGGTAAATTACGGTAAATCAACTTTCTGTGCAGCTATTAACAAGACAACTATAAACACCGTGCAGCAACATGAAAAAGGCAGAATATAAAACTATGTCTATACTGGGTTATACTACTTACACAAAGTATGTGTCAGTTATCAATGGATTGCCTCTCAATGTACGTGTCAGTTATCAAATGATTGAATCCTTGGGACTCTGCTGGGCTTGGATCAATCCCTTTCAGGTCCACTGCTACCTCCAGGTTTTTTCAGTATAGAACTTTCTGCAATAATGGAAATGTTCTCTCTATACTGTCCAATATGAGAGCCACAGCTGTGTGTGGCTTACTGAACAATTAAAATGTGGCTAGCGAGACTAAGGAAGTGAATTTATGTATTTATTTTTAATTAAATTTAAACTGCCACACACTTCACATCCACTAGAGTGGCTATTTTCGAAAAAGAAAAAAGAAAAACCAAAATAACAAGTACTGGAGAAGATGTGAAAAAACTGAAACCCTTGTGCACTGTTGGTCAGAATGTAAAATAATGCAGCTGCTATAGTAAACAGCCTGGCAGTTCCTCAAAAAATCAAATATAGAATTACCACATGACTCAGCAATTCCACTTCTGGGTATATACCCAAAAGAACTGAGGGCAGGGACTCAAAGAGATATTTGTACACCCATGTTCATAGCAGCCTTATTCACAGTAAACAAAAAAGTAGAAGCAATCCAAGTATCTATCAACAAAGGAATGAACAAAATGTAGTATACATATACAGTGGCATATTATTCAGCCTTAAAAAGGAAGGAAATTCTCACACATGCTACCACATGGATGAACCTTGAGGACATTGTGCTAAGTGAAATAAGCCACACACAAAAGGACAAATATATGATTCCACTTACATGAGGTACCTAGAGTAGTCAAATTCATAGAGACAGAAAATAGAATGGTGGTTGTCAGGGGCTGGGGGAGTGAGAGGGGAGAGTTGTTTAATGGGTACAGAGTTTCATTTGGGGAAGATGAAAATATTCTGGAATGTTTGTTCTGGTGACAGTTGCAAAACAATGTGAATGTACTCAATGCCATAGAACCATACGCTTGAAAATGGTTAAAATTATCAATTTTATGATATATATAATATTTAGCCACAGTAAGAAAAGGTTTAATTGGCCACATGTGGCTAGTGGCTACTATACTGGACAATGCAGACAGTCTAACAGCTGTATCCACCCCAACCTGCAACCAGGAAGAAAACTGCTAAGGCTCCCCAAAACTCTGGTTCCCCTACTACTGTGAGGAGGGGGCTAGAACCCCCAACACCACCTCAGCGACCTACAACTTCTAGTCCTCAACAGCCAGGTGAACAGGATTCTGAACAAGGTTCAACCAGTCAAGGACAGACCTACCCCTTCAGCAAGCATATGAAGTGTTAAGTAGTTGCAGGGCTAAGAAAAGACCTGAGCAAAGCCATCCTCAGCAGAGATTCCGGCTCTCCCCTGCCTTTCTTTTAAATTTAATTCAGTGGCCAGTTACTACTCTGCCTTTTAATAGCAGCAGCAACAGATAAAACAGTTGTGATTCTCGCAGCATCAAATGGCAGTGGCACAAACAGCTCAGCTTCATCATCATCGGCATATGGGCAGCCAGTCAAAAAGTAAAATGAAGAAGGCATGTCAACCACTCCAATATTCTGAATCTTGCATTATTTTTCCCTCTTTTTTAAAAACATAAGGGCACTGAATCACAAGGATTCTGAGTTTTTACTTCATTTTTTAAAATGTGTCAGTAATTTATACTGCTAAGATGTACAAACTTTACACAGGTGCACAACCCCATTTTTTTTAAGTAAAAACAGGGGAATTATTTAACAAACTAGCATTGGTTTGCTTTTTAAACTGCACATTATATGGAAATGACCTAAAAATTACTAGAAACATCTTTCAAAAGAACCCAGTTTGGTATATATTTTGTAGAAAAGGTTTGTGAATAATGTAACAAATACAATTTTTACAAATCTGTTTTGGGGGAAAAGAGGAACAGAACAAAGCGGTTACCATCTGCACAGGCATTATTATTCCTTTGACATCTTGCTAATAGTCTGTTAATGAACATCAAAACATCTAAAATTTTCTTCTGATGCTTTACAAAGATTCCTTACACTTGTTTACATGCAAATCATCCAAAACAAAAAGAAAAAAACTATAATATACTTTTAAATTACTGAACTATAAAATTTTAACAAAATTTCATCTTCAAATGAATTTATCAACATCATTGAGTCATTTTTTGATGCTTCTCTGTTCTACATTATCTGACATAAAATTTATGTCACACACTGGGGCCTGTTGTGGGGTGGGGGGAGGGGGGAGGGAAAGCATTAGGAGAAATACCTAATGTAAATGACGAGTTAATGGGTGCAGCACACCAACATGGCACATGTATACATATGTAACAAACCTGCACGTTGTGCACATGTACCCTAGAACTTAAAGTATAATTTAAAATATATATTAAAAAAAAGAAAATGTAACACATTAGATTTCTGATATTAATTTGAAATGAATAACAAAATTTAGTCAAGTTTGTAAAGGTTTTAAATGTTTGATAAAACTTTACTACAAAAAAAAAAATTCAATCTGATTTTCAAAGCGGCTTGCTTATCCTTCTGTTCCATCGCAAAGACACATGGGTTAAAGCAAGGTTTTCCTGACATCAAGTGCCTCACCCTCACCTGTGCTGAGATAACAGCGGGAAGGAGTCTCAGTTCATCTTCACTGTCAGATTTAAATTTTGTTTGGAGAACCCCTAACGTATCAGCAGAGAACACAGTTTGCAAATCACTGCAAAACACCACCATATATCTCTGACAAATGAGTTATTACTACTTGAGGATGCACCTTGTAAGATACAACGATCACCCAGTATTAAATTCCTACTGTGTCCCCAAACCGCCAGCTGCTCAGAAATTGGCTGTGTTCTCATTCTGTCACTCCAACCAGAAACTGGGGTACATAGTGGTGGCTCTGTTTGTACATATCAAACCAAGATTCACAAGCTTTACTGTTAATAGAAAAGTCTACTTATAGTCTTATATCCTGAAAATATGTCATTTGACAACCTGGAGACCAGAGTCAAACAGATTCCATTATAATCTGGAAACAAGTGAAAAATCTTGGTGAGATTTTACAGGGTTGTTTAAAAAATGATGACCTAGGCCAGGCCCAGTGGCTTACACCTACATGTAATCCCAGCACTTTGGGAGGCCAAGGCAGGTAGATCACTTGAGGTCAGGCGCTCAAAATCAACCTGGACAACATGGTGAAACCCCGTCTGTACTAAAAATACAAAAAAATTAGCTGGGCGTGGTGGCAGGTGCCTGTAATCCCAGCTACTCAAGAGGCTGAGGCAAGAGAATCACTTGATCTCGAGAGGCAGAAGTTGCAGTGAGCCGAGACTGTGCCATTGCACTCCAGCCTGGGCAACCAAGAGCAAAACTCTGTCTTAAAAAAAAAAAAAAAAAAAAGACCTAAAGCAGGAGCCAATCTTTTGGCTTCCCTGGCCCACACTGGAAGAAGAATAACTGTCTTGGGCCACATATAAAATACACTAACACTAACGATAGCTGATAAGCTAAAACGAGCAAACAAACAAAAAACAAAAAACTCATACTGTTTTAAGAAAGTTTACGAATTTGTGTTGGGTCGTGGGTCAGACAAGCTTGAACTAAAGGACCTAAAATGATAATCTGTCAGTAACAAGCTCCTTCAGAAAGAAGTGAAATAAGTGCCTGCCACCTACCCCAATCTGAAGTCTTGGCCTACTGTGGTCTGCATATTTATGTCTCCCCAAAATTCATACGCTGAAATCCTAACCCCCATCTCAATGGTATTAGAAGATGGAGCTACTGGAAGGTGATTAGGTCATGAGGCTGAACCCCTCATTAATGGGATTAGCACCCTTATAAAAGAGGTCCCAGAGCAATCCTTCTTCCACCACATAAGGACTCAGTGAGAAGCCCTGGATGAACCAGAAAGCAGCTCCTTACCAGACACTCAACCTGCTGGCGCCATAATCTTGGACTTCCCAGACCCCAAAACAATGAGAAATAAACTTCTGTTGTTTATAAGCCACTGAGCTCATGGTGTTTCATTATAGTAGCCCAAACAGACTGAGACATGGCCTCTCTTTCCCTGCCCAGGCCCCAGGTCCCACATCTTCCAGTGCTCTCCTATGCCAATCAACTCCTCCTTTCTCTGCCTCTACCATCATGATCCTTTCTCTCAGATTTTTTTCCACTCTTCAGATGTTTGTCCTAAAACCATTTTTCTTTCAACTCCATTTGGCCTGGAGCCACCAATCCACTTCTCCCCCTCTTTACTTCCAAACTATTTTACAAAGTCTGCACCTACCATATGTTCCCAAACTTCCTGAGTCTGGCTTCAGCCTACACTGTGTCAGAAAACCGTTTCCTGAAAGATTAACTGCTGACTGTCAAGCCCCACACACTGTTCTCCAGCATCCTCACAGCCATCTCAGTAGCATCCAACCAATCCTTGCTTTGCGTACCACCATTCCCGCTCCCACCCAGATCCCTGGTGCCCTGAACATTTAGTGTCTTACTACCTAGCTTTGTTCCACTCTGTGCAGTAATGGTTCCTTTATTTTGCTTTGGAGTACTCCTCCCACCCCCTACGCCAAGTGTAGGCACATAATTTAGACCTGATTCATCAGAGCACTGTGCTCCCTTGACCACAGTGACCAGGTCAGAGATGACAAGAACACGTAACAGCAATTTCCTGTGCTTCTGGAGCCACGAGGAGGAAGCATGACCTTTCCCATGGGACTTTCACCTGCTGGCCAACATCTTGCTACATCTAGCTACTACCATTTAAAACCCAAAAATGAAGCCAACATGAGGGGGAGCCAAGAGATGGAGGGAGACCAAAGCTTGGTGACATTTGAGCCCCTGGATTAAACCAGGCCTGAAGCTAGAATTACCTTAGTCTTCTAAGTTACATGAGCCAATGGATTCCTTTTTTTCTTTTTAGTCAATGTGACTGGCTGCCTGCATTTACAATTAATTGCATCTGAATCCTCTCCAATGACATCTTCTCAGTTCTTCCTCCTCACACTTCCTAAATGCCAGTAACTCCCCCAGGCTGTATCTCCACACTGCCCCTTAGTGAGCTGACCCTGCCATTCAGCCTCTCTTCTGTGGACCAGCTCCCATAACACGAGTTATGTCCTCTCCTCCAAGCTCCAGTGCAACCTTTCAACCTGCCAACAAGACACCTCCAACTCAGTGGGTTCAAAAACAACCACCATCTTTCCCACCCACACTAGTTCATCCTTCTGCTTTCCTTCAAGACCCTAATCTCCCTGAAATGTGCCCCACGGAAAACACTGTCTGCATCACTGTTGCCAAATCCCCTACCCTCACACCTCCTCAGTTCTCACACTACGCAGACCCTTTCCCACTCTCACAGCTAGCACCCTTACTGAAGCCTGCAGATCAACCCTTCACTACTAAGCTGGCCTCCTAATTGGCATCTCCACAAATTCCTCCCTTCTCTCATTTATTCTCCATACACTACCATATTAATCTTCAAAAAGCATAGCTCTGATTACATCCCTCCCCCATTCATTTTTGCCTAATGAATTAGACAAACTGTTCCCATTCGAGGTCCTCCACAATCCATCCCAGTCCATCCCTCACACCACCTGCTCCAGCCAAGCAAAACTGCTGCTCCCTGTTCCTGATTACATCTCACCCTTCCCTCATCTCCCCCTTTACTCTCAGTCTTTTCTCCTCTCTGTTCACATCCCTAGAAGCCACTAAGAAAAACCTCCTGTGATTGCTGTCTATGGGTAGGCAGAAAACTCCCCCCAACAAAATTAATTCACTTCCTAATCCCTGGAAACTGTGAATATTATCTTACATGGCAAGAAGAGTATTACCTTACATGGCAAAAGATATGACTAAGCTAAGAGAGAAGGGATTTATCCTGGAGTATCCATGTGGGCCCTAAATATAATCATGTATATCCCTACGAGAGAGGCAGGAGATTAGACACAGAGGAGAGAGCAATGTGAAGACAGAGCAGAAATCGACATGGCTACAGCCAAGGAATGCCAACAGAAGCCAGAAGGGAGACAGCTACATCCTCCCTAAAGCCCCCATATGATTTTTTATGAGTTATATTTACAGTAAGAGGGCACCTTCCATAATTTTAGACTTTGAGATTATAAAAATTAGGGACTGCCTTATTCATCTTTGTTTACCTTGAGAGCTCCTTGCCTTGAACCTGTTAAAAGCTCAAGGAGTAATTTTTTAAAAAGAATGAAATCCGTCAACCTTTATCTACAAGGCCTGCAATATTGGCTTGCTGGCATTTGTGTGGGAAAGACAACCTTAGAGCTACAGTTACATAAATGCAACTAATGACTAAAAGCACAGCATTTCAGCCGTTCCCAAAGGTTAAAATGACTTGGGGTGGGGGAGTGCCTCCAAGGAACCACCATAAAATGGAGGGTGGTAATAAATGAGTTGCATTTCCCACAGCAGCAAAGGTGCTGCCAGGGATAATGACTAAGTAGGCAGAGTAAAAACTTTTAGAGTCCTAAGCGGTTCAATCTTGCCCTATGGAACGTATAGGTCTATAGATGTTTCCATTTGTTTCCCTTGAATAACAGGAAATGCTCTAAGCAGAATCGGAACAAATCAGCTGAGCGCAACGGCTCATGCCTGTAATCCCAGCACTTTAGGAGGCCAAGGCAGGCAGATCGCTTGAGCTCAGAAGTTTGAGACCAGCCTGGGCAACATGGTGAAACCACATCTCTACTAAAAATACAAAAATTAAATGAGTGTAGTGGCACGCACCTGTAGTCCCAGCTACTTGGGAGGTTGAGGTGGGAGGATCTCTTGAGCCCGGGAGGTGGAAGCTGCAGTGAGCCAAGATCACACTACTGCAGTCCCACCTGGGCGACAGACTAAGACCTTGTCTCATAAAACAAACAAACAAACAAACAAAAAGACATCTGTCCTTTGTGCCAACTGGACAGCACACTGGAATGCTCCTTCAGACACTGGCACTTCAAAAGGCTACATCCTATTAAGAAAAACCAGTTTTATTCTTCTAACATCACTACCACCTGAAATGACTGCACATTTGTCTATCTCCTCCATTTGGACGAATGCTCAGAGTGGAAGAGACTTTGTTTATTCACTGCTATATCCCCATGGCCTACAACACAGCCTGGGACATACTTGCCCTGACAGTGTTTCCAAGCTGCCTCTCTCCCAGAGAGGCAGAGAACTACCAAGGGTGGTGAACCCAGAAGGTCAAGGCTCTTAGAATGAAAGCCTCGGCTGTGAACTACCACAGCCAGTGAACACTTCACAGCCCAAGAGAGCCTCCAGGCTCGGCAGCTGGGGAAAAAGTTTCCAGGTATGGGCTATGGGACTTCTACTCCCAGAGGTGCTGGCTGGGAACAACAATCTCACAATCAGACAAGCTTGCAGATGACAGGACAGCTTAGCACTCAGGCCCTCCACATAGGTATTCCGGAGCCTAAGGGAGACATGAGGTGGGAACAGGGTGGAAAGAAATCTCTCTATAGGAAAAGCCTACAGGCAAGGAAGGAACTGCAGGTCAGCACAGTGAAGGTGGGAAGCTGTGCACAGTCATCATTTGTCATACCTGCATGCCACCTGAAGAGCTTCATCCTATTAGGGGGAGGCCAAAGACAAATATCATGAAAGTTTCCAAGCCACAAATCTCCAAAGCAAAAGCAAATGTCTCTGACTCAGTCACAAAAACACAAACCAAAAACATTCTCAGTACTTAAGAATGGTAAGATCAGGAACTCACTAAAGCTACATTAATAATGAATATCAATCTTGTAAACACATTAAGGGAGAGTGATAAACAAGACATAAAACAAAAAGGGCTGCAACTGTCTTTCCAAAGCAAGTCATTCCTCATCTCAGGAAGAGTAGCTCAAATGCATGGGAAAAAGCAAACAGTACAAGCTATATGATTTTGGGAGAAATCTGACCACTGGGCCTTAGCTTTTTCATCCATAAAAAGGAACTCCTAAGAGTTATTGGGAAAATAAAACAAGGTTGTGTTTTTTAAACTATAGGTTGAGACCTACCGGGTCTTGAAATCAATTCAGTGGGTCACACTAGCAAAATATAAAATAAGATATGGAGCCAGAAGTCAGGCTAGTGGCTCCCCTGAGTGGGGGCAGTGATTAGGAGACATCAGGAGAGACGCTTCCCAGGGACTGGTGCCATTTTGCTTTATCTTGATTGCAGAGATGTGCTTACTTTATGAAAAGTCATTGTAAAAATATGATATGTACGCACTCTATACATATGTTATACTTTAATAAAAAGTGTACATAAAAAGTATAAGATAGACTCTAACAGAAAAGAAAACTTCTGAATATATTACAAATAGTAAGTACTGCTTCCTGAAACTTTTGTTTCTAAGTGATCTGTGCATGCAAGGTGGTATTGGGACACACTGTAAGTTGTATTTACTCCTGTGGATCAGAGTTCAAAACTAGCCCCAAAGGCCCCAAGACAATCCAGACAAAATATTGTAAACTAAACTACACAAAAGCCGGCTATTATTGTGGGACAAAACAGGAGGGACAGGAGACATAGTATTGCTGACCTTTTACAGATGAGAACCTAAAACACAAAGCCACAATGCCCGTGTGGTACAAATGCATACTAAATGGCATGCTTTTCCAGTTACTCCACTTATATTTTGAGACTTATCCACACCAAGCTGTCCTCATTTAAAAGGCTTCTTCTTTTCCTCCATAATCCTCAAGAGGAGGAAGAAAACCAATCAATAAAGCAAAGTTTCTGCCTAGAGATTAATTCATGTGTGTGTGCGTGTGTGTGAGAGACAGAGTCTCACTTTGTCACCCGCGCTGGAGTGCAATGGCGCGATCTTGGCTCACTGCAACCTCTGCCTCCCGAGTTCATGCAATTCTCCTGCCTCAACCTCCCGAGTAGCTGGGATTACAGGTGTGTGCCACCATGCCTGGCTAATTTTTTGTATTTTTAGTAGAGACAGGGTTTCACCATGTTGGCCAGGCTGGTCTCAAACTCCTGATCTCAAGTGATCCACTCGCCTTGGCCCCACAAAGTGCTGGAATTACAGGCGTGAGCCACCGTACCTGGCCTGCCTGGAGACTAATTCTTATGCCAGTTCAAAGAGTATCCAAACTAAAGATGAAACGAAAGTACACCAAGATAAACAGGAAATGCTGTCTTTGAAACAAAAACCATAGGACACTAGCAATTAAAAGGCTGCAATCTTGGCCAAAAAAAGAAATCCTTAAAGTTATCAAACAAAAGGTGGGATTCTTTAGAGATGAAAGCTTAAGAGGAAAGAGTTGCAGTTCAGTGCTCTCATCACTCCCCTACTCCTAGTTAGTTTATCAGCACCAGGAAAAAAAGAAAAAAAAAACTTGAACAAAAATATACTTGTATCAATGTCACCAACGATGCATATTTTAAAAGATCATTGCCTGTTTTTGTTTTTTTGTTTGTTTTTTTAAAAAAGCCATGGAGTCAGACCGGGCGCAGTGGCTCACGCCTATAATCCCAGCACTTTGGGAGGCTGAGGCAGGCGGATCTCCTGAGGTCGGGAGTTCAAGACTGGCCTGACCAACATGGAGAAACCCTGTCTCTATTAAAAATACAAAATTAGCTGGGCATGGTGGCACATATCTGTAATCCCAGCTACTCGGAAGGCTGAGGCAGGAGAATTGCTTGAACCTGGGAGGCAGAGGTTGTGGTGAGCCAAGATCACACCATTGCACTCCAGCCTGAGCAACAAGAGCGAAACTCCGTCTCAAAAAAAAAAAAAAAAAAGACATGGAGTCTAGGCCAGGCATGTTGGCTCATGCCTGAAATCCCAGAACTTTGGGAGGTGCAGACAGAAGGACTGCTTGAGGCCAGGAGTTCGACACCAACCTGAGCAACACAGCAAGACCCCACCTCTACAAAAATTTTATTTATTTTTTTTTTAAGAGATGGGATCCTGCTATCTTACCAAGCTGGACTCGAACTCTTGGGCTCAAGCAATCCTCCCACTTCAGCCTCCCAAGTAGCTGAGACTACAGGTACATACCACCTTGCCCACTGATCACTGCATTTTAAATCTTAGTTTTAACTTTGAATTAAATGTAGTAAATGAAGTAAATGTAATTTAGTACATCTTAGTAAACATTAAATTTTATCTACTAGCCTACACAGGAATGGTAATTTATGTTGTGCGTTTAATTTGTATCAAATTTGATTTTTACTTCATATTCTCTAATGTGTCCAAACTTGGTACACTTGCATCAGTTTTACTTTTACAGTTTTATAAATTCTAAGTACTCTTTAATGAAATATTGGGACTGATACTAAGTATATCATATGTTAATGTAGCATTAACACTGTCAACTTAAGATGGCACTTCAACACTAAAAATAAACACTTACATGGCAATATTTTATTTTGCTGCACAACAAATTCCTCCCGAAACCAGAGGGCTGGTTCTCACTGCCCAGGCAGTTGCTAATCTTCACAGCTGATTTAGTACCAACTCAACCTCCTGACAACCATACGTGCTAGGAACAGCCAGGTCTGACCAGCAAGGAGTTCTTGACCAAGTCAGAAGGTGGCTCAGCATGTGAGCTCTGGCTACTTTGTTCCCCTGATAGTTTTGCCCTTCTGCCAGGAACCCTATGATGAATCAACATGCCTTTACTGAATCACGTGGGAGCTACAGAAATCTAAGACAAAAAACCTGACTCCAGAGACCATCTGCTGAGGAGACAGCACCTAATGAGGGTTTGGACAGTCAATTTCCAAAGAAGCCTAGAGAGGAGACAGAGATGAGGAAATAGGGTGGGAGCGTCAGGAATGCTCCACAGCAGAGGCTGGGGCTGGGGCTGAGTTGGGCCTCGGGATGAGGGCACTGTGCCACACAGGCCTGCACTGCTCCAGGGTGCCCTTGCTTTTGGCCTGCAGGCCCCATGGAACCCAGTGGCCCCTGTCACCTCCCCTTCTCTCCGAGACTGGGTACAAAGTAAGGCAAGGGCTGCCCCACTCCTCATGGCCCTGCTGGCTGACCCTGAGAAACTTGCAAGTCTTCCCTGTGTTAGGGGCTCTTTGGCCAACCCGTGGGAGAAAAATGACTGGCAGAGACCAGGAAGCTAGGAAGGCAGAATCGTAACGCAAAGAACATGGAACTGAGATTCAGCACGCCTGGGTTCAAACTCCAACATGTCAAGTTACTGAATTGCAGGTCTGTTTGCTCATCCCGGTAAAATAAGGGCCAATGCTTCTGATAATCCAGTGAGCCTGTTTCTAGAAATGGACACAGGCAGACAGCTGGTCATTGCATGGTCAGCCCTGCTGAGCAGCCAGCCAACACAAAGCCACACCCTGCCCCAAGCCCTCCTCAGTTATCACAGTGGCAGCACTTTGAAAAGTGGATCGTTTTTTAAGCTCCTTTAAGAAAATACATTTTAGATCTCTACTTCACACCCCATTAAAAGATATTCCAGATGGATGAAAGATTTCAATGTCAAAAGCAAACTATAAAAATACTAGGAGGGCCAGGCGCAGTGGCTCACACCTGTAATCCTAGCACTTTGGGAGGCCGAAGTGGGTTGATCAACTAAGGTCAGGAGTTCGAGAACAGCCTGACCAACATGAGAAACCCCATCTCTACTAAAAATATAAAAATTAGCCAGGCGTGGTGGCAGGCACCTGTAGTCCCAGCTACTCAGGAGGCTAAGGCAGGAGAATCACTTGAACCCGGGGGGCGGAGGTTGCAGTGAGTCAAGATCACGCCACTTCACTCCAGCCTCGGCGAAAGAGCGACGTTCCGTCTCAAAAAAACAAAAAACAAAAAACACTAGGAGAAGGCTGTGCATGGTGGCTCACACCTGTAATCCCAGCACTTTGCGAGGTCGAGGTAGGAGGATCACTTGAACCCAGGAGTTTGAGACCAGCCTGAGCAACATAGTGAGACCCCATTTCTAAAAATAAACTAAACATATAAATTAAGTACCTATATGGTGGGGGAAGCAAGGAGAGGAGGACTGAGGCCCTTCTAAGCATGTCATCACAGGCAGAAACAAAGGAAGACTGATAGGTTTAGCCAAAATAACACTTCAAATGGAACAACACTAAAAATGACAAATTGAGAAAAATCTGCAGCATGTAACAAAGGGTCCAACTTCTTTAACTATTTAAAAAACTTACAAGTCAATAAGAAAAATGTGAACATGCCAATAGGAAAATTAGCAAAAAAGAAAAGCCATTTACCAAATACAAATAGCATGTATATTTAAATATTCAACCTCACTAATAATCCATGATATAAAAAATAAAACAGCCATGAGAAACAATTTTTCTCACATCAGGTTGATGGGCCAGGTTTGGAGAAAACTAGTATACTATACTCAAATAGTACTCATGGAAATGGAAATTGGCACCATTTCATAGGATCGCTTGAGCCCAGGAGGTCAGGGCTGTAGTGAGCCATGATCGTGCCACTGCACTTGGGTGACCACAGCAAGACCCTGTCTCCAGAAAAAAAAAAAAGAAAAGAAAAGAAAAGAAAAAGTCCCTAGAAGAGACTAGTACCTCTGAAGAAACAGTCCTTGGTAAGTTTTCAGAACAGTTACTCCTTAGTGGTATGTTTTCAACAGAGAGACCACTGCGTACATGCTGAAAAAAAATCTCTGTACAGAGAATTCTGTGGAACAGACAGGAGATAGAAATAGCAACTGTTCAAGAGAAAACTGGGTGTTTGGCTGACATCCCTGTGAGAAAACAAAGCTCAGGCGGCTTTTATGCTCCCAAAATCACAAGAGGGGACAGATATTGACCCAACCACAGTGCAAACCGCATTGTAGGGGGAGATTCTACTCAAAGTGGCAAAAGATCAGCAATGAGGACGGATTGCAGGGCATCTACATGCCACCCTCACACTGGAAGCAGATTTATGGGACACCATAAACCTACAGTTGAAGGGACTAAAGACTCATTTTTTATGCCGTCAGAGTTAAGCCCATGGAAAAAAACTGGCCAGAAGCAATCAGACATCTGGCCAGCCTACCAGTCTCCATGAGCCTCAGTTTCCACATGTAACAAAACAGATGGCCTAGACCTATTTCTTAACCTTATCCTTTCATATTGTTGCACCAAAGACCTCTTATTTTGAAGACTGTCTACTAAACTGCATTAGTGACCCATTCATTTCCCCAGAGAGAAGTGCCCCCATAAAGCTGATAAGAGCCTAACCATGGCATCCTCAAAAGGCCCTTTAGACAGTAGGACACCTGGGTTTCAAACTCAGCCACACTGGTACCTGTGCCACCTCCAGCAAGTCATTTTGCAGCATCTAAGGAGGAGATATTTCTGTTGCAATGGCAGGAAGGGAGTGCAGCTGCAATAACTTGAATCCAAAGTCATCTTGTTAAAGCAGCCCCATTACTAGCTCTCTTCAACAGGTCATTTCCACACAATTTTGTAAGAGCTCAAGATCATGTTAGATAACAATTACTGCTCTTAGAGGTTGCAGTGAGCCAAGATCATGCCACTGCACTCCAGCCTGGCCGACAGAGTGAGACTTTGTCTCAAAAGAAAAAACAACAGCAACAACAACAACAAAAAAATTACTGCTCTTAGAGATCAAAAGACACAAATCAGACAATGAGGGACATAGAGCTGAAAGACTGGTTTTTCCTCTACTTTTAGAAAAGTGTGCCCTGCCGGGTGCAATGGTGTGCCACTATAGTCCCAGCCACTCAGGAGGCTGAGGCAAG
Source organism: Pan paniscus (assembly GCF_029289425.2). Classification (NCBI taxonomy): domain Eukaryota; kingdom Metazoa; phylum Chordata; class Mammalia; order Primates; family Hominidae; genus Pan; species Pan paniscus. Next base: position 6,095,656 of record NC_073270.2, on the reverse strand, counting down.
GAGTTCAAGGCCAACCTGGGCAACATGGCAAGACTCTGTCACCAAAGAAACAAAAAAAGAAAGAAAAAAGAAAAAAAAAATGTGGCCAGACAGGGTGGCTCACACCTGTAATTCCAGCACTTTGGTAGGTTATAGAGGGTAGATCACTTGAGGCCAGGAGTTCGAGACCAGCCTGGGCAACATAGGGAGACCCTGTCTCTACAAAAATAAAAAGAAAGAAGTGGGCCTGGACATACTTGAGAGCTACTGAGATGCAGGGAGTTTTCTGCAGATTAATCCCTTTATTTACCACACGTTTATGTACCACACACCAAAGGACCTGCAAGGCCTGTGCTCTCCTGGGCTCCACTACTGATGTGCAGGCAGCTGCTTATGACTATACTTGACCCCCCTCTTTCCTATCCCCAAACCTACAAAACAGTTCCCCTTCCCTTTCTGCCTGGCTGTCATTGAATCAGCTCTTACCACTACTAATGAAGACTCCCAGCAACCACAACTGGTCTCATCTACTCTCCATCCTTATAATCTCCCAGCGTCTCCTCTGTATTGCATCTTAGATCTGTCCATTTTTAACAGGCATCTTCAGGCCTTTAAGAGTTCTGAGAGACTGCTGGTTGTCTCCCAACATCCATTCTCCTTTTCTTCCACTGTAATAGAAACCTCAATGCTTAGCCAAGCACATGACCCCTCAGGAGGGACATTTCCCAGCTTCCCTTGCAGTTAGGTAAGAACATGCAAATTAGTTCTGGCCAATGACATGTGAGCAGAAATCATGCGTTTTTCAGAAAGCATCCTTACAGGAAAGGAGCAGACCTCTCTCTCCTTCCTCCTTACTGAAGTATGAAGTGATGGCTGGAATTCTAGCAGCTATCCTATACTAGAGATAGAAGCCACACACTCAGGAAGGTAGAAGGGCAAGAGAGTCAAAACCTGAATCCTACACACTGTGAAGCTGCCAGAATTCTGAGCTCCAGACTTCTTTTAAGTGAGGAAAAATAAACTTCTAGCTTGTTTATTATATTTAGTTTTCGGTCATTTGCAGTTAAAAAGACACGGACTATTTTTTGGTATAAAAGCCTGAAATTTTGTTGTAATGGTTTAAAGAAACAGGTTATAAACGCAAAGTGGTAGTTATTTCATAAAAGAATAGACGCTAAAAAAATCATAAATAACAGCAACATCCAGAAAATAGCAAATGTATTTTATAAAGGTTTACTGCTCAAAAAAACTTAGGTCCTATTACCTAAGATGACAGCATCTTCATCTGTCATCTGGGCCACTGTGGGAAGCACACAAGGGTGGGATAAACCACGTCTCCTTATGCTACTCAACACCCTCCCATTGCACTTGACACTGACCTCTTCCTCCCTCTCAAAAACATTCAGGCTTTGGTAGCACCCCAAACTCTCCTGACTCTTTCATTGGTTTCCCTCCCTGACTCCTCTGCTTCATCACCCACCTCAAACTAAACACAAGCAATTCCCAGGGTCATTGTCAGCACCTGCCTATCTTAATGCCAAGAGCAGAAGCCCAGAATTCACAAGTGTCATCAATCAAGAGGAACCATTTTTATCCTTCATCACATACACAAAACAAAACTAAAAAATGTCAACAAAAGTGTTGCAACTGCCTGCTTCTATGTTGTAATGCCAGCTCAGTTTCTCAAAATTGGATGGGCGCAGTGGTTCATGTCTGTAATCCCAACATTTTGAGAGGCCAAGGTGGGAGGATCACTTGAGCCCAGGAGTTTGAGACCAGCCTAGGCAACATAGTGAGACCCCATCTCTACAAAAATTTAAAAAATAGCTGGGCATGGTGGCGCATGCCTATGGCTCCAGATCCTCCATAGGCTGAGGTGGGAGGGTTGACTGAGTGTGGGAGGTCAAGGCTGTAGTAAGCCATAATTACACCACTGCACTCTAGCCTGGGCAACAGAGCAAGACTTTGTCTCAAAAAAAAAAAAAAAAACCACAAAAAGCAAAACACACAACTTGGAACTTCCTGCAGAAGATAGGAGATAAAGCCCATGCTTTGGGCCCCAATATCCCAATGAAATGAATGTCAGTAAGTACAGCAAGGAAGGACACTATGGCCTTAGAAACAGCAGGGGACAGGCATCACCAGTGGATGTGAGATTTCAGCAAATTTCTGGATGACAAAATAGTCTGAAGAGCTAAGATGGATGAAACAAAACAGAAAATGCAGCCAAGAGTGTACTTCAGGAAGGCTCTGGAGGAAGAAGGAGCGTCTGCCCTCTGAAACCCTGGAGAAGCTCCAGACCAATATCTGGCAAACGGGATAGTGGATGAGAGCAAGAACTAGGGATTGTAACAGAAATTGAAGGTCTGTACACTGAAACAACTATGCAAATTACAAGCTCTATTCCCAGACTCACCTGCAGAGAACGTGGCTATTCCTCCAGGCTCAAAACTAGGTTTATCTTTAAATAAACCAAACAGACCATCTGGCTTAATTTAAGCTTCCAGCATGAATACTGAGCCCTAGAATGGAACTCTCCCAATTCTTGGATTTGGTGGCGGGGGCAGGGGGGTGGTCTTTCCTTTCTACCCATTCGCCCTAAAATGAGGCCTACCGGGCAAAAGACTCCATCCATCTACACGCCCAGAGATCTTAGTCCAATTTCCACTCAGGAGAGAGGTGAGCCAAGACACTACTGTGTCTTGTCTCCCCATTCTTTCCTTGTCAGAATAGGAAAGCTTATTTTGGTTATTCTGCCCTACTCCATCCTGTTCCTCTTCCACAAATGCAGTTGGAGGGGAAAGGGAGGACAGATAACCCTTTGGTACACAGTCACTAGACCCAAGAAGGAGACTACTGGGCATTAAACTGTGATGCTGAACTCTGAGCCACTCACAATAGTAGTAACTGGATGGGGCTTCATGCTGCCTCACTTAGGGAGGAAGTGATATGTTCTGCAAGCCAGAGGGGAAAGGACCGGATCAAGCCAACACAGCTTGCAAACCCTCTGCAGTTAACATTTTCCTGGGAAGACATACACGGATTGTTAATACACAAACTTCACAGAATGCATGTAATCCTCAACATGATGGTTTCAATGTTTATACGAAAAAATGTACATTTTGTCTCAAAATTTACTCAACATTTTTAACAAAGAAACATGTAGGAAAAGTTTCATGTTGAATTTCAAATAACACTGGAAGAACGTCAGAATCATTACTCATTTTGGTAAGTATGTCAAATCTCAAAAGAGATATGTAGTCTCCAAAGCAATTTCTTTCATTCTAAACCTTGGTCCACCAAGGTTGGCCATCATAGGAAGATTAAAGTTTGCGAGTTCAGGGAGCTCCACAGGAACACCAACACTAAGGCGACTTCATTACCAAGTATGACCATCTGCCTAATATGAACTCCATTACTAGGGGGGCCATATAATTATCACCCAAACTGGGTCACTTGAGAGCAAAAGAGTATGTCACCCAACTCACCCACGTTATCGCTTTCTACACTCACTGACAATGGCTGCTTCAACCCTCTCCTTGATAATACAGTTCATTAAAGTAGTTCTTGAATTACTGAGGATCCCAATAGTTGTTTATGTAGATTATATCTACAGAAGAAATTAAAACCAAGAAGTTTCTAAAATACAAGAATACCCAAGTGTGGCAGTTCCCCAAAAATTAAACAGAATTACCATATGATCCAGCAATCCAGTTCTTCTGGGTATATACCCAAAAGAACTGAAAGCAGGCGGGGGCGTGGTGGCTCATGCCTATAATCCCAGCAGTTTGAGAAGTCAAGGTGGGCGGATCACTTGAGGCCAGGAGTTCAAGACCAGCCTGGCCAACATGGGAAAACCCTGTCTCTACAAAAAATACAAAAATTAGCAGAGCATGGTGGCACAGTCCTGAAGTCCCAGCTACTCGGGAGGCTAAGGCACAAAAATCGCTTGAACCCAGGAGGCAGAGGTTGCAGTAAGCCAAGATCATGCCACTGCACTCCAGCCTGGATGACAGAGCAAGACTCTGTCTCAAAAAAAAAAAAAAAAGAAGAAGAAGAAGAAGAAAAAGAAAAAGAAAAAGAACTGAAAGCAGAGACTCAAACAGATATTTGTACACTCATGTTCCTAGCAGCATTATTCACAGCACTCCAGCCTGGATGACAGAGCAAGACTCTGTCTCAAAAAAAAAAAAAAAGAAGAAGAAAAAGAAAAAGAACTGAAAGCAGAGACTCAAACAGATATTTGTACACTCATGTTCCTAGCAGCATTATTCACAGCACTCCAGCCTGGATGACAGAGCAAGACTCTGTCTCAAAAAAAAAAAAAAAGAAGAAGAAAAAGAAAAAGAACTGAAAGCAGAGACTCAAACAGATATTTGTACACTCATGTTCCTAGCAGCATTATTCACAATTTGGATTGTTTGAAGTTTGGGGCTACTACAAAGAACACTGCTTTGAATGTTCTGGAACTTGACTTTCAGTGAATACATGTACAGATTTCTACTGGGCAATCACCTAAGAGTGGAACTGCTTGATCACAAAGTCTGTGTATATTTAGCTTTAGTAAATATTGTCAAACAGTTTTCCAGAATGATTGTGCCAATCTATACTCCCTCAAGCAGTCTATGAAAGGTCCTCTTGCTCCATATACTTGCCAACCGTCAAAATTTTCATTCTTTTTAATTTTAGCCAATCTAGTGGGTGTGCAGTTGTATCTTATCGAGGGTTTTAATTTTGCACCTCTCAGATGACTAATGATACTAGGCATCTTTTCATGTTTATTGATCATCTGAAGTGCCCATTTTTGGCTGGGCATGGTAGCTCACACCAATAATACCAGCACTGTGGGAGGCTGAGGCAGGAGGAATGCTTGAGCCCAGGAGTTCAAGACCAGCCTGGTCAACATAGTGAGACCCTGTTTCTACAAAAAAATACAAAAATTAGCCAGACATGGTGGTGTTTGCCTGTATTTCCAGCTATTAGGGAGGCAAAGGCAGGAGGATCCCTTGATCCCAGCAGTTTGAGGCTTTGGTGAGCCACTGCACTCCAACCGGGCAACAGAGTGAGAACCTGTCTCAAAAAAAATAAAAAAACAAAGTGCCCATTTTTCTACTGAGTTGTCTTTTTATATACATTTATTTTGAAGTAATTATTTATAGATTCTAGAAATGAGCCCTGCATCAGATACATTTGTTATAAATATCTTCTCATTGCCTGTGGCCTTCCTTTTCACTCTGAATACTGTGGTTCAATAAACATAAGTTCTTAATTTTAATGTTGCTCAATTTACCAACAGTTTCTTTTATGGTTAGTGCTTTTTATACAGGAGGAATATACATCACCATGCCAATATCACACCTAAAAATTTAACAATTCCTTTATTTTAAATATCCAATATTCAGATTTACCCAATAACTTCAATTCTTTCTCTTTATTGCAGTTTGATTGGATCAGGATCCAAATTAGATCCAGAAATCATTAATATGCCTTAAGTTTTTTTTTTTAGATGGAGTCTTGCTCTGTTACCCAGGTCGGAATGCAGTGGCGTGATCTTGGCTCACTGCAACCTCCACCTCCTGGGTTCAAGCGATTATCCTGCCTCAACCTCCCGAGCAGCTGGGATTACAGGCATGCACCATCATGCCAGGCTAATTTTTCTATTTTTAGTAGAGATGGGGTTTCACCATGCTGGCCAGGGTGGTCTCAAACTCCTGACCTCAATTGATCCACCTGCCTCAGCCTCCCAAAGTGCTGGCATTATGGATGTGAGCCACTGCACTCGGCCTTAAATATTTTATTTAGGAGATAGGGTCTCACTCTATTGCTCAGGCTTGTCTGGAACTCCTGGCCTCAAGCCATCCTCCCACCTCAGCCTTTAGAGCGCTGGAATTACAGGCACAAGTGAACCAGCACCTAAAGTCTTTTAATCTATAGGTTTTACCTTTCATATCTATCTCCATCGCTCCCCACTCTTCCATGTTTTTTGAAATCAGAGAGAGTAGTGTGTGAAAGTGGTAAAACTCAAACTCGTTTTTTTCCCCTCTGTTCTCACACTGTAACAACAATCACAGAAGACTTCTGTGACCAAATGTTTTGGATGTCTCCCCACACACTCAACAAGCAATCAATTCTGCAGCGGACAGTAGCTGGGTACCATCCAATTCAATTCACTTTAGCCACTATTTGCCTAGAGACAGCTTCAGAAACCACAGGTTGAGAGCTCAGTCCCACAAGACCACCCCCTCTTTCCCATCAGTTGTAGATCTGAGGCTCAAGAATTTCTGATCTACCAGTTTCAAGCTGGAGTCCCCATCACCCCCCACCCAATACAATATTGTATATTGGATACAAATATACAATATTTGCATATTGGATACAAATATACAGCCAGATGAAGAGATATATAGGGAGAGGTCTGGAAGAGTCCCCATTGCAAGAGCTTCGGAGTCTCCAGTGCAAGAGCTTCTGTCCCAGTGGAGCTGGGGTGCACCACCCTCCCAGCATGTGTTCACCTTCCTGTAAGCCTCCACATGTTCAGCTACTCAGGAGTTCCCTGAACCCTGTCCTCTAAAGCCTTTTATAGAGACTTCATTAGATGCACACATTGCATGGACAACCATGCAGAAATGTGACTAAACAAAAAGGATACTATCTAATACTAATAGACTAAGTGGGGAAACCCAGCAAGTCCTGTCTGTTCAGATTCTTCTTAGCCTCCCTGTGCAGCAGTCTTTCCTCCAGGATATAGGGTTTTGAAATGAGGGTCTTATAGCAATCAAACAAGGAAAGCCAGATAATTTTTTATGGCCAGCTCCAAGATAGAAAGGCAGGAGAAGATTCCTGCCTTGGGGAGAGAAAGGAGCAGGAGAAAGGGGAGGATGAGATGGTCAGAGAGGGAGATTTTATTTTTGGAGGCCTGCTTCTGAGTTTCCAAGTGCCCTGAAGTTATAACAAGAGACTTTAATAAGGGCTTTCAGAATTATAAGCCAGGAAATCACAGACATGGAAAAAGAAATTTACACACACACTTATTTACTAAAGCAACCAGGTCCATGTGTTCTTCAGTCTCTTGAATTTCCTATAAACCAGCACTTAGAACTAGAGTCTTGATCAAGCTCAAATATGATTTTATGACAAGATTTCTCCATCAGGAGGTACATAGTATTTGGTTGTTTCTGTGATGGTAGCAGCATTGATGATTACTGCCTCATTCTATCAATTCATTGGGGATTGGAAATTTTAAGTATTTTAATTATATCACTTCATCATCTATTCTATGAAGAGAAACTTTCCCTAATCAACTACTGGAGCTCTAAGACACAATTTGTAAAGGAAAGAAATGATAATGCCTCAGAACAACCCTATAAGGTTGATACTATTCTCAGCCCTATTGTTCAGGTGAGAAAACAGACACAACTTAATGATTGAACTAGGCTATAAACCAAGGAGTCCAACTCCTGAGTTTATGATTGTAATCAGTAGACTAAAATGCCTCTGCTAAAATCAAGAAACAAGTGAATACTCAGTATTACTCTGCAGGGAGGAGAGATCACAAAGACAGGCATTCAGAGTGGCTACAAATTTACTGCAGAAGGGAATATATTAATTGTATCAAAACCTAAACAAAGTACATCCCTTTGAGTCAGCAGTTCCAAACAAAGGCACTTATCTAAGAATACCATACTGCAGCATCACTTACAATAGCAAAAACCTTAAAACAACTTAAATGCCTGCTTGGTTCAGTAAGTTGAGATACAGCCACAAAATGAAAATGGCACATCAATAAAAAATGATGCTATATCAACAGAATAAAGGACAAAAACCATATGATCATTTCAATTGATGCTGGCCAGGTGCAGCAGTTCACGCCTGTAATCCCAGCACGTTGGGAGCCCAAGGTGGGCAGATCGCCTGACGTCAGGAGTTCAAGACCAGCCTCGCCAACATGGCAAAACCCCGTCTCTACTAAAAAATACCAAAAATTAGCTGGGCGTGGTGGCAGGCGCCTGTAATCCCAGCTACTCGTGAGGCTGAGGCAGGGAGAACTGCTTGAACCCGGGAGGTGGAGGTTGCAGCGAGCTGAGATCGTGCCACTGCACTCCAGCCTGGGTGATAGAGTGAGACTCCATCTCAAAAAAAAAAAAAAAAAAAAAAGGATGCTGAAAAAGCACTTGTAAAATTCAACAACGGTTCACAATAAAAACTCTCAATAAATTAAGTATAGAAGGAACCTACCTCAACATAATAAAGGCCATATATGACAAACCCACAGCTAACATCATACTGAATAGGCAAAAGCTGAAAGCCTTCCTCTCAGCACTAGAAGACAAGGATGTCCACTTTCACCAATCTTATTCAACATAGTATTGGAAATCATAGCCAGGGAAATTAGGCAAGAGAAAGAAATAAAGAGCATCCAAATTAGAAAGGAAGAAGTCAGACTATCCCTCTTTGCAGATGGCATGGTCTTACATATAGAAAAACTGAAAAACACCAAAAAACTCTTGGAACTGATAAACTAATTCACTAAAGTTGTAGGACACAAAAACAACATACAAAAATCAGTAGCACTTCTTTTTTTGTTTGTTTTTGATACAGAGTCTTGGCTCTGTTGCCTAGGCTGGAGTGCTATGGCATGATCTCGGCTCACTTGCAGCCTCCACCTCCCAAGTTCTAGCAATTCAATTCAAGCAAATCCAAGTTCTAGCCTCAGCCACCCAAGTAGCTAGGATTACAGGTGCAGGCTCCCACACCGGGCTAATTTTTGTGCTTTTAGTAAAGATGAGGTTTCACCATTTTGGCCAGGCTGGTTTTGAACTCCTGGCCTCAAGTGATCCACCCACCTTGGCCTCCCAAAGTGCTGGGATTACAGGCATGAGCCACCACGCCCAGCCTGTGTGTCTGTTTTTATACCAATACCATGTTGTTTTGGTTGCGATAGCTTCACAGTACATTTTGAAATCAGGTAGTGTGATGTCTCCAGCTTTGTTCTTTTTGCTTGGGATCACTTTGGCTATTTGGGATCTTTTGTGATCCCATACAGATTTCAGGATTTAAAAAATATCTGCGAATCTGCACATTGTTTTAGGTAGTACGGTTATTTTAACCATACTGCAGTGCAGTGGTGCGATCTTGGCTCACTGCAACCTCCACCTCCCAGATTCAAGCGATTCTCCTGCCTCAGCCTCCCGGGTAATCCCAGCATTTTGGGAGGCTAAGGCATGTGGATCACCTGAGGTCAGGAATTCGCCACCAGCCTGGCCAACGTGGTGAAACCCTGTCTCTACTAAAAATACAAAAATTTGCTGGGCATGGTGGTGCATGCCTGTAATCCCAGTTACTTGGGAGGCTGAGGCAGGAGAATGGCTTGAATCTGGAGGGCAGAGGTTGCAGTGAGCCAAAATGGCGCCATTGCACTCCAGCCTGGGTGACAAGAGCAAAACTCCATCTCAAAAATAAATAAAATTAATTAACAAATTAAATTAAATTAACATAGACACAGACAAACAGAACAGAATTGAGAACTCAGAAATAAATCTATGCATTTACAGTCAACTGATTTTCCACAAAGGAACCAAGAACACACACTGGGAAAAGGACAGCCTCTTCAATAAATGGTGCTGTGAAAACTGGATATCTATATGCCAAAGAGTGAAACTGGAACCCTATCCTATCTCTCTCCATATACAAAAATCAACTCGAGGCTGGGTATGGTGGCTCACGTGTAATCCCAGCACTTTAGGAGGCTGAGGAAAGAGGATCACTTGAGGTCAGGAGTTCGAGACCAGCCTGAGCAACACAGCATGATCCTGTTTCTACAAAAAAAAAAAAAAAATTTAAAGAAATGATAAATGTGGCCAGGCGCGGTGGCTCATGCCTGTAATCCCAGCACTTTGGGAAGCTGAGACATGCGCATCATGAGGTCAGGAGATCAAGACCATCCTGGCTAACATAGCGAAACCCCATCTCTACTAAAAAATATGCAAATTAGCTGGGCGTGGTGGCGGGTGCCTGTAGTCCCAGCTACTCGGGAGGCTGAGGCAGGAGAATGTCGTGAACCCGGGAGTCGGAGCTTGGAGTGAGCCGAGATCGTGCCACTGTACTCCAGCCTGGGCGACAGAGCGAGACTCCGTCTCAAAAAAAAACAAAAAAGAAATGATGTTTGAGGTTATGGATATGCTAATTATCCTGATTTAATTATTATACACTGAACACACGTATGGAAATATCACTCTGTATCCCATAAATATGTCAACTAAAAATTTTTTTAATGCTGGGTCAAAATGTTTAAAAACTTGAGCAATATTTAGAGCGCATGTATATTTTTTGAGACATTGTCTTGCTCTGTTGCCCAAGCTATAGTGCAGTGGGCTACACTGCAGCCTCAAACTCCTGGGCTCAAGTGATCCTCCTGCCCCAGCCTCCCATGTAGCTGGGACTATAGGCATGCACCACCACGCCCAGCAAATTTTTAAAAATATTTTTGTAGAGACCTACTTCTGTAATTTTTAATAATACATGCTTACGTCTCTTCTAGCCAGAGATGCTCTGAGATAATTTTTGAAAAAATAAGACTTAAATAGGTAGAAAGGTCAGGTGCGGTGGCTCATGTCTGTAATCCCAGCACTTTGGGAGGCCAAGGCGGGCAGATCACTTGAGGTCAGGCCTTCGACACCAGCCTGGCCAACATGGTGAAACCCAACTCTACTAAAAATACAAAAATTAGCCAAGTGTGGTAGCAAGCACCTGTTGTCCCAGCTACTAGGGAGGCTAAGGCAGAAGAATTGCTTGAACCTGGGAGGTGGAGGCTGCAGTGAGCCGAGATCACGCTACTGCACTCCAGCCTGGGCGACAGAGCGAGACTCCATCTCAAAAAAAAAAAAAAAAAAGGGTAGAAATGAGGGAGGGTGACAGAAAGAACACATTTCAGAGGTAGGAAAGAGCAAGAATCAAGATCCATGACACAGAGGCACCAAGCAGGGAGAAAGGCCAGTTAAGAGAGAAGGCTACATAAAAAAGAATAAAATCATATCCTTTGCGGCAACATGGATGCAGCTAGGGGTCATTATCCTAAGCAAATTAATGCAAGAAGAGAAAACCAAATACTACATGTTCTCACTTGCAGAGCGAACTGGGAGCTACACATGGCCACAAAGAGGGGAACAACAGACACCAGGGCTTGAGGGTGGAGAGTGGGAGGCTGGTGAGGATTGAAAAACTACCCATCTAGTGCTATGCTCACTACCTAGGTGACAAAATCATTTGTACACCAAACCTCAGCAATGTGCAATTTGCCCATGTACCAAACCTGCACATGTACCCCCTGAACCTAAAACAAGAATTGCAAGGAAATGAGAGACAGAAGACTACAAAGGATCTTAAAGTTTAAGCATTATGAAAAAGAGCCAGAATTCTATCATTCCACCCCACCCCCCCAATAATTATTAGGGTAGTTTCAGAACTCCTGAAAGATACAAAGAACAAGATGGATTAGGAGGGACCTAGAGCAAATCCTAACAGGAGGGAGCTCAATTCACAGGGTTTACAATAAGGCAAGCAATTTAAATCCTGAAATTTGGGAAATCTCAAAGAGTAAAAGACAGATAAGGATTCCAGGAGAGGTAAGGAATTCGGATTTAGGATACTGCAGGCATTTACAATACTGCAGTCCTGAAATGTTGAAGTCTCCAAGAGCAACAAACAGACAACAAACAACAAACAAACAACAAACAGATAAGGATTCCAAGTCACACCTGGTTAGAATCTGCATCCTGCCCTGGGCACGGGAACAAAGGAATAGGAGATTTCAAGCCTGAGTAACTGAGTCATCTGGGATTTTATCGCAGAAGAAAGAAACTGAAGGAGGGTGGTAAGAGTAGAATGAGAGAATTCAGATTTGAGACAAAGTCAGTTTGTGTGGACTGAAGGGCATGCACCTAGGAATGTCTTGTAGACCACTGAAACCACAGGACTAGCCAGGCATGGACTGTGGAGATATGGCTCTGAGAGTTGCCCACTCAGGGGTTGGGTGTCAATGGCAGACATCCTCTCCACATCAGAGACCCAGGTGCAGAGAGTGTTGCCCGTAAATCCCAAGTCCCAGGAACTCTCAAAACCTCAGCAAAGTCTTTACAGAGAAGCCCCAAGCTGGCCCTATGGTGACCTTAATACAAAGGAGCTTCTGCCAAAGACAACAAATCAAAAAGATGTCTGACTTTGGTAGGACAGGTCAGGTCCTTCCACACATACAGCAGTGCTCATGAGAACCACAGTGTGGCATGAGGCTGTCCCTGGGGAGGGGCAGGTGGGAGAAAGGAAACTTCACAGAGTACCCTTTGCTCCCTACAAATTCTGAACCACAGACTGCCTACTCAAAATAACACCATAAAGTTTAACTTTCTTCAAAAGGTCAGTCAACTTAGTGGGCTCAATGCCATCCCTACTGTTGGGGCAAACAACATGAGAACAAATATCAGTGACTGGCATAGGAAGCTGCCCGGTGGGGACCATACATGGAGGTGGGGAGGGGGTGCCTCACTATTACCCCAGCCAAGTAACCACCACATGACAAGACTTGGAAGGCAGGAACCCTGCCCAATGCCAGGAACAAATTAGCATTCTTTCAAGGAGACTTTGGCAAAATTAATAGTGAAGAGTCAGTGTCCGTCTCTTTTCTGAACCAGAGGCAGTATGATACACAAACAGCTGTACTTTTTCACCCCCAACAGCCTCTAGTGCCAGTCCAGAAGGGCTGGGAGACCTTAACCACATAGAATGTAGGTTAACAAACTGTGGAGAGGAATGTCCTCCACCTACGTGGATCCTAGAAAAGATGGAAAAGTGTGAAAACCAGAAATAGTAACACTCAAATCTTTTCAAACAGTTTAAAGGATGATTATCTGCCCTGTGAAATTAGTTACAATGGCCGGGCACGGTGGCTCACGCTGTACCAGCCCTTTGAGAGGCCAAGGCGAGAAGATCGCTTGAACTCAGGAGTTCAATGGTCAACATTTTAAGACCCTGTCTCTATTATAAAATAAGTATATATATATATATTTATATATATAAATTCAAAAAAGAAATTAGTTACAAGATTCATTTTAAAAAGAGTTTCTCAAATATATTCAAGATTATATAATTTCTGGCAGTTGTAAGGTTGAGAATAAAGTGAGGGAGGAGAAATGCTTTACATTAGTAGGACAGTGCAGGTTTTATACAATCTTCTTGTTTATCAAACATATTCTGAATGATTTTATCAAGTATTATGTTCCCATATCCAACAGCTGTTAGACTCTCATGCTCATTTTCTACCTTACCAATTTAAATATGCAGTCGGCTGGGTGCGGTGGCTCACGCCGGTAATCCCAGCACTTTAGAAGGCCAAGGCAGGCAGATCACCTGAAGTCAGGAATTTGAGACCAGCCTGGCCAACATGGTGAAACCCTGTCTCTACTAAAAATATAAAAATTAGCTGGGTGTGATGGGCGCCTGTAATCCCAGCTACTCGGGAGGCTGAGGCAGGAGAATCACTTGAACTCGGGAGGCAGAGGTTGCAGTGAGCTGAGATCACGCCATTGGACTCCAGCCTGGGCAACAAGAGAAACTCCATCTCAAAAAATAAATAAATAAATAAAAATAAAACTCTTAAATATTATTGATTTTAAAAAGATTGTATTATTTATTTAAATCGATAGGGAAAAAATTGATTATGTGGAGTCAAAACAGGCATAAAATTCTGAATAATATCCTTATGAACACTGATAACACCAGCCCCTCTCAGAAATACAGACACTGTCCACAGCAGACCCTACAGTCAGTGAATGTTCTAAAGAGAAGCGTTGAATACTGAATGACTGCTTATTACTAGAACAAATGGTTCTCATGCTAACAGTCATTAACTGGAAAGCATTTCTTCCAAGCAGCCTCACCCACTGCCTGGGTGAGGCGCCTTGTGGTCTTCAAGCACTGCGCTGGGAGTGCCTTTCAAGGATACCAGAGTGGCCGCTCCCAGGAAAGTGCTCACAAATGTCTAAATCACAGTCATCCGATAACCAGGAAAACAGAAACTAATCAACTTTCTCTATAAAACACATACATTTTTTTCTGCAAAGAGTCTCCACATTTACTCTGAGACCTTTTTAACATTTAACATTTTGAAAGATTTATATAGTATTTTTTTGATTTTGTAGCCAAATAAGAAAAATAGGTAATATTTGGGTATCATATCTATCAATGTTAATCAATAAAGAAGCTTTTAAAGTCTGTAAATTAATTCTATGAGAAAAAAATAAAAAACAACAACTGGGAATTAGAAGACCTTCATAGGCCAGGCGCGGTGGCTCACGCCTGTAATCCCATCACTTTGGTAGGCCGAGGCGGGAGTATCACCTGAGGTCAGGAGTTCGAGACCAGCCTGGCCAACACGGAGAAACCCCATCTCTACTAAAAATACAAAATTAGCTGGGCGTGGTGGCATGCCCATAATCCCAGTTACTCAGGAGGCTGAGGCAGGAGAATTGCTTTAATCCATGAGGCAGAGGTTGCGGTCAGCTGAGATTATACCATTACACTCCAGCCTGGGCCAACAACAGCGAAACTTCGTCTCAAAAAATAAATAAATAGAAGACCTTCATAATACGAACCATTCTGTATCTAACCAACTAAGTCATCTTGAGCTAATAACTTAAACTCTCTGAGCTGTGGCATCCTCTTCTATAAAATAACTACCTCAAGCCGGGTGCCATGGCTCAGGCCTGTAGTCCTGAGCTACTCAGGAGACTGAGGTAGGAGGATGGCTTGAGCTCAGGAGTTTAAAGCTGTAGTGAGCTATGACTGTGCCACTACACTCCAGCCTGGGCAACAAGGTGAGACCCTGTTCCTAAAAATAAAAAACACCTTTAAAGTCCCTTCTAGTCCTAACAACCAAGGAGAGCAATTTAACATTTTTAAAAGATGATAAAAATTCTTTTTTTTTTTTTTTTGAGATGAAGTCTCGCTCTGTCCTCCTGGCTGGAGTGCAGTGGTGTGATCTCGGCTCACTGCAAGCTCCGCCTCCCGGGTTCACGCCATCACGCCATTCTCCTCAGCCTCCTGAGTAGCTGGGACTACGGGCGCCACCACACCCAGCTAATTTTTTTTTTTTTTGTAGTAGAGAAGGGGTTTTGCCATCTTAGCCAGGATGGTCTCAATGTCCTGACCTCGTGATCCGCCCGCCTCAGCCTCCCAAAGTGCTGGGATTACAGGCGTGAGCCACCGCGCCTGGCCGATAAAAATTCTTCTAATGAAATACCATGTTAACCTGGGCAAACACAAAACATTTTTTAAAAATAGATTTTGGAAAAACTAATTTTAAATAGTCAAAAATCATGCAGTAATTGAGTTTTTAAAATAAAATCATACTGTTTGAGCAACAAAAATAAGAAACATAAAATAATTGGTTATATGAGAAAACAATCTTTCACCTCCTCTCCCTGTTAAGCCTGGGAATCATAGTTAAGGTTTACTGATTTTTTTAATTCCCAAATTATTTCTCAACATAAAAAAATTTCTTGAAAAAAATTAAGCATTTCTCTTATACCTGAAGTAGTTATAGTTCTTTAATATTTTATTTGAGTAGTTCAATCTCAAAGTCTATTGAAAACCATTTTTAATTATAAAAGAAGGTAATTGCATACAACAATGTTCAGTGGTCCTTCTACAGTTAAAGCCTGTGATTTGAGTACTGAAAAATTCCGCAAGAAAATAAACCAAAAAGAGGCCGGGCGCGGTGGCTCACGCCTGTAATCCCAGCACTTCAGGAGGCCAAGGTGGGTGGATCACCTGAGGTCAGGAGTTTGAGACCAGCCTGACCAACATGGTGAAACTTTGCATCTACTAAAAATAAAAATATTAGTTGGGCGTGGAGGTATGTGACTGTAATCTCAGCTACTCGGGAGGCTGAGATGGGAGAATCACTTGAACCCAGGAGGCAGAGGCTGCAGTGAGCCAAGAACACATCATTGCACTCTAGCCTGGGTGGCACAGCGAGACTCCATCTCAAAAAAAAAAAATTAAAATTGAAAATAAACCGAAGATAGGTCATAGAAGGCTAAGTCCTTTCTAGAAAACTTTCCTTAAAAGGTAATGAATATGAATAGGTTCTACAAATATATATAACTTGAAGATTTAATCACCTTTCAAGAGTGTAAGATGAATATTAAAGTTTTTCTATAAAAATCTATTTTAATCAGTAGCAACACAGCTAACATATTATGTGACAAGCTCTGCTGTCAGCCCATACATACATTTAATCCACATGAATATCCTGTAAAGCACATACAATTTTATGACCCCCATTTTAATGATGGACAAACTGAGGCTGCCACAACTTCCATGATCTACTCAAAGTT
Source organism: Pan paniscus (assembly GCF_029289425.2). NCBI lineage: Eukaryota > Metazoa > Chordata > Mammalia > Primates > Hominidae > Pan > Pan paniscus. The sequence continues at coordinate 6,079,289 of NC_073270.2, read as the reverse complement.
ACACAGCCTTTATGTGGCGGAGCCCAGGCTCAAGGTAGATGTAACCGACCCAAGCCCCTGCTCTTACACGCTATCTTCAGTTAAGATTTAAACTCCCCTTTCTAAATGATGTCACTATTTCCTCTCCATATGGGTTTCATCTATCTAGAAAGGAAGCCTTGAAATAAGTAAAGCTCTAATTTAAATAGCACTTCAGCAATTAAGTAAAGCAGAAAACCCCAGAACCTATACGCTAACTTCCAAAACAAAATCTCCTGAAATGCCAACTCAATCATAAATTTTAAGATGCCAATTTTTCAGACCACATCTCATCCTTTGCTTTCCTAAGCTCCATCAGAAAAATATGGTTGGGTAGGAAGAGGATCATTCCCAAAGCCTAAACTCCAAGTTTCTTAGTTTGGCAACTATACCGTGCTTTGGGACTTTAAAATTATAAGCACAGTTCCCAGAGGAGAACATTTCCTTTATTAGCAATTGGCTTTGAAAATTCCATTCTCAGATGCCAAATATAACAAAATACCTTCTGACTTTTATAAATAAACATTCTCCAGATTATTTTGATACTAATTTTCTATTTACAAGACAGTTTTGCCACAGCAGTTAAGCAACTGTAACATTTTGAGGAATCTTTCAAGTTTACTCCAGAGCTTTTTTTTTTTTTTTTTTTAAGACAGAGTCTTGCTCTGTCGCCCAGGCTGGAGTGCAGTGGCGCCATCTCGGCTCACTGCAAGCTCCACCTCCCAGGTTCACGCCATTCTCCTGCCTCTCAGCCTTCCGAGTAGCTGGGACTACAGGCGCCCACCACCATGCCCGGCTAATTTTTTGTATTTTTAGTAGAGACGGGGTTTCGCCGTGTTAGCCAGGATGGTCTCGATCTCCTAACCTCGTGATCCACCCGCCTCAGCCTCCCAAAGTGCTGGGATTACAGGCGTGAGCTACCACGCCCAGCCTCCAGAGCTTTTCTTTTCTTTTAAGACGTTGTTTGGCTCTTGTTGCCCAGGCTGGATGGAGTGCAACGGCGCAATCTCGGCTCACCGCAACCTCTGCCTCCCAAGTTCAAGCGATTCTCCTGCCTCAGCCTCCTGAGTAGCTGGGATTACAGGCATGCACCACCACGCCCGGCTAATTTTGTATTTTTAGTAGAGACGGGGTTTCTACTAAAACCCCGTTGGTCAGGCTGGTCTCGAACTCCTGACCTCAGGTGATCTGCCCACCTCAGCCTCCCAAAGTGCTGGGATTACAGGAGTAAGCCACCGCACCCAGCCTATTCCAGAGCTTTTAAAGCACTGACTTGAAAATTGTTCACTGGATTCTTCTACTATGAAATTAAAAAGTTCTTGTTTCATAATGCATTTCCTTAAAATTTATTATTTCTAATTTCCTTGGGTTCTAACACAAGAATATTGGCAAAGCCAAAGTCATGGAAGTAGGTGTTTCCCAAACTATGAAACAGAATAAATCAGGATTTTTTAAAAGTTTACTATGGGCCGGGCACGGTGGCTCACACCTGTAATCCCAGCACTTTGGGAGGCCAAAGTGGGTAGATCACCTGAGGTCAGGAGTTCGAGACCAACCTGGCCAACATGGTGAAACCTCGTCTCTACTAAAAACACAAAAAAATTAGCCAGGCGTGATGGCAGGCACCTGTAATCCCAGGTACTGAGGAAGCTAAGGCAGGAGAATTGCTTGAACACGGGAGGCGGAGGTTGCAGTGAGCCGAGATTGTGCCATTGCACTCCAGCCTGGGCAACAAGAGCGAAACTCTGTCTCAAAAAAAAACAAAAAAACAAACCAACAAACAAAAGTTTACTATATACATTCAAAGACAAATAATAGATTTCACAGTTTTTAAAATGTTCCCTTATTAAAAACCCCAAACATGGCCAGGTGTGGTGGCTCACGTCTGTAATCTCAGCACTTTGGGAGACCGAGGCGGGCAAATCACGAAGTCAGGAGTTCAAGACCAGCCTGGCCAATACAGTGAAACCCCATCTCTACTAAAAATACAAAAAAAAAAAAAAGGCCAGGTACAGTGGCTCACGCCTATAATCCCAGCACTTTGGGAAGCTGAGGCGGGAGGATCACCTGAGGTTGGGAGTTTGAGGCCAGCCTGACCAACATTGAGAAGCCCTGCCTCTACTAAAAATACAACATTAGCCGGGCATGGTAGCACACGCCTGCAGTCCCAGCTACTCGGGCGGCTGAGGCAGGAGAACTGCTTGAACCTGGGAGGTAGAGGTTGCGATGAGCCAAGATCATGCCATTGCACTCCAGCCTGGGCAAAAGAGCGAAACTCCCTCTCAAAAAAAAAAAAAAATTAGCCGAGTGTGGTGGCGGATGCCTGTAGTCCCAGCTACTCAGGAGGCTGAGGCAGGAGACTAGCTTGAACCTGGGAGGCAGAGGTTGCAGTAAGCTGAGATCGTGCCACTGCACTCCAGCCTGGGCGACAGACAGAGACTCCGTCTAAAAAAACAATAATAATAAAATCCCATACATGACAATTCAGTGACAACTGAGAAGTTCTGAATAATGGGGTAAGGAACTGATTGTCTTGTTCTCGGTAATGAACATCAGGCTTTTAACAGAGTGCACAGCAGCTGTCTTTTAGGAAACAACATGCCACAAGTGGACCTCATGACCCCAGGCATTCTATCACTGTATAAGTGATATAAGTGCACCTCTAGCTGGACAGCTCCTCAGGTCCTCCCAGTCTAAAGTACAGGATGTGAAAGTAAGACGGTTCAACTCGCACTTTATCTCTGGGGGATGGATCCAACGAGTCCGGGAAGGAGGGTAGAATCTTTATGTTGCATCTCATAATCCCAAGGTTGTTTTTTGACATTCTAATTATTGTACATAGTTAGCTTTTCAAAAACATGGCCCACCAGCTATCATGCCTTCTTTCTTCTCTCTCTCCTCACACCTTCTAGGTCCACAAAGTCCCACTGACATCAAGCATGATCTCACCCTTAAACAGAGCTACAGAGCCTCCAAACATCTGCATACTCACCAACTAGTAGTACAAGGTAAGTCAGAATTCTTTCAGGCTGAACCAGGATAGCCAAATGAAAAATTAGAGACTTCAAAGTATCTTGTCTCTGCAAGCGACTGCTAAATCCTCAGCCCCAGCCCTAAATTTTCTCCAAAATATGTTTTTGTTTTTGTTTTTTGAGACAGGGTCTCAAACTCCTGGGCTCAAGCGATCCTCCTGCCTCAGCCTCCCTAGAAGCTAGGATTACGGGCAAGCAGCACTGTGCCTGGCCAAAATATATGTTCTATAAATCAGTAGGAACAGTTCTCTTTGGATAGTCCACTGTCAACTGCAATAACACGAAAGTTGTTTAAAAAAACCCATGATCTCATTATCTTTCACCAAAAACATTCCTCCTAGTGTAACTGCTCTGTTGACATCCTGTCACCAAATCTTGTGCTTTCTTCCTTCTTGGTGTCTCCCTAATGTCCGTTGCGTCCAGTCATCAAAAAGTTATAGGCTGCATTAGGGGACGCCGTGAGCCTGGTGTAAGGCAACAGGGATTGGTGGGCACAGATGATCCTCAGCTCCAGCCAACCATTGATCAGGTGACAAAGTGATGGTGGACCCTCCAATTATCTAAGACAGGCAAGAAATTTAGATTGTTAGGAGAAACTTTCTGATTTTTAAGGCAATATGTGGGCCAAAGAAAACATCTACAGGTCACTCATGGGCAATCCCGAGTGAACCAGTCTCCCTCATTCTGGTCCAGGCTCCCTCAGTCTGGTCCAGGCTCCCTCAGTCCATTCTACACATCACTGTCTGATCAGTTTTCCAAACACAGGGCTCCTGATCACTGCTATCTCGGAAAGCACCACTACTGCTACAAAGTCCTATACTGCCATTCAACCTCCACAGTAATAAAACCAATCCCTACCTTCCTTAACTCCCCTACACGGATCTTTCACTTCACCCAAAGGAGTCCACTCCCCCACCCGTCACCCCCGCCACTGTCCCCGCCAAGATGGCCTCCTTCCTACTCTCCTCCCCTACCCACCAGAGCCCACACGGTGCAGGAAACAACCCATCAACCGGGAGGACGCCCTCCAACACCTGCTGATGACGGACTGGCTCACTGGGTAACACCCCTTTGCTCAAAGCCGATGATTTCATGCCCAAGAAGGGATTTACATCTCCCAGGAGGCAAACGCTATGGCCTTGTCCTGATTCCCCCACCCCCCAAAATAATAACATTGTAAAAGGGAACGGAGAGCCTAAGTTGCGCTCAGAGGAGCCGCCTCCCTAAGAAGGCTCTGCA